>NC_134534.1:169381562-170006562 GCF_050624435.1 Tenrec ecaudatus
CATGTAGTGTTGATAACTCATGACAGAGGTTACCGGGACACACAGGGTTTTAACTCTACCTATGAGATTCCCTGATGGTGTAGTGGTACACATTGAGCTCCGATCTGCATGGTTGGCAGTTCGAAACCACCAGCAGCTCCAAGAGAAAAAGACTGGGCTTTCTACTTCCATTAACAGTTATGGTCTTGGAAACCCACAGGGGGCCACTATGATTCAGCATTGGTTTGTTTTATGATGTTTGAATTCATAAAATATCTTAGAAGACCTGAGGCGCTAGGGGAGCATGCTATCTGACCCCTTCTCTCCTTCATCCTTCTTCCTAGCTGGAAATAGGATGTAATAGCTGGAGCTGCAATGGCTACATTGTGGAACCTTGACTCTGGAGACTCAGACCAAGGACAACTGCTATGAAGTGCCATCAAGTTGGCGCTGACTCTTGGGGATCATGTACAACAGGAAAGAATGCTGCCCGGGCCTGCAGCGTCCTCACAGGCATTGCTGTGATTGTGCCAATCCGTCTAGGTAGGGGGCTTCCTCTCTTTTGCTAACCCTCTACTTTGCCAAGCATGGTTACCTCTTTCAGGGCAATAAAGCCCCAAACCAAACTCCTTGCTTTGGAGTCGATTCTCATTCTTAGTGGCCCCGTGGATTAGCGAGACTGTCACACTGTGCAGGAGTAGAAGCCCCCTGCTTTCTCCTGCAGAGTAGCTTGGGTTTCCAAACTGTTGACCTTGGGGTGAGCAGCAGAAACACGACACACACACACCCCTCCCCCGGGCTCCTGTTTCTCCAGAGCAATGCAGCAGCTGAAACTCCTATGACATCATAGGACTCTAACCCAGACATCGTCTGCCACCTCCTGGCTTCATGGTGCATCAGAAAAACAGGTGCCTGATGATTTTCGCCCCCTTGCTCCCGGTATCTGTTGCTGCACTACACCATGGCCCTAACCTAGTCGTGCTCGGACAGGCTTTCTCTCACTGAAGACGCAAATGGCATATGCCCCAAACCTCGTTACTTTCCACTGCTATTGGGCTCTGCCCTTTCCACGCGCTAAAGTTTTGAGTGTGTTGAACCTGTTTGTTTGGGTTTCTCTCTCTCTTGGGGCTAAATCATGGAATTTCATCATTTAGCTTTCAAAACGCTGTCTTTCTTCTTCCTACTGGTTAACCAACCCCCTCCCCCCAAAGTCACAGCAAGACAAGAGAGGGGAATGTTCCCACTCTCCCTACAGCTGCCAAGGCAGTCGTTCTTCAGAACAATAGGGCTAGCTCTGATGAACTACTGAATTGAGAATGATCACTAACAAGGAAAGAGGGGGGAAAGGAAAATGATTTTCATCTTGCGTGCGGAGACTGGTGTGAGAAAGTGAAATCTTGTTCTATCTTCGGCAAAGAGTGTCCTTAGGAGTGTTATTTGCACAAAGGAGCTTTTTAAAGGCGCCAGCTTGTAGCTGACAGCTACCATGAGAGGGCTGACGGATGGGGAAGAGCCAGTTCCCCCAGAGAGATGTGGAAGGGGTGTTTCTTAGCAGAAGCGTGAGGAGGCCCAAATAGCACATGTCCACAGCCACACGGCTATCCGTGTTCTGTGGCCCACTCCAGGGGCCCTCTGGTTCCGGACCACCCAGCACAGAGCTGGCGGCACAGGAGGTGAGGAGCGGCACGAGTGGGACAGCAGGAAGAGACCATTGGAGATGGCCTTTGGGTGTCAAAGCCTGAGATTCTGAGTCAATTTCAGGAGCCCAGACAGGAAACTGCCCATCCGTGCGAGCCAGCGGAGAGAAAATGCCCCAATTTAGGATTGTGGTAGTTTATCGTTTTTATTGTAATTTTTGAAAATCTGAACATCGGGACTGAAAGGTGAGAGCTCCTAATAAGTAGATTCTGCCAACTAACGAACTGCGCGTTAGGCTCTGTGCTAGCCAAATTGCACAGGGCCCAGGATCCAGCCTCTGGGGCAGCTCCGCTTCTCAGTCAGCGTCTGAAATGAGCCCCTGCTCGATGATGTCCCTGCATAGACTTGTTCCCCCACCAGTCAGGAAGCCCCACCCCAGGCACCCCCACCCCACCCCCACCCCGGCAGGCTCTTTGGAGTAACGCTCACATTCCCGGCCTCAAATCAGGCCAACTCTCCCAGAATGCTGTTGAGAATCAGTGCAGCCAGGTGGAACTGATTCTGTATCTCGGCGCTCCTAACGAGATCTCGACTGGAGCCAGGGCTTAAGCATTCTTCACAGTGGGTTATTGGATCTTGATTTGCTGGACGCGTTCAGCTGAGTCACCGTCTCCAAACAATATGAGAAATAAAACTCTGGACACGCTCAGGCACTGTCAGGCGCCTTTCGGTCCACAGGGGCAATTACACGGTGCCCTTCCTCCCCATAGGTGGAAGGTCTTGCTTAGAAAGGAAGGGGAGCAAGCCCCACCTCAGGGAAGCAGGCCCGTTAGGGGAAGGAGGGAAGTGTTGAAGAATGCTCTTTGTAACAAATGGGGAAATTTAGATCCAGAGAGAAGGTCAAACGTATGGAAGTGACAGAGCTGAGCTGAAAGTACCCTCTCCCTTCCTCCTCAGGGTCATGCTGTACTCACTGGGACCTAACTTCTGGTTCTGCTGCCAATGGGCTTTGGACTTGGGACAAGCAAACACGGCTCTCTCAAAGCCTTGGTTTCCTCAGATCAGATAAAAATACTTGTCTTGCAGCAGCCTATTAACAGAACCTTAGCAGACTTACCTGTGACCATGGAACCACCAAAGGGACAGAAGTGCCAAGTGGATAGCCGATGGCTGTGAGCCCAGGGCCCCTGGTTCCAAAGCCCAGACAACCCTTGGAGAGATCTTAGCCCAGGAGATACAGAAGAGCCCTCTTCCGCTGCCCTTTACCTGGCCAAACATTGCCTGCTGAACCAGCCTGTGTGTCCAGGTGTGTGGAGTGCCGAGGTCACACTCAGACTTGCAGTTCTGGCTTCTAGAGAGCGTCAATGTTAGGTTTCTGGGGTGGAAATACCTAGGTCCTTGGCTTCACGCTCCAAAGCCTCCTTTGTGATCCAGGTGAGTTTTATAAAGGATAGAAGAAGTCTCAGGTTTCACACAGGCCCCCTCAGGGCACTTCACACCCGCACCTGGAGACCTGAGGCCAGAGGAGACCTCCACACTCCCCGCAGACTGAGAAGCAGCTGGGGGAAAAAAGAGGGAGGCTGCAGGATTCGGATTCTGGCTTTTTCAGCCCTCCTTTGGGAAGAGTGGTCAACGGTATTGGCTGACTTAAACTCACCTGGCCCAGATTGGGGCCCACCCAGGTGTCCCATCCCCCTAGGTCTACCACCCCTTCCTGGCTCAGAGCCTGAATTTTGGAGCATGCTCAGTGGACACCCTAGTCCCTGTTCTGACTACCTAACATATCTATGGGTCCATCTCCTGCCAATTCCTGCCAGTCTGTTGCTTGGGACTCAGTGACTGAGCAGGCATCCTGGAGCTATCTCTTCCCAAGCCCACATCTCAGGCTGGTTGCAGCACCCCTTCCGGATGATCCCCTGGGCTGGGAGTACCCCATGTTAAGCACCTGCCCTAGGGGACTGAAGGGTAAACTCAGACCTCCAGGCAAGAGGAGAAAAGGTTTCTCTCTGAGAAGCCCCATCTACAGGCAGGTCCAGGGACAAGATGTGGCATGTGCCCAGGTGGCAATTGCACCAAACTTAGGGATTAGATTCTAGAACTCTTCCAGTTGCTGAGGTAGTCTCAATGGAAGACTTGACCTTAGTCACCTTGGGGTGTCCTGCCTGCTTTGTGGATCTGGTCAAAGCCCCAGATGTTCAGGGTCAGGATGTCAGGGGAGAATCGCTAATCGCCCCCACTCGTGTGTTCACACTTGCTGTAACGAGGCCTCCATTACCCACGACACACGGTCCCTGCAACCTCAGAGCTCTGCTGGGCTAGGGCATCCTTGTACGGATGGGGGGACCCCCTGCCAGGGTCTTCCTCCCTAAGCTTACGGGGTGTCATGCTTACTTGGAGTTTGGTCTTGCTCATACTAGGAAGCCGAGCATGGGTTCTCACTGATCAGGGACACAGAGCCCGCACTCCCTTCTCTAACCAGAAAGAATATCCATCCATTTCTTCCCTTATGTTCTCTGCAACCTAAGGCATTAGTAAACAAAGGTCAGAAAGTTGTCCTTGCAAAGAAAAAGGAAAACTTCCTCTCTTCCCAGATGATATGATTCCACACATCCCAAAGAAGCTACAAGATAACTGTTAGACCTAATTGGAATGTTTGGCAACATGGTGGGGTACCAGATCAACATACAAAAAAACAAACAAGCACCAATTGTATTCCTGTATACAAACAAAGAGAGCGCAGAAAAGGAAATCAAGAAAAAAAATACCATCCATAATTGGGCACCGAAAAAGATAAAATACTTAGGTATACACTTAACCAAAGAAATAAAAGACTTGTACAAAGAAAACTACAAAACACAATCACACACACAAAAATCCCACCAAAAGAGAGCTACATAAATGGAAGAATATAGCATGTTCATGAATAGGAAGACTTAACACTGTGAAAATACCACCCAAAGTGACATAGAAGTACAATGCAATCTCAATCCAGATCTCACCATCATTCTTCAAGGAGATGAAAAATCTAAGCACCAACTTTACAAGAAAAGGAACGAGGCTCGGGATAAACAAAGCACTACTAAAGAAGAAGAACAACATAGGAGGCCTATTGCTTCCCAATCTCAAAATATGCTGTAAAGCTACGGTAACCAAAACAGCTGGGACTGGTCCAAGACACACGTGGACTAAAGGGACAGAATAGAGAAATTGGAAATTAATCCGTCCACTTTTGGCAAAGGACCCAAACACACTAAACCGGGAAGAGATAGTCTTCAACAAATGACGCTGGCATAACTGGACTTCTATTTGCAGAAGAATGAATCAGGATCCATAGCTCACTCCATACACAAAAATGAAATCAAGATGGATTGAAGACGTGAATGGGAATTCTAGCACTGAAAATATCATCAATAAAAAAGTAAAGATAAATATTGGGGCCCTAAAACCTGGTATAAACACACTATCAAACATAATGAAAAACATATACACAGCAGAAGACAGAATAGATTAGTGAGATATCCTAAAAATAAGAACTTATGTGCATCAGAAAAAATTCACTAAACGAGTGAAAAGAAATTGGACAAGGGACTAATCTCTAAAATCTAGAGAAAACTACAACCCCCTCAACAAGATAATTGATGAATCGCCCATTTAAAAGTGGATAGAGGACACGAACAGATGGTTTACCAGAGATGATATTCAGGCAGCCCAGAACACGTGAAGCAATGCAAGATCACTAGCCATCTGAGAGATGCAAACCCAAGCGAGATGCCACCTCGCCCCAGACCTATTGCAAAGCTCAAAAAAGCAGAAGATAACAAATGCCGGAGAGGGTGCGGATAAACTGGAACCCTCGTCTACTGCTGGTGAGACTGCAGATCAATCAGAACAGCCACTATGGACATAGATATGGCGCTTCCTCTAACACTTGGGAATAGAGATACCATGTGCCCAGCAATACTGAGACTTGGTATATATCCTATTGAAAATAAAGAACCGAGCTCGAACAAATAATCTGTGCACCCATGTTCATCACAGCATGATTCCGAATAGCAAGAAGATGGAAACAACCTGGATGCCCATTGGTGGAAGGATGGATAAACAAACTTAGGAGCACACACACACACACACACACACACACACACACACTGGAATACACACAAGGAAAGAGTGAGAATGAAACAGTGAAACACTTCGTGGCATGGATGAACTTAGAGGGCGTTATGCTGAGTGAAGTTAAAGCACAAATATTGTATGAGACCATGTGTAGAAATAAAATTTAAAAATCAAGAAAAACATTTGCTACCAAAAGAAAAGGATTTCAGTGGTTACCAGGGGTGTGAAGGGAAAGGTGGGAAGGGGACGCAATAAGGAGGGGGGTGTCAACAAACCCAGGGACAAGGATCCAACTAGTGATCTAAAATTAGTGGCGAGGAAGGTGTAGGCCTGGGGGCTTGATCAAGGGCAATGTAGCTGAGAGGAATTACTGAAACCTGAATGAAGGCTGAACATGATAGTGGGACAAGAGGAAAGTAAAAGGAAATAGAGGAAAGAACTAGGAAGCAAAAGATATTTATAGAGGCCTAAATACAGGCATGTACATATGTAAATATATTTATATATAATGATAGGGAAGTAGATATATGTACATATATTTATATGTTAAGTATTAAGGTGACAGACTGACATTGAGACTCTACTCAGGTACTTCCTCAACACGAGAACACCTTGTTCTACTAACCTGGCATTCTGTGATGTTCACCTTCCTGACACAGTCGTTGAAGACAAAATGGGTGCATAAGCAAATGTGGTGAAGAAAGCTGATGGTGCCCAGCTATCAAAAGATATAGCATCTGGGGTCTTAAAGGCCTGAAGATAAACAAGCGACCATCTAGCTGAGAAGCAACAAAAGCCCACATGGAAGAAGCACACCAGCCTATGTGATCATGAGGTGTCTATGAGATCAAGTATCAGGCAACAAAGACCCAGAACAAAAATTATATGGATGTGAAGGAGGGGGCGGGCAGAGTGGAGACCCAACGCCCATCTATAGATAATTGGACATCCCCTTACAGAAGGGTCACAAGGAAGAGATGAACCAGTCGGGGTGCAGTATAGCACCGATGAAACATACAATGCTTTAATACTTCCTCCCCTCCAACTATCATGACCCCAATTCTACTTTACAAATCCAGCTAGACCAGAGCATGTACACTGGTACAGATAAGAACTGGAAACACAGGGAATCCAGGACAAATGAACCACTCAGGACCAATAATGAGAGTAGCAATAACAGAAGGGTAAGGGAAAGTGGGGGGAGAAAGAGGAACCAATGACAATGATCTACATATAACCCCCACCCAGGGGGATGGACAGCAGAAAAGTGGGTGAAGAGAGACATTGGTCAGTGTAAGACATGAAAAAATAATTTATAAATTGTCAAGGGTTCATGGGGGAGGGCAGGCAGGGAAGGGAGGGAGGGGGGAAATGCAGAGCTGATACCAAGGGCTCAAGCAGAAAGAAAATGCTTAGAAAATGATGATGGCAACAAATGTACAAAAGTGTTTAACACAATGGATGAATGTATGGATTGTGATAAGAGCTGTATGAGGCCCCAATAAAATGATAAAAATAAAAAATAATGATGACAACATGTCACAAATATGCTTGATATAATTGATGTATGGATTGTTACAAGAGCTATAGGAGCCCCCAATAAAATGATCTTTTTAAAATTAAAAAAAAAAAGAAAAGATGATAGGTGATGGTACCCATGAGAATGGGAATTAGCACCAAGACAGTCCCTACTGGTTCACATGAGGGTCAATTTTCAGAAGAAAAACTCAAAATGGTTTAAAGGATCAATGCTTATGTCTCTCTCACATTCAAATAGTCTGAAAGCAGCAAGTCCAAGAATGCTATGGAGAAATTATAGCAGAGCCAGGGACACAAGTTCCATCTATCTCCTCACACTCATGAGAGGCTTCGAGCCTCAAGATGACCCTACAGTCCAAAGTGGACATCCCCGCCAGCAGTCAAGAACAGCCTACCGCGCTCTCTTTAAGGAAGATGTGCAAGCGCTCCCATCCCGGGGCCAGGTCTTAGTCACACCTCCCTGCAAAGGAAAGCTAGGAACTATCACCTTTATTCTAAGCTGCTGGGAACCTAGCTAGAAATCAAACATTCGATTACAGTGGAAGAAAGAGAGATCACAGGTTGGTGACAACTTTCTGTCGCTGCCAGTAGACTCATAAAAGACTAAAATTGTGTGCACTAGCAATCCCACTTTCGAAAGTTACTGAACGCCCACTTTTAAGGTCACTCTGTGGTTGCCCACCACGTTGGGAAAGGATGAGGATGTTCGTAGTAAGAGGACCGGTGGACAAACTGCTACAAACCCATAACGGGTGGAGCGGTTGAAGATAAGGCACTTCCCCTGCCCTGATGTGGCATGAGCTCCAAGATCAATTGGCAAGTGGCAAAAGCAAGCTACAGCACAGACATAAAAACAAACAAACCAGGAGTGATATGCATATACCTTACTATGTGGGCAGCACAGGCTATCTATGGAAGATTAGGCAGACCATGGCCTCGGTGATGTTTTAGAGGAGACAGAGCCTGAAGTTCAAACTGAAGGTCATCTACAGACCCTTTGTCCCCCCCTTTTTTTAAGAGAATCTTTTAAGATAGAGTTAAATACAGGTGTTTTGCCCTCTTTGACTAAGAGGTTTAACTTCTGTTGAAACACCCCTGCCGACTCAGCTATTTCCTCAGTGACCAGACGCTGCGCTGACCAAGGTTGAAGCTGTGGCATTTTAAACGGAAAGGCCTACAGCATAGGTCAGGGCCACTGATAAGAGAGCCCAGCTCTGGGATTGACAGCCAACCCTGCTTGGCCTGTTTTCAGAGCCATTGAGGACGTGTACTCACCACTCATGCCTATCTGCCTCTACTCAGAAGGCCCTATAGGGTGCTCCGCCTGCTAACAGGCTCCCTGCAGGCTGAGGCCCTGATACAAAATACCACTCAGGAGCGGCCTTCCAGGAGCCCTGGCGGGCCTCGACTCCCCTCTCCAGCCCTCACCATCCAGGAGGCCTCCTCCCTGGTGGTGCCCTGCTCCTGCCTCGATTCCCAGCCAGTCTGCCTGTGCTATGGGGGCCAGCAGAGTGCACCACACTGAGCCAGGGACCAGGCCTACGGACCATCCCCTGGGCTGGGCCTTGAAGGCTGACATATGTACAGAGGCCAAGCTCCATTGGAGCAGGCATCCTTAGTACCTTCCTGAGAAACTGGACCCCGCCGGAACCCTCAGGACCCCCCATGGCCCCACTGACACTTCCTGAAGACTCTGGGTCCTGCAGCTTGGTTATATCCCTAATTCCTTTCTCCTGGCAACGGGGGTGGGAGGAGGGAAGCAGTTGCCCTGGAGCTTAGACTGGTAGCAATCCCATGTGTGTCAGAGTACAACTGGCCCTGCATGGTTTTTCAATGGCTGCTTTTTCATAATTCATTCACCGGGCCTTTCATCCGAGGCATTTCTGGGTGGGCCCAAACCTGCTGCCAAGTGTGTTCACTGTTTACACTGTCCAGGTATCAGCAGCTCCCTTTTCACTCTGGCCACCAGGGAACTCAGTCGAACTTTTACAGCTGCAGCAATATGGATGTGTCTAAGCTCTCACTCCATTTGTTTTCCCGAACCCAGTGCTTTATTCCAGCTTATGCCTGGTTCCTTCATCTTGAATGTCACTCCCGGGCAGGTGACCTTGTGTGGCCCACTATTCTGGGGTTAAAAATAATAATAGCAATCGATTCTGCTTCACGTTTCATTACCATAGACTTATGTTTTAGTCCTTGCAAGATCAGCACTCATAACCCATTTCACAGATGGCAAAAGGATCTGAGGAAGGGCAGAGGCTGCACCCCCTTCCTCAAAGATTATAAGAAAGCAGAGAAAAAGCAGGCCCCACCCAGCTCAGCCTAACGGGGCGGGGAGAGAACTACTGCTTATAAGACTCTGGTTCCTGGAACTGAACTTGTTCCTAATCCCGGACTGCCAGTAGCTGAGCTCCAGAGGCAGAGCTGCGTATGGAACGGGGTGACAGTTACAGGAGAGCAAAGATCACCGTGAAATGGGCATTTTCACAACAGATAGCATATTTTGCTTTGGGGCATTTTTTAAAATTAAAAGAACATTTTATTGGGGGCTCTTGTAACTCTTATTACAATCCATGCATCCATTGTTTTAGGGCCTATTTGTAGATATGTTGTCATCATTCTTTTCTAGAAATTTACTTTCGATTGAGCTCTTGGTATCCGCTCCTCCCACCCCACCCCCAGGATATCCCCTTGATAGATTAGAAATTATTATCATTTGCATATCTCACACCGAAGGGTGCCTCCCTTCCCCCATGGTTTCTACTGTTCTTTCCCCTGGAGGGGTGTGTGTGGTTGTGTTGATCATTGCGATCAGGTCCCCCTTACCCCCCCCCCACATTCCCCCTACCTTTCTGGTATCATTCATCCCATCCCTGTTCCGGGATTCTGTGTCCTGGGCTTTTATCTTGTATCTGTACCTGTGTACATACTCTGGTCTAGTGCGAAGTGAGAGGCATCACGGGGTTCATGAGAGTGGGGGGTGGAGAAGCCTCAAGGAACCAGGGGAATACTGTGTGTTCCATTGGTGCGTGACTGCACCCTGGTTGACTCATCCCTTCCCTGGGACCCCTCTGTGGGGGGGATGTTCCATTGTCTACAGATGGGCTTTGGGTCTCTGCTCTGACCCCCCTCCATTCTCAACAATATGTTTTTGTTTGTTACGGGTCTTCTGATGCCTGTTACCCGGTCCCCATGACACCTCATGAATGCACCGGCTGGTGGGGCGCTGGTTTTGAGAAAAGTTCTTTGAGAAAAACCTGAGCGATGATTTATAAACAATCGTGAAGCTGCCTTGATAGCTAATGAGAAGACAGGAAAGCACAACTGTTTCCATATTGGGAGGGCCTAGTACACAGTGGCACTTGTCTTGTCAAATCGCAGAATCTGTATTAAGCTCCTTCTTCGCGTTTCCCTGACCTGGAGAGAGCAGTTCTCCGTAAGTGATGAAAACGACAATGCATACTGTCTGTCCTGCTGCACGGAACTCTTGTGAACATTAAAGGACACCTTTTTTTGGGGGGGGGTCTGTAGGTAAAAATTAAATAAGTAATAAACTTTTGTTCCTGGATCAAGTGGGTCTTTGGCCCACACACAGGACGCCAAGGGCAGGCCCGGCCCTCCCTTTGCTCTCAAGCCCAGAGCCTGGTCCCAGCTATCTCCTGGTTTGAACAAAGGAGCTGACCCTGAGCCTTCCCCAAGGGGCCTGCAAGGCCTCAGCGCCTGAAGGAACCTGTGCCAGCTCCACACTGCCACCTTCTGTCCTTTTGCCTTTTTATTAAAAAATAGATCAAGAAAATATATGCAGTCAGCCATTCAGCCCGTGGCCACAGTGGCTCAGAGGAAGCCGAGCCCGGAGGGCCAGAGGGACAGGGAGGAGGGTCATGAGGGTTGGCCCAGTCTGGGGGCCCTCAGCCAGCAAAACCAGGCCTGGCCCGGAGGAATCCAAGTCTGGGGCCACCCACTGCGCAAGGCAGGTGAGGGCGCGTAAGGGGAGGGGAGACGGTCCCACGCAGAGCAGAGACAGACGGTCAGAGGGAGCAGGGGGCCAGAAGGGCAGAAAAGGGCCTCTAAACCCAGGGGAAGGGGGCCTGCCTGGCACAGGGTGCCCACCCTCAGGTGTGGCCTTGTCCTCTTCCACCCTGGACTCTGCTCCTGAGAGCCCGCAGAGGCCCCTGCAGACCCTGGGCCTCAGGCGTTGAGAGCCTGCCAGTGCTCACTGTCGGTGCTGTTAATACTGCCGGGGTGGCACGGCATGGAGGCAATGTCGTCCAGGTAGGCGACACCCCCCACCACCGAGTCAAACTGTGTGCTTGAGTAGCTGGCAGTCGAGGCCCCGGGGGCTCCCACGGCCTCCAGGCCCTCCCGGCGGGCCACCGCGTAGGGCTGGGGCAGGTGCATATCTGGCTCCTCCGTCTCGTCCACTTGGCATTTGTAGGAGAAGAGGATCTTGGGCTCCGAGCTGGTGGGTAGAAGACCAAGGGAAGCCTTACTGTGGCCCAGGAAAGATTGCCCTCCCCGGGTAGGGAGGCCATCAGGCACACAATGAAACACAGTCAGAGCTGCCTGAACACCCACTCCCAGAGGTCCCGGTCACTTGAGCTCCGGCACGAAACAAGCCTTGTTTTAAAACGGAGAGGTCTCGGTGCCAGAAAGCGGGCGCTCCCGGCTCTTGAGGCTCTTTGTGGAGGAGGGACAGCGGGAACGTAAGCACCTCTGCCCGTCCCTGGCACACAGTGCCCCGTGAACACGAGCTGTCACCTTACCCTCGCCCCTGGGATCCCTACAGCTCTTGGTATTCTGTACCTCAGCTCTACCCATCCCTCAGTGCCCAGGACAAGCCTCTGAGGTCAGGGTTACTGTACCCTTTTTACAGAACGAACCCCAAGGCTCAGCGCAAGCAAGGCCACAGTTCAGTCCTCACTCCAGAGTTGGAGCTGAGCCCACTCCAGTGCCCTCGTTTCTCCTGCTGCCCAAAGACCTGGCGGTGGGGCAGGCCCAGAGTGAGACCGACTACCACAAACACTTAGCGACCTTCTTTCTGACACTTCCCCACCCCCCGTAGACTTCCCACCCCACCCTGTCCCACTCATCTGCCCCTGCTAGAATTCCAGCTCCATGAGGGGAGGGATCTGTGTCCACTTGCTCCCTGCTCTGTCTGTCGGGTGGTTCACACAAATACCCAGCATCTAGCACAATGAGTGTGCTGTGCCGTGAAAGCCAGGAGGTGCAGACCAGCGCACACATCTGCCATTTCTTCGGTAGTGTGCCTGCGTGTGGGCACTGCGCATGTGCATGGATGCACCCGCATACACAAATACATGTACAGCCAGCCTTGTTTAGTGTCATGCGAGCGCACTCTCCAACAGGTGCCGTTCCAAGGCAGCCCACGTGGGGGCGCCCACGAGCCTGAAACCCTGAAGCGCAGGCAGGTTCATGTGTGTGGCCCCAGCATCCCCATACCCTGCAGGGTGACTCACCCAAAGAAGCCACGGAGGAAGGCCACGTAGATGAGAGGTGCAAACAAGCTGAAGTACAGGAAGGTGGTGGCGTCCACACAGCTAGAAGGAATGGGGGAAGGCTGCTGGCATCCAGGACAGCGCACAGGGCCACGCCCCCAGGCCCACTCCCCTCCTGCCAAGCACTCCATGTCAGGGTCTTGGACGCACGCCTGGGGGTCCCGTTAGATCTGTTCTCCCGTCACCCCATCACCCTCACCCCTACACGTGGGTGGACACCTGGCCACGTACCAGAGCCCCTGGATGATGTCCGCGCAGAGCAGAGCGCTCCCCAGCCCCTGCACCAGGTTGAGCAGCGCCAGGATGCCCGCATACACGTAGAAGCTCCTCCGAGCTGGAAGACCAGAGCATGAGGGCCCGCCCCTTGCCAGGGCAGACCTCAGCCTCCTCCACCCTCCATCTCAGCATTAGGGAGACCTGGGCACCCCCTCCCTTCCCTCAGGGCTCTCCAGTTCTAAGCCAGTGGCCCCAAAAGGGCCCCAACCCTGCCCCCAGCAGCTCACAAGGCAGGGAGATGCGGTCCTTCAGCGGGGTCTTGGGGAGGATGACCACCAGCGAGTAGACCTGTGGGCACAGAGCAGGGCTGAGAAAGGTGCTGGGGCCCAGGCCCCAGTGGGCACCTCACCATCCCAGGGCACTCTAGCTGACAACAGCCTCCTCCTCACCAGGAAGAAGAAGCAGGAGCTGACCAGCCAGAACTGGCGGCCCCCATGCCCATAGATGTTGAAGTCCTCAGCGGAGAGGTGAGCATCAGGGTACAGGATCTCCAGGGTGCCCTGCAGGGGCAGCAGGGAGACCAGAGAGGGTCTCATCAGTCTCTCCACCTAGAAAGCCGACCCGCTATAGCCCTCCTGCTAGCTGCCCTGGCTCTCCACAGCACCCTAGCTGAGCCTCTCAGCCTGGGCTTTGTGGCGCAAGGCAGTTCCAGTCCCCCCTCAGCCTGGTTTCTGCTGCACCCTGACCACTTAAGTCCAGTGCCCAGAGCAGCGCCCTGTCTTGGCCTAACTGTGACTAGGAGGCCAGAGATGAACATTTTCCCCTCTTGCGCCGTTTGCTAAGTGGTTGGTTCCTGTACCCCACTGATGATCCTCCTGTGGATGCCTCCGTGGGGTGGGGGTGGGGGGCTAGAACCTTCTTTATTGAAAGCTTGAGAAGGGCAGCCTCAGACGGAGCCACTGTGCACGGCCTCCACCGGGCAGGCCCCGTACCTGGGTGACAGAGTAGGCGAGGGACAGCACTGTGGTGATGGCCAGCACACGCTTGATGCTTGACTTGCTCTCCAGGTGGCCTGGAAAAAAGTGCTAGTCCGTCAATGGGAGCTGCTCCAGGGAAGGTGTCGGGCTCCACCCCTGGCCAGGGAGGGCAGGGGAGGGAACTGGCCTTGGCCCCAGAGCCCCCGGGGCACACGCACCAAAGGCCAGGCCCAGGATGACCACACTCAGCTCGATGGCCAACAGGAAGAAGCGGGTAATCTCCCACAGGATCTGAACACAGAGTGGGCAGAACATCAGCCAGGGGGCCCATCCACCCCCTCCCTGCACCCAGCACCCCGCCCCCCACCATCAGCAGGCCCAGACCTACCTTGTCAGCTACAGTGGCCGCACTGGAGGTGCTGACTGTCATGGACACCACAGCCCGGGCAATGCCCACCAGGGCCACCACAAACACCTGGTATGGAAGAGGAAAAGTTGGGGACCCAGAGCTCATACCACACATACACGTACCCCATACACACAGGAGCCTGTGATTCTTCCAGAAGGAGGATTCAAAGGAAACAGGATGTCACCAAGGGCAGGCAGGCAAGGGACGCCAAGAGGTGGGGCTCCCACCGCAGGAAGGCCCAAAATGCTGGGAGACCTCAGCCCAGCGCCCCCTGGCCCTCTTCGGGCGTCGGTTTCCTGGCTAGCACTTTGTCCACACTTTCCGAGGTCCTTGAAACAAAACAGGGCCGAAATGGTTAGGAGAGTTTGAACCCAGTCCATTCCTTCCGGGTACCCCTGTGCCTCAACCCCCTCAACACAAACTGGGCGTGGCCGGAAAGACTGAGTGGGTTGAGATGTGAACAGAGGAGCGCCTGGCCCCCAGTGAGGACAAAGTACCTGGTGACAGCATCATCTCGCATGGCTCTAAGTGCAAGCCACATGGGGCGCAGGAAAAAGTGGCTATTGAGAAGAGGCTTCCAAGACGTTGGAGAAGGTAAGCAATTGTCAGGCTTTGCAAAGGCACCCTGTGCTCAGCACAGGAGTCTGTCTCCCTGTGTGGTCTAGGGGAGGCTGGCCCCACCCCTCCTCCAGGCTGTGACCCTCTTAGCCTCAGCACATCTGTGTTGGTGTGGGGTCCTGGGGAACCTAGGGAAAGTCACACCTGGTACAACCAAGCTGCCGAGACTACAGGAAGAGGCACTAAACTAAGAGGGGAACAGAGACCAGGAATCCAGCCAGGCCAAACTCTGGGACCCATCATGTCCCAAGCCAACACTCTCCCTCTGACCCCTGGGACTGAAGTCGGGTTTTCTGGAGCAGATTCACACACAGGCCAGCCACTGGGCCATGGAAGCAGGGTCCGAGTCCCGGGGCAGCTCCCTGCACTCAGTAGGGCAGGCTGTAGAGGTTGAGCCCCTACTGTATGCCAGGCTCCCCTGGCTGGAGCGCTACAGGCTGTCTCACTTGATGCTCCCAGCATTGCCACAAGCCAAAGCATGTTCATTACACATCACACTGGAGGGCTTAGTGGACCAGAGAGGCCACGCCACTGGCTCACAGTCACACGGCTCTTTACGGCAAGGACCCCGGGAGCAAACAGTGGGGCAGAACAGATTCCCAGGGACATTAGTTCTGGGCTCCTTTTCCCTGCACACTCCCCTAGAAAGGACGCCTGCCCAGTATACAGCAGGTGTTCAACATATGCGGAGGGAATGTGTAAATGTGGAAGAGTAGAAAATAGGCCTCGGTTCACACTCTTCCCCTCCCAACTCACAGAAGGGGGGGGGTGCTAAGTGTGTGGTGGTCTCCAGTGTCCCCACAGCCCCTCACCTACCTGCCTTTCTGCCTGCCCACTGCCCACCCTTCTGACCTGAGAAGTTCTGAGCCAGAAGGCAAAGAGGAATCCCCCAGAAGTGATGAGGGTATCAGGGTCCCAAGGGTCATGGATGGGCTACAGGCAGGCTCTCCCTTCCTAGGCAGGGAGGGAGGGGGGCGGCAAGCACCCAGAGCCACCCTCTCCAGCCCAGCCCTAACGTCTCGCCTGCAACCTGCCACGTGACCACCCGGGGAGGAGGACTTGGGCTCACCAGAGGCAGAGGCAAGGAGTCTGTGTGTGAGAAGTCTCGGGATGTGGGGAAGGACAGATGAACGGACACATGGCTCCCTCCCTCCCCTGACACCCAGCATGCACTCCCTGTTCCTCTGGGAGCAGTTTGCCAGTTTTCTTCTGGGGACCACCTCCCTCACACCCTTACAATTCAGGTGGGCTATGAGCTGACCCCACCCTCCCAGCTCCGGAGTACTCCTCAGGGACTGGTCCAGGGAGGCACCTGTGACCCACGCTGGGCCAGCCAGAGAGAATGCCAGGTCTACCTGGGACTGTCAGCAGTGGGGGAGGAAGTGGGTAGGGAGACGGGTCAGCTCGAAGCTGCTCTGGGCCGCATGTGGCACATGGGGAGGGCTCAGCTGAGGTAAGGGCAGAGAAGGGCCACGGCCAGGGCTGCAGACGCACTTCGGGTGATGTCCTTGAATCCCTGGGCCCCTCCAGGCCAGCAGCTGGGACTTTCCGTTTCATGAGGTGATCAGCTCTTCCTCTTTTCCTTCATACAGCTGGAGATGGAACTTGCGGCTACTGAATGGGGTGAACTCACCAGGATATAGAAGGTGATGAAAATGGGGCTGGAGGTGACGCGGATCTTGGCCCGGGCGAAGGGAAGCTTCCAGAGCAGGAAGATGAAGAAGAGCACGTTTGGGATGAGGAGCAGCAGGTCCCAGTACCGGACCCTAGCAGAGGGGTGCGAGGGCTGACTCACCAGGGAGGTTATTTGTGTGCGCACCCCAGCCCCAACTCCCTCCCTCCTCACACGCAGACGCTGGGAACCCCCTCACCTAGAGGTCCCAATGTCTTCATAGAGCAGTAGCAGGCAGCGGTGTGGAACACTGATGTTCGGCGCCATGGGTGGGGGCAGTGCGGTGCTGCCATTGGCCCAAATCCTCTCCTCCGGAGTGTCCATCCTGCCAGCAGCCAGCCCTGTGGAGTGAGAGGCGTTAGCAGGGCAGCAGCTGGGTGGCTCTGGGCCCTGCACTCCTGCCTCTGATTTGTCTCCCAGCAACAGCCTGTGGACACCCCCTCCCATGTCAGACAGATGCCCTCAAGTGTACCCCCCCCCCAGGAGCTCAGCCTCTGCCTGCCAGGGTGGGGGTTGGGGGTGGGAGGGCAAGGTGGAAAGCCCCCACACAGATCACCACCTAGTCTTTTGAATGAGAGCCCAATCCTCAGCTTAGACGCTTTCTGGTGACGCCAAATAATAACAGTCCCCATCCTATACTGACATATACTGAAAGCCTTTGTGTGCCAGGCGGGGCAGCAGGAGCTTCTTGGTATCTCCTCTCATCCCTACAGGCCTGAGGGCTGGGGCAGAGGGCAGAGTGGAGGGGCATGTGCTCCAGATAGGCACCCTGACACGCAGTCACGAAGGGACGGGGCACTGTGCCTGGAAGATGCCCAGGGGATCTCCCAGTGGAGATGGGAGTAGGGAGATGGCGCTGGGGGCACAGCTGGCCAGGCTGCCGGGGCACAGCTGGAGCCGTCAGGCTGAGCCCATCTCGGAGTACCCATCCCACCTCCACTCTGAGAAGGAGATGCTCACAAGGTCATTCTGGAGGGCAAAGAGCTGGCGTTCTAGAGTCCAAAGACCAAGCCCAGAAGCACTCTGTGGTGGGGACTGTGGAGTGACTGGGAAATCAAGACACAGGCTCCTGGGCCAGAGAGGGGTCTCAGGAGGGGCAGCAGGAGCTGAGCTCCACTGCCAGCAGCAGGAGCGCACAGGGCAGGGGGAGTGCCATGACCGGGGAGACAGGCGTGATCAGAGTACACATCTGGCAGGATGACTTGAAGCCTCTGGGCCCTAGGGCCCTCTGCTTCGCCGCTGAGCAGAAATGCACACACACCTCCCCAGAATAATTAGAATTATGCTGCTGGTGAAGAATTACTGAAAGTATAGTGGACTTCCAGAAGGACAAATATCTGTGTTGGAAGAAGTCTAGCTAGACTACCCCTTCGAAGTAAGGATGGTGAGTCTGTCTCCGGTACTCGGGACAAGTTGCAGGAGAGACTAGGCCCTGGAAGAGGCCATGATGCTTAGTACAGTGGAGGGTTCGGGAGGTGTAGGAAGCAGCCTGAAGGGCCACCAACTGCAAAATGCATCCACAAACAACAGCACGCGCGCATCCACAATCAGGAAAAGAACCGACGAGGTGGCAGAGCCACCTGGACACAGCCCACAGCCAGACTGAGCAGTCCAAGACCAAGCAGCACTGCGCTGGGTTGCTGCTAACCCGGCCCTGAGCTCTGGCACTGAGGAGGGCAAAGGCTGGAGAGAGGCAGGGACATTTTCCCAAATGTCCGTAGCCGTGCAGTGGCTCATGACACCACTGACTGAGAGAGACCTGACTCAGACACAGGACCGGAGACCAGCCACCCGTCCCCTTCTCCAGCAGGTCAGTTGCCAGCCATGTGACCACAGGCAGACATCGCCACCTCGAGGGCAACAGGGAGTGTTAAGGAGAATACACACCTGACTCCTAATTGATGCTGGTTGTCGGTTCTGACTCATAGGCCCCCTGCATGCGACAGAACACAACACTGCCCAGCCCTTCAGCTTCCTCTTAAAGGTGATGCTGAGTCAATCCAGCGTGTCCAGGGTCTTTCTCTTCCTCCTGGACCCTCCACTTTACCAAGCATCATAGCCTCTTCCAGGGTCTAGTCTCTCCTGCAACTTGTCCCGAGTACCGGAGACAAAGACTCACCACCCTTACTTTGAAGGGGTAGTCTAGCTAGACTTCTTCCTACACAGATGTTTATTCTTCTGGGACTCCACCCTGCTTTCAACATTCTTCACCAGCAGCATAATTCTACTTCGACCGCCTCAATTAATCTTCAGTCTTCCTTCGTCAACCATCACAAGCACACGAGACGACTGGAAGGACCATGGCTTGAGCCAGGTGCACCTGAGTCCTCAAAGTGCCATCCTTGCTCTTCGACGCTGTAAAGGTCTTGTGCCACGGATTTACCCACTGCAATACGCCACGTGAGCGCCAAAGAAAGAAGCTGGTTCTTCCTGTGGGACAGATGGTCACAGGGGTCTTCCGAGTAGTGAGAACATTCCTTCGTTCTTCCACTCACTCAGTTGGCATGGCTGAGCGCCTACAGTCAACCGGGCACAAGTCTTGGTGCCAGGAAGACAGCAAGCAACAGGGTAGACCAGGCCCTGCCCTCATAGGGTCTGTACTTTAGGGGCAGGAAGCTGACGATATACAGAAATACCCATATGTAAAAAAACAAATTTGGCGGTAAGAAGGAAATAAAATGGAGCTTCCCAGCCCACAAAGCAGGAAAGCTGAATGTCTCTGGGCAAGAGATTTATGGCAGAGTGGAGTGCTTCCAGGCACTTATTAGCAGAGCGTTGTAACACTCACCCAAGCAGGGCAGAGGCTGGCCTGACCAAAGAAGTGACCTCAGAGGGCCAAGGACCAGAGAGAGATGGGGGCCTAACAGAACCCATCAACTGTAAATCTAGTCTTTGAGTTCTGTGTGGCCATAACAACAAAGTACTGCTCACAGCAGAGGAGAGTGCCGCGGCACGGACCGGTGGTGTGAGAATTGGTAAAGGTTAGAGAAGACATGGCTGACCTTAGAGGAATTGGCCTAGGGCTGTTGCTGCTGAGACAGAATGACAGACATTGTTTCCACTCCATGTTCACAGGGGGATATGCTTCTCCTGGCTTTGCCTGTCCAGCATCCACGCCGGGCCGTTTTTTTTCCTATATGGGGGAGTGTCCCCATAGCAACTTGTGTTCCTGTAGGAACACTTCAGCTCCCCTCATTTCCCTGGTGAGGTTTAGGAAGGGCTGGCCCCACCCTGGGGCACTCCAGGTAATGTGCATGTGATTTAAGACTGGCTAGTCAGGATACTCCATTTCCCGAGCCAAGGAACAGTAGCCAAGACCTTTGTTGGATTAGCGGTCTCTCACTAAGGGCTACACTAGGCCAGAGCTGTGCCGCTCGGATCCCAGATGGGGAGGTCCTGCCTGAGACGAACACTAGCACAGAAGAGAGCAGAGCAAAGAAAGATGGGTCTTGGAAGAGTTTATGTGAGTCCCTGGATCCTGGCACACCTAAAGCCAGTCCTGCCCCTAGACTTCTTTACTTACATCAGTTTTAGCCTGATTCCTCTCGTTTACCATACAAAAGTATTTGCAGCTAAACTAGGCCAGAGTGAAGCAGCCCTGGAATGTACTTCTGGCTCTGCCACATGCTTGCTGTGTGACCATGGATGAGTCACTGCCCTTCTCTGCGTCTCAGTGGGCTAAGAACACCTCCCTAACATCAGACAAAACCAGAGGTGTGAACGTGCACAAAGCGTCCCATGTACAAACCCAATTGCTGTTTTTCTTATCAGAGTAGGCTACGGGGTTGGAGGAATATGGCCCATAAGTCCTAGGACTCCTTTCTTCTTCCAATGATCATAGGGTTTTTTAAAGAAGTATTATTAGCTGCCACTGAGTCGGTTGTGATTCGGAGCCACAGAATGAAACACTGCCCAGTCCACAGCCATTCTCACACCTGTTGTTCAAGCCTCCTGCTGCAGGCACTGTGTCAATCCACCTCACTGAGGGCCTGCATCTTGTTTGCTGACTTTCAACTTGACCAAACATGATGACCTTCGCCAGGGACCTGGTCTCTCTCGATAACACCATAGTTCACGAACATTCCGGTTCTATTTCTTCCAAGACAGATGTGTTTGTTTTTCTGACAGTTCATGGTATATTCTATGTTCTTGGCCTACCTCATAAGCCAAAGGCTTTCATTTTTCAGTCTTTCTTTCTCCGCCCTTTCTTTTTATTGTGAATTGGGTGAAGGTTTACAGAGCAGATCTGGTCTCCGTCCCACAATTCATCCACCGTTTGTTTCATCTCACTGACTGCAATCCCCACTCTATGGACTCCTTTATCCCACGGTCTCCCTGTATTTTCTGTTTCCATTCCTCCCTCTTTCCAAACCCTCCTGAACCTTGTCCTTGGGTAAATATTGTCCTTTAGAACCCAAAGGGCTGATTGTTCTTTGGCGTGCATACCTCACTAAAATGATTGCTCCCCTTGTAGACCTACCTGTCTGTTGTTTGCTCAGGAGGGTGAGTTCATTTCCAAACCTGAAGAGTGACTACGGGCCTTAGCACCAGGGGGTCCTCCAGTCTCTGCCAACCAGTACGCGTGGTCTTTCTACAAATTAATTTTGGGTTTTTCCACATCTCTCTCTCAAGGGGTCCTTTTGAAGCTACAGTTGCTGGGGGGGGGGTTCTGAGATGAAGCAGGACAGGGGTCACCACTGCCAACCTGCGCCTGACCCACTTGCTGAGCACTTGACAGGCAGCGTTTCCTTTACCTTTATTCTCTCTGTGATAAGTACTTCTACTCTGCCCACTGGGGAGAGTTGGGGAGAGAGGGGCATCTGCCAAGGTTCTGTCTCCATACCTCAGGTCCCAACTCACAAATTGCCGAGCGCACCTCGGCTCCTCTACCTACTCCAGAACCATGCTTCTCAAGTGGATGCACCTCGAGGCTGTTACAATCCAGGTTCCGATCCAGCAGGGCCCCCTAGTAGAGCTATGAGTCTGTATTTCTAACTTGTTCCCGAGGACCCTGATGCCATTGGACCATGGACCACTGCTGAGGTGTGAGGCTATGAGCCATTGTCAACAATTACAAGCATTTGAAGTAACTATAAAAATGCAGTAAGCATTCCTCCACCGGCAGGTATAGACATGGATTACTGGGCCCCTTCTAGCGAAGAGGAAAGCCCAGGCGTGAAGGGGTTAAATGCCTGGCCTTCCTGTTCCCAGTTGTTAGACAAATAGTACCAGGTACACCTACCTACAGACACCCTTCAAGGCCCAAGGCCCAGTCACTCTCAGAATGGGCAGGACCCTGCCTGAGGCACACAGATTGTCCGAAGTGACCCTGCTTGTTGGTCAATTATTGTTTGCAGTCCACTCCAGACAGGGTCCTGGTCGGTCTGTGCGTGACCCGACGCACCTGAAGTCTCCCACACAATGCTACACGCCGTGCAAATGTTTCTGCAGCACTGGGCGACCCAGCTCCTGGGCAGCGGGGACGGACACCACCCCCAGACACACGGCCCCCGGATGCCACGGACCACCCTGAGGGCCCCAGGCTGGGCTGGCGGGCAAGGCCACCCCCAGTCCTTGAGAGGAGGCAGATGGCCCTCGGGAATGAACCGCGTTTACAGAACAGGCTGCAGGAAGCAAGCGGGCCCTGAAATTTCATTCGGTGCGGAAGGTCACCGCGGGAAGTGGCCACTTCGCCTGGCAGATCTTTCTCGGTACAGCCTCGCCGCTGCCGGAAGATTCCAGAAGCAACACTTACCGACCACGGCCTAGACCCTCGCCCTGGAGACAGCAGGGGCCTGCCGGGCCTTCGCAAGCCACGGGGGTGGGCGCTCCTTCTTCCTGGGACCCTCGACCCCGGACCCCGGACCCTGGACCCGGGCCGCGCAGCCCGGAGTGGCGAGGAGACCCGACCCCGCCAAGGGACCAGTCCGCCCGCGGTCCCCAGGGCTTTCGGGAGGGAGCCCCAGTAGGTGCGGGCCCGGAGGGTTCATAACCGGCAGGTTCCCGGGGCTTCCAGCGGCGCGGGGGCTCGGTTTGCTTAGGGGGCTCGTCTCCCAGCCCGGGTACAGGGCAGGCTGTAGGTGCAGGGGACCGGCTCCTCTCTCAGTGCAGCACGCGGCGGGCCAGGGGTCGGGACCCCCTTACCTGCGGGGCCGGGCCGGGCCACCCATGCGCAGCCGCTGACGTGCAGAAGGGGCCAGCGCCTGGACCGCCGCTAGTGCCCAGGCCTGCTCCGCGCCAGGGAGCGTCGCCCAGTAGCCGGGGGAGGCAGGCTGGCTTTAGGAAACTTGAGGAATAGACCCGGGAGCCGCCGGAGGTGGGAGAGCGCTCCGGGCCCTCGTGACGCTGACAGCGGGTAACTCTTCGCAGCAGCAGCAGCAACGACTTGGAAGGCAGGGCAGTCCTTTTCGTCCAGCCCAAACTGCGAAAACAACTGTAGTCCCTACTGGCAGCACTCAGGTCCGCCTCCCAGCCCCCACTAGCCTATAGGAAAGGAGCTTCGTCGAGAACAAGCGGAGAGAACCAATCAGACCTCGGAGCGGCGGGGCAGCCCGGTGACCTCTTAAAGAGACAGCGCGAACCTAAAGTTGGGGGTGGGGGCGGACAGGCAGGAACCACTTCAGTTCTTACCCGGAAGGCAGCGCACTACCCTAGGCCAAAGGTACTGCCCCCTCGCGTCCCCCGCGCTTTTCCGGCTGTCAACAGCTATCAAAGAACCAGGTCACGCTCACCAGCGCTTCTCCTCTCGCGGACACCTGGCTGCCGCTGGCACGGTGGAGGTGGGTCCTGCCCTCCGCTGCCCTAGGAGGAGCCCCCGAGACTGCCCCCTAGCGGGAACTGCCAAAAACCCCACGGTGGCATCCCTTCCTCGTACCTAAGTACCTGGTACCTGAGCGAGGAAGGAAGCAGGAAACGCGGAGAAGGACGCCCAACGCGCTACCTAATCGGCCACCATCAAAGGGCACTGGCACTTACTGAGTACCATCAATCTGCATGACAACTTGCAGGGCGCGGTGGCTAAGAATCTGAGGTTGGAAAGAAGTTAAATCACCTGATGCTCAAACCCACACAGGACTTGACAAAGCCAAGACACTGGGGTTCGACACTTGTCTCTCTTTCTCCCTCTTTTATTTCAAATATTCTTCAGGCCCATGCTCAAAGGCAGCTTCCTGGGGAGGCCTTTCCTGATTGCTCCAGTCCTTGTTCCCCAGGTACCATCTGTGTGTTCACGACAATCTTCGCTCCTCTTGGGCTGTTTTTCTGATGTCTGGCTTACCTGCCCTCTTACCCTGGCTGATCTCATTCACCGTTCTCAAGCCATACTGGCCCATCTTATGTTCCTTGAATGCGCCTGGCTTGTTTCTGGGTCTGGGTCACGGCCGCTGTCCCACTGCCTGTAATGTGTGCCTCACATAATCCAAGACTCACTGCCGCGAGCTTATACCAGCCCATAGCGACTGTATAGGACCGGAGAGAACTGCTCCTGTGCGTTTCTGAGACTGTAAGTCTTCACCAGAGTAGAAAACGCCCTCTTTCTCTTGCTAATGTGCTTTAATTCCTCCAGAGCACTCATCACTACCTAAAATCTATTTTATTTATGAATGCGTTTGCTTTCCAGGTAATCGTCCATCTCTCCCACCAGGCTTGTCCTTCCATCATCCAGGGCTGAGTGCCCTAAGATACATACCTGGGGACAATCCAATTGGGCTGGAATGAAATTTGGCCTCATTTTCCACCTTGTTCCGGTTGGATTGCAGCCACCATGCAATCATTTAGAAGTTGGTTTACTTGGGATTTCCCCAGTGGCATGGTGGTTGGGTATACACAGTTTGCATTTCTGTCTTGTCTAGGAAAGGCTGGCTTCATGTGGGTGCTTGCCTTAACAGCCTCAGCGGGTCAAACTGTGGAAATCCCAGTCAGCTCCTAAAACTTCAGGCCAGGACATCCCCTGTATTACTTTTGCTTGCATGTGATTGGCAAGTCTTACGATCACGTCTCACCTCAAGAGGGCAAAATATTACCCCATCCTCCCTGGGCCAGCAAGGAAAAGAGATGGATTATTTGTGACCACTCTCGACCTTCACTGTTACGCTTTTGGAGATATGCTGGCTTGCTAGAAAACATGAAAGTTTTCTATGACTATTGAGCAGTCTTGCACTTTATACTTAACTTTTACACTCCACATGCAGGTTTGTGAAGGATCCATTTACCTCCAGTCCCACCTGGAGCAGTGCAGGATCACCTCCACACAGGACAGGGGTGGCATGAACTAATGTCAGTAAAGGTGGTTTAATCATGAAGATCTGACTCGCAAGCTCTGTTCCTTACCCTTCCACAAGCTCGTCCTCTCCAAGTCCTGGCTGACAGTCAGAGAAGCTGCTGCAGATCCAGACTCCTTCCTAGCCATGGGGATGAACATAATGGGCATCCCAGAAGAAGAGAGGTCAGACAGTAGTGCTTAGCCATCAGAATGACCATCATGATGTTCAAGCAGCAGCCAAGAAGCCTGACTGTATTATTAGAATGGACATATTTAATAGTCGGTAGATATCTGATGTTGGTTCCTCGCTCTGGAGGGTGACAGTTAACATAGTGGGGTGGGGAAGGTTAAGGGAAGTTCTTAAAACACACTCCCCAAAAACCCATCTCCACTAGGGTAGGGCTTGGTAGAGATGGCAATGGGACCTCACGTGACACTTAGGCCAGAGCTTCCCTTCATGAACTTCATGGCTGGAGTTTTATGGACTTCCCTTGACCTTCCTCCCTATAGTGGCCCCACCAGCAATCCAGAAGCTAGACGTGGTACAAACTTGGACAGGGGCAAGCGGAACAACTAAGTTACAGGAACAGGTGGCCCAAACCCCGTATCATCTATCATTGTCGCACTGACTTCACAGACATTTAGGAGGTCCCTTATGCCCATCCAAGGAAAACAGCTGAGCTTGGGCCACAAATGGGTCAATCTGTTATGAGGGTCAGAAATAGGATCAGGCAGAGCTTTCAACATGGTCTCTGGGCATCTCTACTTTTTACAGGAGGAGGGGGGATGTTAGTCTGGTTTGACTACAAAAACAATTTCGTAGACATGTAGAAAAGGAAAGCATTAAATAAAGAGTAATTATATTGAGATGAGGGAGTGCGGAGCGGGGAGGGAGGGGGGAATGAGGAACTGATGCCAGCGGCTTAGGTGGAGAGCAAATGTTTTGAGAATGATGAGGGCAATGAATGTACAAATGTGCTTTACACAATTCATGTAGTTGCATGAGCTCCTAATAAAATGATTTAAATGAAAAAAAAAAGACATGTTACAAAGTTCTTTGAGGTCTGCCTTTAAATGCCCAAAGGGGCATGCCTCTTTGCCATAAGCTCCAACCTGAGGGCAGTCAACTGAAACTCTGTGGGTCAGCAGACCCAGCTCCCTGAATTAAGTGCCCCCAGGCACCCTACCCCAGTAAGCCTCAACTCAGACATTCAGCTCCACAGGTCAGCAAGCCCCTTCCCAGGTTAGGACCAAAGGCCATAACCCACGCCACAAGCCAGCCTCTTGTCCCAAACACGGAACTGCACTTGTTTCTGTGGCTCGGAAGTCCCACTCTGCTTCATGTTCTGGCTCCCGGATGTGCTGGCGCTCCTCTGCTGCCATAGCTGTCTTCGGGATCCTGGAGATTCACTGGGCAGGCACCTGGGCTCCAGAGGACAGGCTCCACTCCAGGAGCTTGCTGGTAATGGGATTCCTCCTCCTGCTTCTCAGTCAGGTCATTTTATATGCAGCAAGATGACATTCCAGGGAATCCTGATCACAATTACTGGTGAATCCCATCAGTATCTTCCTCTGCCTTCCTAGGAGACCCACTCAGGAAAAGGTGGTTTAGTGGAAGTGAGAGACTTTGGCTAGAAGAGCCATATTAAATAATCCACTGCCCCTGCAACTGCTCGTGGTAGAGAGGCTTCAGTGGAACTTCCAGACAAAGAAAGGCTAGACAGCAGGAGTTCTTGACCTACTTCTAAAAAGGTTGGCCAATGAAAATATTAAGCAGCCATGAAACATTGTCGGATACAGTGCTGGGAGATGAGCCTCTTAGGTTGGAAAAGGAAAATCCTAATCCGAATTTTAACCTTTGGAAAAGAACTTGAAGGTCCTGCCAGGCCCCATGCACTTCCTTCCTCATGCCTGGGATGCTCCCATCACCTGGCCCCCTTACTCAGGAGCATGTTTGCTCTAGAATCCCTGCCTATTCCACTTCTGTGACCTTGCTCCTGCAGATAAAGTATAAAAGCTACGTTCCCCGTTCCCCATCCCCCGCCTAAAAAAAGCTACACCCAGCCGACATTCAGGACCCAGATCTTCCGGAACGCGTTTCTTTGAGTTGGCGTCTAATAAAATTTCCTTCTTTCAAGTTCTCCAAGAGTGCCGTCTGGTCACGGTTTTGCCGTTTCAAAAGTATTGGCTGACCTTAAGGACATGGACAGAGTAAAGCTCTGAGGCCTTCATTTGCCATTGGGTCATGCCTCTGAAGGAGAAGAAGCATTCATTAAATATCAGGATGTGGAATGTATGGAGCATGAGTACCTTTTATTTTTTGTGTGTGTCATTTATTTTTAGCAGCCAAAAAGTCATGGTTTATTCTATCTGAAGTAATTTCATAATTCAAACCTAACCAAGCTGTACATTTTGCAACCGCATTCTGTCTGGAAGCCGCTAAAAAGCCACGGACTATTTTCGCATCTCGGGACACAAACAGCATCAAGGCAATGTTATGATGGCAAATTCTGCGCCTTTAAAATGCTTCCCCTTGTTGAGTGTTTCCTCTTTGACTAAGCGAACATTCTAATGCCATCTGTGAGCAGAAGGGGGGCGGGTAAGAGGGTTTAAAAAGGGCTCAAAATAAAATAAATAAAAAGGGCATAACTTGTTAGTTCTGCAAAAACATTTAAAGTTTTTTCTTTATATAACAAACCACTTGTAAGCCCCAGACCTTGTTTACAGTATGCATAGTTGCTGGTTTGGGCTTGAAGGTACAAAGTCACACATTAACACAGCCACAAGAGGGCAGAAACATATACAGCCACTTATGGGATGCCAACAATTTGCCTATGGATTCCTAGCAAACCGTCATCGCTCACTAATAAAAAGACAGCATCGGGAAGCAGAATGTCCAACTCCAGCTTTAAGCATGTTTTTTTTTTTGTCAGAGATAATTCTTTAGCAGAGCATTATGTAATATCAGTGCTAAAAGTCGGGGGTTTTCTTTTATTCTTATAAGAAACTACAAGTGCTTGTTTGTCGTGTGTGTGTGTTTTGTTTTGTTTTTAACTGGGGAACTGGGTTTCCTGAGAATTAGTGCCATTTGGTCTGACACTCAAACACCCACTCCCCAACAGGCTAGAAAATCGCTCACTGCCTATGTGTTCCCTGCTGATGGTTCGTATCATGAAGGTTAACAGCTGCACAAGAGTCTCAAAACAGCACAAACATTCAAAAGTAGCTACAGAATTTTAAACTGCTTCAGCCAGGTTAACCCATTTTAAAATTACTGACATCGGAAAGCCAGTTTTGATTGCCTGATCAGAGAAGCATTCTTTCTTACCACGGAGTGACACCTATCAAACAGAAAGGTGCCTGTCACCTATCCACAGGCTACTTTGGGTGAGACCATCCCAAATACATAGGAAAATCTCAAATTTTATGTATGCATTTAAATTCCATTCTGTAGAGATGATTCTGACTCATAGTGACCCAACAGAACAGGTTTGAACTGCCCATGTGGGTTTCTAAGGCTGTAGCTCTTCACAGGAGTAGAAAGTCTCAGCTTTCGCCTACAGAGCAATGGGTGTGTTTGAACTACTGACCTGGTGGTAGCAGCCCAAAGCACCACTTTATAGTGACCCTAAATATCTAAATCCAGACACGCAAATTTCAAAACAGAGCACTAGTTACTAGGTTTACTTTGGATCACAAAAGGAACTCACTATGCCACCAGATCATCTATTATAAATATTATTCATATTTACATATATATGTGCATATACGTGTGTATAGAGAGAGATGCTGCTCTCCCACAAAACATGTCTAAAACAACACAACAGAGTGCCTGCCAAAAATAAGAAATAACTCTGTTAAACGCTGAAGCAGAACGATAATTTTCAGAAGATTCTGAGTCACGCCAAACTCAGGCATCATAGGCAAACAGGACTGAGAACAAACTTGTTCACAGCTAAGAAAATGCACAGCAAACTTCATAAGACTAAGACATTTTCTAAAAGCCATGAAGCAGGAGGTTGTCGTTCCAAGTGTGTTCACCTTTGCAGCAGCGTCTCTGAGGTCCACAGAAATGTGGGGCTCAACACCCCTTTCTCTGGTTGCAGTTTTCTCCAACACAATGAATGATTAAGTCGATGACCACGCTCACCCTACCCAACCCAAGGAGGTCTAGCCTCCCTTAGGAGCTTGCCTGCATTTGTCCACGATGGAGGTCATTGTGCTGAGGTCACATAGTTCTGAGTCACAGCCCTGCCATGGCTGGAAGGCCCTGGACCAATCTTGTCATCTCTTCTGCCTAAGCATGGGCCGATTCCTGATTCTGTAGCCCCCCATTATCACTGTGAGGTACTGATCTTCCACCAGCCATGTTTCTGCAAGTTTCCTTTGTCCAATCACGTCTTACTTAAACAACCAAAACGATTCTCTGTAAACCCTTGGAAGCCAGTATGATCTTCTGCGAACGGTGTCTCTGATTCAGATGGTTTGTCTCTATGTCTTGTTTTTAATTCAGAGCAGGCTGCTAAACCGTGAAGTCGGCAGTTCAAACACACTAGTACGGGAAACGCTATATACTATCTATGCTGAGTGTATAGGGTCGCTATGAGTCTGAACCGACTGCTGGCAGTGGGGTTTGTTGGGGTTTGGGGTCCGAGAGATGAGCTCTAGTCTTTTCGATAGCAGCCTAGCGATGAACCATTGCGCCACCAGAAAGCACGCAGAAGATGGTCACAACTCGACGAAGTCCCTCCCTGGTGTAGTCCGGCCCCAGGGAACGTCCCCGAAACAGTGGGCGGGGCCGGAGTCCCGCCCCGCCCCGCGCGCGCCGGTCGCATGCAAAGAGACGTGGTGACGCCACGACGCGAGATTCATTATTCATGACGTTTCCCGGGCTCCGGCGGGTCACGTGAGCTACTTTTCGCGCGAAATCCGTCTGGCGCAGCGAGCTGAGCGGATCGCGGCGCTGCGATGGCGGTGAGCGCTGGGCCCGGCGGTCCCCGGGCGGCGAGCTGAGCCGGTCCGGGTGACGTTTGTGGGGGCTGCGCGCTTCCACGGGGGTCCGGCCGGGTGTGGGGCAGTGGGGGGTCGGGGTGGCCGCGCGCGGGTCCAGAGCGGATGGCAGCTGCTGGAGGGGGGGGGATGGGCGCCGAGAACTTGAGGCAAAGCTGGAGGGGGAGCTAGGGGGGGCGTGCGCCGTGCGCCTTCGGGCCCCCTCCCCTGTCCTGCCCCGCCCCTGGACTTTGGTTGGAGTTTTTCTCCTGTATTATCCTCCTCCGGCCATATCCATCCCCCGGAACTCGCCGGTGCCCGACCACTTAATTCCTTTTGTACACGCTCCTTGGGCCGCCGGCCGTCTGTCTGATTTACATCGGACTGACCTCCGTGCGCCTCTCATCACAATCCTCCCATCTACCCTTGGCCTGCATGAGTGGCCCTTGCGCCAGTCTGACGTCCAGAGCCGGTAGGGGCAGCGCCTGGCCCATGCGGGTGCTCACGTGGGCGCTGCGTTTGCTTAAAACCAGAGCGAAAGAGGGCATGCAGAGCTGGCCAGCCAAGAGCCTGCGGATACAGGGGTGTCGCCTGGAAGGCACGGGGTGTAGTTTAGGACATAGGACACGGATCCCTGGGTCTGATGGAGAAGGGCACCTGGAGGGGGACGGGCAGTCTCGTGGTGAAGCCGTGCTCGTCAGCCCTCCTGGCCCGTCACTGACAATGCTCTTTCCTCCACCAGGAATCGTCTGAGTCTTTCACCGGGGCGTCCAGCCCGGCTCGGCGCCGCCGAGGCCCGGACCCCGTTACCTCCAGTCCTGGCCGCAGCTCTCGGCGCACGGATGCCCTGACTTCCAGCCCCGGCCGAGACTTACCTCCCTTTGAGGATGAGTCAGAAGGGCTGCTGGGCACCGAGGGGCCCCTGGAAGAAGAGGAAGATGATGGAGAAGAGCTTATTGGAGATGGCATGGAGAGGTATTTTTCGTTGAAGCCTTAGGTTAGGATCCGGGTACAGATGGATTCATGGAGCCGCAAGTCAGGTCTACTTGTCACGCTTTGCTGTCTCTGATTTACAAAGACTAGATCCAGAGGCGTGGTAACTAAACTCACCTCCAGGGGATCACCCACCCCCCACCCAACCCCCGGGGAATGCAGGAGGGGCTGATTCTGATATGGGGGCCTTGGCTTGGAAAGAAGGGGAACAGGCAGCTTCAACCAACAGGAGTTGATTTTACCAGCTCTATACCAGGCTCAGTAGTATTAGATACTTTTTCACAATTATTGCCTCACTTAACTCCTAAGGATAAACTATCCTAATAGTAATGGCTAACTGGACTGAGTGGTCAGTGAACAACATTAGATATTTGCTTCTTCACTATTATGTACTCATAACTGAGACTTGATTGAGACTTTAATAGCAGAATTGTTATGAGTGCCCAGGAGTTTCATTCCCTCCCCCCCGCCCCACACCCACCCCCCAAAAAGCTTCCTGTAGGTTCTTCCTTCATGTGTCTTTGTTTACGCACCGTTGGGAGTTCCCAAACTTAGAGTGAGGGTACTGGACAGACCATATGTGGCACCCTGTATGAGTAATGTGAGGACCTCTAACGGGCATCTCAGAACACCCAGGACTCCAGAACCTTTCAGCATTACCCACAGAACTTGCCCCAAAGATGGTACCAGTGCAGGCTTCGACCAACTAGCAAAGAATGAGAAGCTTCAGGATCCCTCAAACCTGGCTAGAGGGCACACATGTGAATGCACTTGAACGGAGGGGGAGACAGTGAACAACAGACAGTTCACAAGTGTCTGCTCTCTAGCTGTAACTTACCCTGTAATTACCTACCCTCCCCGGGTAATCATCAAAGAAAGTTTCTTTTCGTATGCAGACCTTTTTCTGGACTTTTCATAGTTGTGAGCTCATACAAGGAGCCCTGGTGCCATAGTGGTTGCACATTGGGCTACTATCCACAAGGTCAGCAGTTCGAAACCACCAGCTGCTCCAAAAGAGAAACATGGGGCTTTCTACACCCATAAAGGGTTAGTCTTAGAAACCCACCGGGGCAGGTCTATCCTACCCTATACAGTCACTATCAATTAGCATGGGCTTGAGAGCAGTGAGGTTTTTTGAGAGGTTTCATAAAAATTTCAGACTATTCAGTTCTGTGTATTTAATGTGTTTATCCTTCCTTCTATGGATGGGCATGTAGGTTATTGCCATCTTGTTGTTATTGTGATTAGTGCTGCAATGAACATGAATGTGCACAGGCCTGCATGTACTTATTTGTAGGAGCCCTGGTGGCATAGTGAATTACACAGGGAACTGCTCACAGCAGTTCAAGACCACCACCTGCTCTGTGGCAGAAAGATGAGGCTTGATGGCATAATGGATTGCAAGTTGGTTTGCAAACCATAGGTCAGCAGTTAGGAACCACCAGCTCAGGAGCAAGAGGAGGCTTTCTACTCCTATAAGCAGTTCAGTCATGGATTCCCCCATGGGCAGTTCTTCCCTGCCCTGTAGAGACGCCGTGAGTCAGAATTGACCCAGGCATTGAGTTTGCTTTTTGGTTTATTACTACGAGGGAGCCCTGGTGACACTGTCAAGTAGTCCTGCTAAGTGCAAGGTCAGCAGTTCAAAGTCAGTACTGGGTGTGCTGGAGAAAGTTGAGGCTTTCTGTTCCCATGAAGATTGACGGCCTTGGAGGAGCTGTATTTATTTGAATTTCTGTAATGGCCAATGAAAGTGAGAATTCATATGTTTGTTGACTCCTTAATGTCTTTGATCCCCTCCCAGATTTTCCGTGGAACTTGTTCTCGTTGAAGTGCTGAAGTTTTCCTTAAATTCTGCAGATTAGTTTCTTGTCCTATATAACATTGCCAGTGTTTTGATGCTCTTAAGTATTTTAATATTTAAGAGGTCCCTGTCATCTAGTTTGTTCGTCTTAGGTTTTCCATTACGCTTGATCGTCTGTCAATACCTGTATTAGGGCCCTAAGATTGTCACCCTTTTTTCATTAAGCTTTTTGCAGCCATAGATTCTACATGTGTAATCTTCGTTCCATCTGGAGTTTTTTGTGTGGTGTGAGATACGGGTCCTATTTTGTTTTTCTACACATGGATATTCCATTTTGTCAGTACAGCTTATTTAAGAAACTGTCTCTTCTCCATATAATGAGCCTCGGTCCTTTGTCCTTTGACTGTCCATGGCTGAATGGGTGTACTCCGGCTTCCTGACCCTGTTCCATTGGTCTGTGTTGGGCACTGTCCCCCTGCCTGACTGTGTGACTGTGTAGTAGGTTTGGAAGTCTTCCTATCTGTGAGCAGATCTCTTGTTTGTTGTAAGCAGTGTATTATGATTTCTATGTACAGGTCTTTTGTTTCTCTGGTTATATTTATACTAAAGTGTCTCATCTTTTGGATGGCGATTGTAAATGGTACTGATTTCATTTTCAGACTCTTTGGTAGCATAAAGGAATTCAACTGGGTTTTGTATGTTGATCTGGTCTCCGCCACTTTGATGAATCTTTCCATTAGTCCCAATAACTTTCTGGTTGAGCTTTTGGGGTTTTCTATTTATAGGATTATATCACCTGCAAATAAAGAGAATTTTTCTTTTCCAATTCAGGTGTCTTTCGTTTCTCTGTGTTGTCTTACAGCGCTGGCTAAGACCGCATAAGGTTAGAAGAATGGCATGGTGATAAAGGACATTCTTGTCTGGTTCCTGTTCACCAGGGAACACTTTCAGTTTCTCTCCTTTGAAACCAATGTTAGCCATTCGTTTTGCCATATGCCTTTAATCATTTGAGTAATTTGCCTCTTATTTGTGTTTTGTTGAGTGTTTTTATCAAGAATAAACGTTGGACTTTGTCAATGTCTTTTCTACATCTCTTTGATTATGTGGGTTTTTTTAGTTGTTTTATTAATATGATATATTATCTTGTCGTCTCCCCCCCTCCCCCATGCTGAACCATCTTTGCATACTTTATAAATTCCACTCGGTCATGATGTTTTAATTTTTTATGTTTTGGATCCTGTTGTATATAATTTTACTGAGAATTTTTCTGTCTGTTCATGAGAAAGAATTGACCTGTGATTTTATCTTTTTTGCCCGGTTTTGGTGTCAGGGTTACGCTCACGTCATAGAATGACGTAGGAAGAATTCCATCCTGTACTCTGGAATGGTTTGAATAGAATTCATGTGTGAATGAATAAAATGTGTGTGGAAATGTTTGGTGAAATTTGCCCAAAAGATTGTCTGGACCTGGATTTTTTATTTTGTTGTTTAAAGAACTATCAGTTTTGTTTGTGTGCTCAAACTTTCCTACCTCAGTCTTAATTAGTTTAGGTAGGTAGGGTGTTGCTAGAAATAGTTACCCCCTCCTTTGTTGGAATACAGTTCTTCTTAGTATTGTTATTATTTCTGTGAGAGAGGATTCTACCCAGTGGAAATCTACAGTCCGGTGCTTTATAATAAATTTCCTTAGCTGTGTATTTCCACAATCCAATTTTAGGTCGTTTCCTTCATTCCAATAAGCTCCCTCATGCCTATTTGTACAGCTAATCCTAATGCCTATCTCCCTCCCCACACAACACTAATCTCTTTTGTGTCTGTACATATTTGTTAATTTGCGGCATGCCCCTAAGTGGAATAAAGCCGTCTGTGGATGTTGTGTGTAGCTTCCTCCACAGAACTTAATGTTGTCGAGGTTTATCTATATGTAAAATGTATGCGAACTTCCATTTCTTTATAATGATGATTAACATTGTTTTATATAGAGAGACTGTCCTTTATCCATTCCTCAGTTGATAGACACCTGAGTGGATGCTGTTGTGTTTTTGTAAAACACTGGCCTAGGGCACTTAGGGAAATACCTTGTGGAAACCTTGGTGAGATTGGCGAACAGAAGATAGTATATTATATGTTTTTTGCACAAAATTATGATACATATTTGATAGAAATGAAGTTCGCATACATTTACATATGATACAGGTCGATAAGATCCCTGTTGCGAAGTTTAACACTTTGCTTTTGTCCACTGAGTTGTGTTTCTAAATAGATCCTGAGTTTGTGTCCTGAATGCAAATCCCTCACCAGATAATATGATTTATAAATATTGTCCCTCTACCCTGTAACTTACCTTCATTTTCCTCCTGGTGTCTTGTGAAAATGCAAAAGCCTGGGGTTTCGATGAATCTGATTTATTAGTTTTTTAGATTTGTTTGTTTTTCAATGGGCCAGTTACATCTTTTTGCTGAAAGCGTATCATTTGATGTAAAAGTCCTCAGAGTCCAGTCATACAGAGAGCTTTTCCCAGAGACCAGTTCAGTATTCTGAACTGACCACTCCCAATCTTTACAACTTTACCAGACCCCGAGTTGCATACAGTATCAGTTCTGGGAGCATAGTCTGGCAGTTTATTGGGGGGAAACCATGAGCACCACTTTCTGAGGAAACACAGAATTCTGGCATATTATCTTCAGGTTGGCAAATGGGGTGACAAAGCTTGCTGTTTGCTGTGTGACCATTGCCAGGACCCACATCCCCACAGTCTCTGTAGCCTCATCTCCCAGGTGCATCCCAGGGTGGCTGGAAGGGAGAGCCAAGTGCATTGCCAGGGAAAGCTCTGTGGAGGTGGTCTTTCCCTTTAAATGTCTGAATCCCCATCATGTGGCCAGTCATTTGTCTGGAGATCTTGGAGCGGCTTCAGAGGCTTGAGACAATGGATAGAGAGGCTGGCTTGGCCGGTGGTGAATAAAAGACAGCGTGATTGGAAATGGGAAAGCTGCAGAATGCCTGCCGTGTGGGGGCAGTGGGCTATCTGATGGCGTTTCTGAACGGAAGGTGTTGAGGTTCCCCCAGCCCCTTCTTACTAGATGCTCAAGCTGTGTTTCTGCCCTGGCAGCTCTGGCCCTGGACCGGTCCAGCTTGAGACTCTTTAATGTTTGAAACCGCTCCAGTCTCCAGGAAGGGTTCTTTTGGTGCTGACTGTGACGTTTCATGGTCTTCCAGGGACTACCGCGCCATCCCAGAGCTGGATACCTATGAAGCTGAAGGGTTGGCTCTGGACGATGAGGACGTGGAGGAATTGACCGCCAGTCAGAGGGAGGCCGCTGAGCGGGTCATGAGACAGCGGGACCAGGAGGCCGGCCGAGGCCTGGGCCGCATGCGCCGCGGGCTGCTCTATGGTATGTTCCGTTGGGTCAGGGGAGGGGTCCTGGGGGCGGAAAGCAGGCTACCCTTCCTGTCCCTTTGCTCCCACAGACAGTGATGAGGAAGAGGAAGAGCGTCCCGCCCGGAAACGCCGCCTGGTGGAGCGGGCCACCGAGGACGGCGAGGAGGATGAGGAGATGATCGAGAGCATCGAGAACCTGGAGGACCTGAAGGGCCACTCTGTCCGGGAGTGGGTGAGCATGGCGGGCCCCCGGCTGGAGATCCACCACCGGTTCAAGAACTTCCTGCGCACCCACGTGGACGGGCACGGTCACAATGTCTTCAAGGAGCGCATCAGTGACATGTGCAAAGGTGCGGCTCTGGCGAGCACCCCTGCTTGACACCCCGGTCCTCGCAAGGGCTTTGTTTGGGCATGTGGCAGCACATTGAATAAAGAAGCAGCGTCCAGGGAGTGCCAGGTGACTTGGCCATCGAGACAGGAGCTCAGGAAATGACAGATAAATCCACAAAATGTTAAATCTCTGCTCTAAGACCCTTGTTCCGACAGGCTCGGAATGGGCGGGTTTACTCCTGAGATCAGAACATGGGGGTCGCGTTCTTATGTGGTGATTGGTTTTGAAGGCAGCATGTGAACCTCAGTCTCTGGAGACACTCTTCCACTCCCCTTTGTCTTAAGTTTGACGCAGTCTATCCCTGTCTCCTTCCTGGCCCCTGTAAGCAGTGGAGATTGTAGCCCCTGGGGCACTAGATGCTGTGTTGTTTCATAAGTGACATCATAAGCTGTGCAATTGTCCCATTTTATAGATTAGGAACTGGAGGCTCAGGATATGTCACTTTTCCAAGCCATGTAACCCCAAACAAGACACAGTTGACTCGGATGTAGCAGCTGGGTTTTTCACTCACCCTCAGAGATTTCAGCAAGCAGCTTCCTCCTTGCCTTCGGTGAGTGAGCGCCCGCCCTGGGCCGGTGCTATCTCTTGTCATCCTCTAGAAAACCGCGAGAGCCTGGTGGTGAACTATGAGGACCTGGCGGCCAGGGAGCACGTGCTGGCCTACTTCTTGCCCGAGGCCCCCGCAGAGCTGCTGCAGATCTTTGACGAGGCTGCCCTGGAGGTGGTGTTGGCCATGTACCCCAAATACGACCGCATTGCCAACCACATCCACGTCCGCATCTCCCATCTGCCCCTGGTGGAGGAACTGCGCTCGCTGAGGTGAGCTGGGGGCTAGGAGAGAGAGTGCGAGCATGGGGTGGGGGGCTCTGGGGAAGTCCAGAGGAGCCCTCGTCCCAGCATGGAGGGTGGATGGGGTGCAGTGGTGAGGATCTGCTTAGTCCTGAACAGGCTCTCATGCCGGAATGCCCTCGTGCACCTCTGACCCCTCAGGAGGGCAGGGGTCAGAGCCACTTATGTCCCCTCTCACCCCTTGCAGACAGTTGCACCTGAACCAGCTGATCCGCACCAGTGGGGTAGTGACCAGCTGCACGGGCGTCCTGCCCCAGCTCAGCTTGGTCAAATATAATTGCAACAAGTGTAGCTTCATCCTGGGGCCCTTCTGCCAGTCACAGAACCAGGAAGTCAAGCCAGGCTCCTGTCCCGAGTGCCAGTCGACTGGCCCCTTTGAAGTCAACATGGAGGAGGTGAGTGAGGACACTGCCCTGGGCACCCCAAACTGCCTCTGGGGCCACTGGAAGACCAGGGTAGGCAGTGGAAAGTGGCAAGAGAGAGGCGAGTGTTCCTTACACCGCAGTGAGAACCAGATCCTCGGGGTGGTGTGTGTAGCTTGGGCCATGTCATGTTTTAAAGAGGTGGTTTTGTTTATGGCTTCTCTTGAAAAACTGGGCAGGGGGAGAATCTGTCAGATATGGGTCCCCTTGCGCTTTGGCCACCCAGGGAACAGTGCTTGGGTGTTCTGGTCAGACATCGCTTCTTTCTTCACCCCCTGTACACGGGCAGTCCCCGATCTCAGCTCGCAGACTGCCATCCTCTGCGTGTTGAGACCTTAGGGAGCCACTTGTGTCTCCTGGGCCGGCCTGCCCTCACCTGAAAAGCAGGGCGATCACCCTGATCTGTAGGCACCCCAATCCCTCCACAGTAGGTTACTGTGCCCAGGAGCACTATCCTCAGGCTCTGCTTCGGAAGATCCTAAGGTAGGACCACTGCCATTGAATCAGTTTGACACCTGACCCTAGAGGACGGAATAAGACTTCTCCTGTGGGTTTCCTAAGACTGTAAATCTTTAGGGGAATAGAGATCCTCATCTTTCGTAGAGATACTGGTGGTTTCAAACCGCTGAACTTGTGGTTAGCAGCGTCATATGTAACCCACCATGCTACAAGGGCATCTGAGACAGGACCTGGAAGTGAAAACGAATCATTGCAGATAAGACCTCCTGAGTCCTGGCTGCTATTGACAAGTGGTAGTGATATATTATGTAGTATCTCGCATTTATAAATTAGGCAGTGTTATTAACCATGTAGTGGGTTTTATATTAAGTCAACAGGCACTCCATTAGAGAAAGATGAGACTGTCTACTTCTAAAGATTTATAGTCTCGGGAAAACCCACAGGGATAGTTCTACTCTGTCCTGTAGGGTTGGTGTGAGTCAGAATTGACCCATGGGAGGGGTGTGTGTGGGGGGGGGGGCGCGGGTTGTGGTGGTGTTTAGAGACGTAACAGGAGGAAGTTAGAACTTAAAATTTTTTTATGTAGTATGGCGCTTCCTGCGGGGGCTTGCACAGTAGTTTAGGTTCTCATTCCCTAATTTTTACACAAGTTATTCAGTGACGGTTATGGCAAAAGGCAAGCCTTGGGAATGGACAGAACACCGAGTGAAGTGTTTCAACGAACAGAACTCGAAGCCCCCACTCAAGCATACGAAGAAGACAGCTGCCTAGCCAACTGGCAGCTAGAGACCTGTTTTCCTGTCTATTCTAAAGAAAAGTGGCCCAACACAATGTGGAAATACATAGAACCAGATGTTATCACATGCAAGTAAAGCTTTGCTAAAGATAGTCAATGATCGCAGTAGTACAGCGATAGGGACCTGCCGGAATTCAAGCTAGATTCAAAGGAGGACTTGGGACAAGCAAATAGTTCTGCTGATATCAGATGGATCTTGCTGGAAAGCGGAGAATTCCAGAAAGGTATTTGTTATTAGGTGTCACTGCCGACTCATAGCACACCTGTGTACAACAGTGTGAGACGTGGTCCAGGCCTGTGCCACGCTCGCAGTGACTGCTGCACTTAAACTCCTTGTTGTGGACTGCAATCCGTCTCCCTGAAGGCCTCCCTCTTTCTCACTGACCTCCTTCACGAGCATGATGTCCTTTTCCAGGGACTGGTCTCTTCTGATACCAGGTCCAGAGTAAACGCGACGAAGTCTCCATCCACTACATCACTTGACTGCTACGTCCATGGCATTGATGGTGGATCGGAGCAAAAGGAATCTCTGAGAACTTGCCAGCTTTTTCTCCATTTATCACGATATTGTCTGTTGGTCCAGTTGTGAGGATTTGGGTTTTCTCGAAGGTGTAGTTCTTCACCACGAAGTGCTTCTAAGTCCTCCGTACCTGTGGCAGGCAGGGTTGCCCCATCTTCATGTCCCAGGTGGTTAGTACACCTTCCTCTAATCGGATGCCAAGTTCTTTCCACAGTCCAGCTTCGCAGACAGATTTAAGCAAAGTGAAAGGATACAACCGTGGCATACGCCTTTTCCTGATCTTGAAGCTTGCACCTGCGTGCTGCTTGTTTATGTTTTTATTGACTGGAACAGCACTTGACTGTGCATCATAAGGTGATGGATAATATCGCAGCGCTGTCACGTGAGGACCAGAATAAGGTGCCGGCTCAGCTATGCGGCGCATTGCCTACAATAGTACTTGACGATTATGACTGGAAGAGGGCATTCCAGAGCGATGGTGGCAGGGACAGGGACTTGCACGGATTTGCTGGGTCTTCGTAGCTGATTCCTCACCAACTTTCACTCTTTCTTTCTTCGTAAATAGAAATGAATAACACCACCTATTACCCCTCTTTGGGATTATGGTTAGTATTGATGTCTTCAGAGAAGCCAGTGCTTTTAAGTTTAACGGGTAATTATGCCTTCCACAAAAAACCTTGCTACCCAGGCAGGGCCCCGTAAGACTTCTCCTTTGTCCCGTGCAGACCATCTATCAGAACTACCAGCGCATCCGGATCCAGGAGAGTCCGGGCAAGGTGGCCGCGGGCCGACTGCCTCGCTCCAAGGATGCCATCCTCCTTGCTGATCTGGTGGATAGCTGCAAACCAGGGGATGAAGTAGTAAGTAGCCGCTGGCAAACCAGGAAGGGCCACCTCTGAGGAAATGGGCATGAGTCATTGTGCCCACAGGAGTGGTAGGGGGGCTTTTCCTCGTAGTTGGAATATTGGGCTCAGGAGTGGTTTCCTTCTGCTTTAATAAGAATGCCCATCTTGGTGATGATGATGGTGGTGATGAGAACTTGGTGCGGACGTGGGCTCTGGCTCCTGTGTCACTGACCGCTTGCTCTCCCCCAGGAGCTGACTGGCATCTACCACAACAACTACGACGGCTCGCTCAACACCGCTCACGGCTTCCCGGTCTTTGCCACGGTCATTCTGGCCAACCACGTTGCCAAGAAGGACAATAAGGTGGCTGTAGGGGAGCTGACAGACGAGGATGTGAAGATGATCACCAGCCTCTCGAAGGATCAGCAGATCGGGGAGAAGGTAGGTGTGAGCAGAGGAGCGGGGCTCTCCGCTTGCTGCCCCTCAGGCCCGTGTCCTGGAGACTTGCTCCCTACATAGAATGCCCGGGGTGCACCTCAGGAAACCCGCCTTGATGCAGAGCAGAGATTGGCGACTCCCATCCTAGCACTGTCATATCTTAGCGACATAATTGGACAACCTGGGTGACCCCTCAGAGCCGGTATCCTCAGGAAGAAAAGCAATCTGATTGTTGGGGAAATACTTAAGAGAAGTATGCCCTTTTCGTCCAACCAGCTACATCCAGCCGGGCTTCGGCTTGACTAAAGGGAGAGTACAAGGAATAATAACTCATGACTGGTGTGTTCCTCCATCTCCAACGATCGCACTTTGTTTTCCAGGCAGGCTGCCCACTTAAGTTCTTTTTGACTTGTTTTTAACACGGACAGTTTTATCAAAGGTTCGGGAGGTGGGGGTTATGTTGCAGAAACACCGATTATTAAGTATTTGTTCATAAAAAGCCTCTTCCATTTTTATTGCTGCTCAGGCTCCAACCTGCTCCCAGCTGGCTAAATGTTTATTCTCAAGCCCACTCTGCTCTCCTTTCCCCCTTCTTCCCAAATTCCTCACTTCCTGTTCAGTTCTATTCCTGTTGTATTTGCCTCTCCCATTCATTTTTTTTAAGGTGTAGGTGTTACTTATTTTTTTTTTATTAGGGGCTCATACAACTCTTATCACAAAACATTTGCTCTCCACCTAAGCCCCTGGCATCACCTCCTCATTTTCCCCCTCCCTCCCTACTTCCCCCTCCCTCATGAGCCCTTGATAATTTATAAATTATTATTTTGTCATATCTTGCCCTGTCCGACGTCTCCCTTCATCACTTCTCTGTTGTCCGTCCCCCAGGGGGGAGGTTATATGTAGATTCTTGTAATCGGTTCCCTGTTTCCAACCCACCTTCCCGCTACATTGCTAGTATCAACACTCACACCATTGGTCCTGAAGGGATCATCCGCCCTGGATTTCCAGTTCCAGTCAGTTTTCTAATGGAGAGCACTATCGTGTTATCTTTGCCCCTGTCTCCTGCTCCAACAGAGTCATGTCCACAGGGCAACATGCGGGTCAGATATCAGTTGGCTTGGTTAGTGAATACGATCATTTTCCTGTTCACCTCTGTCCTCAGATGCTGGCAGCGGAAGGACTTGAAAGAGTGAAGGGCTGAGTGATGAGGCCAAGGCTCCTTAAACCACCCTTCCTTGAGCCACTCAGAGGCCTCTTCCTCCTGCCGCCCCCCTTTAGAGCAGCTGTGCTTGCCCTTTGTTCCCCTGCTTGCCTTCCCGAACGTGTCCGTTGCTTCATATTCCTGCATATGTATCTTCCTATCTCGACCCCTGGAGGCATCTTCAAAACTGAGCGGTTCCACCTCTCGGTGCATGTGGTGTGCTGCCCTGCACTGTGAGAAGAGTGTGTTACAGGCACTACCTGCTCTGCCCAGATGCAGAGAGAGAGCGCCCTTCCCACTGACTGTCCCTCCTTCCCTCAGATCTTTGCCAGCATTGCTCCTTCCATCTATGGCCATGAAGACATCAAGAGAGGCCTGGCTCTGGCTTTGTTTGGAGGGGAGCCCAAAAACCCAGGTGAGCAGCGCCGTCCACCACCCTCCTGTCCTGTGCAGGGACTCGAGTAGGTGCTGCTTGAAGGAGTCGGTGTTCTCGGTGATAGACTAGGCAGGACTGCATTGCAAGCATGAGCCTTTGGGAGGATGACATCCTAAACGATGACTGGAGCAGTGGTGATTGCTCATCACATGGACGGAATAGTCCATCGAGCTTTGATACCTGCCGTACAGTTCCAACAGCCAGTGTCGGCCCCAGCCCCGTACTCTGAACTTTGAATCCTTGGCTCTCTTTATTAAATTTAAACTACAAGCGTGATCCTTGATTGTGTTTATGCTTGTATCATATCCAGGCTGAAGTCACCGCTGATGTCTATTTCTAACCCTAGGCTCCTCCCTCTAGGCAGTCTGTCTTTGTTTTTTCATGGTTAAAAAGGTTATTCGGTCTTTTTAAAAAAAATCATTTTATTAGGGGCTCATACAACTCTTAGCACAATCCATACATACATCAATTGTGTGAAGCACATTTGTACATTCGTTGCCCTCATCGTTCTCAAAACATCTGCTCTCGGCAGTCTGTCTTCACAGTCCCTTGTGTCTGCTTGCCGCCTTTACCTAGGGGTTTACATAGACTTCCCCCCACGAGAGTAAGGCATGCAATGATTGGCCACAGTCACAGGAACTTTATTCAAACAAAATAACAAGATGTGAAGCTTCTCAACATACTTTCCATCTCTCACGCCTGAAGGCAGTGTTTCTCGCTAACCCTTCCCCCGAAGGGCCGACCCCGGGCTCTGCAAAGCACGAAGTCAGAATGTTCTCTGAGTTTGGGGGACAAAGAAGTCTGAAGGGGCATGAGGAGAGCTGCAGGCTGAGCGGGTAGATTCCCAGTGACGCTTCCCTAGGTCGGCCCTTGCTCCCCTCGAGGCATGAGCAGGAGGGTTGAGATGCACATTCTCTGGACAACTCCTCTGGCCTTGTCTCGCCATTTCCAGTGCTTAATTTTCTTAAAACTTCTTCCTAATAAGTCCCTGTGACCATCCTGTGCCCTTTGATAAAATCTGTCAAGATTGTCTCTTTGGAAGAGGGTCCACATGACCTTCTGACCTTGAATGTGACTGGCCTGGCAGATCTCCCGGGAAGCCACTGGAGAGCACTGTGATTCTTTGCAGATGTGCACATTTACCGTGAGCTTGTTTGTGCGTGCTGACTGTGTGCCCAGGCACAGGTTTCTCTAGGGGAAGTGCTCGGATTGCCGGTCACAGGGCATTGCATTCCTCTCTAGAGAGAATATCCTGCTCTTCCAAATGATACCATTCCTAGACCCCTCATCCTTTCCCCCTCTTTCTCTAATCCTCCTTTTCTCTGTGACAACCCCCCCTCCCCCAGGTGGCAAGCACAAGGTACGAGGTGACATCAATGTGCTCCTGTGTGGAGATCCTGGCACAGCTAAGTCGCAGTTCCTCAAATACATTGAGAAAGTGTCGAGCCGAGCCATCTTCACCACTGGCCAGGGGGCTTCGGCTGTAGGGCTCACGGCCTATGTCCAGCGGCATCCTGTGAGCAGGGAATGGACCTTAGAAGCAGGGGCCCTCGTGCTGGCAGACAGAGGAGTGTGTCTCATAGATGAGTTTGACAAGGTGGGTCTAGGGGCCACGAGGGGTGATGGGATTCAGGGTGTGTTGGCTTGACCCTTCCGTGGTGAAGAGTCTGTGGGATGTGGTCTAGTAGTAGCGGGAAGTATGTGAATCTCTTGCAGATGAACGACCAGGACAGAACCAGTATCCATGAGGCTATGGAACAACAAAGCATCTCGATTTCAAAGGCCGGAATTGTCACCTCACTGCAGGCTCGCTGCACCGTCATTGCTGCTGCCAACCCCATAGGTATATAGAAGTCACTGCAAGGGCAGAGGGGTCGGGGGGCTATCCATGAGCCGGAGGGCACCTGGGTGCCCATCTGAGAGCGCAATCCACGGAAAGAAAGTGCTCGCACACGTTTCTTGCCAGAGGGGCAAAGTGGGAGTAGGACTTGGGACACCTGAAGTCTTTTGACAGTGTGCTCTCAGAACTTGGATGTTTCTCGTACGACACACAAGGGAAGCATTTCAGAGCATTATCTAAATTGAATTAGTGGTTCCTCTCAACCGGGAACTAATTTAGAGGGCACAGAAGCATCCACACTAACAGCTCTTCGCTTTTTGCTTCCTGAAAAATAGCCCTCTGACTAAAGGCCATCCCAGGAGTTAATTATCCCCCTAGAGTATGTGTTGAGTCCTGACCGCTGTGCCTGTGGTCAGAGCTCCATTTAGGACGAGGCTGTCCTTGCTACGCTCTTGAGACGGGGTTAACATAGAGTATGTATTTTGAGTCTATCTCGTAAGATAGAAAAGCGATTAAGTGCAAGCGAGGAACAGAGACGAGGAAAGAAACCAAGTTATTTGAAAATTGCCCAGGAGCATAAGCTAGTAAAAAGGAAGGAAGGACCCTACTCCATCACTTGACAGAAACTCTTCCCCGATGACCAGCACCCTGAACTGAGACTGTCACCTGCTAAAATGGAGAAAGTACGTGTCTGTTTCTTAAAGCCGCCCCCACTTGGGGAGCTTCTGTTACAGCAGCTCTAGGTAACTAAGGCACCGAGCAGTTGCCAAGGGAAAGTGGGGCATCTGTCTGCCTCCTTTCCAGGAGACCTAGCAGTCAGTATTCTGTGTCCTTCACATATTTCCTTTTCAATTCTTTCGATCCCCTTATTCCTTTGGTGTTGAAGCTCCCTGGTTTGTTAAGAGCACTTACTGAAGGCTGAGAAGAAGAAATCTGGTAGGAGGCTCCGATGAGCTCTGATAGAAAGGGACCTCTGTTTTACAGGAGGGCGCTACGACCCCTCACTCACCTTCTCAGAAAACGTGGACCTCACAGAGCCCATCATCTCGCGCTTCGATGTCCTGTGTGTGGTGAGAGACGTCGTGGATCCCGTCCAGGTACACCACTCCCAGAGTCGGCGCGAGCAGTGTAGCGTGCCAGGACTGTGGGAGCACCCTGGGGAGAGGGACCCTGGTGATAATCTAACCCCTTGTCCCTCCTTCGGCAGTATTTCCTAAATGTTTCTCACTACTTATCTGCCACAGCTCAAATAGAAAGGATTGCAGTCATGGGGTAGTTGGTCTCCTGGATTCCACTCTTGCTCCCATTGAGACCCTTTTCTCATTAGGAACCAGAACCATCTCTTGAAAGTACAAATCAAATTATGGCTTCTCTCCTCGCACTGCTAGTAGCTTCTGGTTGGAATGAGGGTAGAATCCAAAGTCCTCACTGCCGCCGGCACGGCCCTGTGTGGTATGCTGGCCTGCCTCTCCAGCCTTCTCTCCGGGGTTTCTCTCTCGGTTCCCTTCCGTTCAATCGCAGTTGCTGCTCTCTCTCACTGAAGCATGTCTGGGCTTTAAAACTGCTGTGTTGTTTTCTTGGAATGGGAGAAAGATGGGGCTTGAACTCCTGGGAAGAGTTCCCATCTCAGAAACTCACAGCGACAGATCCATCCTGTCCCGTAGGGTCTCTCTCAGTCCGCATCAGCTTGATGGCAGCGAGTTTTTTCATCACCTGATTATCTTCTCATGTTTATCTGACAACTTAGCTAGGGAGGTCTCCTCAGTCCTTCTATCCTTTTGCATGTGTTACTTGTACAATAAATTCTTAAAGAAAATTTTTAAAAATAAAAGTATGTGTCATTCACTTGGAAGTAAGCCTTGTGAGGGCTCTGTCATGTCTGCCGACGTGCTTTAAGCACCCAACGCTGCCTGGTGCTTGGTAGGCGTGTGTTTGATGCTGTGGAGAAAATGCTATTCTCAGAGCACATACACCTTTCAGTTCTTCCACTGAGCCATGTTACCCACCCTCGCCTTCGGGCCTTCTTCCTCAGGACGAGATGCTGGCCCGCTTTGTAGTGGGGAGCCATGTCAGGCACCACCCCAGCAACAAGGAGGCGGAAGGTCTGGTCAACGGCAGCACCGCAGAGCCTGCCATGCCAAATGCACACGGAGTAGAGCCTCTGCCCCAGGAGGTACTAAGGAAATACATCATCTATGCCAAGGAGAAGATCCGCCCAAAGCTCAACCAGATGGACCAGGACAAGGTGGCCAAGATGTATAGTGACCTGAGGAAAGAATCCATGGTGAGAGGCCCCAGGATGGAGCCTGGAGGGTGGACCGGAGTGGGATGTGGGGGTGGAAGCCTCGGAGAATCTTGCCAAGAGGTGCAGTTACGCTTTGTCGCTGGCCACTTAATTCTAAAAGTCCAAAGCAGAAAAGCTGAGCAAAGAAACTTGTATGCCACAACATTTTGTTTTAGGTGAGAGTATGCACGTTCGTTCGTTTGTCCATCTTGGTAAAAGGTCAAGGCCTTTTGAGTGTTGGTTCGTTGATTAAGTTTCGCATGACTTGCTCGAAATCTCAGGTGGACATGCGTTGTGAGTTCAGTTTTGAAAGTTCATAGCAGGGAATTCAAAGACAGCTTGCAAGGAATTGGAAGGTAGAGGTCTTGTGGACTTGTATGTCCCGCCCACTTTGCCCATCTCCCTGACACCTCACCTGATAGCAGCTCTTTTTTGCCTTTTAACTCTGAGAGCATTCAGCTTAGTTTTCACAGAAACAAATGTTTCCCACGGCCTCGCTGGATCATGCAACATTTTGGGACACGAGGATAGCAAGCACAACTCTGAGCTGGTGGACAGAAATGTGTAGGCACAGTAATTTGAGCCCATGCACGTGCAACATCCCTTGGGTACCACCCTATTACCTAAGAACGACATTCCTTTCTTCGCCTTCCTTTCCCTACCTGAGGAAAGAGGAAACCCGAACATTTCCTTCTCTTCAGGCAACAGGCAGCATCCCCATTACTGTGCGGCACATTGAGTCCATGATCCGAATGGCAGAGGCCCATGCGCGCATCCACCTGCGGGACTACGTGATAGAGGATGATGTCAACATGGCCATCCGTGTGATGCTGGAGAGCTTCATCGACACGCAGAAGTTCAGCGTCATGCGAAGCATGCGGAAGGTGGGTGTGACTGAGGCTTAGGGCCCTTTGAGCTCCACGTTTTCCTGCCTGTGAGCAGCTGTTTCTTGCTCGAACTGCCCTTGGCCGATGTGTGGGGAAGCACGGTCCAAGGGAGGAGGCTTTCCTGTAGGAGCTTGGAGGGTCGTGGCGTGGGCCTGTTGTCTCACTCTTGCTTTCTCTTTGCAGACGTTTGCCCGCTATCTTTCCTTCCGGCGCGATAACAACGAGCTGTTGCTCTTCATATTGAAGCAGTTGGTGGCAGAGCAGGTGACGTACCAACGCAACCGCTTTGGGGCCCAGCAGGACATGATTGAAGTTCCTGAGAAGGACTTGGTTGACAAGGTATGGAGGGCAGCTAAGAACTGGGACTGGTAGTCTCAGGAGATGTCAGCTGGGGACTGGGTCATGGGTGGACAGTTCTCAGTGCAGTAGCGCTGGGACCTTGAGTGATCGCCACTCGGTGAGTGTTGATAGTGAGATGTCCACTCAGAGCAGGAACTGCAGTCGTGTAATCAGTTGAGTGAGGTTGGTCTCATTATCTCATTACACAAAGGAGGCCGCGGGCACAAGGAACGCGTCGAAGTTCATGCAGTAACTGGCAGAACTCAGATTTGAACTCATGTCATCTAGTTGCAGTTACTTAACCTCTCTGCACCTGGCCTTTTCCCCTATAAAGTATAGAGAACACTTGCCCTCCAACTTCAAGGCTCTGTAAATATTGGACGTCATTGTTTTCATCACTGCCAACTCACTCGCCCATTTCTCTCGTTTTAGGCTCGTCAGATCAACATCCACAACCTCTCAGCATTTTATGACAGTGAACTCTTCAGGATGAACAAGTTCAGCCTCGACCTGAAACGGAAAATGATCCTTCAGCAGTTCTAGGGCTTTGGGCCATCAGAATAACTAACTGTGCCTTCTGGTTTGGGCAGGCAGAGCCAAGTGCTCAGGTCACCATGTCCTTTCTAAATTCACTAGGAATCCCCGGTCCAGTGGGGTCTGAAGTTGAATCACCTGGCTTCATCCACAGACTTCTGAGGGCTAAGGCCATGGCTTGGAGTCATGGTATTTATTTCTTTTGCTCTGTTTCCAGCTTCTCATGCCTTCTCACATGAGCGCACTTTACCAGTGTTACAGCCTGCTGAGCTTGGATAAAAACTGTGTGTTCAGCACCCCTATGGTAGAAGATGTAGTATTCTTGGATGAGGTCTGTCTTGGGTAACTTGCGTACAAGTGTGTTCAGAGAACTGTTCTCTGGAAATGGTTTCCAGGTCCAGGCTGCTTCTACCACTTTCATCCTAGGAGCAGCTTCAAAGGCACGTGTAGTAGTTCCCCAAACCTTGTTGGGAAATTTCTCGAAACCACAGTGATACGACAGCTTTACCGATAGTCAGTTGTGGGTTGTTCTGAAAGTTTTATCTGATAGTGAGGGTTATCTGATAGCTACAAGTGTCCAACCAATATCACTATGTCCATCTGTTTTCTCCTACCTACCCATTGCTCCAGTCTCATATTTGTACATTTGATTTTTTTCCCATATACTTTTAATTTTTAATAAATTTAAATAAAATGCAAACATTAGCATCTGTTGGTCTCACATTATTTTACTATCTTACTTCAGGCTTCACTAGACTTTCCTGGGCGAACTTTTCTCCTGCCTTTGGGAGGAACACAGGCAGAAGCGCTGTTTTTATGGATCTGGAGAGGCTAGCCTGAAGTGGCTCTAGGAACTCAATCTGCAGTGGGTTGTGTATTGCAACTATATTCCCTGAGTAGGACCCGTGGGACTCAGAATAGACTGGAGGTGATTTGGCACAACCTCCTAGTTGGGGAATACTGTTAACATCATTAATGTCACCGTCCTTTACATGCTACATTAATGGGCTGCCTTGGGAATTGTTGGCCATACTACATTTCGTGACACAAGTACTTATTACCTGAGATTTGGCTGAAATGTCCTCCCGTGGTTGCTATCTTGTACTCCAAGTCTTACCCTTGAGGATCTTCCTAGGTGAATTCTTCAGATGAAAACCAGGCAGATACATGACGTTAACGAGCATGTCTGACTCCCTTACTCAGTTCCCGACTCAAATCCTTGAGGTTCAGCACCTAGGGACAACAGGAGAACAAAGACACGGTTTTTGCTTTTATGAAGACTTGAGTGTAAGTGGGTCACTTTAAATCAGAAAAGGGAAAATCCCTGCAAGTTGTCCTGTGAAGAAAAGGGGGAACCGTACAGCTATGAGAGAAGCAATCAAATGTGAAATCGAACTGGAGCAAATCCAAGTCTAGGTAGGTCCCATGCTTGTGGGTAATACATTAGGCAGGAGGCTTCCCTGACTTGCATAACTGCAGGTGCCAATGAACCCAAGATTGACTGGAGGAAGATAGGCTGGTGGCTTGACCAGCAAGTGAATTCAAGGTCAGCAGGATGATTGCAGAGGTGAATGAGTTACAGGTCAAGTGACAACTCCCAGGATCAGTATGGCAGGCAATTGTCTCCAGCCCATATATATATCGGTTATTTATAGCAGATCCCATTATGGAGGTAATAATGTGTTAGGTCATATGGGTAATTACTAGGTCTTAACAGCCAAACCACAGAATCCTGGCCGAGCCAAGTAGACACAGTCTTAACTATCCTGATGACTATAGCAGACTATATATTCTTAACTGGCTTTTCAAGATAGCATTTTTGTGTGAACTGTTTTAAACTTGCCACAGCCCTTAGGACAGAGTGGAACTTTGTATAGTGTTTACTAGGCTATAAATCTTTATGTAAGCAGTGCGCCATATCTTTCTCCTGCCAAATGGCTGATGAGTTTAAACTGCGAACTGCCAAGCACATTAACTGCTGTGCCACCAGTGTTCCAAACGTTTGCTGGAAGCTGACATTGAGTTGATGGGGTTATTTTTTTAATTTTAAACTAGGTCTCCAAATTGTGTTTGTAGATGGAACTAGAACCCCAACAGCCTGCGATACATAGATGACACACCTTGCTTGCTGAAGTGAAGACTTGAAGCACTTGCTGATGACGATCAAGGATAACAGCCTGCAGTACGGATTGCAAACTCAATGTAAGGAAGACCAAAAACCTTCAAATTTAACCAACATGATAAAAGGAAAAGGATTTTACCTTGGATTTACAATCAATGCTCATGGAAGCAGCAGTCAGCAGATTAAAAGAAGAGCTGCATTGTGTGAATCTGCTGCACAAGACCTAGAGTACTGAGAAGCAAGGGTGCTTGCGAACTTTGAGGATTAGGGTGCACTTGGTCCAAGCCATGGTATTCTCCATCACCTCATGTGCATATGAAAGTTGGACCGTTGAGAAGGAAGATTGAAGAATCGATGCATTTTGATTGTGCTGGTGAAGACTATCGAAAGTACCATGGACTGCCAAAAGGACCAACAAGTCTGTCTGGGTCGAAGTCCAGCCGAAGTGCTCCTTAGAGGAAAGGATGGTGAGACTTCAGATTACATACTTTGTACATGTCAGAAGAGACCAATCACTGGAGAAAGACATCGTGCTTGGTAAAGTGGAGGAGCAGCAAAATAGCATGGATTGATGGAGTGGTTGTAATAGGCTCAAACATAAGAACAATTCGGTGGATGGTGCAGGGCTGGACAGTGCTTTGTTCTGTTGTGCAGAGGTCACTGAGTCAGGACTGACTTGATAGCAACAAATTGGACTCATAGTTCTAACAACACCCAAAAGTAGTCAACACTACGTAAATTCAAACATTCGCTGAGTCCTATTCTGAATCTTTGGTAGATTTAACCTTATTCCTCTTTCAGCCCTAGTTAGACTTTAATCATCTCACCAGGACGATGTTAGCAATCTCTCTTACATCTTTCTTCTCACTGTAGTCTCATATTGCTTTCAGAATGACCTGTCAAACACAGGCATGATTCCCATCTAGGAAGTTAATTCCTCATCAGATCCCCAAATGGCTCATCATTTCCTACCAAGTCATTACCAACCTTTCTAGTATATCTTCAGCTTTTGTTTACTGTGCATATTCATTTCAAGGAGATTGTGAGAAATAAAAAGAAATAAAGACATCCGAAATAGCTAAAACCCTTTCTTGCTCCCAGAGAGTGGTTTAATCCATTCTAAACTTGTGACATAATGAACAGACATCACTCATCAAGTGAAATGACTGCTGGAGTTTCGATGGACCACGGGCTAAATGAAGGGATGTGGTGCTGTGAGTGAAATAACAATGCCTTGAAAGGAGCCCCTGGGGGGTACAAACAGAGGGCTTGGCTGCCAGCCAACCCAAAGGCTGGAAGTCCAAGACCACACTTAAGGCACCTTCAAGAGAGGCCTGGAGAAATGCTTTGGAAAGTCAACTGTTGAAGCCCCCGTGGAGCAACGTCCTCTGGTACAGTTGTGGTCATCAGAGTCAGTCAACTCAACAGCAATTGGTTCTTCTTTGTGCTTAAAAGTTCTAGATAGTCACTGGCCTCAATGTTTAAGTTTTTCTTTTTGTTTGCATAGACCTTTTTATTATTTAATAGTTTTGACATCTTAAACATTCCAATATATATAGCCATTCACATACAATTCTGTTGTTCAGTTCCATCGGGTGGAGTTACACAATCATCAATGCTGTCAGTTTCTGCCCCCCCCCCACATTCCTGTACCCTCAGGGAACTGTTACTCCTGTCACTGCCTCTGAGGGGTCATCTTGACTTTCATGTACCAAGCAATCTTAAATATACAGATGAACATACATAAATCTGATGTGAATTAATGAAAACTTTAAACCTTAGGAGTAAGGGGAGGAAATATTAAGGAAGTAGAGGACAGTTATGTGCTTCATCAGTGCCCTATAGGACCTTGCCTCTGCATTCCATATGGCCCTTCGGAGAGGGACTGTCCAATTATCTTGCAGGTACGTTTTGGGTCTCCATTGCATCCAGGACCCTTCACAATGAGTTGGTTGCATGTTTTTGAACTTCTAATACCTCTTCCCGTCGACACCTCATGATCACACAGTATGGTGTGCTTCTTCCATGTAGGCTTTGTTGCTTCCCTGCTGGATGACCGCTTGTTTAATTATAAGCCTTTAAGACCCCTGATGCTATATCTTGATCACACCATCAGCTTGCTTCACATTTGATTATGCACCCATTCTGTCTTCAGGGATCCTGCCAGGAAGGTATCATACAGTGCCACATTATGGTAGGTACAAGGTGTCAACTTGCAAAGGGGTGGAGTCTAGCCTGTCAATCAGGTCTCAGCTTGATAACCTCATTTGGAGGCGCCATGGAGATAGAGCTCACTAGAGGCCAGATACATACAGACTCAGCCTTGTGTTTCTGCTGACAAGAACACATGGAGCTACAGTAGAGGCCTGGAGCTGGAGGAGTCACGTGGAGACCCCTGCCAGCATTGACATGCTTCCACTGCCAAAGACTTTCCACCCACTGACCTGTGATCTTCCTGCATTCGGCATCATTGCATGTGTTGTGTGAGTCTGAAGAGGACTTTATAGATTGGCATCGGACTTATGGGCTAATATCAGACTTAAGGACTTGATCTGGACCGGGCTGGGATGTTTTCTCAATATACAATTGCTCTTTTATATAAAGCTCTTTCTTATGCACGAGTGTCTATGAATTTGTTTCTATAGTCAACCTGGACTAACACACACATTGTTAGAGCACACCATTTTTTTTTTTGGTCAAACTATTCTTGTACTGAAGCAAGATTTAAGTGGAAGCTTGAAGTCCATCTGCTTCCTTGTTACATGCATATGTAACATACATATATGTGTTATATATGTAATTATATATGTGTACTTACATATACTACATATATAATATGTAACAAGGAAGCAGCTTTGTCTATACATATATTTTCCCTCCTATGCTACTGTTAGGTTTGCCCATCATTTACCTTTCAGTAATTCCTCTCAGATATAATTCAATTGTTCAAGTGTGACAGAAAAAGTCACACACACCATCAATTTCAGAATACTTACTATTCCCTTGTACCCATCATTATTGGCTCCCCACTCCCTTTCCCCCTTCTTCCCTTTCCAGACCCCCCAGGAACCACTGGTCCAGTTGCTGTCTCCATAAAGTCACCTATCCTGAATATCTTGTGAACACACACACACAAAACCATATAGGTAGTCACAAGTCTAACAGGAATCATGATATAGAGAAAATGAAGACTTCTTTTTTGTTGTTTTTTTTTCAGATGAAGACTTCTATGTGTGTGTGTGTTTTTAAATTACTTTATTGGGGCCTCAAAAGCTCTTATCACAACCCATACATATATTCTTTGTGTCAAACACATCTGTACATTTGTTACCATCATCATTTTCAAAACATTTTCTTTCTACTTGAGCCCTTGATGTCGGCTCCTCATTTCCCCCATGCCTCTCCCACCCTCCCTCCCTCATGAGCCCTTGTTAATATATAAATTATTTTTTCATGTCTTACACTGACCAATGTCTCCCTTTACCCACTATTCTGTTGTCTGTCCCCCTGGGAGGGGGTTATAAGTAAATCATTGTGATCAGTTCCCTCTTTCTTCCCCCACCTTCCCCTTCCCCTCCTAGTATCACTACTCTCATTATTGGTCCTGAGGGGTTTATCTGTCCTGGATTCCCTGTTTCCAGCTCTTATCTGTACCAGTGTACATGCTCTGGTCTAGCCGGTGTTCTAAGGTAGAATTGGGGTCATGATAGTGGGGGTGGAGGGGAAGCATTAAGGAATGAGAGGAAAGTTGTATGTTTCATCGGTGCTATCCTGCACCCTGACGGGCTCATCTCTTCCTTTTGACCCTTCTGTAAGGTAATGTCCAATTGTTTACAGATTGACTTTGGGTCTCCACTCCGCACTCCCCCCCCATTCACATTGATATGATTTTTTGTTCTGGGTCTTTGATGCCTGATACCCGATCCCATTGACACATGATCACACAGGCTGGTGTGCTTCTTCCATATGGAATTTCTTACTTCTCAGCTAGATAGCTGCTTGTTTATCTTCAAACCTTTAAGACCCTAGACGCTGTATCTTTTGATAGCCGGGAACCATCAGCTTTCTCACCACCTTTGCTTATGCACCCATTTTGGAAGACCTCTGTGTGAAAGATATGTTTATAGAAGGACATATTAAAAGCCATCAGCCTAGTGGCCTTTCCTTTCATGGTTACCTAACCTGGGTCCTGCTTACCTAACAACACTCACACCCTTTTAGTCTTCAGCAATTGTGTCTAAAAGATGAGCCTCCTATACGTTCACAATGCTATTCCCACAGCAGTCAGGGATGGCGCAGTCTAGTGCCACATGCCCCCTCCCCCCCAGCTATACCTTTAGTCAATGTTTAAGTTTTTCCTGTATGTAGTCTAAAACTTACTGTTTTGTACAGATAATCCCAAATATATCACAGTATTTAGCTATTAAGTCACTTTATCTAATGTGTCTGCTTTTCCCCATTCGAATCCCCAAACCTACCCAAAGTATGAAATGCCAAGTCCTCTGAGCTACCTTTTCCTCGTTGAATAAGCCCTGGTGATCAGGGTGATCAAGGTCAGCAGTTCAAACCCACTAGCCCCACTCCTTGGGAGAAGGTGAAGCTTTCTGCTCTCGTGAAGAGTACAGCCTTGGACACACAGAGGTGCAATTCTGTTCTGTCTTCCCCTCTTTCCTTTCCCGGCTGCTTTCCTTCCTTGCAGCCCTGCACCCACCTTTTGTCCATAACTACTACTTCCCTTTAATATTTAGCCCTGGAAGGGTTTTTTTTATATCATACACAGTCTACAAAGTCTAATGATATCTACTCCTTGATAGAAGGGTAAAGGTATAGTTTGAAAAATCATATTCAATATAATTTTATATTTTAGAGAAAAATACTTTCTCCAATACAATGTATCTGAAGAGCCTCAGAAAGCTGTGGGAAAATGGATTTCAAAATCATGGAAATTTCCACCTTTTTGAACTCCCTTGTATGTAATGTACAGTCCTTCAAAGTTATGGTTGCTGGAGATGTATGAGTAGCAGTGGGTCTGAAGGGACAGTGGTTTTTCCTGTGTCCAAGGAGGAACAGAATTATCATTATTCTTTTCTCAGTCTGTTCTCTATCCAACCCCACTTCCTGCTAACAACCATTCATCCTTTCAGGTATCAGCTTAAATGTCATTTTCTCCAGGAAGGTTAGTGTAAAGACTCCTTTCCAGATGCCTCGAATTTCATGTACTTGTGTACTTTCTTAACAGAACTTACTACTATTGTAATTATGATTATCTATGTGTACATTAAAAAATTGTTTTCTCCACTCGACTACCTGTGAAGACAGGATGTGCATGCTTGATTGACGACCAAAGTGTCCCGCACATGAATGTATTTTAGTTAACAAGAGTGAATACATTTTAGTTTGCCAAAAGCAGCACGGGTTGAAAAAGTTAATAAATGTTGATCTAATAATCCCGAATCAGTGAAACCAAATACATTGCAGTGGAATCGATTTCTGATTCCTGGATGAGTCAAGAGTGGAACAGCTCCAGAGTTTCAATGGCTGATTTTTATCAAGGATATTGCCCAGCTTTTTTTTTTCCTTCCCCTGAGCCGCTTCTGTGGAACCTTCAACCCTTGTGTAATCCTTTGCATCACCTAGAATTCACAACTCACTGCCACCGAGTCAATTCCGACCCTATAGGGCAGGGTGGTCCTGCCCCTGAGGGTTTCCTAGACAACATCGGAGTCCTCATCCAGCAGTGCAGATGATGTGGGCTCTGGGGCTGTTCCAGGTCCCCCCAGAAATAAGTTAAAGATTTGAGCCATGCTTCCTAACCTCAAGCCAAATCCCATTCTTGCTCCTCTAGGTCCGCCGGCCACGTCTCTGCCCACTCAAGTCCTAGGTCTTTTCAAGCCCCGTTCCTCTGCTGCAGTTTCCCTTTAGCTCCGATGCACCACTGCCAATAGTGACCACACTGTGCACGTGTGTTGTAGCTACTTCTTCCCATCGCATCCCGATGACTTGATACAAACCACCAGGCTTCCGAACGCCGAGGAGGAATAGGCTCGGGCGCGCCCACCACCCCTGCAGTCCCCGGGGACGAGCCAGGGAGCCCGGCGCGGGGTCTGCGCGGCCGAGAGCCGCGGGGCTCGAGGTCCAGGGGTCCGAGGACCGAGTCCTCTAGCAGCCCGGACCCGGGAGCTGCCGCGGCGCGTGCGTCGGGAGCGGTGCGTCCCCGCGCGCCCACCGGGTCTTCGCGGGGGCGCGCCCGCGGCACGCGGCCGGGCGGGGCCAGGCGTGAGTGACGAGCCCGCGGACCAATGGGCGCGCGCGCCGGCCCCACCACCCGCGCAGCCCCTGACGCGGAGCCCGGCGCCGCGCCGCTGCGGCTGCGGGCGGCGACGGCTGCACCATGGGCCGGCTGCTGCGGGCCGCCGGGCTGCCGCCGCTGCTGCTGCTGGCCGCGGGTGAGTGCGCAGCGGGCGGGCCGGGCCCCCGCGCCGAGGGGCGCGCCGCCGGGGGGTGCCTGGGTCGCGGCGGGGCGGGAGGCGGCGCGGCGCGGCGGCCACTGCGGGCTGCTGGACAGCTCCCGCGCCGCCGCCACACAAAGGGCGCCGCGACGAGGCGCGACGGGGCGTCTCTGCCTGCCCGGCCCCCGCGCAGGAGACAGACGGACGGACCGACCGACCCAGAGGCGGCTTCGGTCCCCACGGCGGTGGAGTGGGAGGGTGTGTGTGTGAGTGTGAGTGCGCGCGCGGAGACACCCACGGGCACGCGGGCGTGAGTGCCACAGGCGGCGCCCCGCGGGTGAAGGGGGCCGTTCGAGAGAGGCTTCTGGTCGCACAGGGTTGGGGGTGAGGGGCGTGAGTGTGTGCGTGTGTGTGTGTGTGTGTGTGTGTGTGTGTGTGTGTGAGAGAGAGAGAGAGAGAGAGAGAGAGAGAGAGAGAGAGAGAGACTGTGTGTGTGAGTGAGTGTTCCTTGGCTCTGGCGGCGACGTTCCACAGCAGCACCTTGGGGGTTCTGTGCACAGAACGTGTGTGTGTGTGTGTGTGTGAGAGAGAGAGAGAGAGACACGCAGATGCCATCGTCACAGGGGGTAGGGGCCCTCTGAGCGCCCCATAGGGAGCAAGAGGATGTCCCCGTGGGATCATGTGCGAATTAGGGGGGGGCAGGCCATGCAGGATTCCATCCTTACAGGCGCGGCACTGCGTTGTGGGCGCACGTGTGCTCGCATCATCGAGAGACTGCTAGAAGGCACCCAAGGGTGGTAGTGTGTGTGTGTTGGGGTGGGGGGCACGCTCCCACTAGGGGATGAAGGGAAGCATGGGTGAGAGAGGAAGAGAGGGACCCCAGTGCCCAGCTTCCTTTGACAGCCATACAAAGATGGACAGACGTTTGTAACGTCCCCTGTGGCCACCACACGTGCTCTCTGTGGCTGAGAGCGCAAAATTGCCAGCTGCGATGGAGGGAGTGTGGCTTTACGCAGCTCCTTGGGAGTATTTCTCTTAGATTGTGCGGAGCTACTTGATTTGGAGTAGGTGTAATAGCAACGTGAAAATGTGTGGCTTTGACACACACTGCTGAATAGCTCCTATTCAGCTGATATGAGAGGTGCATGTGATAAGTGAGTTTTATCCCGCAGCTACACCAGGGCATGGTAAGTGCAGGTGTATGAATAGGTGGGAGGGTATGGAGCAGGTGCTAGATAGTGTGTGTGTGTGTGTGTGTGTGTGTGTGTGTGTGTGTGTGAGAGAGAGAGAGAGAGAGAGAGAGAGAGAGAGAGAGAGAGAGAGAGAACGAGAACCTACTGAACACCTTCTGAGTGGCAGACACACAAGATCTAGGTGTGTGTGTGTTGGGGCAGATGTGGTGCACACAAGTTAAGTGCATGATTATGAGACAGCTCGTATGTGGCCACCATCCCAAAATACAGGTGGGAGAAGGGATATCTGAAAGGGGGAGGCAAATGAGGACATGACTAAACAGCTTTGTTCCAAGGCTGACGCAGCAGTAGGGTGAGTCTGTGTGATTGGTGTCACCGCAAAGGAGTGCTGGGATGGATGTCATGTGTGTGCTTGTGTATGCATGAGTACACCAGTGGACATATGCACGCGCCTATCAGATAGACCTGGGTAACTTGACTTCGAATGTACGCACAAGCACATGGAATGTGTGTAAGTCTGTCTACGAGGCATTGGCTACTAGGTAGTTCTCATGAAGTGAACCCACCCTGTGTCCATATGTATAAGAGGGAGAGAATCTTCTGATGGGAGAGCACGTGATATCTGAATGAAGGCAGGAGTCCTCTGCTCGGGGTAGCGATGAGATGGCCAAGGTAGCGTTGCCATGGGGCCCAGAGTGACATCATCTGAAAAATGGCTGGAGGGGAGAGGGGCCACTCGTTCCCTTGCACATCTTAGGAAGGTTCAGTTCAGCAAGGGCACATTTTCTGTGTAGTCAATCCAAGCATTGCATTAGCTCCAGGATTTAAGTGATAAGCACAGAAAAAATACCCACCTGTGTTTGTCTCTCACACACACCTACTCATATCCTTCAGTACCTTAAATCCTTATGTGGAGAAAGGTGAAGTTCAACAAGTAAGTCAATATTAATCAGTCTATTCTCTCTCCCTCCCTCCTTCCCATACACACTTGATGATGCACATTCTTACCTCAGTGTTTGGAGAATGTGTTTGTCTGGCAGTTTGTCTTTTCACACACATGTCTTGTATAGAAATTGTAAAAGGACCCTTTTTTAACTTCTCAGCATTAATTCCCAGACACAAACCAACACACACAGCCTCATGTGTTAGTGCTAGACACTTTCTGTTGTAGCTGACACTCAGGATGGGAACTGTGTGTCAGACACTGCTGGGAAGTTCCCGTATTCGTATCTGGTAAGGACTTCAGATTATCTGAGTTTCTGAGCTGCTGCGTAGGGGAGGAGTAGAGGTGGTGGAAATTAGGAAAGGATCCTTGGATCAGAAACAGATTGCAGTTTGGGAAAGTGAGGTGAAACATGGGGATCACCTCATTCGTCTCACCCTCCCTACTCTCCCCTGAGGTATAAATCCACTTCATTGGCTTAATTTTCTGAATGTGTTTGGGTCCAGTTTTCCATTCTTTGAGGCTGATCTCTCAACCCTTTTCATGTACCTCTTCTTCTCACCACCCCTCTCTGTTGAGAGGGATGAAGTAAGAGACAATTATAGGCGCTAGAGAAAAAAAATCACACAGTGTAACTCTGAAATGTTAGGTCAGGTGGGTCTCAGTTAAGGCAGCTTAATTATTAACTGCAAAGGTAATTATACACAGAATGGTTAGGTCTCAGATACTATTTTGGTTTAATCTTATGGTGGCCAAGTTTGAAAAGAAGTAACTTCTCTTAATTACATAAGTAATTACCCACTGCCAAGGCTGTTGAAAATACCATTTGGATAAAGACAAAATAATAATCACAGGGAGAATAACTTCAAGAAAATGTAACTGTTTACTCTTGAAGAGCTTCAGCTTCTGGTTAAGAATGAAAAATCAGGATAATGCCAGTTTCCTTTTTTTAAAAAAATAAATCATTGGGGGCTGGTATAACTCTTATCACAATCCATACATCCATCCATTGTGTCAAGCACATTTGTACATTTGTTGCCATCATCGTTTTCAAAGCATTTTCTTTCTATTTGAGCCCTTGGTATCAGCTCCTCATTTTTCCCCTCCCTCCCTCACGAACCTTTGATAATTTATAAATTATTATTTTTTCATGGCTTGCACTGTCTGATGTCTCCCTTTACCCACTTGTCTGTTGTCCATCCCCCTTGGAGGAGGTTATAGGTAGGTCATTTTGATCGGTTCCCCTCTTTCCCCCACCACCTTCCCCTTTCCCTCATGGTATGGCTACTTTCAATATTGGTCCCGAGTTTATCTGTCCTGTATTCCCTGTGTTTCCAGCTCTTACCTGAGTACCTGCTTTGTAAGGTAAAATTAGGGTCATGATAGTGGGCGGGGGGGAGGAAGCATTAAAGAACCAGAGGAAAGCTGTATGTCTCACTGGTGCTATACTGTACCCTGATTGGCCCGTCTTCCCCCCCCCCCCCCGAACCTTTCTGTAAGGGGATGTCCAATTGCTTACAGATCGCTTTGGGCCTCCACTCCCCACCTCATTCACATTATGAATTTTTTTGCTCTGAGTCTTTGATGCCTGATACTTGATCCCACTGACACCTCATGATCACATAGGCTAGTGTGCTTCTTCCATGTTGTCTTCGTTGTTTCTCAGCTAGATGGCCGCTTGTTTATCTCCAAGCCTTTTTAAGACCCCAGACGCCATATCTTTTGATAACCGGGCACCATCAGCTTTCTTCCCCACGTTTGCTTATGCACCTTCTTTGTCTTCAATGATCGTGCCAGGAAGGCGAACATATCAGAGTGCTGGATTATTAGAACCAAAGTGTTCTTGTGTTGAGAGAGTACTTCCAATTTCCTTTTTCTCACACACATCTTTTCACCAATGTTACCAAAATCTTTGTTAATTTCTTCAGGACCCTGAGTTAATGAAGACCAAGAAGAGAATGGGAGAGGGGTTAGAGGGAGACTACAACTTCTCCGTTTGATAGGAGGAAGGCAGGGTTCAGAGAGTGGAGTGAGTAGCCCAAGTCATGGAAAAGGTAGGGAATGGATTCAACAGATTCATCAGAACCACAGTCTTATTCAGAAAGAGTGTACTAACTAAGAAGTATGTTACCTTCTAGAAGTGACAAATAAGCCCTGCATCAGACTTTTGTAGAGAGGGCAGGAGCAGCCATCCCAAGCCCCAAGCCCCGCAGGGCTGCAACATCTCTCCAACCACGCTAGTCCAGCTCGGAGCCAGTTTTGCAGTTTCAAAGAACCAATCCATGTTTGATCCCTCTGTGGTTTAGCAGAGGGTAAAATTCTTGAAAATAATTTTGCTGTTTTCTAAAAATATTGAAGTAATCGTTCTCTTTCAACATACCTACTGTGCATGTGGATAAAAGTCTTCCCCTCTCAGCCCTCTCAAGGATTGGCTGCGAAGGTGTCCTCACTGTTACCAAGTCCATTCTGACGCAGTGATTCTAGAGGCAAAGTAAAACCGCCAGCAGTAGAAAGCCTTGCCTTTCTCCCTTGGGGTGGCTGGTGGTTTTGAACTGCTCACCCGGTGGTTAGCAGCCCAATGTACAACCACTTTACCAACAGGGTACCTATATAACATATTATTTGTTTATTCTAAAGTTTTTTGGTGGCACATTTAGTTTTTTTCTTCATGTACTGCCTGGTTTTTGTCCCCCAGTGTCTTTGATTTGCCTCTTTGCTAGCTTCGTTCCCCCAACCCTGGGGATGGTGCTGCTGTAAAGGAGTTGCCATTAGGTGCCCTTGAGTGACCCAGCCCCTTGACAAAAACACTGCCCAGTGCTGTGCCACCCCAATAGTTCTTGTTATGTGTGAGTCCATTGCGTCGGTCTGCTTCCTTGGGGTCTTCCTCTTTTCCGCGGACTGTGGACCAAGCATGATGTCCAGGACTGGCCCCTCTGGATAACATCTCCCAGGCATGTGAGATGAAGTCTCTGCGTCTTCCCTTCTAAGCAGTAGTCTGCCTGTATCTCTTGCAAGGCAGATTTTTTGTTTTTCACAGTCCATGGTACTTTGAATATGCTTTGCCAACACCAGAATGAAAATGCAACAATCCTCCCATCTTCCTTATTCACATGCTTGTGATGCAATTGGAAATCCCATACCTTGCATCAGGCATACCTTCATCCTGAAAATGACTCTTCTCTAACGTTTGAAAGAGTTCCTGTGCACAGATTTGACCAGTGGAAGATGTTGTTTGATTTCTTGGCTGCTGCTTTCATGATCATTGATTGTGGATGCAGGTAAAATGAAATCCATGACAGCTACAATCTTCTCTGCAGATAAGTAGGGTTATTATATTAGCCGATAAGCTGGATAACATATATATTGTGTTTTTCAGAAGACTGCCGTTTCCTGAGGGCAAAGGCTATATCTATTCTCCTTTGTCTCTTCTGAGAGGGCCTGGTACGTTACTAGACAAAGAATAGAGGCTCAATGGTGATAATATGCTTAAGTCCATCTAAACGCCTTCTACCAAGATTGCCCTCCGTACAACAACACAGCCCACCTAAAACCAAAGTTTGATTCTAAATGGCATGGCATTACTTGATTGACAGTCATATGAATCTGATTAACTTTTTAAAATTCGGAAGTAACTATGAAATAAATGCAGTAGATGAAAATAAAGGCCCCGAGCAGAAATGCTTATAGAGGGAATTCTTATTTTTAGATAGTTTTATTGGCATATAATTCACATATCAGACAATTGAATATTTAGGCACGTTAAGAGTTGTGCGATCATCACCACAAACATATTTAAAACATTTTCTTCTTTTTTGTAGTCGTCGTTAGCTCCTCATTTCCCACCAACCGCTCCTGCCATGTTCCTAGGTAATTATTTATCCATTTACTATCCCTGTAGATGAATCTATCCTGGATTTCACACACAGAAAATTATACAAAACAAGAAACAAATAAAAAACTAACAACAATGACAAAATAGGAGAAAAATGCAATTGAAAAGAAATCAAAATATTAAAAAGTGAAACAAATTTAAAATGGGTCAAAAGGGAGATCAAATGATGAGGCGTTTTATTTTAACCTGACTACATCTGCCATAATTGATTTTACGATGTTCTCTGGCCCATACCAGGCTGTTCACACCCCTGGACTGTGTTCTGAGAGGATTCACCAGAGTCTGACTTCGCACAGGGACCCTCCAAATGGAGTTTGGACTTCCACCGACATCGATAGCCTTCTACACTCTAAGCCTTTAGACTGTCCTGTCCTCTGGAATTAGATTTTATTATTTATAATCTAGTTTACACTGACGGGTATGTGTCTTATTTTTAAACTTAGTGGATGCCTCACTTGGTTGCTTGTTTTAAGGCAAGCCATTAAAACCCTAGTTGCTATTCTTCCTTATAGCCGGACACCATCTGATTTCTTCACCACATTTTGCTCGAGCAGCATATCTTCATTTCTTCATGTGAGCTAGTATCCAGTAGGGTCATGGCATAAGAATAAATTGTTCTTCAATTAGGACTTCAATTATGTGCGAGCCCAAAATCTATTCATATATCTATGGTTTATATATGTCTCTGGTTCACTTTAGAGATGTCATCATTTCATTAGGGAACATTATAAATCATTTCCATGGGCATAAAGTGATTCTATTAATAGTATTATTAATTTAGCCCATGAATTTAAACCACTGCTGAGAAAAGGAAATTATACAGATATAAGCTGTCTCTTCAGACTTGCAATACATGAATTGTTGATTTATATATAGATCAGAAGCAACTGAACACTGTTTACACAAACAAGTATGTGTTGGGGATAGGGTAAAACTTCCAGTAACATTCATCCACAAAGAGAGAACATGAAAGTGGCAAATGTATGGTAGTCCCAGGCCACCACTCATTGGGCACTCTCAAAGCAGGAGGTCCAAACCAAGAATAGCCACCAATTCCATAACCTTGGTGCAGTGATCAACTGCTTCTTACACGAGAGTGTTTTATCCTTTAGTCCAAGGGATTATTTTAGTTGAATTTTTAGGTGTTTGAAAGCAAAGATATCACTTTATTATGATTATATATATATAAAGGTCATTTTATTGGGGCTCTTACAGCTCTTATAACAATCGATACATCAATTGTATCGAGCACATTTGTACATACGTTGCCATCATTATTTTCTAAACATTTATTTTCTATTTGAACTCTTGGAATCAACTTCTCTTTTTTCACTCCTCCCTCCCCCCTAATAACCCCTTGAAAAATTATAAATTATTTTTATATCTTACACAGATGCTGTCTCCTTTCCTCCACATTTCTGTTGTCCAACTCCCTCAGGGGGAGATGGGGGTGTGTGGTTTGTGTCCATCATTATGAGCAATTCCCCCTTCCCCCACTCCACCCTTCCCCATCCCCCTACCCTCTTGGTGTCTCTACTCTTATTTCTGTACCTGAGGAGGTACCTACTCCTACTCCTATTTCTGTACCTACTCCTATTTCTGATCTGGATTCCATTCCGTGTGTTGTGAGCTCTTATCTGTACCAATGGACATGCTGTGGTCTAGTCAGAACTGAAAGACAAGACTGGGATCATGATAGTGGGGGTAGGGTGGGGGCAGAAGGAAGCCTCAGAGAAGCAGAGGAATATTGTGTGTATCATCAGTGCTGTCCTGCACCCTGGTTGACTCATCCCTTCCTTGTGACTCTTCTGTGGGGGAATGTCCTGTTGTCTACAGATGGGTTTTGGGTCTCTGCTCAGACATCTCATTCTCAACAATATGTTTTTTTGTTTGATTATTTGTTTTGGTGGTTCTGATGCCTGATACTTGATCCTGTCGGACAGGCTGGTGTACATGTTTCATGTGGGCTTGTTGCTTCTCTGCTAGATGCCTGCTTGTTTAATTGCAAGCCTTTTTAAAAAAATCATTTTATTGGGGGCTTGTACAACTCTTATCACAATCCATACATCCATCCATTGTGTCAAGAACCTGTGTACATTAGTTGCCATCACCATTCTCAAAACATTTGCCTTCTACTTGAGCCCTTAATATCTGCTGCTCATTTTCCCCCTCCCTCCCTACTCCCTCCTACCTCATGAACCCTTCATCATTCATAAATTATTATTATTTTGTCATATATTACACTGTCCGATGTCTCCCCCCACCGCCTTCTTCTCTGCTGTCCATCCCCCAGGGAGGAGGCTATACATAGATTCTTGTAATCAGTTTCCCCTTTCTACCCCACATTCTCTCTACCCTCCAGGCATCGCCACTCTCACCACTGGTCCTGAAGGAGTCTTCTGTTCTGGATTCCCTGTGTTACCAGTTGCTAGCTGTACCTATGTACATCCTCTGGTCTAGCTAGATTTGTATAACTCCAAGCCTTTAAGACCCCAGACACTATATATTTTGATAGCTGGGCACCATCAGCTTTCTTCACGATGTTTGCTTATGCACCCATTTTGTCTTCAGCACTTGTGCTGGGAGAGTGAGCATCACAGAATGCCAGGTTGTTAGAACACAGTGTTCTTGCATTGAGAGAGGGCTTGAGCAGTGGTCCAAAGTCCATCCACTACCTCAATGTATTGCCATATAAATATGTGTACATAGGCCAATACCTCTATTTTTATGAATTAATATATTTGCATATATACACACCTATGTTTATACCTCTATCCATAGCTTTGCTTCCCAGATCTTTCCTGTTTCCTTTACCTTCCTCCTGCCCCACCATCATGCTCACCCTTCTTCTGCCTCTCAGTAATTCCTCTCAGCTAGATTGTTGCTCCAACAACCCAGGATCCCTACATCCTCTTTGTTGGTGATTTTAATTCCTTAGTTGGTCCCATGTCTATGTCATTGTTTGCTCACCACTCCCTTCTTCTACCTCTTTCTCCCCACAACTCCCTCTGGAACTGTCAGCCCCATTGATTTCTCCTCGTGCTTGCTTCCCATTCCTATCTTACTTTGGTAGACAAACCAACAATAATGGAGGCAAAACAAAAAGAAAACAAAAGATGAGTAAAAAGAGAAAAAAAACCCACCTAGCATAAAACCCTAAAAATCACACATAATTCCAGGTCTGTCTGCTGTCCTTTATGACTATCTCCCCACTGGTCCTGGGGGTTCTGGGAACTGCCCCTCCTAGCGTGAAATCTAATTTGGGAACTACTCAGGGGCTTTGTGGCTTTGCTTTTCTCCCATTACTGATATGTTTTCTTCTTGGTTCACTCACTGTGGGGGGGGGTCAGACTGGACTCACTCCACACCGCGTGTCCCCAGTATTGTTGTTCTCTGTCGAGGTGTGCTCCCTCGGGGGGACTTCATGCCTTGAGCTGTTGTTGGCCCTGCAGTCCTCCCTGTGCCTCAGCAGCTCCATGCAAGGATGTCCTCCTCAGGGCCTGTGTGCCAGTGTTCTCCTTTACCTTCTTGGTTTGCTTCTGCATGGGCATGGCAGACCGACCCCTCTCCAAGTTGAAGGATTAGTGTTGTCTGCTGTAGCACATACTTCTAGGTGGGTGTCAGCTTGGCTCGGACATAGGCCGGCCCTGTAGACCTCTCTATTCGTGAGTTGCTCCATGTGGATACGTTGCCTTCAAGGTTTGGCGTGCTGTGATGGGGTCTGCACTCACACTCCCATTTCTTTGGAGACATAAACGATACCCTCCCCCTGGGTGTACTAGTGCCCTGCTCCCCCAGTGCCATCGTCTCCCTCTTCTTAACCCTCCTGTTCTCTCTTCCATCTCCCTTCCCCTTATTTCTGTTGGAATGACACGTACACCCTTGGGTTAACCTGTCCCCCGCCCAACTGCCTGCACCTCAACCAGTATAGTGTGAAATAAATGGCTTTTCTTCTATAACTACAGTGCTGTTTATACTTACCTCATATTGTATTTTTCCTCTTGTGATCAACTAACTTCATTTAGTATAATTTCCTCTAACTCTTCCCGTGAGACTATGTGCTATATGCAACTGTCTGTGGTTTTTAGTGATGCGTAGTACTCCACTGTGTGTAAGGGCCAGAGTTTTCTAATCCACTTATCTATCGATGGAAATTTAGGTTCCAATTCTTTGCGATTGTGAATTGTGCCACAATAAACATTGAAGCATAGATGACTGGTTGTGGTCTATTTCTTACCTCTTTTGGGAATATGCCCAGTGGAGGGATTGCTGGATCAGAAGGTAGATCAATTTCCATTTGCTTTAAATATCGCCAGATCGCTTTCCACAGGGGCTGTATGTATCTACACGACCACCAGCAGTGGAGGAGAGGTCCTGTCTGGTCCCCTCTCCTCCAACATTTCAGTTCTTTAAATCTGCTACCGGCGAGTTCAGGGGAAAATCTCGCTTGATTAGTGGAGTTTCCAAATTGGATTCTTCTTGTGTGGCCTACGAGGGATGCTATGTGCCTCGCAAGGATTAAAGTCTCAGTTGTCTGTAGCATGCAGCTTGGGTCATGAACAGCTGGATAGAAACTAGGTCAAAGCTGTCCAATTTGGACCCTAATACAAGGGATGTTCTCCCTTTGGGGTCTAGAAATAATGCTAAGCATTCCCCCCCCCCCCCATGGCAAGTTGCCCACCGGGTTTACTAAATAAGAGGAATTCTTAGTGGTGAATATTTTGTGTTCACTTTACTGACTTTTGACCCTGCATCTTCCTGCAGTTAGGATTTGCGGTGGGGACCTTGCACACCTGCTTGATTGAAAAGGGTGTCTCTTAAGTTTTCAGCTCTGACCTCTGTCTTTGGTCCTTAAATCCCATGCGTGATTTACATGATCTTAGATTCTCTTGCTTTATGTATCCTTTGGAGGAAGTGATAGGTTTCCTTTTTTCATGGATCATCTGAAAAGTCTTTTTGTGGGAAAACCTAGCTAATTACTGTTACTTCATTAACCAGCTATTTGACTTTAATCACATGAAGTCTGCTTTAACAGGTTCCCTGCATGCTCTGATGCTGACTCAAGTTCAAACAGCTCCAACACAACACTGAATTTTAAAAAACACTAGCTTAAAAACAAAACCTATTTATTTAGGTCATGGTTTTTGGGGTTGGCAGTTCTGGCTGGTGTACCAGGGAAGTTCTTCCAAGCTTAATTGGACTTGTCAAGTGACTGTGAATGGTCAGCATTGCTGATCTTGGATAGATTCTTTTACATGAGGCTTCAGCTGGGATGACTGAACAGATGTGTATCTCTCTTACATGAGCTCATTCTCCAGTAGGCTAACCTGGGCTAATTTGGGCCCAAAGTCTAAGAACTGAAGTTTACGAAGACTCTTGAAACATAGATTTGGACATGCTACACCATCACTGCTGCTGTATTTTGTTGGCAAAAGTAACTCAGTTTTAAAGGTTGTGAAATTAGACTTCATCTCTTGATGAGAGGAGCTACAAAGTTTCATTGCAAAGATGGTTATTTATTGGGATTATCAGTGGATAATCACTCTACCACAGTGCCACTGGGGGTAGAAAATGTCACTTTGGCTCCTTCCCACTTTTAGGCGATGGATATTGTTTTCTCCATAATGACAAGGCTGTAAATAACCAACAAGAATAGCACTCCCAATCATATCAGTGGGTGCCCACCTTCCTGATATAATCACTGAAAACAAATGTGTGCATAAGCAAATGTGGTGAAGAAGCTGCTGGTGTCCAGCTATCAAAAGATATAGTGTCTGGGATCTTAAAGGCTTGAAGATAAACAAGTGGCCATCTAGCTCATAAGCAACAAAGCCCACATGGAAGAAGCACACCAGCCCGTGTGACCACGAGTGTCGAAGGGATCAGGTATCAGGCATCAAAAACAAAAACCATATCATTGTAAATGAGGGACTAAAAGCTCATCAGTAGGCCACTGGACACCCCCTTACTGAAGGGTCATGGAGAGGAGATGAGCCAGTCAAGGTGCGATGTAGCAATGATGAAACATACAAACTTTCCTCTAGTTCTTAAATGCTTCCTACCCCCACTATCATGATCCCAAATCTACCTTACAAATCTGGCTAGATCAGAGGATGTACATTGGTACAGATAGGAACTGGAAACGGAATCCAGGACAGGTGACCCCTTCAGGACCAGTGGTGAGAGTGGCGATACCTGGCGGGTAGAGGGAAGGTGGGGTGGAAAGGGGGAACCAATTACAAGGATCTACATATAACCTCTTCTCTGGTGGATGGACAACAGAAAACAGTGAAGGGAGATGTCAGACAGTGTAAGATATGACAAAATTTCATACATTATTAAGGGTTTATGAGACAGGGACGGTGGGGAGGGAGGGGAAAATGAGCTCATACCAAGGGTTCAAGTAGAAAGCAAATGCTTTGAGAATGATGATGGCAACAAATGTACAATGTGCTTGACACAATGGATGGATGGATGAATTGTGATAAGAGTTGTACAAGCTCCCAATAAAATGATTTTTAAAAAAAAAGAATAGTACACACACACACACACACACACACACACACACACACACACACCCCAAATGATGGGGAAGATCATTTGAGTAGAAAGGATCTTGGGAAGGTCAAAGCTATATTTGAATCCAAGATGCTTGATTTAGTATGGCTCAGCAACTCTGGGGACCTTTAAGGGAAGCACCCTCAAATGGATTGGCTGGGCATTCTCTCGTCCCTAAATACCTGTGGTTCTAAGAACTCACAAAATATGAAGTGCCCATGCCCCCATCTGAGTCAGTGACACAGATGCAGACGGAGTAGCATGACTTCAGTTTAGGGAAGCCAGTATTTTCCTAGAAGTAAAACCTCTCACCTTAGCTGTAGTGTCCAAGAGAGAAGAACCATTCTGGAAGAGGTGTAGCGAGGTTTCCTTGGTTCCATTATAAAGCTTTCTCTACATTAGCTCCTAGAAGCAATATAACATAGCTATCATCTAACATCAATATCATATCATTTGACCCTGTTTTCCAGAATTTCAGAGTTATCACAGATACTTCCTCTAGTTTGTGACTTGACTTTCTAAATATCAAAGTTTGGTCCCTGACTTACTGATTTCAGCACATCTCCAAAAGGGAAGCATTGTCGGCTTTCTTTTTACAGGTGGAAGAGTTGGCACACAGGCAAGTTTAGAGACTTAGGTTCATGCGTCTTGGAGTGGAGGTGACCATAGACATCCAGCTTCTGGTTAAATTCACTTTGAGGCTCTGACACCTCATGCCAAATGATCTTCCTGTGTGTCCACCAATTCAAAAAAAAAACACAAAAAAATAAAACCCCAACGCATTGCCATAGAAAACAGATAGAGTTTCTAAGGCTCTAAATCTTTGTGGGAGCAGACAGTCTTATTGGCTCTCTTGCAGTGGTTGGTGGATTTGAACTGTCGAATTTATGCTTAGCAGTCAGATGCTTACCCAACAGTGCTACCAGTGTTCTTCCACCTATTGAGCCTACTTTTTTCTTTATAGCCACCTAAAATAAAGCTAATCTTTAGTATTCAATTAGTCTTTTATTTTAATAGAAGACACTGACTTGTCTGAATTAAATATTCTCCTTTCCAGACCCAAGAACTTTGCTAGATCTCCATTTTTTTATATAAGATCATAATACTTATATTTGTATTCTTATAGTTTGTGAAGCTTTGTAGAACAATGTACACACACTTCATAGAGACTATTGCCTTTGATCCTCCCCATCCTGTGAGGGCTCTTTTCTGCTGTAATACTTCTGCTGTCCTGTTTTAAAGATGAGAGAACAGAGACTGGTTGTAGCTAAATACCTTAATCAGAATACCTGGCTGAGAAGTCACAATATATATATATCAACTTTCCTTCTCTCTTTGGTTGGAAGACCTACTTATTTTCTTTTGTATACTTCTTAGTTTGTTAACACTTCTTTTACTCCGCCCCCCCCAGAATGCTTTCTCTGGAACTGAATAGACTATCATTCTGTCAGGCCTTGGTTGTCCAACCAGTGCATAGTTTGCAAACATCCCACCACATTCTGAATACTGACCATATTTCTGGAATGCTCGTGTTTTTCAGTAGTTTTTCACTGTGTTCTTCATACTAAGTTTATGGCCTATTATTTCAACAGGTGACTGTAAAGATTGAAAATCAGATCAATGCTTGTGAAGCATCAAGTATATGGCACCAATAAGTGTTATCTCTTATTTGTTATATAAACATCATCACAAATTTCCAGGGACTGGTGCCCCACCAGGTCTCAGTGCATATCAGGGCAAAGCAGGAGACAGTCTCCTGAAATTGTAAGGTGATGCTAACATGACCTTGCAAATGGATCCTCAGACCCCTGTTTTCTGTGCTGTAGAATGCCAGTGTTGGAAAAGAATTCCCAAAAACCCACGGGCATCAGGTTGGTTGTGACTCATAGCACCCTATAGTGCAAAGAAGCACTGCCATTGTGGATTTCCAAGGCTGTACATTTGCAGGGGAGCGGGAAGCCTCGCCTTTCTTCTGTGAAGCAGCTGGAGGGTTTGAACTACTGATGTTGCAGTTAGCAGCCCAACTCATAACCCACTTCAGCATTTTCAGGTCATTTTCCCCCCAACTTCGTCATTTTTCAGATGGGAGATTGATACTAGAGGGTTTTAACCACTGTTTGGTCCTTTGGTAATAATTGTGTAATGATGTCATTAATCCAGTGCTGTTGGGTTGACTTTGACTCAATGTAACCATAGAGGAGGAAATCCTTATGGAGGCTGGGTTCAAGACAAGGACTTTGCAGTTAGCAGCCCAACACCTAACCTTCTGTGCCACCAGAGCGTCTTAAGTCATTTAAGTTAGCAATTAAGTCCAGAAACAAATAAGGAAGAGTGGGGGAAAAGGTTCTTCTTTAATTTGCTATTTTTTCTTTGTGTGTCTTGATGAATAAGGAGAGAGGAGACAAGATTTTACCAACACAGGGCGGATTTGACCAATGATCTCACCTGGTTCTTAACAGATCACGTTCTTAACCCAGTTGACCACACTTCGTCCTAGAATCAAGGCAATGTCAATCATGGAAGTACTGTATATACTCGTGTATAAGCCGAGCTTTTCAGCACATTTTTAATGCAGTTGTTGGTAGTAAAATTAGGTACCTTGGCTGATATTCAGTCAGCTCATACTCAAGTGTATACAGTAGGTCCTTAAAAGAAGGGACCTATCTTCATCGGTATCTGTCCTTCAGCACCTGGCATAGTTAGCAGCAAGGAAAGATACTTCAATAGAGATTTTCTGAATGCCCTGAGGGATGCAGGTCCAGTTGACTCTTCCCACCTTTGCTCCTTTGTCCCTGCTACAGAAAAGGCTAAGAAGCTTGACGTTTTCTGTAATGTAAGATGTATTTTATAATCCCCTTGTCGCCACTTGTTGCCATTCGAAGCCCTTAAACACACCTCTGGTTTCTTTGTTGGAGAAATATCTAAACCTGGTGCCGCTTTAATCCACAGTCCTTGGTTTCTCTCACTTCATTTAAAAAAATCATTTTATTGGGGGCTCGTACAACTCTTATCAAAATCCATTCATCCACCCATTGTGTCAAGCACATTTGTGCATTTATTGCCATCATCATTCTCAAAACAATTTCTTTCTACTTGAGCCCTGGGTATCAGCTCCTCATTTTTACCCCTCCCTCTCTCACGAACCCTTGATAATTCATAAACCATATTCTTTCATGTCTTGCACTGTCCTATGTTTCCCTTCACTCACTTTTCTGTTGTCCATCTCCCAGGGAGGGAGTTATATGCAGATCATTGTCATCGGTTCCCCTTCTACCCCCCACCTTCCCCTTCCTCTCCTGCTATCACTACTTCAATTATTGGTCCTGAGGGCTTTATCTGTCCTGGATTCCCTGTGTTTCCAGCTCTTACCTATACCCATGTACATCCTCTGGTCTAGCAGGATTTGTAAGGTGGAATTGTGGGATCGTGATAGCGGGAGGGAGGTAAGACATGAAACAATAATAATTTATAAATTATCAAGGGTTCGTGTCAGAGGGAGGGTGGGAGAGCGAGGGGGGAAATGAGCTGATACCAAGGGTTCAAGTAGAAAGGAAATGTTTAAGAATGATGATGGCAACAAATGTACAAATGTGCTTGACACAATGGATGGATGGATGGATTGTGATAAGAGTTGTACGAGCTACCAATAAAATTATTTTTAAAAATAGAACTAGAGGAGAGTTGTATGTTTCATTGGGGCTGTACTGCACCCTGCCTGGCTAACTGTTTTTATGTCTGCACAGGAGTGACCCTCGGGGTGTGCACTGCTGGGTCTGATGAACCTGGCCCAGAGGGCCTCACGTCCACCTCACTGCTGGACCTGCTGCTCCCCACTGGTCTGGAGCCACTGGACTCCGAGGAACCCAGTGAGGCCATGGGACTAGGAGCTGGCCTGGGAGCTCCGGGCTCTGGCTTCCCTAGTGAAGAGAGTGAGGAGTCGCGGATTCTGCAGCCGCCACAGTACTTCTGGGAAGAGGAAGAGGAACTGAATGACTCCAGCCTGGACCTGGGGCCCACTGCAGGTAGTTCTTCTTACCTAAAGAGAGTGTGTTGATTGTCAGCTGAGTGTGAGATGGGCTAGGCTAAATGCCACATGACCATTTCCATGACTGAGTCATTCCCTTTTCTCTCTACCGGTTGTTACCATGCTCAACTGCACATCAAATTCAAGTCTTATTGGCCCAGAAGGTCGTTCTCTTTTTCGTATTAGCACCATTTAGTGAGCACTTACTCTGCTTACATAATCACAATATGAGACTTACACCTGGTGAGATAAGTAATATTTGCTCCATTTTAGACACGAGAAAAGCAAGGCTTAGAGGTTCAACAAGCCGGAGGTCATGCAACTGTTAAGATGTTGTTATGGTTTTCCCAAGGGTTAGGGTTTATTTGTTTTTCTTCTATATTATGCTGTACTGTCTGTGTTTAAGATTCCCAAGAAAGTGACAGATTCTAGTTCCCCCTTGGGTCAGTATGATCCCCAGTCAAGGCATTCTAATTGCCATTTATGCAAGCATATACCTGCGCTAGTTTCTGGGTTTACAGAGCATTTCTTCTTACATGGATGCTGTTGGACAACTGTATCCTGAAGGAAGTTGGATCAGGCTTGGAACTTTGAACTGGAATGCATACCATCATGGGGCTGCTGGCCTTTTCACCAGCACCAGGGCACTTTCACCACTGAGTCACCAGGGTGTATTTCAATCACATGCAATACTGTTTTTACTTGAAATATTTTATAAATGTATTTTATATACTTACAGGTATTTGTATAAATATAGTTTATATTCTTTATGACTGGATTTCTGATTTTAATGTTGCTACAAATACCCTTAGATATCTTTATTCTGCTCTGATTGTTCCTTTAGGATAAATTTCTAGAATAAAATGGCAAGGCCCAAAGATTTATCCAATAACATCCTACTGAGCAACAGAAGATACACCAAATTAAGATAATACAAGAAAGGTTTCTTTATAAAGCACCTAATTGATAGCGGTACAGCAGATTATAGATAAACCACAAAGGAATCCAGGGTATCAGCACGTGCGCTGTAACTCTCACAGGCCCTAAAGGACAAAAGGAGGGCCTGGCTGAAGGGGACTCCCAAGGACAGAGTGAGGAGGAAACCAGGAGCCCTATTGGTGCTGTGGATTAGGCACCGGGCTGCTTGCTGCAAGGTCAGCAGACCAAAGCCCCCAGCTCCTTCTCTGGAGAAACATGTGCTTGTTTAGTAGAGGGGCCCCATCAAGGTGGATTGATGCAGTGGCTGCAACAGTGGGTTCGAACAGAAGAACACTCATAAGGAGGCGCAGGGACAGGCAGTGCTTCGTTTCGTTTCGTTGTACATAAGGTCTCTGTGAGTCGGAACTGACTCAGTGAGCCCTAGCAACAAACCACTGTTCCTGTGCAGATTTTGCCATTTGGAAACTTTAAGTAGGGTCTCTACGAGGCAATGGATTTGGGTCCCTTCCAACACTCCTTTTAGCTCCCGCCAGAGGAACTTTTGAAAACGTTTGTTAAGTATTTCCCAGTGACACTTCAAAAAGGTTGCTCCAGTGTACATACCTACAAGACATGGAAGCATGCAGTTGAAACAAAACAACCCTTTTATTGTGAACTAGGTGGGATTTGCATTGTCATCATTTTTGAATTCTACAACTTTATTTAAACCCTCCTATTAGCTTGCCCTTCCCTCCCTTCCCTCCTTCTTCTTTTTATGGATATTCTCTCCCCTTTCACCAAATTAGTGCCTGTCGACCTTCTGCCCTTTTGCAGCCCCTCCCCCCTCCTCCCTTCCCATCCAGCTTTGGTGTGGTCACCTTTATCTTAATTTTTTAAAACAATTTATTAGGGGCTCATACAATTCTTTTTTTTTTTTAAGGTCCTTTCAGTATTTTTATTTATTTATTTATTTATTTTTCTTTCTTTTTTTTATTTAATTTTAATTTTTTTATTTTAACAATTTATTGGGGCTGATACAATTCTTTTCACAGTTCATACATATACATACATCAATTGTATAAAGCACATCTGTACAGTCTTTGCCCTAATCATTTTTTTCTCTTTTCTTCTTTTACATTTTATTAGGGACTCAAACAACTCTTACCACAATCCATACATATACATACATCAATTGTATAAAGCACATCCATACATTCCCTGCCCCAATCATTCTCAAGGCATTTGCTCTCCACTTAAGCCCCTTGCATCAGGTCCTCTTTTTTTTTCCCCTTCCTCCCCGCTTCCCCCTCCCTCATGTGCCCTTGGTAATTTATACATCGTTATTTTGTCATATCTTGTCCTATCCAGAGTCTCCCTTCCCCCCTTCTCTGCCGTCCCTCTCCCAGGGAAGAGGTCACATGTGGGTCCTTGTAATCAGTTCCCCCTTTCCAACCCACTCACCCTCCACTCTCCCAGCATCGTCCCTCACACCCTTGGTCCTGAAGGTATCATCCACCCTGGATTCCCTGTACCTCCAGCCCCCATATGTACCAGTGTACAGCCTCTGTCCTATCCAGCCCTGCAAGGTAGAATTCGGATCATGGTAGTTGCGGGGAGGAAGCATCCAGGATCTGGGGGAAAGCTGTGCTCTTCATCCGTACTACCTCGCACCCTCATTGACCCATCTCCTCTCCTAAACCCCTCTATGAGGGGATCTCCATTGGCCGACACTTGGGCCTTGGGTCTCCACTCTGCACTTCCCCCTTCATTTAATATGGTATATATATACATATATATACACACACACATACATACATACATATATATAATATACGCACATATACACATACATACACACACATATATATACATACACACATATATCTTTTTTTTTTTTTTGCATGATGCCTTATACCTGGACCCTTGGCACCTCGTGATCGCATTGGCCGGTGTGCTTCTTCCATGTGGGCTTTTTTGCTTCTGAGCTAGATGGCCGCTTGTTCACCTTCAAGCCTTTAAGACTCCAGACACTATCTCTTTTGATAGCCGGGCACCATCAGCTTTCTTCACCACATTTGCTTATGAACCCATTTGTCTTCAGCGATCCTATCATGGAGGTGTGCAGTCAATGATATGATTTTTTGTCCTTTGATGCCTGGTAACTGATCCCTTCGGGACCACTCGATCACACAGGCTGGTGTGTTCTTCCATGTGGACTTTGTTGCTTCTGAGCTAGATGGCCGCTTGTTTATCTTCAAGCCTTTAAGACCCCAGTCACTATCTCTTTTGATAGCTGGGCACCATCAGCTTTCTTCACCACATTTACTTGTTCACCCACTTTGGCTCCAGCAGTTGTGTCGGGAGAGTGAGCATCATAGAGTTCCAATTTAATAAAAGAAAGTATTCATGCATTGAGGGAGTGTTTGAGTACAGGCCCAAGGTCCTTCTGCCACCTTAATACTTAACCTATAAATATAGACACATAGATCTATTTCCCCATCCTCCTATATATATTTGCATGTACATGTCTTTGTCTAGACCTCCATAAATGCCCTTTGACTCCTAGGTCTTTCCTCCATCTCCCTTGACTTTCCTCCTGCCCTACTACCATGCTTCGTCGCCACCTGGGCTAGAGTATACCTCTACGATATATGTCCTCTTGTACTAAACCAACTTCACTCAGCAGAATGCCCTCCAAATCTATCCGTGCTGTGTACGAGGTGTTTTACAGTTTCATCACCCTTTAGTGGTGCATAGGCTTCAATTGTGTGTGTGTACCAATGAAAATTCCTCCTTTCGTCCACTGAAAGGGTGTTTGGGTTGTTTCCATCTTCTTGCGCTGGCCAATAGTGCTGCGGTGCACATGAGTGGGCATGTATGTGCTTGTGCTCTGTCCCTTTCTTTAGGGTCTAGATAGAGTAGACAGATTTCAGGGTTGATATTTCCATTCCCAGTTGTCTAAGGAAGCTTCACCAGACTTTCCACAGTTGTATTAATACACAGTCCCATCCGCATATATGAGTTCCAGTCTCTCTGTGCCCTTTCCAGCATTTGTTTTTTTCTGCTTTTATGAACGTTGCTATCAGTGCTAGATGGAGATGGCGTTTGCATCTCTTAGATGGCTAGTGGTAGTGAGCATTTCTTCATATGTTTTTTACCCACGTGAATATACTTATTGGTAAATTCTCTGTTTATGTCCTCTGCCAGTTTTTAATAGGGGTAGGCATGTTTTTCTTATTGAGGTGTTGTAGTTTTTAAAAGGTTTTAGAGATTAGTCACTTGTCTAGTATATATCATTGCACAAAATTTGCTGTCAATCTGTAAATTTTATTATTATTATTTTTATAAATCATTTTATTGGGGGCTCTTACAGCTCTTATAATAATCCATACATCAATTGTATCAAGCATATTTGTACATATGTTTCTCTCTCTTTTTTTGTTGAATATTTGTACATATGTTGCCATCAGTATTTTCTTTTTTTTTTTTTAATTGAAGGGAGGGACAGCTGCACACGCGACTGTATTTTCAAGACCTTTCTTTCTACTTAAGCTCTTGGTATCAGCTCCTCTTTTATCTTTCCCTCACCCAACCTCCCACATTTGTGACACCTTGCTAAATTATAAATTATTATTTTCATATCTTACACCAACCGTTGTCCACATTCACCCATGTTTCTGTTATTTGCCCCCCTCCAGTGGGGGGTGGGGGCTGGTTATATATTGATCGTTGCGATTGGTTCCTCCTTTTTCCCCCTTTCCCCCCCACCTACCCTCATGGTATTCCTACTCCCATTACTGTTCCTGAGGGGGTTGTCAGACCTGAATTCTGTGTGTGTTGAGAGCCCTTATCTGTACCAGTGTACATGCTCTGGTCTAGCCTGATTGGTAAGTAGAACTGGGGTCATGATAGTGTGTGGGGGAGGAAGCGTTAAAGAACTAGAGGAATGTTGTGTTTCATCAGTGCTATACTGCACCCTGGCTGACTGTCCCTTCCTTGTGACCCTTCTGTGAGGGGATGTTTAATTGTCTACAGATGGGCTTTGGGTTTCTACTCTGATCCCCCTGGTTCACATTGATACGATTGTTTGTTTTGGGTCTTCTGATGCCTGATACCTGATCCCGTCGACACCTCGTGATCACGAAAATGGTGTGATTCTTCCATGTGGACTTTGTTGCTTCCCTGATAACTGACTACTTGTTTAACTTCAAGTCTTTAAGACCCCAGACACTGTATCTTCTTCTTTTTTTTAACACTGTATCTTCTAATAGCCGGGCACCATCAGTTTTTTTCACCACATTTGTTAATGCACCTTTTTTGTCTTTAGTGATCGTGCTGGGAAGGTGAGCAACACAGAAGGCCAGGTTATTAGAACAAAAAAGTGGTAGTGCATTGAGGGAGGATTTGAGTAGAGAGAGGTACCATGTCCATCTGCTACCTTGATACTTAACATAAATATATGTGCATAGACCTATATTACTATCATTATATATTAATATATTTACATAGATACATGCCTATATTTATACCTGTATAAATGTCTTTTGCCTCCTGGTTTTTCCTCTATGCCTTTTACTTCCTTCCTGGCCCACTCACATGTTCAACATTCATTTGGCTCTCAGCATTCCTCTCGGCTACATTGTGCTTGATCAAACCCCACAGGCATTCTATGCCCTCCTCACCATCAATTTTGGATCTCTTACTGTTCCCTTGTCCCTGGGTTTGTTGGCTCTCCCCTCCCTTTCCCCTACCTCCCCCTCTCCCCTGACCCCCTCGAACTGTTGGTTCCATTGTTTTCTCCTCAGAATTGTTTAGCTTGCCTATATCTTATATAGATAGACATGAAAAAAGAAGTGGGGAGGGAGAAAGGGCTTATAAATAGTTCCATGTCTGTCTGCTGACCCTTTTGCATGTTTTCTGACTGAGTCTGCTGAGGTGCCCAGCCCTGCCTTCCAAATCTGAAGGCTATTTATGGGGTACCTCGGGACCTTGTTGCTTTGCTCCCCTTGCTGCTTTGTCGTGAAGTGAGAATTTTATTTTTACTCTCCATGAGATCTCTGTTATTAGAAAAGCTGTTTTTTTTCCTCTTCAAACCGTTAGGAGCTAATCCAGACAGCATGCCATTCTATAGTGCAGTCATATCAAGCAGTGTTGTACAATCACTACACAATCCATTTCAAAGCATTTCTTACTTCTTGAACTCCTTGATATCAGCTCCCCTTAACCTCCCTCTACCTCCCCTGCCATATTCCCAGGAACTCTTATTCTAGAGCTTAAAAGTTCAGGAAGAAAATACAATTGCTTGACATTTACAACTTCATGTTTTAATAGACACAAGACGGTGGTGAGAGTCACTGAGCATTATTTGCTAAGTGTGAACTTTGGGTTTAATCTGTGTAACAGCTTAATCTATGGGCATTTTGAGGGCCAGCATGAATTGACATCCTGAGGACATGCTACAAGAGGACGGGGGAGGAGAGGGGTCTGCAGGCTTCCGGAGGTTTGCTGGCTAGTAGATTTTTGAGTCAGCTTCGAGTAAGCAGTAAATAGCAGACATAGAGGCAAACCTGCATCTTTCCTGCACCTTTGGCAGAAGCCTCTCCTTTACCAGCTTAGAGCAACCTTGTGGAGTCTGTTTCAACAGAGGTTTATTGAGGGAGAGAGATATTTGGTTTAGGAAGACATCCGAAGTCATAGGGTAAAAAAGGCTGCCTTCGGATACAGGATGAGAGCAAAGAGATTTTTGTACAATTGTAGCAAGAACCAAAAGTTACAAAATCATAATTGACTGACAGAAAAATCAAAGGTGGACTATCTAAAAGCGGGGATTTAGCAGGGTGGATAACATATGGGGATTCTGTGATTGATTAAGGGAACATACTCGCAAGCATGCGGGCTCTTCTGTTTCATACAGAATAGCCACAGACAATGGCAGGGCTGGTTTCTTGAATAACTTGCCAAAAAAATTGCTTTCTCACTCATGCCCGTTTCTGGGGGTTGATTGTAAATATTTACGATGCTGCTGTGCATCACGAGCCTTTGGGTCCAAGTTCTCACATCTTGCAGCTGTTTGTTTGTAGTGGAAAGATGCTCTGGGAGGAGATTTTAAGACGGTGCACCTGCCAGGCCTCAGAAAGAGGCCGTCTCCTTTAGGATAAATGATTGGGTCGGCATCAAGGTCTGAGGTGCTGCTGTTGGAAAGCAGCTTTTATCTCTCCACATGGATTCAGACCGCTCTATTGACGTTCGCACCCCGAATGCCTCTGCTTCTCAGCTCTCCAGCAATACCATGCACCTAGCTCTTTTGAGAGGGACCCCTGCTGGCATATTGGTTATACATTGGACAGCTAACTGCAAGGTGGGTGGTTCATAAACCACCAGCCACTCCTTGGGTAAAAGGTGGGGCTTTCTACTCTTCCTGTAAAGAGTGAATACTCTTGGACACCCGCAGGGGCAGCTCTACTCTGTCCTATGGGGTCGCTGAGGGTTGAGTTGGCATCAATTTGAGGGCAGTGAGTTTTCCGAATGAATTCTTTCGAGCTCCCTCATAAAGTAAAATGGCTCAAGGTTTGCTAGATTCAATAAATTAAAGCTTTTGAGAAAAGGAGAGAGAAATACACAAGTATAGATCAACCATTGGCTAATCTCAACATGACTGATTGAACGTTGTCCTCATCCTTTACTGAGATCATCTCAGGTCACAAGGTGGCCTCTGGCCCTCCACCCACATTTTGAAATTCTAGTAAGCCTGGCTTCAAACAGCAAAGAATAGATCAGCAGCTCTCAATCTGTGGGTTGTGACCCCTTTGGAGGTCAAAAGACCCTTTCACAGGGGTTGCCTGATTCATAACAGTAGCAAAATTATAGTTAAAAAGTAGCAACGAAACTGATTTTATGATGAGGGGGTATCACAACATGAACTATATTAAAGGGTGGAGGCATTTAGGAAGGTTGAAAAACACTGGAATAGATGATCGATTTGGGGTAAAAGGAAAACTGCTGGCAAGATTAATTTTGGTGAGGGATTTCATTACAGTGACTATTTGGTGTTTTGGATAAGAAAACTATAAAATCTAAGTTGTCATCAATTTTTCCCCTGACATCCTTAAGAGAACATTTTCACCTAGACACACAGCCCTATAATTTTTATTTTATGCTAGTAATGAAAAAATAACCAAAACTCTTGTAGATTTGAATATCCTATTTATTCTGTGCAGTTATTCTGTATACATATAGAGGGAGATCACTTCGACTCCAGGAAAAGCAAACAGCCTGAAGAACCGAGGTGCTATGAGGCTTATAAATAGAAGAGGTGGAAGAAATACAGATCAACCAATGGTTAATCTTAACTTGAATGCTTGAACCTTGGCTCCCCCTTTACTGAGATCAATTTATATCAGGCCATATTTGGTCTGCCATCTGATAACTTCCCTTCCACCTACTTGTAACCATGAGACTTGAAATTTAAATTAGGAGGTAAGGGTGTGATAGGTAACATTTTCTAGCGGGGTAAGACAAATTTATATTGCTGTAGAACAGTTTCTTATGGATGTTGGCTGTTGGGAGTAGGTTTCTTAGAGTTAATATATGGCTTCCTGGATAAGAAAAACCTTGAAACCGAAGTCTGATGCCTACTATTAACTTTTCTACTTACTACAATATTAAAAAGTTATAAGTAAAAAGAAAATAAAACCGTTCAATGCCATCACCCAGAGTTAATGAGTGTTGGCATTTTGGTGTACCCCATGTTGACTTATAGAGACACAGGGAAGGCTCTGAACGGCATGGGTGGGCACTGTGGCTTCCACAATGGAAGCAGGTGCGGGAACAGGTGTGAGGATGGCGGGACTGGGCAGTTTGGTGGTGCTGTGCACAAGGTCACTGTGGGTCGGAGCTGACCCAACAGCACCCAACAACAACATACTGCCGTTTTTTGTTTTTTGCCATTTGGGAAATATGTAACATGGGCTTTTTACAGAAGATGGCATTAGAGTGCACACATGTCTTACTCTTTCACTTAACAGCATCTTTCCGGACTAATAAATACACTTTCAGCATCCATTATAAGGGGATAATATTTCATCATGCAGATGGGCCATCATTTATTTAGCCTGCTAGGTGAAGGCTGGATCATTTCCAGTTTTTTACTTCCACGAATTGTGTTGTGGTGGGAATCCTATGGACATTCGTAATTGTTTCCCTACGGTACGTTTCTAGAAGTGCAATGGTAGATTCACAGTGTTTATTGCTAGAGCTTTTCATTCACGTGGACATCTAGCCCTCCAGATGTGTAGCAACTATGCCTGTTTTATGCCTCCATCCAATACTGGGTGTTGTTTTAAGATACACACACACACACGCACATTGAACATTTCTGCGGAATTTCTAGTCCAACATATTTGGCCTCTTGTTTAATTTACATTAAAAATTACAGAGGTTGACCATTACAAAGTAAGTTTTAACTATTTTAGAAATTTCTTCCTATATACCTCTGTTTTACAGAATTCTAGTTTAAATTTGTGACTATCATTTGAATACCTTGAGAGTTGTACTCGGGGACAGTTTTCACTGAATAGCATAAAAGGACATTTATGTGATATTTTAAGACTACTAGTCCTTAATACCTTTTTAAACTCTGTGTCTTGAACAGAGGATTCAGTAGTTTGCTAATATCTCTGCTTGACATAGGAAGTCAAAGGAGAAATAAAAGCTAACAACATAGACCATGACTCTAAGAAGATTAAGACATCCTCAAGAAGAGTTGAAAGTCGGTCTTTTCTAGGCTCAGAGATAACTCTGATGGTCTCTTCTAGGGTTAAGGTTCTAAGCTCCTCAGCATCCCAGCATGATGATGTCTAATCACAAATGCACCTACTGTGAGTTGGATTATGTGGAGTACTTACGGAAGCATAAACCTTGTCAAGTGTCTTCAAGACATTAACTCCCTTCAGAAAGGAGAGTGTGCTGTCCTGGGATTAAATGATAAGACATTACATTTTAACCACACTGTATCTGATAGAATTCATTTTACAATGCTCTCGGTCTTATCACAAGCCTGGTCACATCTCTAGACCAGGATCAGAGGTGATTCGCTGGAAGCTTAATTTGCGTCTGGACCCTGAAGATGGATTTTGGACTTTGACTATCAAAATTGAAGCTCTGATACTATTCCCACCATCATATTTGGATTGTATTATTTATAATCCTTGGATCACACCGGCTGGTGTGCTTCTTCCATGTGTACTTAGTAAAAACCTCATTTAGATGGCTACTTATTTGAAGACAAGCTGTTAAGACCCCAAATGCTAACCTTTCTGAGAGCCAGGCATCATCTAGTTTCTTCACCATGCTTGGCAATCGCACTAATTTCTTCAGTGATCTCTTTACGAGGGTGAGCATGAAGCAAGGCCATATCATAGGAGCTACTGTAGATACTTGAGTATAAGCCGACCTGAATATCAGCTGAGGCACCTAATTTTACCACAAAAACTGCATTAAAGATGTGCTGAAAAGCTCAATTTATAAATGAGTATGTACAGTAAGTGTTCTTGGACTGGGTCTGGAATTAGGTGTGAGCCCTAAATCCATTCATGTATCTGGGTTTATATATGTCTTTGGTTCACTTTAAAGACATTATCATTTTAAGTTAGAGAACATTATAAATCATTCCGATTGGACAAAAGGTAATTCTATTGATGTGTCATTAATTTAGCCAATGATAAAGAACTTAAAACATTGTTGAGAAAAGGAAATGATGTAAGTATAGGCCAGCTACGAATCACATTGCATGAAATATTGACTTGTACAGATTAAATTCTTATGTAACTGGACACTATTTATACAAACAGTAGGGTCCATGATAAGGCAAAACTTTCAGTAACATTCACTGATAAAGACAGAACCTTGCCTATTTGATAATACGTATCATAATGAAGCAAAACTCAAAACCAAACTCACTGCTATTGAGTCAGTGTTGACTCATAGGGACCCTGCAAGACAGCCAAGAACTGCTTCTGAGAGTTTCTGAGATTGTAACTGTTTATGGAGGTAGAAAGGTCCATCTTTCTCCCTTGGAGTGACTGATTTTGAACTGATGACCTTGTAAATTACAGCTCAATGCATAACTACTATGTCACCAGTGCTCCTTTTTAAAAAAATCATTTTACTGGGGGCTCGTACAGCTCATCACAATCCATACATGCATCCATTGTGTCAGGCTCATTTGTACATTTGTTGCCATCATCATTCTTACTTTCTACTTGAGCCCTTGGTATCAGCTCATTTCCCCCTTCCCTCTCCCACCCTCCCTCCATAACGAACCCTTGATAATGTATAAATTATAAATTGTTCAGATATACATATAGATCTGGATTATGGACGCTTGACAGGGCCCTCCGCCTCGTTGCTTGGGAGACTGGATTAGAAGATCACATGGCCTAGGAGCAGCAGCCCGCCTTCACCTTGATGTTTATCCTTAGAATTGTGGACTCATGTAATACCTGCCCTTTTAAAATTGGTTTCCAGGTCCCTCCAAGTCATGAGGTGTTTCATGGATAAACCCTTAATAATAAGTAATAAAATTTTAAATAATATAATTAGATAATCAAATTAAAGACTGACTTATTATTACTATAGCTTTTTTACAGACAAGAATACTGAAACACATAAAGGTTAGGTAACTTCTTTAATGCCATATGGTTGATTAGTAGAACTGAGAGCAAACAGTAAAAAGAAAAGTAATTGCTACTGATAGTAAATAAATTGGAAAGGACTGTGGTTCTGAGTACCAGTGGGCTCAGTTGAGTGTATCGCCAGGATTAAGTAGTAAGGAAGTAATCGGAAATGAGAGGTTAGAAAAAGGTGAAAAGATTTGGTAGGAGATATAAAATTAGCATAGAGGCTATACATAAAGTTTTTGGAGTAAGGCAACTTTTAAGAAAGAAGTTTAGGAATTATCAGCCAAGAATCGACTATCTGGAAGTGATCGTGTTTATGGAATCAGGAAAAGCTTTAATGAAGGAAGTTTGTGTTACGTCTCTATATACAAACCATAAACACAACCTCAAACTTCCTGCCACCCAGTCGATGCTGACTCATAGCAATGCTACAGGACAGGGTAGAAAGCCACATCTTTCTCCTGTGCAGTGGCTGGTGGTTTTAAACTGTTTGCCCTGTTGTTAGCAGCCAATCTCATAACTAACTACTACACCAGGGCACCTAACCATAGAAAAATGAAAAGTCTGTGCCGCTGAGTAGGTAATCCTAATTTATGTTTTAGAATTATGTATGATACAGAGCATACACATAGACAAAATGCAAACACATCATGAAAACAGTAGAGGAAGTCTTAAAACCAAACCAAACACTAAAAGTTGAGCTTACCCAGTAAACAATGTCTGCCTTAAGCATTATGCCCTTTTAAGAACCACTATATGGACTCAAACAGGCTATTGTAATTTTGAAGATGAGAACCTTGGGGCCAGTGAGTTTATATGTTAATGGGGGAGAACGACTCAGAAAAGGAGAATGAGGGGGGGTTAGATAGCTGGAAGAATATAAGCATTGTCACTGAACGCTACATGTAGAAACTGTTGAGTGAATGTACAGTTGGCTGTGTGTGGCACTGTCGGGGAAGCATTGGGCTATTCATTGCAAAGTCAATGTTTCAAACCCACCAGCCATTGCAAGGGATTAAGAGGAGGCTCCTGTATGAGGTTGCTAAGAGTCGGACGGGACGTGATGGCTATGTTTTTCTGTGTATAGTCTCAGTAATAACAAGAAAAATTTAAAATCCCCAAGGAAATGAAATATTTACCTTCTGTTTCATGCATTCTTGTACACACTAAATTTGAGTGACGATTTTATATATGTTTTCTGTTATAAAGGAAACGATGAATAGCTTGGCTCTTGTGTTGTTCCATAACCTTACCCCTCCCTTCCCTCCTCTCCATTCTCTTTCCAACATGCTCCCCATTGTTCCCTGTGAGTGTCTTCTGGTTCTTTTATATTGGCTGCTCAGTAAATACTGAATAATCAATGAACGATGAAACTAGTAAATGAAATTTTCATCTCTGTTCTTAGACTATGTTTTTCCTGACTTAACCGAGAAGGCAGGTCCTATGGAAGACATAAGCCAGGCTCAAGAGGTGCCAAGCCCTGCTTCACCCTTGCCCAAGATGAATCTGGTTGAGCCACCCTGGCATATGCCTCCCGAAGAGGAAGAGGAAGAGGAAGAAGAGGCAAAGGAAGAGGCAGGGAAAGAAGAAGAGGAAGAAGAGGAGCTGCTACCTGTCAACAGATCCCAAGAAGAGACCCAATCTCAGGTCCATGACTTTTCTCCCAGCAGCACTAGCCAGAGTCCAGGGCCCACTAAACAGAGGCAAGAAGATTCTGGGGACCAAGCTTCATCAGGTGTGGAGGTGGACGGCAGCATAGAACCAAGCCTGTCACAGTTCTCAATCACCCCAAGTACATCAACCCTGGGGGATCAGGACTTCTCAGAGGCAGTGGGCACAATGCTGCCAGCTACAGGGTTTGGGGCAGAGTTTGAGGCTCCCCAGGAAGTAGTTAAGGATGCTACTGTGGGAACAACTGAATTGGCTGCAAAACAAGGGGAAATGCCATCCTCGGCATCCTTTCCACAAACAGCAGCTCCAAGTGGGACTGAGACTCCAGAGGAAGATCATTTTCACCCCAGGACCTCAGGCCCTTTCTCCCAGGCCCCCAAAGACATGGAACTGACGCCTTCTTCTGCTACCTTGGCACAAGAAGATCTCAATCAGCAGCTCCAGGAAGGGCAGGCAGCTGAAGCTCAATCTAGAATACCCTGGGATTCTACTCAGGTAAAGTCAAGGTGCATACAAGCCATCACCTTCTTCTGTGGAGGCCCACCATATTCAGGGGTGATGCAGCCTGGTGTGGCAGCTGCCAGGCTAAGGATGGCGTCCTTTCTGTAGCACATACAACCCCAAGAGAACTTTTGGGGTCTTTACTTGATGTCCCAGCAATGAGTATTCTCACCACTTACATGCAAAGACCTTTAAAGGAAAAGATTGATGCCCTTGAACTGGTTTTCACCGGTGCACCTGCTGTCACTCTTAGCCTGCCCTACTGCTGATGCTAACTGCTGAGGGTTGGTGCCGGGTCCATGCTCCTCCCTCCTCCCCACTCCCACCGCCATCTGTGCAGTTCCTGCTTTCCTCTCCCATGTGCCCCACTCAGGAGTAAGTGCTCAGACCCACAGAACTCAAAAGAAAAAGAGGTCCCATGTTGTCATGAGCCCGGCTTACGTAAAAGCAAAATGAGAGACGCCTTCTGCAGTCTGCCCCTGAGACACCGTTTCCTACTTCTGTACAGCATGGTCTCCACTCATTTAAGACAGTTTACGTGGTCCCTGAAGGCAGAGTTTCGGCCAGATTCTTGACATGCCACTACCCAGGGCTTGTCAGTTCCCACCCAGCTACACAAACCTAAAACTGGCCTCTACCTACTAGCTTCTTCAAGGGTTTCCACACGCTCACCCCCTGGCGGCCTATCTTATGCCATTGTAACGGTAGCCCTCTTTGTTTTATCGTACAGGTGATCTGCAAAGACTGGAGCAACCTGGCTGGGAAAAACTACATTGTTCTGAACATGACAGAAAATATAGACTGTGTGAGTGCCAAGCCCAGGCTGGGGCCACAGGGAAATGTTGGAGGCAGGCGGGTGCAGTGGGGAGAGGGAAGCTCTTGGAGAGTGGGAAGTGAGGCCAGGAGCAGTGGACAAAGTGGAAGCTTAGTCCGTAAGTCCCAGGGAATCACCTTATCTGGGGTATGAACCAACAGCATCCACCAATGTCAAAATAAAAGGGCTTTTATATTTTAAAATTTCTAAGGGCTCTTTTGTTCTTCATTTCCTCTGCCTCTTAATTGAAAGGAATAGTTTTATTCATGTGTGCAACATACTACACTGGCCAACACACATATCTGTGCCTTAAATAATAGATTTGTTTCTTGGTATATTTGATCTGCTGATTCAAAAAATAGAACCAGTTTTCCCCTGTTAGGTCTAGATAGAGCACATATGCCATATCCCACTCTTCATTCTGCTCACCCATAAAATGTCAGGATATTTTAATCTAGCGTTAGCTAGCCAGAGACGGAGGAAGTGCACACTGGCTTCGTTTAAAGTGGTATGGGTTGTACTAAACATTTAAGCCAAGTTACACTTTCCGTGGTGCTCTTTTGATCCAAAGATCTACTTGAGCAGTGCACAGCACATGAACTCAGACTTGCCCCTCAGGGTCACATCACCTCTATTAGGAACTGAGTAGCAGGCAGTTCCAATTAGTTTTCTTTAAGAAGCGTCCAGACTTGCTGTCAGACAGAAAGCATTGTGAAGTCGGGTACGGCAGATGTAATTTGGTTAAATGAGACCTTACCATTTGATCTCCATTTTGACCCAACTTATTTATGTGGTTATAAACAGTTTGACATAGTCCACATATCATACAATTCAATAGTTCAGTCATATTAAGAAGTATACAATCATTATCACCACAATCAGTTTTAGAACATTTTCTTTCTTATACTCATTAGCTCCCCATTTTCCTCCAACTACCCCTGCCATACCCCCAAGAAACTATTAATCCAGTTACTGTCTCTGTACATTCACCTATGCTGGATTTCATGTACAGGAAAATATACCAAAAATCCCGCCAAAACAACAACAAAAACTAACAACAATGACAAAATAAAATAGAGAAAAGCTTCAATCGAGAAGAAACTAGAAAATATTAAAAACTAGAACAGCTTTAAAAGGTGATCCATTTTAAAGTTTCATTTAAAAAATATTTTTTACTTTTCTACTGAATTTTTTCTGCTTCATCTAGTCATTGTTTGATTCCTATTTGTGTTTCCTATGATTTTATGTGTGTGAACTCCAGGATAGGTGTATCTATAGAGATGGTAGCTGGATTGATCATTGCCTAGAGGTATGTATGGTAGGGGAGGGTGGGGGCAAAGTGGGGAGCTAACAGCAAGGAACAGGCGAAGGAAATATTCTGAAATTGATTGTAGTGATGATTTTACAAATCTTAATATGATTGAATGATTGAATTGTATAATATGTGAAGTATATACCAATAACATTATTTTTTTAAAGCATGGGGGGCCAGGGGGGAGGTAGAAATAAGAGTTACCATACAATAACTAAGGAGCCCTCATGGCGGATTCTGTGTTTGACTGTTAACCACAAGGTCAGGTATTCGAGCCCACCAGCCGCAACACTTTACAGACTCAGAAACCGCAGAAGTTCCGCTCTGCCCTGGAGCATCACTGTGAGTTTGGTACAAGAAATAGAGATCCAAATGTTTTGAAACCCAAAATGGGTCTGTCAAAATTCAAACTCCTTTATTAAAATGAAAATGTTCTAGTCCTGTCATAAGGTAGTACAACTTCTCTACCTGTGCACAGAAACACTACAAAGGAAAGTTGGAGTTTTTCTTATAAAGAAGCTTGGTGTCAGCCTCACCTCTGATACATATAACGTGAATTATCCATGGAGTGCTACATATTAAACGGCGTTCTGAAATGGTTACTGCATAATTTGAAGAAGAGAAATTTAGAACTTCAAAATATTTAGGAAAATTGCTATGAAGTCTTAAATTTTGAGTGCCTTTCCAATGTCCTTTCTTATGCTCCACTCTTCTCAAGCTGTGTGCTAGCTTGGTCGTATCCAACTTGTCGTCTGTCTATATTGTATGGCCTCCCATACCCCAAAGGGAAGCCGCGGCCATCGAATGGGTCCTTAACTCCTAATGAGCCTGTGGGACAGAGAAGGACTACCCTTTAGCTTCCAGGCCTTTACATCTCTTAAAGGCTGCAGTGACTGGCGGCTCGGATCGCTGCCTGTGACTGGAAGCTCAACGTGTAACCAGCTAGTCATCATGGGCCCATGTGTAGGGACTTTGTCTCGCAAGTCCCTCAATGCCTAATTCTGTTCCAAGGACTGGCTACCTTTTGTGTCTTATCCTGTGGGTCCGAACTCTTCTTGTATGTAAAAACAGGCTGATAAATTAATAAACTGGTATAACAATAGTTGAAGATAGAGCAGAAAACCTTCTCTAAACAACTAGAACTGGTGTAGTCTATCCATCGCAATACTCTGCATCAGTGCCCTTAACCCCAGGTGCAGACCTAAACACCAAGAAAACAACTGGACAGCCTCTGGTATGCTTGTCTTTCAGCAGGGCTCCCTCTGAGTCAAAACAAACACCAAACTCATTGCCATCGAGCTCAGGCTTTCTGATAGTCTTGTTTGTCTCAGGGCACTTCCTCCCCGCCCCCCCCCCCCCCCGTTTGTTTTGCTCAGGTTTTCATATTGGCACGCTCCTTAAATGTGTGATGTTGTCAGTTCATTTATATTTAAGAAAGGCTTTCAAAACGCTGATAGCATTAACTTACCTGTGGCTTCTCGGAAAGGTGATCTGGCTGGGCTATTTCATTCAGAAATCTCTTAGTATGAGCAGCATTCAACCCTTCCTGTCAGTGTGATCTGTAAAAGGAACTTTTGTCCCACAGGGAGTACAAGGGACTGGCTGCAGAATTCTGGAAGCTGAGGCTGGGGAAGAGGGCTGGGTGTCTCATGAATATACATGTGTAAATCTCCAAATAGAAATTTGCTTACTCCTCCTGTTTGCAGTATGTACCCCTCCCCCCATGGGGCCTGGTAATTCTCTCGTTCAGAGACCCTTCATGCTCTTTAAAAAAGAAACCTTTACAAAAATAAAAATAAATAAACTTTTATTTTAAAAAATTTAAAAAACAAAACAAAAAACCATTTTGTCAGTTGTGTGCAGCCCTGGGGAAACGATGTAGGGATCCGGCTGCTTTGTAAACAGGCTTTCATTTAGTTTTCCTGTTTTATTTACACCTACAACCCACAGCTTTGGGGGAGTTGAGACTGTTTTAATCTATTTCTCAGTTATCCCCACTGTTCACTTAGCATTCGGCTCTTTAGAATTTGCTGAATCGGGAAATTTCTACTCATCAGTCTCCTGCCAGTGTCTCATTCTGTTGCTCTGGTTTCTTCCGTTTTCGTTTGCCTTTGTCTTTGTGGCTTTAAGCTTTAAAATAATTCTTGGGTTAATGGGCTTGGGGGGAAGAGTAATCGGTACATACATGCATGTGTTTAATCTAAGTGACACAAAATACTAAAAAAATGTTTTTGTTTCACTGTTTTAGTATCATTATAAATCGGTGGATTTGAAAATAATTGATATTTGCATGTTCCTTAATTGATCCATTGCAGTCATTATTCATATTGAGACCTCATTTCTTGGTCCTTTCAAATTGGCTCGTGGGCCCTTGTGACGGATCTGTTCGTATTTGACAGTTTCTTTACTTTCGGGCATAACGTGTCCCAGGCTCGTCCCGGACCTTCCCTTGTCTGGACGTGGAGACTCGGCATTTTTTGAAAAAGAGCTCTCTCTCTCTGACAGGGAAGAACTGCCCCTGTGGGATGCTCCAGGAGTATAGAGCCTCATCTTTATCTCAAGTAGAGGATGGTGGCTTTGCACTGCTGATCTTGAGGTTAGCAGCCCAAAGCATAACCCACTGTGCCACCAGGGCTCCTGTTCAAGTCCCTAGTTCCTTTTAGTGGAAATGAAACTTAGAATCACAGGGTGAGCACTTGGAGGACCTTTACATGTTTGGAATGCGCATACTTTAACAGTAAAGTTAACCTTTCTCTTCTGGTTCCATACAACACATAGACATTAAAATGCCTTTGTTCTGTTCCCCAGGTTTTTTGTTTTATATGTCATTTTTATTTTGACATTATTAACAGCCAATTCAGCTTTATCAGTCTATTAATCATGTGATGGGCCAGCCCCATTCTGGTTCTCATCCGTGGTTCTTAGGCTTCTAGGGAGAAAGAATTTGGAGACAGCAAATAGCACGCAGCCTAGGAAATTTCACTGCAAGTGAAAGTCCAGAGATGAATAGGCTGCTTGCGAGGGGATCCCCACCCTCTGCCTGCCTGATGGGTCTCCCTTTCGCAGTCCTTCCTTCTAGCCCTGCCTCCTCCTCTTCCGCAGCTGTCAGTGGGTGCTGCTTTCTATGAGTCAGCATGAGTCAGCTTCTTGGAGTTGTTTTGCTGGTCAGTTTCTATACGTGATTGGCCCAGCTTGTTTGAGGTTGTTTTGTTGGGCTGTTTCTCATTCCCAGTATTGGGTTTCCTCTCCCACCACTTCCTCCCACCCCCGCCCTTGCAGCCCTGTGTACAGTATAATAAAACTTTGCCCAGTCCTGAAGCATTTTCATGATTGGGGTTGAATATAGCTGCCTCACACACAATTAATTTTTGTAAGAATTAAGTATCTTTAAAAAAAAACTTTTAATTGTGAAGGGGATGAGGGTTTACAGTGCAGCTCATCAGTTTTCCATTCAACAATTCATGAACATTTTGTTTAATCACATTCCTTGCAGTCCTTAATGTCCTCGCGCCTGCCCCCACTTCATCCCTGTGTTTCTCATTTCCATTCCTCCTCCTTTCCTGACCCCTGGTGAACTTATCTTCGCTTAAATGCTGTCCTTTCTTCTTAAGTGACTGATTAACCTAAGGTGTGGGTGCCTCCCTAATGTTATTGTTCCCCTTGTAAACGTGTCTGTTATTTAGCTGAAAATTAAACCAGAGTCCAGCTCCAGGTTTGAAGGACCCCTAGTCTAGGGGATTCCAGTTGTCTTCATCTGACCAGTAAGCCTGGTATCTTTGTTTTAAAATAATTTTATTGGGGGGCTCTTCCAAATCGTAACAATCCAGCATTCAGTTGTATTAAGCACACTTGTACATATGTTGTCATCAACATTTCCAAAACATTTTCTTTCTAATTGAATCCTTAGTATCTGCTCCTCTTTGTTCCCTGCCCCCCCCCCCCCCCGTAGATCCTTGATCAATGATATATTATTGTTGTTATTTCCTGTCTTGCACTGTCCTTTGGTTCCCTTCACTCACAATTCTGTTATTTGTCCCCCTGGTGGATGGGCCATATATTCAACCTTGTGATGGGTTCCTCGTTTCTCCCTCCCACCCCAGTATCCCCCTACCTGCATGATAACACTATTCTCACTATTGTTCCTGAGGATTTTATCTGTTTTGAATTCCATGTGTCAAGAGCTCTATCTGTACCAATGTGTGCACTTCAGTCTAGCCTAATTTGTAAGGTAGTAGTACTAGGTCATGGCAGTGGGGAGGAGGAAGCATTCAGGAACAAGAGGAATGTTGTATGTTTCCTTGTTGCTATACTGCACCCTGGTTGAATCTCCCTTGCTTGTAACCTTTCTGTGGGGGGGATGTCCAATTGTCTACATATGGGATTTAGGTCTGCACTCCAACCCCCCTCATTTACATATTTATAGTTGCTTGTTTTGGATCTTCTGATACCTGAAACTTGATCCTGCCAACACCTCATGCCAACACTTCACACTTCCCCGCCTTATTCACAATGATATGATTTTTTTGTTATGATGATGATGTCTGATACCTGATCCCTTCAACACCTTGTGATCACACAGGCTAGTGTGCTTCTTCCATGTGGGCTTTGTTGCTTCTGAGTTAGATGGCCGCTTGTTTACTTCAAGCCTTTAAGACCCCAGATGCTATATATATCTTTTGATAACCAGGCACCATCAGCTTTCTTCACCACATTTGCTTATGCACCCATTTTGTCTTCAGCAATCATGTCGGCGGGTAGGTCAGCATCATGGAATGCCAGTTTAATAGAACAAATTATCTTGCATTGAGGGAGTACTTGAGTGGAGGCCCAATGTCTATCTGCTACCTTAGTACTAAACCTATAAATATATGTGCATAGATCTATTTCTACATCCTTATATATAAATATATTTACATATGTACATGCCTTTATTGATATTGGGACAAGAGGAAAGTAAAAGGAAATAGAGGAAAGAGTTGGGAGGCAAAGGGCATTTATAGATGCTATATCTTTTAATAGCCAGGCACCATCCACTTTCTTCAGTACATTTACTTATGCATTCATTTTTTTTCTTCCAGTGATTGTGTCAGGAAGGTGAGTATCAAAGATTGCCACATTACTAGAACAAAGTGTTCTTGTGTTTAGAGAGGCCTTGAGTAGAGGTCCAAAGTCCATCTGCTCTTAATACTTAACATATAAATATATGTATATTGGCCTCTATCCTTTTCGTTATAAATTAACATATTTACACATATACATGCCTAGAGCTATACCTCTATAAATAGGTTTTGCCTCTTACTTCTTTCCTCTATTTCCTTTTCCTCCTGTCTCACTGTTGTGCTCACACTCCATGTGGCTCTCAGTAATTCCTCTTGGATACATTGCACTTGATCAAACCCCACCAGGCATTGTACACCTTCCTAAGTAGCTTTAATGCCTTAATTTTGCCTAGGTTTTTTTTCTTTATTAGTATGCTGTTTTTAAATGGCTTCAAATTTTTGGTAGCTGTTTCCTCAGGAGTACATCTTTTAGAATCCCGGGTTCCTCTTTGCTTTGATTGTATATCATCCCAGCTATGGTTTAACCTTTTTCCATTTTTTCCTTTTTGAATTCACCTCTTTTGGTTTTAATTCTTTCCTTAACATGTGAACCAGTTGGCTTTTCTTCTTTACTATAAAGAGCAATGGATATTTAAAGCACAGTCTCTTATTTTCACTTTTAGATCTTAAGGTAGTCTTTTAGCACACAGCTTTACATTTTATGAGTAAATCATCTATTTTCAGTGTTAACCTGAGCATGTACCCTTTCTCATCTTTTGCTACATTTGACAGTGCCGTAGCCTTAGATAAATTATTGTAGCTCTGTGTCAGCTTTGCTGCTTTTTCTAGATCGTGATTGTAAAATAGTAGCAGTAGCAGTAACGTTCACCTCTCAGCAGTCAGGTTGTCAGACTGTGGATGCCAAGTGTTGCTGTAATTCTCGAATCTATCAAATACCAGCTGGGTCACACATGGAGTTTTAGCGGAACTTTTGGACTGACAGCCTGAGGAGGACCTGGTAATCTACTTAAAAAAAAAAAAAAAAAAGAGAAACACTGGGCTCGTGGAGCATTGTCTCATATGGTGCCAGATGAGTCCTTCAGGTTGGAAAACACTCAGAATATGACTGTCTCTTCAAAGTAGGATTGGCACCAACCAGCAAGAAGGGGATAAGCTCTCCACAGCATCTACTTATGTAGAAGTAGGCCACAGACCTGAAGAGACTTCCTTCCAGTTACACTTTATTCTCATTGTCTTACAACTGCTTGACTGCTCATAGGAGATTCCATCACGGAGTTGTTTATATTATGTTAGGTGACACCTTGGTGGAGCAAAGTGGACTCCAAACTGAATCATCACAGTGATAGAAACATTGTTGGAGATCACATGGTAAAAATGTGCAAAATGAATGACTTATTTGAAGGAGCTGGTGGTGCTGTCTAGTAAGTATTGGACTACTAACCTCTAGGTCAGCAGTTCAAGCCCAGCAGCTGCTTTGAGGGAAGAAATAGAAGCTATCTACCTGAATTGGAATTGACTCTGGAATTTTTTTTTAAGAAAGATAAATGACTACTATCCACATGGACCAAACCAGATAGAACACATACAAATCAAATTGACTACATCTTTGTAGAGAGACAATGGAGAAACTCAATAGCATCAGTTTGGGCTGACTAGCGAAAAGACCATCAATTACTCCTATGGAAGTTCACGTTGAAACTGATACAAATTAAATCAAGTCTATAAGAGCCAAAATAAGACTTTAAGATTATCCCACATGAATTTATAACCTGTATTATGAATAGATTTGGCTCACTGAACACTAATGCCCAAAGACCAGACATATTGTGGGAGGAAATCAAGGACTGCATGCATGAGAAAAAGGCGATAAGTGACAGGGGCAGTTAGTTCTGGGTCCCTATAGGGTCCTTATGAGTTGACATCAACTCGATGGCATGGAACGTTTTATTGAAGGAAGGCTTGTTAACAACCTGTGTTCTATGACATAGCTTTGCTTGCTGAAAGTGAAGAGGACTTGAAACACTTACTGATGAAGATCAGGGATTGCAGCCTTCAATATATAAAGAAAATCAAAATCTCACAACTGGACCAATAGGTAACATCAGAATAAATGAAGAAAAGGTTGATATTGTTAAAGGATTTCATCTTGCTTGGCTCCATAATCAGTGCGCATGGAAGCAGCCTTCACGAAATCAAATGATGTACTGCACTGGGTAAATATGATCCACACAGCCTCTTTAAGATATTGATGAGCAAGGAAGTTACTTTGAAGATTAAGGTGAGCCTGACTTAAACCATGGTGTCTTCAGTTGCATCATATGCATGTGAACGTTGCCATTGGATAAAGAACAGGGAAGAATCAATGCATTTGAATTAAGGTACTGGTGAAGAATATTAAAAAGTACCCAAGTGCTGCCAAAAGGACAACCAAGTCTGTTTTGGAAGAAGTACAGCCAGAATGTTCTTTAGAAGCAAGGATGGCGAGCCTTCATCTCATATACTTTGGGCATGTTATCAGGAGAGATCAGTTCCTGGAAGAGGGCTTCGGACTTGGTAAAGTGTATAGTAAGACCCTCGACAAAAGGGATTGACCCAGTGGCCGCAAAGATTGTCTTGAACATAACAATTGTGACGATAGTGTAGGATCAGTGATTTGTTCTGATTCATAGGTTTGATGGGACCTAGCGACAAACAACAACAACAGTTTTAAGAAGAAATGATGAAGTACAAGAACTGAACAGGATATTTTAAAGGCCGAGTGAAGAAGACAAAGTAAAGTATGATGATGAAGAGTACACAGACCTGGAGTTAAAGATCAAAGAAAGGAAGAACCTGCTCAGCATTCCTCACGTTGAAAGAACCGGAGGAAACAATCCAGGAGGCCTCGGGTTGTAATATTGAAGAATTTTAGGTTGTTAGGTGCCATTGAGTTGGTTCCAACTCATAGTGACCCTTTGTACAGCAGAGCAAATCACTGCCTGGTCCTGCGCCATCCCCGCGATTGTTCTTATGTTTGAATACATTATTGCAGCCACCGTATCCATCCGTCTTGTCCTGGGTCTACCTCTTTTTTGTTGCCCCTCTAATTTACCAGGCATGATGCCCTTCTCTTGGGACTGGCGTCTCCTGACAGCATGTGTAAGTCTGTGAGATGAGTCCTGCCATCCCTGCCTCTACGGAGCCTTCCAAGGCAGGCTTGCGTATTCTTTTGAGAGTCCACAGCACTTCCCATATTCTTCTCCAGCACCGTCGTCCAACTGCACCGGCTTTCCTCCGGGCTCCTTACTCCTCAAAGTAATGCCCTTGCTTTTCAACACTAAAGAGGTCTGTGAGCAGGTTTACTTAATGCAGTGTATCATTTGATCTCTCTTTGTTTAAAATTGGGTGATAGCCACATTTCTTTTCTTCTTCTTTTCTTTAACATATTGTCTAGTGTTCTTTCCCCCGCCTCCACCAGCAGTTTTATTGGCATACAATTCACATATCATACAATCCAATAATTCAGTCACATCGAGAAGAGCTGCACAACCTTCACCACCATCAGCTTTGGACCGTTTTCTTCATTCTTGTACTCATCATCATTAGCTCCCCCTTCCCTTCCGCTACCATACTCTCGGAACCATTAATCCTCTTACTGACTCTATAGATCCTCTACCTGTCCTGGATCTCATACATAGAAAAACATCAAAAACAAGCAAAAAACTAGCAAGCACAACAAAGCAAAACAGATAAAAGCTTCAATAGAGAAGAAAGCAGAAAATAATATAAACCAGAACAAATCCAAATGGATCGTAAGGGAGACCCAATGATAGGGTGGTAAATTTCAGCTAACTGCATCTTCAACAACCCACCTTCCAATGCTCTCTGCATGATAGCAAGGTTACTTACATCCCTGGTCCTTGATCAGAGGGGACTCACCAGGGGCTGAATCCACGTGTTACACGCCCCCCACTTTTAAAACTGGAACAGCTTTAAAATTAGTCAAAAGGGAGATTACGTGATAAAATACTAACTACTTCTGCCATAATTGACTTTGTAGTGCTCTCTGTCTCATATCAGGACTATTCGCATCTCTCCTCTATGATCAGAGTGGATTCACTGGAAGTTCAATCCATGGGGGAACCCTGCAAATAGATTTTGGGTTCCCGTTGTTATCCATAGTCCTCTGCAAGCCAGGTGTGCACAATTTCAGATCTGATGCTGTTCTTCCCTTTAGATTTGGATTATATTATTTATAATCCTTGGATCACACAGGCTGGTGTGCTTGTTCCATGTAGACTTAGTTGGCACCTCACTTAGATGGCTGCTTGTTTAAAAATAAGCCTTTAAGACTCCAGACAAAAATAAATAAACAAACAAATAAATAAATAACAACCCCAGACACAATTCTTTCCGATAGCTAGGCACCATCTAGTTTCTTCTCCATATTTCACACAACTGCCTCCTGGTCCATGTACAAGTTCGCATGAGCACAGTGAAGTGTGTTTGGATCCCCATTCTCAAGGCCATTCATAGTTTGTTATGACCCACACCGTCAAATGCCTTGGCATAGTAAATAAAGCACAAGCATGCATCTTTGTGGTATTCTGTTTTCAGTCAGGTCTCTCTGCCATCAGCAATGATACCCCTTTTCCAAATGCCTTCTGAATCTGGCCTGAACCTCTGGCAGTTCCCTGTCAGTGGACTGTCGCGGCTGTCATTCGGTCAGCTGCAGTAAAGCTTCACTTGCGTGCCCTCTCACTGATACTGTTCTATAATTTGAGCATGCTGTTGGGTCACCTTTCTTTGAAATAGGTACAGATATGGATCCCTTCCAGTCTGTTGGCCAAGTAGCTGCCTTCAAAATCTCCTTTTTTTTTTTTACATTTTATTAGGGGCTCATACAACTCTTATCACAATCCATACATATACATACGTCAATTGTATAAAGCACATCCGTACATTCTTTGCCCTAATCACTCTCAAAGCATTTGCTCTCCACTTAAGCCCTCTGCATCAGGTCCTCTTTTTCCCCCCTCCCTCTCTGCTCCCCCCTCCCTCATGAGCCCTTGATAATCCACAGATTGTTATTTTGTCATATCTTGCCCTATCCGGAGTCTCCTCTCCCCACCTTCTCTGCCATCCATCTCCCAGGGAGGAGGTCACATGTGGACCCTTATAATCAGTTCCCCCTTTCCAACCCACTCACCCTCCACTCTCCCAGCATCGCCCCTCACACCCCTGGTCCTGAAGGTATCGTCCACCCTGGATTCCCTGTGCCTCCAGCCCCCATATGCACCAGTGTACAGTCTCTGCCCTATCCAGCCCTGCAAGGTAGAATTCGGATCATGGTAGTTGGGGGGAGGAAGCATCCAGGATCTGGGGGAAAGCTGTGTTCTTCATCGGTACTACATCGCAAAATCTCCTTTCATAGATGAGTGAGTGCTTTCAATGTCTTTATCAGCTTGTTGAAACATGTCAATGGGTATTCCATTAATCCATAGCTCATGGTTTGGGCTAATGGTTTCCATGCAGCATGAACTTCTTCCTTAAGGACTATTGGCTCTTGCTTCTCCTGAAATGGTAGCATGTTGACTAGTTCTTTTTGGTACAGTAACTGTATTATTTCCATTTTCTTTTTGTGCTTCCTGCATCAGTCAATATTTTGTCCACGCAATTTTCAAACCTAGCTCAAGGCTTGAATTTTTCTTGAGTTCTATCAGTTTAAGATAGACTGAGTGCGTTTTTCTTTCTTGGCTCTCTAGCACCAGGTCTTTGTATATTTCGTTGTAACACTTGACTTTGTCTTTCCAAGCTGCCCTTTACAATTTTCTATTCCATTCCTGACTTTATCCTTTCTCCCACTTGCTTTAGCTACCCCACAATTGAGATAGCTTTAACAAGTGGACACAGAGCTGGACATGTGCAGTCATCCACGCCAGGAGACTTGAAAGACAACGAACTACTTGGCTATCTGACAGGAAGAAACTCACATTCAGGCCCAAGCTAAAGAAGAGTGATTCTAGAGAATGTGGGAAATATTGAAAAGTGACATTAAGACCACATACAATTAAAATGATGCAAACAATATATATTTTTAGAGTTTGCAGCAGTAAACTGACAAAGACCTGTCAGAAATTCAAACCAGATTCAGAAGAGGATATGGAGCAATGACTGTCATTGCTGTTGTCAGATGAATCTTAGCTCAAACACAGGATACCAGAAAGCTTACTTCTGTTTTATTGTCTCTAAAGACTGTGGATCATAAATGATGGATATCGCTGCAAAGAATTCTAGGGCTTTATTCTGTTCATATGAAACCTGTACTAGATCAAAGGCAGTTGTTTGAACAGATGTGGGGCTATAGCTTATTTTAAAATCAGGAAAGGGGTACATCAGGATTAGGTCCCTCTACTTTCCTTATTTAATATGTATGCCGAATAAATAATACAAGACATTATAGTGCCTAAAGAACTATGGGGAATTGGGATTAGAAGATAGACTTGTTAGTGACCTGCAAAAAACAGATGACACAATGTTACCTGCTAAAAGTGAAGAGAACTTGAGTGATTAATGATGCTCAAAGTCTATATCCTTCCGCGTGGATGACACCATAACATAAAAATCCTCACAACTGGTTCACAGAAAGTGTTCAAGTGTGTCCAGGGTTCCATATGACTTGGACCCACGGTCAACACTCATGGAATTGGAGCTAAGGAATCCATGATGTAGTCCTTTGGACATACCAACAAAGGACCTCTTTAAAGTATTGGAAAAACAAGTATGTCACCTTTAGGACTAAGGTGTGTCTGACTTAAGCACACCCACCCCTTATTTATGTTGTTAGGGTCCAGAGACTAAGTTATTTTGAGAAATCAGCATGATGAGAAAGCTGGGGCCACACCCTCTCTTCACTGCTAGGGTTCTGTCTTCATTCCCCCTTGATCCACAACAGAACCAACATCTGTCTTGGAAGTAGTGTAGCCAGATGCTTTTTGGAAGTGCGGATGTTGAAACTGTCTCATGGACTTTGGGTCTGCAGTTTACTCATTGCCCCTGGTGCATCTTGCATGCCAAGATGTACATGGTGTGGCAGGTTTTCAGTTCTCAAGACTCTGATGCCTGAAGGGATTGAGAATGGCTTGGGTTTTACTCACCTTTGAGTTCTCCCAGTGCTTTCCCTGGATGGAGACATTGTTCATCTTCTATCCTCTGTCTCCCATTCTTTTTAAAAAAAACATTTTATTAGGGGCTCATACAACTCTTATCACAATCCATATATATAACAATTGTGTAAAGCACATCTGTACATTCTTTGCCTTCATCGTTTTCAAAGCATTTGTTTTCCACTTAAGCCCTTTGCATCGGGTCCTCTTTTTTCCCCTCCCTCCCCGCTCCCCTCTCCCTCATCAGCCCTAGATAATTTATAAATTGTTATTTTGTCATATCTTGCCCTGTCCGACAGCTCCCTTCACCCCCTTTTCTGTTGTCCGTTCCCCAGGGAGGAGGTCACCTGTAGATCCTTGTAATCGGTTCCCTCTTTCCAACCCACCCTCCCTCTACCTTCTCAGTATCACCACTCACACCCCTGGTCCTGAAGGGATCATCCGCCCTGGATTCCCTGTGCCTGGTAGGGAGGAATTATTAAAGAACCAGAGGAATGTTGGGTGTTTCATTGGTGCTATTCTGCACCCTGGCTGACTCATCCCTGCCTTGTGACCCTTCTGTGAGGGGATGTCCAGTTGTCTTCAGATGGACTTTGGGTCTCCACTTCGAACCCCCTTGTTCGCATTGATAATTGTTTTGGTTCTTCTGATGCCTGATACCTGAACCTGTCGACACCTCTTGATTACACAGGGTAGTGTGTGCTTCTTCCATATGGGCTTCGTTGCTTCCCTACTAGATGACTGCTTGTTTAACTTCAAGCCTTTAAGACCCCAGGTGCTATATCTTGTAATAGCTGGGCACCATCAACTTTCTTTACCACATTTGCTTATGCACCCATGTTGTCTTCAGTGATTGTGCCAGGAAGGTGAGCATCACAGAATGCCAGGTTACTAGGAGCAAAGTGTTGTTGCATTGAGGGAGGACTTGAATCGAGGCCCAATGTCCTTCTGATGCATGGTGCTATTCTCAGGGCCCTGAAAGCAAACATCACTCAAGCCAGTGGAAGATGCCATTGTCACCTCGTCCCAAAGAAGCTCATCAAGTGAAATCAAGATCAAGACAATGATTTGTGGATGTGAGGGGAATAGTACTTTTGGAGTTCGTTCTACCAGGTCAGACTGTTAATCAAGCTTTCTGTTTGGAGCGTCTGAAAAGATTGCATGACAGAGTGAGACAAAAAAGGCCTGGTTTGTGGCAGATAGAGGACTGGTTTAGCCACCACAGCAATGCACCTGCTCACTCAGGTGTCTCAGTGAGCCAGTTTGGGGCAAAAATCAGCATGCCCTCCTTGCCCCATGTACCTTATTCACCTGCTCTCTTTCGGTGGGACTTCTTTTTGTTTCCGCAATTGCAGAGGGACATGAAAGGACAGCAATTTGATGGCTGCAAGAGGTGAAGAAAAAACAAGGAATGTGCTTTCAGCCATCCAAACAGATGAGTTTGAATAATGTTTCCTAGAATGGAACTGCAGATTTGACAAATGTAATGGAGAGTACTTTGAAGGTGATAAGGTTGTATTGTAAAAAAAAAAATTGAGTGAATAGCTTTAAAAGAAATTCCATTTTGGTGTACCCCCTCGTATAAAATCAGCTCATCAGTTTTAAGACATAGTCATACTATCAGGGTCAGGAACTGACTAATCCCCTCTCAGTAGGCTACAGGTACTTAATATGCATAGTAAGTCATAGTCACTTCATTTGCATACAAATATTGACCATTTCATGCAAAGTGCACACTAATCACAGGAGCAAGTGTCCAATGGAAGGCTTTTCCCAGCTCCGTAGAAATAACAGCCTAGCCATGTTTACTGCACCTTCCTGGCACAATATATATATATATATATATATATATATATATAAATATATGTATATCATATATATATTCGTGTATAAGCCGAGTTTTCCAGCAGTTTTTGTGGTAAAATGAGGTACCTTGGCTGGTATTAAGGTAGGCTTATACTCAAGTATATATATATCAGAATTACCTGGAAAAGGTTTATTGCTTAGAGAAACATCTTACAAGGGGAGAAATGTAGTGCCTAAGGCAGCACAGAATATCTCCCTCTAGAGTAGGAGAAAACCAAGTCAAATTCAATGCCATTGAGTCAATTCTGACTCATCCCAACCCGACAGGACTGGGTAGAACTGGCCTTGTGAATTTCTGAGACTGTACCTGTTAACTAGAGTACGAAGCCCTGCCTTTCTCCTGTGGAGCAGCAGGGGTTTTGAACTGCTGCTCTGCAAGTTAATAGGCCAACATGGAAGCACTATGCTACCAGGGCTCCTGACTATGGAAAAGGCGAGGTTTTTAGGGAGTTTGGGCGGGAAGGACATTGTGTGTATCCATAGAACAGAGGTGGAGAGTTCCAGGAGTTGTGTGCCTATGTGTGGGGTTATGGTGGGCATATGTGCAATGATTGTTCAAAACAGGGACTGAATGAGGTATCATTACTTATAGAATGGTGCGCATGTGCCAGTTTCTCACATTTAGGTCCTCTGCGTAGATATTCTTTGTTCTTGGGATCTACTTGAGATCACAGATGTCTGGTCTGCCGCCCTTGCCTATGTTCAGTCCGAGCCGGTCAAATGTTGAATACTGCAGGACGAGGGAGGAGAAACCAAAAGCATATTATTCTTGCAGGGGGATGAAATGGAAAACGACATAAGCTGTTGTAATGTGCCACATGTTTAAAATTAACTAGATGTGGGTGTGGCTGAGCCCATATGTGTTGGTCTGGGGAAATTCCTTAAAGTCATCTAAACTTGAAATAAGAATTGGTAGAAGAATTCAGCTTCTTCTCTAAGCTGCCTCAGTGGTAGCCCAAGGGCAGGCAAAAAGTATCAAAGCACAGTTTGTTTACACTTCACATGGGAAATGCCAATCTACCTGGACAGAAGGCACCAACCCTCTGGTTTAGAGGGAACCATCTCAATCCGAGTTTCCAGAGAACCAAGGCAAAAGGCGACGTAAACTAATTTCACCACATTGATGATCCAGCCCTTGGCACTGAAGTGTTCTTTCAGGATTTCTGTGATCCACTTTAATCCACATTAATCCACTTTGAAGCATACCCTGCCTGGGACAGGTAAATCTATAGAGACAATAACTGGATTAATGGCTTCTTGTGGGCATGGCAGGGGAAGATGAGGGCAGGGGGCAGGAGGGACCTAATAACAGTGAATACAAGAAAGAAGAAAAGGTTCTAAAATCGATTGTGGTGCTGATTGTACGACTCTTCTTGATATGATTGAACTATTGGACTAATATGATCTGTGGATTACGTGCCGATAAAACTGTTTTCAAAGAAGAGTTACAGTCTTGGCAACCTGCAGGGGCAGTTCTACCCGGTCCGATAGGGCTGCTATGGGTCAGTGCTGACTCGATGGCAGTGAATCGGATAGGAGTTTTGTTTGTTTGTTTTTTGAGACCGTTAAGTTTGTTTCTATTTGTATTCCATTTTAGGGTATGTTCCCATCACAGTTAACTGCATTATATTTTTAGTATGGGAAACGTTAATGTGGTGCTAAGTATCTAAATCATGTAAAACTTAATGCTTACAGAATCATCACTTTCTCTCCATCATCTCTCACGCTGGACCCTTCCGCTCTCTTCTAGTAACTGCTCACATGCATTTCTGGTTGTCCTGCCTCTGCTGCTCTTTCACAGAAATAAGCAGGTGGATGTAGAATTTTATCATAGAGCACATTATTTACACTCTATTCTGGAAATGGTTTTATGTCAATTTGAAGAGCTTCAATAATTTTTACAACTGAATAGTACTCCATTGTGTATGACTGACACCATGGTTTCTTTTTTAATCTCTCCTATGTTGGGCATGTAAGTAGTCCCAATATTGTATAACTACGGACAGTGAAACCTTGAATATGTGTATTTTGCTATTGTTGGAGGCATATATTTAGAGTCAGTTCCTAGAAGTGGCACTACATATGCAATTTTGTTTGATATTGCCCAATTCTCACGCCTCATTATTTTTCTTAGAAATCCACTGGTCTTTATTTTTTTCCTCTCAATGTCTCTCTTTCGGAGGCCTCATGTATTTATTAGTCAGTTAATCTCATTTTTTTCCAAAGCTATGTATTTAAATTTTTTTACCAAACAACCTTATCACTTTCAAAGTACTCTCCATTACACTTAATACATTGGTCAAATCTGCAATTCCATTTTTGGAAACATTTTTCAAACTCATCTGTTTGGATGGCTGAGCTGACAGCACCTCCCTTGTGATTTCTTCACCTCTTTTCTGTCTTCAAGGTGCTGTCCTTTCATGTCCCTCCTCCTCAAGCCTGCTCTTTTGCTTGAGTCCATTGTTGCCGCCACCGTGATCTGTTGTTGCTATTTTTAGGTGCCATCAAGTCCAAGTCTGTTCTCTGGGATGGCCATGATCTCAGCAGCCACGTCTGTGCAGAGAGAGGGAGGAGGAGAGGAGACCAGCCAGTTAATCTCTTCATGGACTCGATTAGGCACCTAACGACGACAACATTTTGTGTTAGCCTTTTATTCAGACAGCACTTTGTGAGATTACTCATCCCAGGGAACTTCAAAAAGTTCATGGTAATGGAGTTTGAACATAGAATTTCTCTACGACCTATTTGAGCAACTTGCAGTGTATGTACTTGAAGTTTGTATGTTCTTCTGCATTGCATTTAATTGTTTTATCCAGCCTACTGTTGACCAGTTAGGCGGCTTCCATTTAGGTTTATGTGGACCTCCCTGGCCAGTTCTTTTGGTGAACAGTGGCACACTTTTTGATGGGCACATGTGTGAGGGTGGACTTGCAGCGGCACGGTGTATGCACATGTCCAACAATTTCTTCATCAGGAAGTTTCCAAACGGACGCTCCCATTGGCGGTGTATGAGAGCTCAGGTTTCCCCTTGCCTTTGATAATGTTTGGCCTTGCATTTCTTTCTCACTCACCTGGAAGGTATGTAGTGTTTTGTGGTTTTGATATGTAGGTTGTTGGCGGCCAATGAAATCGAGCACCTTCACATACGCTGTTGGCCCATTTGTGAACCCTCTTGCATGAAGTACCTATTGAAGTTTTCTTCTTTGCCCATTTACCTGTGGGATTACTTACCTTTAAAAAGTTTTAAAATATTTTTGTTGGCACATAATTCATATGTCATATAATTTAATAGATCAAGCATGATTATTTATTATAGTTTGGTAAGAATTATTTATGGACTATGTATTTGAGATTTCTGTCAACTGTACAAACGAACTCAAACAGTTTATGATTTGGGCTCGAACACAATCCTAGCTCCAACTTAAGAATAATTAGTTCTACATCATAGCCCTGTTCGATACTCGCCCGCAGGAAGGGGACACAGGAGATACGGTGTGATAGCAAAATGTGGCGAAGGCTTTAGATGGTGCCCGGTTGTCAGATAAAATAGTGTCTGGGGTCTTCAAACAAGCAGCCATCTAAGTGAGATGTCAACGAAATCCACATGGAAGGAGCACCCCATCATCAGTCCCTGAAGGATTGGAATCTGTACAATCCAAAGTCGAAGGAGGGATCAGTATCAGAGCCTACATTGTGAGAATTCAGTGTGCAGAAGGCGATGGGTGACAGTGGGAGCCCCAGAGTCACTGGCGGAATCACCTAGGAAATAAACCTCCGGAGGACACCCCCCCTCTATAATTGAGGGATTGGAGGACAGTGGTCACTAAGCAGAGTGCTTGGCAGAGAGCAGTGTAGAAGGTCAAAGGCATGAATCTGACCCGAACACTTAAAACTTTGTCAGTATATTCCTCCGTCCCCAACTCCATGATGTGGGCTGGAAAGCTGATCTGGTTTACAAAATTTCTCTACCTTTGGTTTGTATTTTTGTGTTCAGTTTTTGTTTGTTCATCTTAGAGTGTATCTCAGAGGTGTCATGTCAATAGAGGTCACTCTCTTGAAGCTGTGTTATATGCTTTTCCGTATTTTAGTATATGAAGCTCAGGATTGATGAACCGATAGGGACAGCAAATAAATAAGGGGTTTGGGGGGATGGGGGTACAGTGGGGGAGTGGGGTAGCAGGGAGACGATTTCAAGGAGTCCATGTAGAAAAGGAATGTTTGGAAGCTGATTGTGGTAGCAACTGTACAATTCTACTTGATGTGACTGAAATATGGAATGATATGTATGTATTAAATCCCAAATAATAAAAAAAGTTTATGGAAATTTCCATGATCTTTTTAACTCTCTTTTCCATGAACTCTTTCAAGCCCTCATTTTATGTACTGTGAGTACCTCCTCCCACTGTTGGGTGGCCTTTTCACTCTCATCATTGTATCTTATCATCCACAGAAGTTTTAAGTTTTTAAAAACTTAATCATAATATAGTCAAATTTGTTATTTTTCCTTTACGGTAAGTATATTTTGGACTTGTTTGGAGAGCTTTGCCTACTCCAAGATCATGAAGATTACCTTGTAAGCTTACTTTTATTCCCCCAACAGTTTTATTGGCACATAATTCACACGTCATACAATTGAGCATTTCAATTGTTCAATCACATCAAGAGGAGTTGTACAACCACCACCACATCCATCTTAGAGCCTCCCCTCCCCCCACACACCACGGTTATATTGCCTTTAAACCGGATTATGCAATCACGAGCAGTTTGAGTGCTCTCTAGTCCCTACATTTACTTTTAAAAGCTTCCGATCTATACCCCATCTTGGTTGATTTCGGTGTATGGCCTAAGGTATGAATCATGGTGCATATTTTCTCTTCCACTGGGATATACAGTTGCCTCAGCACCAATATTAAAGTTGTAAAATCCTCCCAGGAAGCCTAGGGTATTAGGAACATGCCTACATTTTCAGATGAGAGGGCTGAAGCTCAGGAATGTGCATTATTATTTTGCTCAAGGTCACAGAGCCGGTAAATAGCAGAACTAGGATTTGAACCCAGATTTCTTTGATTTCAAAGCTAGGGCCTTTCCTCGGTGTGACCCAGTTTCCCATCTATAAAATAAATGGCATGACACATAGTTATTTATATAGGCCATCCTAGATCTAACATGATAGGCCTCGGTTTAAGCTAGGTAGGCTTCTTGATCTCGGGAGACCTGGGGCGCACACCTGGTGGAGCAGGAAGGACTTCTGCTTGGCCACTGGACACCCACCCTCACTCAAGCAGGTACTGACACAAGCGCGTGTGTACGCGTGCGTGTGCAGACACACACATACACGAGGATGGTTAAGAAACTGGGATTTTTAGGAACTGGGCTTTCCTTGTTGCTATGTGGCTATTTTCAGGCACCAGTCTTCTCCCAAATTTATGCAAGTTTGGCTTTCTGTTAAACCAGTGAACCTTGAGCCTGTGCCTGGCACTTATGGTAGCAAGGGACAGAGGCCCAGCACTTTAATCACTTTGGTGTCTTTAGCACAGCATGGCATGACAGCCAGAGAGCCGCAGGCTCAGCAGAAAAGAAACGAAGGCTGGCAGGAGCTCCTGCAGAGCTAGACTGGGGCCATGCCTGGCCCCCTAAAGATAGCTGAGTGGCTGGAAAGGGGGTGTCAGGCTTTGGAGGCCAGAGCAGGAGGTTGGTGATGTCACGTGTAGAAGATGGGAAGGCTGGTATAGTGGAGGAGGTGGGAAATGGCCTCAAGACCCAAAGAGGGTCATTTCCAGATGGAGCGAATGAGAAGATAGCAAGAAAGTACCGAGTTCCTACCCAGTTCCAGGACCTGGCTTTCTGTTTTCTAAGGTACATCATTGCATATACATGTGATTGAAAACCATTGAAACAGTTTAAGAGAGTGTCACATGAAAAATAGATCTCCCAGGCTCATATCCCAGGTGTAGCCATTTTTAACCAACTTTTGTTTTTAAAATCATTTTATTGGGGGCGCTTTCAACTCTAATATTCCATACATCAATTGTGTCAAGCATATTTATACATGTGTTGTGATCATCATTTCATGAATATTTACTTACTATTGGAGCCCTTGGTAGCAGCTCCTCTTTTTTCCCTCCCTCCCGCCCTCTTGACCCCTTGATAACTTGTAAATTCATATTGTTTTCATGTCTCAGCCACCTTTATGTTTTTTAATTCTTCCTGTCATCGCTACCTCCGTAAGAGTACTTCACTGTGGACAGTACCTGTGCAATGAGAGAAAAGGGATGATGGTGGCTATTTCCCACCCTTCATAGTTATGCTTTGGGCTGCTAACCACAAGGCCAGCAGTTTGAAACCACCTTCAGCTCCGTGGTGGTGAACTCCTGCAAAGAGTTACAGTCTCAGAAACAGAGGGCAGTTCCACCCTGCCCTATAAGGTTGGTATGAGTTGGCACAGACGCAATGACAGTGAGTTTAGAGTTTGAATATTGATATATGCCAGTGGTTCTCAACCTGTGGGTCGTGACCCCTTGGGGGGGTGACCCTTTCACAGGAGTCACCTGATTCATAACAGTAGAAAAATTACGATTATGAAGTAGCAAGGAAAATAAGTTTATGGTTAGGTCACCACCACATGAGGAACTGTATTAAAGGGTCACGGCATTAGGAAGGTTGAGAACCGCTGATAAATGCATTTGTGTCAGTTCTTCATCTGTTCATCTCCAGTAACACACACTTGAAAACTAACACACAATTAGCTTTTCCTCCACAGTATTTCATTCTTTTTTTTAAAAGTTATTATTTTAAAAAGCATTTTATTGGGAGCCAATATAGATAGCATTCCATACTTCAATTACATCCAGCAGTATTTTACAATTGCTACCTCAGCCAGTTTCCAAACATCTTCTTCCCTCTTGAAGTCCTTGATGTCAGCTCGCAAGCATTTCATTCTTCGTGCACTCCGTCTCTTGGGTTGGCATCGTATGTGGGTGTAACCACCTTCCCATCTAAGCTGTACGTGTCTTCAGGCAGGCCTCATGCCTTCCGCACACTGGGAGCACAGGGCACGAAAGAGCTCCTGGAGGCTGCCAGTGAACCAATGAATCTGTATTACTGTGCACCACCCCCACCCCCGTCTTTCCCACCACACCCGGAGGCCAAACTCCTGTCAAGCACTAACTTCCAGAGTACCCTTTCTCCCTGGGAATGCCCAGATCATCTTCCTAGACATTTAGGTTCTGGGCTGAGGTCGAAATGGGAGGCCAGACCTAGGGGCAGAGAGGCCAGCAGAGCCTTCCTCCTTTACTGAGGACGGGGTGGTGGGCTTCTTTCTGACCTTGCAGGAGGTGTTCCGGCGGCACCGAGGGCTGCAGCTCCTGGCCCTGGTAGAGGAGGTGCTGCCCCGCCATGGCACCGGCCACCATGGGGACTGGCACATCTCCCTGAGCAAACCCAGCGAGAAGGAGCAGCACTTGCTAATGACCTTGGTGGGCAAGCAGGGTGAGTGAAGGCAGGCAGGTAAGAGGGACGGGTGTGGTCCTGTGGAGCGGGGACCCAGGAAGGTAGTGTGAACTAACAGACTGTAAGGATGGCAGAGTATGGTGTGGTGCTAGGAACCACATGCGGTAGAGAGACCTTATGGAAGTACCCGCTCATCAAGTACTCCGCAATTGGAAGTCCACTAGTACTCATCCAACCAGTTCCCAAGGCCTCGTGAAGTCTTCCTTAGAGCGGCAGCAAAGTACACAGGCAACAGGGCTTTTGAACTTGGGCTCTCAGACAGTAGGACGAGCCACTGATGGGACTCCTTAGTTGAGGATTAGGGAGTTCCGGCAGGCTTTGTGCCGCAGAGGACGTGGAGGGTGGGAGTTAGTTATTAGCAATAAGAGGAAGGTGTGGCTTCCACACAGGCATGAAATGAAGCAGCGTGGGGTTTTGGAATTACACTTGTCTCACAGTCAGAGTCCACTAAATAGTTTTTAATAGCTCAGTTCAATAGAAAGTAGGCATAGGAGAGAGCTGGCGTTCACGTAGCACGAGGACCTGTGTATAATTAGGAGATAGCCACGAGGCTATGAAACTTAGATCAGGAGCTGTTTGAGGAGGGAGCAGGGAGCCTGTGGAGGCAGGACTCTGGAGCCAAGTCCATGTTGATAAATGAGTATCTCTCCCTCCAACCAGGGGTGATGCCTACTCAAGATGTCCTTTCCATGCTGGGTGATATCCGCAGGAGCCTGGTGGAGGTAAGAGTCAGGAACGTGGAGGTGGGCTGCAGGACCCCGTTCACTGACGACGTTCTCCGGCCCTCATTCCTGCATGCTCTGGAAGCAGGGCTGGCTTTTCTCAAGGACAGGAGGCTGCTTATAATGTGTGGCTCAAGGGGGTGAATGATACCGTATATACTTGTGTATAAGCCGAGTTTTTCAGCACTTTTTAAATGCAGTTTTTGTGGGAAAATTAAGTGCCTCGGTTGACAATCTGCTCTTGGGAGTCTTCTTATTTAAGATCTCCCTAAGACACAGGTCCAGTGGAAAGACAAGCACGTGAGCACTTAACTTAGAGGTATGCAGTGAATGGTTACCAAAAGATGCAAAGAGGTGGTTTCTAAGAGAGATTTTGGTGGTTGAATGAGAAGTTCTGGATAGACAACAGCACTATCTCTGGTCGAAGGAATTGTGCAGGGACTTGTAGGGATGGAAGAACATGATGTGGTTCCAGGAGCCACATGTGGTGGGGAGGAAGGAGAAAATGGGAGGCATGGAGGTAAGCCATCAAGCAAGTCGTCTCCAATTTGAGACTAGTGGTAGGGCTTGGGCTGTTAACTACAAGGTCAGCAGTTTGAAACCACCAGCTGCTCCGAGGGAAAAAAAAGATGAGGCTTTCTACTTCCATAAACAGTTACCCTGTAGGGTCACTGATTCGGAACCAACTCAATGGCAGTGAGTTTGAAATCTGAGTACTCATCCAGCCCGGGATCTGGTACTGAGATGATAGGTCAAGTCCAGAAACCAGCCCTGTCATCCTGAGAGACAACTCCAACCCAAAGGCATTCTGGCAGCTGCCTGGCAGGTCCTGGAGAGGCGGAGCTGAGGAGATAACCTGGGCGACTAGAGTGGAGCAAAGCCACTGGTCTATGGGAAGGGGCCCGCCCAGTCTTCTGTTCCGCATAATGCATTCCTTCAAAGAGAGGTCCATGCTGTTCTGAGGATAACTAACATTTTCCTAAACTATTTTCACTAATTATGAAATACAGTTCATTCTTGGGGGCTTTTCAGTGTTGGACATCAAAGATGAGCTGTGTGTAATCTTGGGCCTCCACATCCTTATCTGCTACCTGCAGGAATGCGTGTTGTGTTTTTGTGAGCATTGTGAGTGCTGCGTATCAGCCTGCACAGATGCTCACTGAATCCTTTCCCCATCCCACGGGGCTATGAGGATTAAATAACCCCTCTGCTGAATCCTGGTGGCACCCCTATGTAGATGAGTGAACTGAAACCCCGACAGGCTAGATGATTTGCCCGAGACTGCACGGCTAGTAAGTGGTAGAGCTAAACTTTGAACCTGGATTGGTCCATGAGGGCTTTTCCAGTTTTTAAAATTCTGGGCTCATGAACACCTTGGGGACTGTGGAGACTTCAGCTCATCTCACCTTTTTCCCCCCGAACGGTTTCATTGGTATATAATTCATGTACTGTGCAATCCACTGCTTTAAATATATTTAAAAGAGTTGGGCATCATCACCACAATCAATTTTAGAACATTTTATTCATTATTGTACCTACTGCTATTAACTCCCATTACCCTCTAACTGCCTCTGCCATAACCCCAAGGAACTGGATTAACTATCCTGGATTTCATATCAGGAAAGTAGTACAAAAAAACCCTTAACAATGACAACAAAATAAAACAGAAAAACCCCAATCCAAGTGAAATCAAAAGATAATAGAAACTAAACAAATTAAAATGGGTTGAAAGGAAAACAAATGATGTTTCTTTTAATCTATATCTTCAGTAATCCACTTTCCAATGCATTCTATCTGAGGGCAAGACTACTTGCATCCCTAGTCAATGGTGTGAGGGAGTTCAACGGAGACCTAATTCATGTAATTCGGGGACTCTGCAAATGGATTTGGGACTTTCACTGTCATCTGTAGCCTTCTGAAAACTGGGTGCTCAAAATTTAATTCTAGTACAATTTCCTCCTCTGAACTTGGATTTTATTATTTATAATCCTTGGATCACATATTGCTTCACCCTTTTATTACAGATCCTTCTGTCCTTTCTCCTTGCCCCTTGGTATTCTGGTCTTACTGGGCACACTGAAGGGGAGGACATATAATTCAGACCCACTTGGCCAAAAGGCATGATAGATGACTTTACCTTTACCTCCCTTGCCCAAGATTCCAATCTGTGAGTAAGGAAATGGTGTAGGGGCCACAGTGATATGGTGCATTCTCAAGGGATAAAGCAGGAGCCAGGCATGTCTCCACCCTCCATTCCTGTTCTGACACCATGGCATTCTAGTTCTGTGGGTGAGTTTGGCAATTCATTGAAATGGCCACACACAACTCATGGATGATACTCACGATTTAGGGTTAATTAGAAAAGTTAACAAGTTACAATTCATGTAAGAATCATTCAGGGTATTGTTCAGTCAGCACAGTTTCAGCTATGCCTGCAGGCAGGCTTCTTGATTCAGCCTTTCTCTTACTCAGGCAAGGTTACAAAGCTCTTCTCTGGACTGCCAATAAATGCCCAAAGGGCATGCTACTCCACTGTAAACCTTAACCAAAAAGCACCACGTTCCAGTTCTAGCTCAGTGGGTCAGCAAACCCACTTCTCCCAATTAAGTGCCTGCACACACCCAATTCACAATCCAGTCTCCTGCCCCAAACCAGTGTTTCACTTACTCCGTGAGCTGGAAAGCCTGCCCCTGTCTTATCCTCTGGCACCTGGTTCTGCTGTTGCCTCTCCTTGCACACTCCTCTGGTGTCAAAGCTGTTTTTCGGGGCAAGGAGGTTCGATATGCAGGGATCTCATGGTTCAAATGAGGATGTGCTTCCCTCTCGGCTTTTCTCTCTTGCTAGTAAGTGTCGTTTAGAGCGAGTAACAAAAGCTGTGGCTGGAAGGTAATGGGAGAGGGTCTGTCTGGCCTGGTGGGACATAGCAGCCACTTAGCCAGAGAAGGTAGGCCCAGGTGGGCAGCCCAACCCAGACTACATGTGGACCCAGCTGGGAGGTCAGTGGTGGTTTATTAGGCGGGCCTGCCCCTGGGATGGGAAGTTGACTCATCCACAGTGGTGCTTCCTGTGGAAGTGGTTTCTGGGGCTAGACTCAGTGGTTGTGTGTAGGTAGAGGATGGTGTCAAGTGGGTCTTTGCTGCCTTTACTTTTCTCCTTTTTAAATTGAGATCATTGGTGCTGATGGGGCTGGGTGCTCTCTACACTATCTAGCCACCAGCAGCATGAGGGCCAGGCTTAGCAGAGGGTTAGGGCCACAGACTTTCAAAAATATAATTTTATTGGGGTCTCTTACAGCTTTTCACAATCCACCCATCCATCCATCGTGTCAAGCACATTTGTACATATGTTGCCATCATCATTTTCAAAACATTTTCTTTCTATGTGAGCCCTTGGTATCAGCTCTTCATTTCCCCTCCTCCACCCTCCCTCCCTCATGAACTCTTGATAATTGATCTTTTTTTTTTTTTCTTCATGTCTTACACCGACTGCCGTCTCCCTTCACACACTTTTCTCTTGTCTGTCTCCCTGGGAGGGGGTTATATGTTGATCGTCGCGATCGGTTTCCCCTTAGGGCCACAGACTCTTGCACCAACTGGTTTGGGACAGAAGCTATGGAGATAGGGTGGGGATGTGATGTGAAGGGGCTAGAACTTGGACCTGGGAAGGGCTTGGTAGTGCTCTCAGCTACTGGGATGGGACAGAGCAGAGAGCCCCTGCTAAGGGGCCAAGGCCGAAGCCTCTGGAGAGGCATCAGGGTCTGCAGCCACCATTGGCCTGCTCCTTCTCAAAGAGTGCCATAGCCCCAGCGTCCCGACCTGGCAATCTCTGCTGACTGCCCCAGCTGAGGAGCCTGACTCTCCGGCATCCCTTCAGATCGGCATCCAGAACTATTCCACCGCGAGCAGTTGCCAGGCGCGGCCCAGCCAGGTGCGCAGTGACTATGGGACGCTCTTTGTGGTGCTGGTGGTCATCGGTGCCGTCTGTGTCGGCATCATCGTGCTTGGCCTGCTCTACAACTGCTGGCAGCGCCGGCTGCCCAAGCTCAAGCATGTGGTGAGTCTGGGGGGGAGGGGGGTTGGGGGGAGGGCAGCAGGGCCTGAGCTGAGTGTGGGTACCACTGAAGAGTGAGCAGCTCTCGGCCTCCTCTTCTGAGTGGGGGTGGGAAGGAGTAACTAGCCTTGGCCACAGCACTATCGTGAGGACTTGGGCGGAGACATGTACACAAAGCACTTTTTTCCCAGAGCCTGGCAACTCAGTTGTCTGCCTCTGCAGGGAGACACGGGCGCTGCGTGGAGTGCTAGGCCCCACAGGAACCCAGCAGTGCTTCCTGATGGCAGGGCCATCTCTGGCCCAGGGAGTGTGGGGGGTGGGGGTGGGACAAGAAGAGGGTTCGGTCTAGGGGCTTCTTGAAAGTAAGGGCCATAAATTCTGGCTACCTTTAAAGGTCCCCTGGTGCTGTTCATGAGTCTCCAGCCCCCTCCTTTAGAAAATGGGGAAATTGGGAGGGATAATTAGGATTGTTGGGGACAGGTGCCCTGGGGATTCCTGTGTAGGATTTTGCTTTACCTGCTAAGAAAAAAAGTAGTGAAGTGACTCACTCAAGGTTGCAAGCTAGGAAATGCTGGAGCCAGGATCATGCTGGCGTTTGACTGTGCTGTTGGTGGTGGAGGTGGGGTGTGGGCACCAGGGCAGTTGGGGTCGGGCGTGTGGAGGCTGTAGGTGTGCCAGTCTAGCAGCCCTCTCCCACCTGCCTGCAGTCACATGGCGAGGAGCTGCGCTTCGTTGAAAACGGCTGCCACGACAACCCCACGCTGGACGTGGCCAGCGACAGCCAGTCGGAGATGCAGGAGAAGCAGCCCAGCCTGAATGGAGGCGGGGCTGTCAATGGCCCCGGTGGCTGGAGCTCGCTTATGGGGGGCAAACGGGACCCGGAGGACTCAGACGTATTCGAGGAAGACACCCACCTGTGAGGCGCCCTGGCCTGGATGCTGCAGGCTGGCTGAGACCTCCGGTGGTCTAGCGTAGCCGCTGCTTCCTGCTGCCCCCAGCCCCATTCTCGCCCGCGGCTGGCGCCCAGAACGAAAGGCCAGGCCACTGCCACCTCCGACCTCGCGCCTCCCCTGTCCTCTGGGGTCTTCCCGAGCCACCCATTCAGCAGTCTGGCCCTTGACTTTCGGGGAGTAGGGGGGGTCCCCGCCAACTTTACAAAACGGTCTTATGCACAGTCCCCTGCCCTTTCCCCACCCCACTCCACCCGTCACCCCGCAGCCCTGAGACTGAGTCCGCCTCTCAGACATTGGCCCTTCAGGGCAGCTCTCTCTGGGACAGGACCCTGCCTTCCCTGCCCCCGCGGAACCCTGCCCCCACAGCCACTGCCTCTAGCGCCGAGCTCGCCTGGGGGGCAGGGCATCAGCGCACCGTGCCCATCGGGACTCCCATTAAACCGTCCGGGAGACGACGCTGAGCCTGGCCCGCCTGCCGCCTCATTCTTTCCGCCTGCGTTTGGGGGCTCTGTGGTCGGGGTGGGGCGGGCAGCGGGGAGATGCTAGAGGAAGTGGATGGCGGGGCGAGGGCCCCCACCTGCTGGACACGGAGGAATGCGTTAGGTGGGGGTGGGATGGATAAAGGGAGAAAGCTTCGCGGGCAGGGAGGGCTGAGTTGGGGTGACCTGTGGTCTGAGATCACGTGGCGCCGAGCTCCGGGCCCCTCGGGTCCTGCCGCGCCGGTGAGCGGCGGCCGGGCTCGGGCTCGGGCTCGGGCTCGGGGCGGAGGTGGTCGGTCCTCCGGGCGCCAGGCGCCGCTGCGGAGAGCCGACGGGCGGGCGGGGCAGAGCAGGACGGGGGCGGAGCCAGCACCCTTGTTGACATCCGCCGGGACGCGCCGCCGTCCCGAATTCGGTCCGGAGTTTCTGCGTCATGGACACCAGCGACCTCTTCGCCAGCTGCAAGAAGGGGGATGTGGGCCGCGTGCGGTGAGGGACCCCCAGCCCCGGGTTTGGAGGGGGCGGGAAGGGTGCGATGCCCGCGGCGTGGCAAGGCCCTGCAGCTGGACCGCCCCTGGGCAGGGGGAGCCTCGCAGCCTAGTCACAGCCTTCTGCCACACTGCCAGGGGGGGGCATGGGCGCAGAAGCGGAGTCCCCCTAGGGGACACCCAGGGGCTGCAGCCCCCTTCGGGACGGCAGTGCGTGGGCGGAGGTGCTCTGCTCACGGTGGTGGAGGGCTTCCCCAGGAGGGGCTGAAAGAGTGGAAGTAGGGCAGGGAAGAGGAGGGGCCGAGCCTGTGGGCGAGCAGGAGGGTAGCCCTGGAGTCCTGGACCGGGCTTTCTTAACATTGTGCTGCCTGGGGGGTCACCTAGGGTGCCGAACCCCCTACCAGCAGATAAAGCGCAGTCTCCTTTGACTAGGGGTTGGGGGGCTGTGTGCCCAATGGTGAGCTGGGCATCTCTTCCTTGACCCTTTACTTCCTCTCCTGCGTTCATTCTGCCCCCACCCACCCCTGACCCCTACTTTCCTTCTTGGTCCTGATCTGACTTCTGTAGGGTTGGCCCCGAGTTTTCGGCACTTCCTCACTCCCCAGGCTCCTCAGGCCCATCTGCGAGCCCCAGAGGAGACTCCTGAGAACTGGAGACCCCCCCAAAGCTGAAAGCAACCTAGTGAGTGCACTCCTGAGGTCCACTCTGCGCACTTGGCACCCAGACAAACATGTTCAAGTGGAAACCTTTCCTTAGCCCATTTCTCCAGTTCCCTCCCCAGTGTTGGATCTGCCACCATCCCTGCGAACTCCTGCCCCTCTCCCACTTTCCATCGCCACCAAGCCCTGTCCACTTGTTTCCCAAGTTCTCTGTCTCCCTCACTCTGCAATAGCCGCATTTCTGCCCACCCCCCCTGCCTCTCAATCTCTCCCAGGAACATACTGCCCCATCACCCCTTTCTTGTGCTCCCAGTTCCTTCCTGCCAAAGTTTCAGCCTGTTCACATCTGGGGCCTAGCACCACCCCGCCCCTACCCCTACCCCCACCCAGTCCGTGGATCTTCTGCCCAGGGTCTGCCTTGCTCGTTTCCACCCCTTGTATCCTTGTCTGTCCCCCAACCTCTTCTACTCCGGTGCGCTTACCTGACGGCCCTCATCTAGCTGAGAGGGATTCTTTCCCACCTTCTCTGCCCCCTGGCCTCCTCTGCCAGACTTTGGTTCTGACCCAGGCTCTGACCTCCTTGCCCAGGTACCTGCTGGAGCAGCGCGATGTGGAGGTGAATGTTCGAGACAAGTGGGACAGCACTCCCTTGTGAGTGCCACCATGGTGGGGTGGTCGGGGGCTGCAGGTGGATTGGTCAGGTAGGCTGGGAGAACGCTTCCACTGACAGCTGATTTCTGCCTCCTCCCTTTCCTCAGATACTATGCCTGCCTGTGTGGGCATGAAGAGTTGGTACTCTACCTTTTGGCCAATGGTGAGGGGATAGGCTCTGTGTGTGTGTGTGTGCAGGTGTGCATGTACGCATGCATGCACGTTTATTCAAAGCCATGGGTACACTTGTACAGACATCTCAAATCACCCATAGTTCCTCTGGCTCCCGCATCCAGTCAACATGCCCTACCCTCTAGCTAGTTACACCTTTAAAGCAGACTCTCTTCTGTCCACTTCCCCCACCTCCACTGCTGCCACTCACCCGAGCTGAGCTACTAGCGTATCCGCCTAGAGGCAGTGCAAGCTCCTTACTAGCATCTGGCTTCATATTTGAGTAGGGTGACCTTTACTGAAGAAAAAAAAACCCCAACACTTAACCTTTTCCTATGACTTCCTATTTCACGTAGAACAAAGCTCTTTGCTCTTGCCTCGCAGTGAATCTGAAGTTGTGTGTCTTGCCCATCTGCTCTTCTCCCCTCCCCTCGGGCCTTACCCCCCTGTTGCTGCCACATCACCTTCTTTGCCCCTGCTTTGTAGCCTTTTCATTTGCTGTGCCTTCTGTGATGGCCACCCTTTCCCAGACCTGGCCCTCAAGTCTCGGTCCACTGTCACTGCTGCCACTGCCACCCTCTTCCTGTTCCTCTGTAGCAGCTGACGCACAGCCTGGCACGATTTGTTTGTTTGTGTATCCCACCTTTCCTCTGCTGGGCTGTGAACATGCTGTGATGGGGGCCTGTCTTGTCCCCAGAGTGTAGGGCAGAGGGTAGGAGAGAACCTGCTCTGGGTTTTGTATGACATGTGTTAATGAATATGTGCACAGGTGAGTGTAAGTGGACATGCATGTGTTCCTGTGCCCTGGCCAGGAGGATGCTGGGGTTGCAGTGGACCCAGGGTACTATGGGAAGTTCTTTCTGGTGCACAGGGACCCATGGGAATGGAGGTGGCGAAGAAGGGCAAGGAGGTTAGAATTTCTCTAGGCTTGAGGGACATCATCCCAAGCTTGCCGGAGGCCCTTCCCCGGCCACTGTGCACACCGGATGCCCTGCTGACTAGGAGCTCTGAGCACTGTCCCCCCTAGGAGCCCGCTGCGAGGCCAACACCTTCGATGGAGAGCGCTGCCTCTATGGAGCTCTGAGTGACGCTATTCGGCGGGCACTGCGGGACTACAAGCAGGTCACTGCCTCCTGCAGGAGGCGGGACTACTATGACGACTTCCTGCAGCGGTAAGAGAGGAGTTGGCATGCCCGGTGGGTGCCCAGGGGTCAGTGTTAGGGAAATGAGCTTGTTGCATGTGGCCCTAGTGGGGCTGTGGGCTCTGCCCAGGGGTGGGGGGATGGGGCAGGAGAGGGGGCCACCGAGGACCTCCGCCCCCATATTTTCCCCCATCTCCCCGCAGACTCCTCGAGCAGGGCACCCACAGTGATGTGGTGTTTGTGGTGCACGGGAAGCCATTCAGGGCACATCGCTGTGTCCTGGGGGCACGCAGCGCCTACTTCGCCAACCTGCTGGACACCAAATGGAAGGGCAAAAACGTCGTGGTCCTCAGGCACCCACTGGTGCGTCCCTTCAAGGGGCTGGGTGAGCTGGTTGCCCAGAGATGGGGGGAGGGAGGGCTTGTGCTGGGTGGCTGCCTCTGACTGCCACTGCGTTGTCTCTTGTGCCCGCAGATCAACCCAGTGGCCTTTGGGGCTCTGCTGCAGTATCTGTACACAGGTGACTCCCTGGGCCCGGGGTGAGTGGGTGGTGAGAGAGCTGCGGGTTTGGACAGCAGCAAACCTAGGGATGGCCTTGGAAAGGGAAGTCCCCTATGGGCTGGCCTTTCACCACTTCCACTGCGGGGGTCCAGCAGTGAGATACAGGCTCGTGTACCCGGCACAGAGTCTGCACACAAATTGCGCCTCTCACCCATAAACTGAGCCCTCCCATCAGCCTCTGGGGCTCTTTCCTCCTGTCCCTCAATTGTACCTATGTCCTGTTGAGGACATGTGCAACTCAGCAGTCCCTACATGCACAACTTAGTGACACTGCTGACATCCTCCGAATCGTGGACCATCCTTACCTTCCCACACGGACCCACTGCTTCCTAAAGGTCCTGCCTAATCGCCCAAGCCGTGCTGTTAACTCCGGTCCCACATTGCTAGTTCCTAAAAGGGCAGACCTGCCTGACTAGCTAAACTAGTGGATTTGAAGAAAACTTCCAAGGATGATTTTGGTTTAAGGTTTAAAAATTATCTCAGGGCCATAGTTTGAGGGATTCATTCACACTCCATGGCTCTGGAGAGTCTAGTGCAGCGAGTCTCACCCGTCCTCATGCCACGACCCTTTAATACAGTTCCTCAGGTTGTGGTGCCCCCCCAGCCATAAAAGTATTTTCGTTGCTACTTCATCACTGTATTTGTGCTACTGTTAGGAATCGGGCGACCCCTGTGAAAGGGTCGTTCGCCTCCCAAAAGGGTCAGGACCCACAGGTTGAGAACCGCTGATCTAGTGTCTTTTCAGAATTTGAAATTCTGTTATACACATTCCTCCTTTTGATCAGGATTCTGCTGTGGAATCTTCTATCAAAATGTTTAGTGATCACAGCTGGGTACCACCCAGGTCTGGTCGTAGGGGAAAGGGGGCATTTGTTCTTGGAGGCAATTAGCTACGCTTTCCATTTCCTCATCCTGTTTCTAACTTCCCTTCTTCCGTGTTGCGGAATAGAGACAGATGGTGGGGCCTTGGTTGGCTACTTGAAGCCTTTTAAGGCTGCCGGCATTATGCACCGAATTGGTAGAACAGAAGCATTAAACACTTAGGCTAAGAAACTGGGACGTCCCATGAAACCATGACCTTACACTTCCAAGGTCGTGTTCTCTTGTACATAAGCAGCCTCAGCAGCTACTTTAAGTCTATTTGGGGGGGGGTCACAGTATAGCACACAGTCCTTCTAATTCAGATTTTGCTAATTCAGTTTTTCCCACTCCTCTTGATGGGAAACCAGAGCAGCTAGCACTCTTGGGAGCCCCTGCCCTGCAGCCACTACCCACCTTGCATGGAGGCAGCCAAGGGCCCCTCCAGCCCTGACCACTCTACCCCTGCCCCCAGGTCGCCTAGATGTCGGCGTGGAACATGTTGGTGACTGTGAGCGACTGGCCAAGCAGTGCCAGCTCTGGGACCTGCTCAGTGACCTTGAAGCCAAGTGTGAAAAGGTGTTTGAGTTTGGTGCGTCCGGGTACGGGGCTCAGGCCTAGACGGGACATGGGCCGAGCCAGCCTGGCCCCTGACTATTGGTGCTCCCTGCTGCAGTGGCCTCGAAACCTGGCACGTGTGTAAAGGTCCTGACCATCGAGCCACCTCCAGCTGACTCTCGCCTGCAGGAGGACCTGGCGCTGCTCGCCGGCTGTGCCCTGCCCCCTGAGCTCCGCGTGAGTGCAGGCTGAGGGCCGCAGGGTCTGGCCTTGAGTTCAGGGCCTTCCTGTGACTCTGCACCAGGCCCTTCCCCTTTCTAAGACAAGATACCATTGCGCAACTGCCTGCTCTGATGAGGACTGCTGTCCCTCTCTCCTAGGGCGATCTTGGGGAACTGCCCTACCCCGATGACTTCAACAGCTGCCCTGACATCTGTTTCCGAGTGGCCGATTGCAGCTTCCTTTGCCACAAGGTGCCCACCTCATCCCTCTGTCCTTACCCCCTGCTCTAAGCCCCCAGGGCTCTTCCTCCGGGGACAGGCCTTGGTCCTGGCCCTTCCTGAGCTCAGACTCCCCCAGGCCTTCTTCTGCGGCCGCAGCGACTACTTCCGAGCCTTGCTGGATGACCACTTCCGAGAGCAGGAGGAGCCAGAGACCTTGGGGAGCCTCCCAGTGATCACTCTGCATGCCATCTCCCCCGACGTCTTCACCCACGTGCTGTACTACGTGTACAGCGACCACACTGAGGTGCGGGGCTGGCACGGGCCGGGTGCAGGCTGGGGCCTTGCTAAATATGGCGCTTTGAGGGAGCACCCAGGGCCTGTTTGACGGCAGGTGGAAGCTCCTGGTCGGTTCTGTAGGTAAAGTCTTGATGAAGCTAGACAGGAAGGTTGTGTGACCTGTTGGGGTTTTGCTCTAAGGTGAAGGGAGCGGTGGCAGGTCCCTGGGCAGGATGAGCCATCATGCCCCTCCCTGTCTCGAGCACTTGACACTGATGTCAGCTACCTGGGGTTCCTAAGTCCTCCAGGTGGGAGGCAGATGAGGGGGAGCTCCTGGTCTGCCCTCCTGCCCTTGGGGCTGCTCTGGACTCGGGGCTTGTCGGTTCATGTTACTTCTTGCTGCCACCTCTTTCTTTGACAAGGCTAGGGCCGTGTGGGCATTAGCAGGTAGAGACTTGCTCTGCCGGGGGGGTGGTGGGGTGTGTGTGTGTGTGTGTGTGTGTGTGTCCGTCCCCCTTTTAAGAGACGTGTGGAGAAACGTGTGCTTCCCCTCATCTGGAGTGAGTGCCACCTGACAGCTGACTTGCTGAGGACCCAGGCTGTTTTCTCCACCTGGGTCCTGCCATGTCGTAGAGCAAGGTCAGCAGGCTCTGTGCAAAGGACCAGAGGGCCATAGTTCAGGCTCTGCAGCCGTCTGGTCCCTGTCACAACTGCTCAGTTCTGTTGTAGCAGCGTAAAAGCAGCCCGCACAGAGGCTGCAGGAACGGTCGTGGCTGTGTTCCCATCAAACTTTATTTACAAAAACAGGTAGGGGAGGTATTCATGGGCCTGCCCGGCTCGGTCTGGAGACTAGGCCCCAGGTGGGGGGAGCGCACACACAGGCCCCTTTTCTAGGAGCTTCATAGGTAGCCAGACTTGTCAACAGGGAAGGAAGGTGGACCCTGGGTGGGCAATCCCATCTCTGTGAGAAGAGGCTACAGTCCCTAATGATCTCTCTGCCTGGTCCCTCCATTCGGCTGTCTGTCCTCGGCCGTCTAGAGTTCGCCTTTGCCTATCCCGTCTCCCTCCTGAAGGAGCCTTGAGGGCCTGAGGGGCAGGGTGGTGTAGAGCATGGGCCATGGAACCAAACCTGCCGCCTCTGCTCCCAGCTTAAGCCTGTATGAGCTCTGTGCTTCTTGGCAAGTGACATAACTGCCCCAGGCCTCAGTTTCCCCATCTGGGAAGGGGGACTGTCAGTCCTCGCATGGTCTTGTGCACGTCAGACTCGAGCTTGGTGCAGGGTGCACGGTGCCATTGGGCCTCACCCCCACCTGTTCCCTACAGCTGCCTGAAGGCCAGCCTGACGGGGAGGGGGAGGGACGGGGAGCCATTTGTCCGGATCCAGGATCCAACTGTAAACCTCACTGGCCTCTGGGAGAGGAAGGGGAAGGCTCAATACCTCCACCCTGATGTCGGGGTGGCACACCACCCTTGGCAGGTATTGAATAGCAACTTCTGTTTCATTTTCCCGACAGCCTTTTGAGGCGGGCCTCACAGATGGGGAAACTGAGACGCAGAGGCTAAGTGCCTTGCCCAAGCTCTCTCAACTAGAAAATGCCCGAGCCAGGCCTTGTACCCCGGGGTCCATGTGATCTCAGGGCTCAGCCTCTTTCCTTCGCTCACCCACCCCAGGGATCCTGACTGGCTCTTGAACTACTGGGGTACAACCCACTCCTCATCTCGTCTGCCCCTGCGCCCGTGGGCCCTGTGGGAACATGACAGAGCACAGGTGCATGTGTGGGGAGAGGCTTCCTGCCTCATGGTGGGACATCCCGGGCCTTGGTGACCTGGCATGATCCCCTCTGTCCCCTGCAGCTGCCCCCTGAGGCGGCCTATGACGTGCTCTGTGTGGCTGACATGTACCTGTTGCCAGGCCTCAAGCGGCTGTGTGGCCGCAGCCTGGCCCAGCTGCTGGACGAGGACAGCGTGGTGAGTGTGTGGCGAGTGGCCAAGCTGTTCCACCTGGCCCGGCTCGAGGAGCAGTGCACCGAGTACATGGCCAAGGTCATCGAGAAGGTGAGCCGGCGTCTCGGGCGGGCAGTGATGGGGTCAGGGCCTGGCTCCTCCTGAGCCCACCTGTCCCTCCCGCAGCTGGTGGAGCGAGAGGACTTCATGCAGGTGGTGAAGGAGGAGGCGGCAGCCGTGGCCGCCCGGCAGGAGACAGACTCCATCCCGCTGGTGGATGACATCCGCTTCCACGTGGCCAGCACGGTACAGACGTACAGCGCCATTGAGGAGGCGCGGCAGCGGCTACGGGCACTGGAAGACCTGCTTCTGGCCATGGGCCTGGACTGCTAAGCCTGCCTGGCACCTGGGCCCATGCGGCCGCAGCTAGCACTTCTGCGTCTGGGGAGGCTCACCTAGGGACAGGCCCTCTGCCCCAAAGCATGAACGCGCCTCCACGCCTGGGGCTGGGCACCACTCAGGGAAACCCAGGGACGCCCCGCCCCGGCTGCTCCCACAGCCTTGGCAGGGCTGGCCTCCCCGCTTGCTTCTTGGACCCCGCTTCCCGCCTGGGCGAAGCCAACCAGGCAGGTGCAGGAGAGCCTGTGTGTGACAATAAAGCTTAAATTCCTGGAGCGCCTGAGCCTTTGTGGGCGCCAGCATGTCCAGGGCGGGGGAATGCTGGCCTTGGGGGTGGGAGGGGGGCGGGGAGACCTTCCCACTGGGACCTCTGCCAAGGGCCAGGAAGGAAGCTATCCGAGACCTCTCAGCTGGGACAGTGCCCTCTCTCGCCACGGGACGGCCCCGAAACCTCGCCTTGGGTCAGCGAGTTCACCTCAGGAAACACAGCTGCTGTCCTGGGCTCCTCCTGGCCAATTCAGATGGATACCTCCGGGAGGTGTCTGGGGAAGGACCCGGGACAGCCAGTGGCTTTTCCTCCTTGGGCATCATCATGGGCAGCAGTTCTTCCAAAGCACCTGCCGTGGGCTGCACTCGAGTGTAACGTACTCGTGGTGTTCGGTAGCACCGTGCTGTGTTCTCCAGGGGCCACCACCTCCTTTTGGCACATGTGGGGGCTGAAGTCCAGCCTCAAGACATGGCCACGGGGAGTAAGTGGCAGAGAAAAGAAAAAGTCTCCCCCCGGAGTCTCAGATCGAGTCCGCCACAGACTCCCTGCCACCAGGGGCTGCTTCCCCAGGATGCTCTCCACCCTCACCTCGACGACATGGACCTTTGCAGCCCCTACATCCGCCAGCCCTCCCCCACCTTCCATTCTGCTCTCCAACCACACGGTCACCCCATGGGTAGAACACAGCAGTTCCCCTGGCCCTTGTGACACCGGCAGTCTTGGCCCACGCTGCAGGGCCTCAGCTCCTGTGCATCCCCCGCGCCCCCGTCCTCCCTCGCGTCTGTCGCCCATCATGTTCTCCATGCCTCTCTTGTTTGGGAGCACGCAGATGAGTGGTCCAGTGGAATCGGGGAGCCAGCAGGTAGGAGTGCAATCCGCATGCCAGAGAAGGAGAATTCATGGAGGAGATGACTGGAGCAGAGTCGAGGGGACATGAGGTGGAGGGTGCTGTGTCCGCACCGCTGGCCTGGAACCCTAAAATAGCCAGAGAGCTGAGGGCCCAAGCCCAGGCTAGGGCAGAAGCTGGGACTCCTCCCACCTTGTCTTCTCTCACTGCCTGGTCACCGCTCAGTCTGCCCATCTGTAAAAGGGGGTGGGTTGACTCAGCACCTCCCTCCTGGCTTGTTAAGAGCAGCAGACGAGTTGGTATTTGTGAAGGGCGCGGTAGAGCAAGACCTGGCTGTGCTGTTAAACGCTGCATACGCGCAGGGCCAAGGATGCTGGCCCGGCGAGCTCCTGCAAGCCAGGCCAGCTTGCACTTCACTTGGTCTGGATGGACACAGCTGGAAGGGCAGGGTGAGGTGAGGGGCCTCAGACCACACACTAGCTAGTCCTGGGTGTGCCAGGGATGTAAAAGAGGAAAACGTTTTTAAAAATCGCTTTGCATCCTTTTAATGTAAGAGAATGCATTGGCATATCAAATCTGCTTGGTAGAGGGGAGGGTCACTGAAAAAGAGAGACAGATGGCTTAGGGGGCTGCGACATCGGGCTCATGGGGTAACAATTGTTAGGATGGCGTGGGACCGGCAGTGGTGGCTCTGTTGGACAGCTAGGAGTACTGACTCGGCAGCACCGAGCAACATTGGAAATGACAGGGTTCTGATTGTTCTGGAATTGATACACCGATCAAAAGCAAAGCCAGTGAAGTCATCAGCCGTGGCACCTCTGCCCAAACTGGATAGTCCCGGAATGGGCGCCCCACAGGACGGGGCATGGGGGGTGGGCAGGGGCCGTGTGCACTCCGGTGAGCACGCCACCTCCCAACCACAAAGTTCCTCATTTCCAGCGTGACTGTGCAGTGTGAGGTGGAGATGCCAGGAAGGTGAGGAAACGGCATCACAGGTTGAAGGTGTTCCGGGCAGTGTTTGCACCTGAACAGGAAGCGTCACACCCGGCCGGCCAACTGTAACAGAGGGGGAGGGCCTCTCGCTGCCTGAGGGGGGCATGGAGGCTTCTGTGGCACTGGGCCTGCAGAGGCCCCGGGGGCTGTGGGAGGAAGAAGATTTTGGTTGACACTCTAATGTGGCTTTGTTACTTTTAGAATTAAAGACATGTAGCTACTCTTCACGTGTCACTTTGGTTCATTTCTGCCTCTAAGTGAAAAATGGCTACATAAGTAAATGTTAGTGAGTTGAACAGGCATCCTGTCCCAACTCGTGTCACTCCCAAACGCTTCAAAGACGGAAAAGCCGGTCCACAATGGAAACAGCAACAGCTGCAAGGAAATACGTACAATTTTGCACATAAAATAAAGGTCATCGGTGGCCTGTGTTAAGAGAAGCGGCAGGGAGGGCGTGGGTAGGTGGATGGGTGGGGAGCTCTTTTTGGAAAGTGAGTTCTCAGATTTTTTAACCTGTGGAGCATTATTATTTTCTTACACGGAGACTGCACTTGATAAAGTTGCCACATGGAAAATGTGTTCAGTTGCAAAGTCAAGTCTAAGTTGGAGTGACACAACCACAGGAAGGGTTGGAGGCCGGTCATGGTTTCGTGCCTCGTCCCCCTAAGGCCCCAGCCTTGAGATCCCAGCCCCCACTCCTGGTTCTGCAGCTCTAGGGGTAACGGTTGGAGTCCCAGGGACCTGCCCTGTCTCCGGCAGCCCCTTATCTGCCCACCACAGTCACGAGCTCTTAACTGAACTTTCCGTGAAGTGTTTTTGAGGGGGTTGGGGGGGCGTTCCTCTAGCCTTCCGGAAGCTCTCTGCCCCCAAGGTCTCACTGAAGTGTCTTCTGCTTGTAACCCTCCCTGCAGAATCCCTTCTAGCTGCCTCTGCGAATGTGTCCCCGGGTGCCTCCCCGAGGCTGTGTGGATCCAGCAGAGCCGCCGCCCCTGGAGCTCACCAGGCCTCCCTGCACAAGTGCTCCGCACGGGCAGAGCACCGAGAAAGCCAGGGCTCTTCACCGGGCAAGGTGACAGCTAGCCATCTGGGACATCCGTTGGAACGTTAATGGTGGGAGGCTGGATGCCGATCGGTGTCAGTAGGCTGCAATGCTGGCGAGAACAGACAGCCTTCTGTCTGTCCACCCAAGGCTGGGTCCTTAAGGAGAGGGCGAGTGGGCCCTGGTCACCACACTGATTGGCTACATAGCTGTAGAGCCCAGAGCAAGATGACAACGTGGGTCCCCTCATTCAAACTATTAGTAATTCTCAACCAGCGCCTTTACTCTCACTGCCATCGAGTCGTCCCCAACTCACAGTGACCCCTGAGGACAGGGTGGCACTGCCTTGGAGTGTCTGAGGCTGTGACTATGGGAGTAGAAAGCCCCACTGTCCATGGAGCTGCTGCTGGTTTCAAACTGCTGACCTTGCCATTAGCAGCCCATTTTGTAACTACTACACCACCAGGGCATCTCTCTAAGACAGGAGTAGAACCTTATAGCCAGCACGGGCCCTTCTATATGCGTAAGTGCAGGGCCCTGCAGCCTTGAAACTGGCCCTGCGTCGCCTCTTTTGCAAGGCACTGCACCCTGGGTGGGGTGTGGGAAGGGGCAGGGCCAAATGACCATGGCAGTGGAGGAGAGAGGGTAGGGGTATCATTGGACTGAGCAGAGGTGGCTCCTGGCTTGGCTCCTAGTGAACCGCGCCCCCTGGAGGCCATGTGAGAACAAAGCGAAAGAGGAGGCCAGGGACCTCTGAGGCTACCCAGGGAGGGGTGACGAGGAAGGAGCGGCCTGGGAGGCCAGGGAAGAATAGTTAGATTCTGGCAGTACTTGAGGTTGGACTGGCAGGATTTTCCAATGGATCTGATGTGGGACCAAGGGAGAGGGTGGGGGTGAGGTGTTGGTTCCACGTGGGCAGTCAGGGATGCACTCAGCCCAGGCTAGAGCTCTGGAACCCGAGTGTAAGGTGTCGCTCTCCACCTCTCCTCCAAACTGCAGGAGTCAGCAAAGAGCCTGACCCCTGGCATCCAAGAGGGAGGATGAAGGAAAGACCACCCGTGTAGTCAGCCCAACAGAAGGCCTCTTGTTCTCACAGAAGCAGATATCTGGGCCCTGGCTGGTGGAGGCAGATAGACAGCCAACACTCAGAAAACATCTGGTTTATTTAGGATTAACTATAGCATACATTGGTCCCTTTAATAGTTTGAGAGTGATAGACATAGCCCCCACGCACAGCATACATGTAGGGACATGGTAAAGCTGTAGTGACCATTACAAACTGGTAAATTGCTTGGGAAATCGTGGTGATTCTTCATAGGACTATGTTAGCAATCAGCAAGGGAGAAAAAAACAGATGAGACAGCTAGCTAGCGGGCCCTGGATGGGATGCTGAGCTGGCCAGGTGCTCACCCACCAGGTAGGGCTTTCTGGTGTGTTTCCAAAGGGCTGGGCCAGCAAGAGGAAGTGGGTCACCCACCACTCCTTCCTATAAAGGTGGGCGGACAGGACCCCTACGAAGCCTCCAGGCAGGTTTCCAGGTGTGCAGCCACTCCTGCCTGGCGAGCCTGGCATGAGAAGGTGCTGTATCCATATCCGAGGACGGGCCAACCCCTATTACTGGGGTTCTGTGCCCAGAAGGAGCTGGGGTCAACTGCCGCCTCCTCTGAGGCCCCTGGCTTTGCTCTCCTCCACAAGACTGGCGGGTGCAACCTACCAAGCCCAGGCTCCCCTGTATAGCCAGCCTTGCTGCTCAGACCCACACAGGCTGCAAGGGATGAAGTGACCATGAGAGCTGCAGGCACATGGCCACGCACCCAGTGGGCTGGGGTGGGCCAAGACAGTCCCGGTCTCTGATGATTTTCTTCTTTTAATGGAGATATGCATTAGCCAGACAAGTCAATGTGACAGAACTGGTCTCTGTCGCCTGCAGGCTCCCATGTAATTCACTTCCCACAGCCGACCCCGTGTGGGACTTCATGGGGAACAATGCAGGCGTGTCCTGGGAGGGACCTTTGGAGGAGGCTGGGCCAGGGCCATCAGGGCGTGGAGGGTGGGGGCGAGGTGGAGCTGGGTGCTAGTTGGGGTGCAGATGGAATGCTGCGTCTCCTGAGCCCAGCAGCAGAAACTCCCAGCAGTTCCCCAGCAGGGTGGACCTTTTTGAGTGCGTGTAAATATATATTTTTTCTCCTGGAGGAGCCAGAGAAATCTAGTAGAGCTGTGGACACTACTCTTGGGGACCCTGCTTGGACAGCACCCAAGCCCCACCCAACTGGCCCCTGGGTCCTGGGTTCTTGACCCGGGGTGGAGTGGGGTTAGCATATTCAGGGCAGAGGCCGGGCAACACAGGCCCTGGGCCACAGGCTCGAGTCACCTTCACTGAGGGGCCCAGGAGAAGCCCTGAGCGGAGCAGGGCAGTGGTGAAGGGCAGGGAGGTTTCTGGGCCCAGCCCTCAGCCTGCAGTGCCTTGCCTGGGTGTTCTGAGGGGCACTAGTTGGAGCAGTGGTGGCAGCTTCCTGACACTGGGTGGGAATGAAAAACCTAGGGGTGGGGTTGGCAGTGGGCAACTCAGCTCCCAACCCAGAGCCCTATTTGTCATGCATCCATCTGATGAGGTAACGAAAATCCCATTTGAAAGCGGAAGTAGTTCCAGTGGGCCGGGAACCCTTTTTATTGCTGTTGCCTGTAAGGACGCGGGGCTGGGTACGGGGAGGGGTGGGCACCTGAGAAAAGCCGGGCAGGGCCTGGGCTCAGGCATTGGGATTGCCTGCCCCTGGGGTCGGCAGTTGCGTGGAGGGGCGAGGGGCCATCTCCAGCCAGGCAGGAGGTGTGCATTGGTGCAGTGGGCACCCGGGCACTGGGACTTTCCTCTCCCGCCACCAGAGGTAGCTGTGCACCCAGCTCTGCAGGCTCCTGTGGCAGCTCTGGGCAGCAGGTGCCCAGGTCAGGGTCTGGGGCCCGCTCTTGCTGCAATTCCCTGCTGCATGCACCCTTTCTCAGTCCCCTGGGCCAGGAAGGCCACCCCGAGTGCTCAACCTCAGGAAAGGCCCCGCCTGGTCTTTCTCCTGCACACAGGGCTCCTGCCTTCTGCCCACCCTCAGCCCTGTGTGCTCCTTCTCAAAGCAGCAATAGCTTCAAGGACCCTTCCCAGGAGCTTGCACCATGGGCAGCTGCAAAGGAGCCTGTGGCCCCGTCTCTAGGCAATCACATATGGGAACATGCTGGGTCCTCAGCAGGCCTCACCCCTATCCGTCCACCCAAGATGGAGTTGAGGGGTGGCAGGGAATGCTAACCTGGCAAAGACCCTTCAGTGGGGCTGGAAGGTACCACCTGAAGTTCCTTCAGGCTCTCCCGGTCCCACCCACCCAGCAAAATAATCTATGCTTTAGGATATACATTATATATTAAACATTTCCTCTTCAATATAATTTTCCTCTCATTACGTTGGGGAAGATTAAACAAGGGACGCCACCTCTGGGGACACAGCCCGGTCAGTGGTGCTCTACCAGGAGGGAGCAAGCAGAGGGGTGACACAAAGATTGAGCTCCTGGCTCTTGCCCTCCCTCACCCGGGGTGAGGCTGCAAAAGAACGGACAGGACTGGGGGCTGGGGTGGCACTCAGGTTGGAGTGCGGGTGTTTTTCTGGGCCTCGGAGGGGCATGGAGTCTGTCCTGAGGTGCTGGCCTCTGGGGACAGCAGCCCCTCATCATATAGACAGAGAGGCCACTAGGTGGTGCTAGGGAGGCAGGTGCTTAATGAGCAGTTGGTTCAAATGGCTGCAGCCGGGATCCCAAGGAACATGGGGCAGACTGCTGCATCTCAGGACATTTCAGCCAATCCCCTCTCCTGAAAATTGCCTCCCACTCTTCCTCCTGGCTATGGTAGAGCCGGTCGGTGGCTGCTGGCTCAATATGTGACAAGAATGTCTTTTTAAAATAAAAACTAATGTCTTTTTTTAAAATGAGGGATTCCTTGTAATTTTTGATGATTAGTAATTTTTTTTTTTTTGGCAAGCCTCATCTGAGAAACCACGTCCTGCCCTTCCTCTGCCCACTTCCCCCAGACCGTGACCTGGTCATCGGCCAGTGCGCTCAGGCTGGGGACCCAGCTCCTGCCTCAGCTGTCCTTTGAGAGACCCACATGTTTATTTCGTGGAAGACGGAGTTGGTTACTTCGGGAAGCTCCTTGTGAAGCACATGGTAGGCACCTTCATAAATCTGCAATTAAGAAAAACACAGGCGGTCAGGGTGCCCTCTGTGGGGTGGCGTCACCTCAAAATGGGGGGCTGTGGGAGGGGACTCCTGTGTCCTTGAGACACAAAGGATGTCGGGCTTGGGATAAATGATTTGAACCTGACAGGTCCCTTAAGGGAGGCACCGCGACTCTATAAAACGGAGTGAGAAATGGCACTGGAGCCAGGGCTTCCCCACGCAGAGGCCAGGGGTCCAGTCCCAAGGTGCTCCCTGGGGTGTGACCTGACCAGTGGGCCGCAAAGGGCCACTTTTGGGGCCAGAAATCACCTGCCTTGTAATTTCCCTTCCCACTGCTCAGTGGGGAGCTGGTTCCTAGTGCCACCGGACAAAGGAACACTGCCCCAGCCCCAAACACCACCGTCCACCCTAAGCCTCTAGCTTAGTGCCCCAGGGCTCGGAACCTACTATGGTGCATGCTCAGGTCCCACGCCCTCTCTCTCTAGGCCCAGCTCTTGCAGCGACTCCCTTGGAAGACGAGACTCTTCTCTGACCAGCCAGGCCGTGCAATGCCCAGAGCCCTTTCGACAGCTGTCCAGAACTGGTGCCCTTGGGTCCTGGGCAGGATGAAGCTGAGGGCCTTTTCTCAGCAAATTTGGTTTGTTCCATGTCTAGCTCTGGGTTCTTTCCTGCTCTTCAAACCTTCCAGCTGTTCTTCCCGTATTCCCTTTCAGTGCATCCACTCGGAATAATTACAAAGTACTGTGTGCTCTTTGAGCAACCAGCAGCCGAGTGCCTCTAGCACCTGCTTCCCAGGGGAGGGCAGGCAGGCCCTCGTGTGTGTGTGTGTGTGTGTGTGTGTGTGTGTGTGTAGGAGGGACAGAGGGGTTGGGCTGATGTCCAGGTGTGTGTGTGTGTGTGTGTGTGTGTGTACGAGGGACAGAGGGGTTGGGCTGATGTCCAGGTGTGTGTGTGTGTGTGAGAGAGAGAGAGAGAGAGAGAGAGAGAGAGACAGAGGGGTCGGGCTGATGTCCAGGAAGGGCTGCATCATCCTGCTTCCCTGGCAGGCAAGGCAGAGGCCACACTCACCTTGAGCGTCTTGTCCTGGCTCTTGGCTGCTTCCATGAGCATGTAGGCTCCCTTGCTGTCGCACAGGCGGTCAGCGGAGCCCTGGAGCAGCAGGAAGGGAAGGGTCAGCTTGGGGAGGGCACGCTCCACCCGAGAGACGGCGTTGAGCAGCTGCATGCCGAAGGACACCTTCAGGCCTGCCCGGCAGTTCAGGGGGTCGGATACGTACAGGTCCACCTGGAAGGAAGGAAGGAAGGGGCCCTGTCACCTCTCCCCACCAGGTCCATTGGCTTTCTTGGGAGCCTTGTAAGAAGCCATGGTTTGGCCGTGGCACTGGGAGTCCAGCACGGCCGGAGGGAAGGCACACCCGGTGACGGGGGACTGCTGGTTTCCTCTTCCATTGAGTTTGAGTTGCGCCTATGCTACAGTTAAGGCCCAAGGCCCTCTGATGGCCTGTCCCATCTGTCCTTCCTTAAGGCCCCACTAGGCTTCCCCATTGTCTGCTTGGGAAGTGTCCTTCCACCTCTCCCAGGCACAGAGGAGGTGCGGTATTCCCTCCCCAAACCAGGTATGTGTGCATGTGGTGGGGGTTTGGAGGAGGCAGCTCTAAGGGCCAGATATGATGGACACCAATCGGCTAGGCATGGCTTGGGCCCCGGAGCCCTGAGCAGAGTGCAGTACAAGGTGCTTCCTGGGCGGGTGGGTTGTGGCCTGTCTTCCTTCCTCGGCCTCCATCCTTCTTAGCTTCAGAGTGCCCTGACTTGGCTGGGGTGCACAGGCCCCTGGCTTCCGGCTTTCACTCCATCTGTCTCTGTGGGACGGTTCAGGGGAATCAACCTGCCTGCAGGCTGGGTGAGGTCCAAATGGACAGGCTTGAGAGGCCTCTTTCCCCTTCACCCACTTGTCTTCCTTTTTGCCAGGGAGTCCCAGACTGAGGGCTGGCTGAGAAGTGCCCTGGGCCCAGGGCTGAGCGGGATTCGAGACCAGGGTGCTGCAGGGAACCATGCCTCTGGCTGCCCTGAAACCAGGGAGGTTATGGCCTGGACTCACCGCCCCTCTGTGACCACCACTACAGCCAAAGGCCGAGGGGAAGCTGCCCTGGGGCCACCTCCAAACTGCCATTCCTGAGTCCTGCCCATGCTGGGGGACCAGGCCCTGCAGCCTGGCCGTTAGTGACAAGCTGCTCGGGGAAGGATTAGTAACTTCCTGCAGCTGAGCTGGCTTGACTCCTGTGGGGCAGGCCATCTGCTCCTGGCAGAGTGGCCAAGGGACCGCAGGCAGCAGGCAGGCTGAGGCCACAGGGTGGGGGCCTGCTGGTGCCCGGTTGGGAGGAAGGCTGTCACGGAGACTGGGAGCTGGCAAAAGCAAGAACAGGAACAACCGCACCACCCACCTCAACCCCCTGTCCCTAGCCGGACACAGCCTGGGCTGCCTTTGCAGGGCTTGAGGGACGGGATCTCCCTCATCAACGATGGCCGAATCGACCCTTTCTGACTATCAACAATCTGTCCGTTTGTCGCACTGTGGGGGCCCGTGTGCCTGTGGTACTGGAAGCTATGCCGCAAGTATTTCAAATACCAGCCGAGGTGCCCAGGGTGCGTAGGTTCCAATGAGCTTCCGGATTAAGATAGTCTAGGAAGAAAGGCCTGGTGATCTACTTCCAAGCACTCGCCAACGAAACCCCTAGACACGACCCCAGAAGATTGCCGTTGGACAGAGTGCCTGAAGGCGCCCTGGCGGCGTAGGCAGGGGTTACGTGCTGGGCTGTGATTTCCATGGTCGGCAGTTCCAAACCACCGGCAGCTCCGAGGGAGAAAGACTGGGCTTTCTACGCCTGCCAACAGTTACCGTCTCTGGAGACCCATAGGGTTGGCTTGGCTTTATGGTGCTGGGGGATAAGAGAGTCCTCTCACTTGGAAGGCACGCGGCTGCACTGTAGCTGCAGCAATGGATTTGAGCATGCTGGCGCTTGTGGGGACGGGGGCACGAACTGGGCAAGGCTCCCTTCTGCTGAACATGGCTGCCTTGAATGGCAGCCAACGCGATGGCAACTGCCCGCCACCCCCACCAACACTGCTGAGCTCTTTCTTTGTGCTTGGCACCGAGTGCTTTGCGTGGAGCAGCTCAAGCTTCCTAACCAGCCGGCCTGAGCAAGGACTATGATAATCCCTTTACTTGAGGAAACGATGGGACAGAGAAGTGATTAACTTGTCCAGTTCCTACCATCCAGACAGGATGTTTCGTTCTGGGCACCACTCCCAGGACAAAGCCTACATGTCCCAGCCTCCCTTGTCCTGCCTAATCCTCGCCTCTTCCCAGCAGCAGGGACGGCCCCGAGCATGCTTCCACTGGGGACCATGTGGAAGAGGCAACACCACGGAAACTCCAGAGAAACAAATGTTCTTTCTGTGAAGTCACTATTCTTGGGGTCCTGACCTAGGCCCTGGCTAGCAATCTGGAGTTCACCTCTCACCGGGCTCCCGAGGGCCTTCATGGCACATGGACGAGAGACTTGCCCCGCCATGAATCACAGGCGCACACAGAGGGCTGGGGCCCTGCTTCCCCCGCCTTGTAGCAACGCTGACTGCCTGTCCCAGGTGCCCACGAGCCCTCTGGGAGTTCGCTCCCAGGTTTCATTGCTCTGATGATCCCCAAGGCTACCTGATCTTTGCTCTGTTTCCCCAGCGAGATCATGTAGGCCTGATTTACACAATGGCCTACTCTGGGCCACAGAGGCAAACGGGAAAGGGCAGGCCCTTAGTGTGAACCACAGTCAGCTATAGTGAGGGAGAGGCGTGCCAGGGCCAGCAAGCCTGGGCGGGGCACACTGCTCCTGGAGCCAGGCTGAGCCTCCTTTCTGCCCAGTGCTCCTGCACGCATGGCTTCGCTAGATGACACGGACGCCCCAGTCAGACCCAATCACAGCGAGCTTAGTCTTTCGGGAGCCTGACATACAATCGCTCCAAAAGCTCTTTGGGTGTGCGTTCCAGAAATGTGTCCAGGAAGGAGCCGGATGAGTCGCCCTCACAGGGCAGGCCCAAGACCACAGCACTGGAAAAGATGCTCAACTAACCGAGGAGATGACAGGGCTTGTCACAACCATGGCCGCCCGGCTGTGCGGTCGCTTCCGCCTCGTTTCTACCATGGGGGACCGAGTCGAGATGCCTCCACAGAGATGCCTGGGCTGTGATCTGTACGGAACCGGATCTCCGGGCCTCTTTGTCTACGGAGTTGCTGGCGGTTTGAAATGACAGAGCTTCCAGGCCACCAGTGGTGTGCTTAAGCAAACCACGAGAGCTAGGAACAGACGAACCACAAGTAATGAGTCTTAGGATGTGGAGAGACTGGTGCCATCAGCTTGCTTACATGGATGTTTGAGTGGGAATTACGTGGGGGTGTATACAGCAGTCGCTTTGAAAAACAACGTGGTGATTCTTCAATAAATGAAAGAGTTACTACATTGCCCAACAAATCTACTCCAAGAGAATTGAAAACAGGTAAACAAAAATTTGCACACAAATAACAGCACTATTTACGATAGCCAAAAGGTGGACACAAGCCAAAGATGCATTAATGGCTAGATAAGCCACATACGGTACACGCATACAGTACCAAAGTATCAGCCTTACAAAGAAATGAAGCGGAGGAACCTTGAAAACGCCAAGGTAAATGAGTAGCCAATCACAGAAAGCGACAGATTATCTGGCTTCAGGTGCGTGAGATATGCAGATGCAGCAGATCCGCAGAGACTTACACTGGATTATTGCTGAGTGTCGGGGACTGGGTGGGGCAGAGAGAAATGGTTACATGCACGTGGGGTTTTCTCTCAAGGTCATGGCTATTGGGGAACCGGATGGAGGGCATGGCTGCTCAACAATGGGAACGTACATTCGGCCGGGAAGCATCTACTTCACAGTTGACTTTGTGTTCTCGCTAGCCTGAGTGGTCCAAGTGGTTTTCTGGCCACTATCCCAAAACGTTGGCGGTTCGAACCCTCCCCAGGAGAAATGGTCTGAAGATGACAGCAAAGAAAATCCCAGACTCATCCTGTTCTGTCTCATATGGACCTGTCATGAGGCAGGGTCTGAGTCCCTGCGAATGAACAGCGATCTGATGGTGTAGAGGTGTCACATCAACAGACAGAAAAGCAACGACCATCAAGGCAATTCCAAGAGGGCTCCTACTGCAAGAGCGATCCCATTGATAGAGCATCTTGACATGACGCCAATGGATTAAACGGCCGACTGGAGGAGTGGTTGCCAGGGGTGAGGACCTGCTTTCAGAAATAATCACATGCTATCGTTAATGTCACGCAAGCGAAATGTTGCTGAAGACAATGAAAAATCAGTTGCCCAGGGAGGGAGCTGCCAGAAATTCAAGTTGGGATCAGAAGAGAGCAGGGAACCAGGAATGTTATGAATGATGTCAGACGGATTTTGGCTGAAAGCAGAGACTCTAGAAAAATGTTCACCTGTACATGTTTGACTATGCAGAGGCATTAGACCATGGGGATCATAACCAACTACTGATACCATGGTGAAAACTGGGATCCCATCATGCTTTCCTGTGCTCATGCAGAACTTGTATGCAGACCTAGAAGCAGTCATTCAAGCCGCACAAGGCAATACGATATGGCTTAAAATCAGGACTGCATCTCTGCCATAACAAAAATGCAGTTCTCACAACTGGACCAAGAAGCACCATGATAAACAGAGAAAAGACTGAAGTGGTCAAGGATTTCATTTTGCTTGGGTCCATCATCAACAACCATGGACATTTTGCATTGGGCAGATCTGGTGCCTAAAGCCTCCTTAGTGTTGACAAGCAAGGAGGTTGCTTGGAGGACTAAGGAACACCTTGCCCTAACCATGGTAATTTCAGTAGCCTCACCGAAGAAGCAATGGCGAAGACCATGGGATGCATGCACAGCCAGAAGAAAGAGCCCATCTGTCTTGGAAGAAGCACAACGACCATCTAGCTGAGAAGCAACAACGTCCACGTGGAAGAAGCCCACCAGCCATGAGGTGTCGACAGGATTAGGTATCAGGCATCAAAGACCCAGAACAAAAAATCCTATCAATGTGAATGAGAGGGAGTGCAAAGTGAAGACCTAAAGTCCATCTGTAGACAATTGGACACCCCTACAGAAGGGCCACAAGGAAGAGACGAGCCAGTCAGGGTGCAGTGTAGCACCAATGAAACATACAGCTTTCCTCTTGTTCTTTAATGCTTCCTCCCATCACCCCCCCCCCCCCACTATCATGACCCCAATTCTACCTTACAAATCTGGCTAGACCAGAGGATGTACACTGGAACAGATAGCAACTGGAAACACAGGGGATCCAGGGCAGATGATCCCCTCAGGACCAATAATGAGAGTAGCGATAGCAGGAGGGTAAGGGGAAGGTGGGAGTAGAAAGGGGGAACTGATCACAAGGATCTACATATAACCCCCTCCCAGGTGGATGGACAACAGAATAGGGGGTAAAGGGAGACATTGGTCAGTATAAGACGTGAAAAAAGTAATAATTTATAAATTATCAAGGATTAGTAATGGAGGGAGGGGAAAAATGAGGAGCTGATACCAAGGGCTCAAGTAGAAAGAAAACGTTTTGAGAATGATGATGGCAACACATGTGCAAATGTGGCTGACACAATGGAAGGGTGTGTAGATTGTGCTAAGAGCTCTATGAGCCCCCAATAAAATGATTTTTTTTTAAAAAAACAAGAAGTACGGTGAGAGCGCTCCTGAGAAATGAGGATCTTGAGGCTTGGTCTAATGTCCCTTGGACATCCTGTCAGGAGAGTGCAGTCCCTGGAGAACGACGCTATGGTCGAGAGTCAGTGCCAAACGGGAAGGCCATCATGAGCTGGGTTGACCCAGTGGCTACAGCTGTAGGCTCAGACATGAAGACCAATGTGAGATGGTGATGACTGGGCAATTTCTTTCTGTTGAACGTGGGGTCCCAGTTGGAGCAGACTCTGACTCTTGGGAGGACCTAACTCTGCTCTCCCCATCCTCTCCCTTCCTCCATCTCTTTTCTGCGCCTTTGGGCCCCTGGGCAGCTGTTCCTTCATCTTCAGGTCCTTTCCTCCACTGCCCTGAGGGGTTTCAACTCACCCTGGACCCCAGCCGCCTCCTCACAGCGACTCCTCCGGCAGGTTCCTCCTCTGAACCTACAGGCCCATGTGGCTGGAGGTTTCTGGGTCCAGAAGCCCCCACCTACGGCTGCTCTCGTCTGCTGGGCAACCACCTGTGCTACCTCTCCTCAAGCCCAAGCCTCCTCTAACAGGTGACGGACCCCTGGGGCGTCTGCGTCTTTGCCTCTGTCTAGCTCAACCTGCCTTCTCCACCGGCTCTGACCAAGTCGACAATGGCGACGGCAACAAGAGCCGGAGAAAATCCCCTTTAAAGCCCCACATCACGACTGCCGTCCAGTGGACTCCAGCACACGGTGACCTCACGCGTGTTGGCGGAGAATTGTGATCTAGAATGTTTCCCGTGGTTGGAGTTCTAGAAGCCCGTCACCAGGCCTTTCTTCTGAGGTGCCTCTGGGTGGCCTGTGGCTAGCAGCTGAGCGTGTTGGCTGTTTGCACAGCCCTGGAAGAGGAACCCAACCCGCAGCCCCTTGCTGTCAAGTTGATCCAGACTCCGGGTGATGCAGAGAGAACTGTGCTCCCGGGGGTCTCTTGGCTGTGATCTTTCAAAAGCAAACCACCAGCACGCACTCTGCCAAGCACCATGGCATGGTTTTCAACGGCCAGTCGCTCTGTGAGCAGTCAAGCAGACAAGCCGTTAGCACTCAGGATTCTGAGCGGCCAGGGCTACGGCAGTTCAGTGAGGGCTCTGATGGAGTTCCTTTGAGGGCGACTGGCTTAGCTAGTGGTGTTGGTCCACACTTAAAGGATCACTATTGTATCAAGGGCATGGGAGCATTCTTTCCTCCCCAGAGTGACTTTCGCTCTGAATGTTTGCACTCCTGGGTGTTTCTGAGCCCACAGGCATTTCGGAGCAAGGAGCTGGGCTTGGTGCAGGCAGGCCCTGGGCCTGGGTACCTGGTCTGCCTCGTTTGTCCCAAGCTCCTGCCAGGGGCTGGCCATTCTCTGGGAACCCTAGGGGGCCACATCCAGGCATGGGGCCCAACATCTGCCTCCTGTGCTCCTGTGGCGTGGAGAGTCCCTGAAGCGTGACCCCCCAGACACTCCCCGCACTCCATGCAGCCAAAGAGAGGAGAAAAAATGTAGCCAGCGCACTCTCCCCAGGCCCAGGACTGAAGAAATCAGGGGAAAAGCGGGGACTTCCGGGCCACACTGCTGGGCCCTTTCATGACTGCTGCTCCCAACGCAGCAAGACCAGGTAGTCTCCAGTCTTTCAAGCAAAAGGTGATGACAAACGAGGAATGTACCACGTGGGCTACAGGAGGCGACACCAGGGCATGACATCGCTGTGTGGGCAGGACCCTCATCCTGGGTCCTGGTCCTCAGGCCCCACACGCCGAAGATCTCAGGAGCCAAAGGTCGTGGTGTCTGCAGCTCACGGCCCAACAATGCAGCCACACAAGAGATCAAGGTTGGAATTCTCATGTACAGGTTTAAATTAAACAAACGAAATCAATAAACTGACATCAGAGGGGATGTTTGCAGTGGGGTGCATCTAGAGGCAGGGCCTGCGCGAACTTTGGGGGCAGATTTGGAAAACGTCCTCTTCCACACTGGAGGACAGCGTCACGGACTGATGCTGAGCCCTCTCGTTTGCTGGGTGGACAGTTGCCACATTCTCTGCCCGGACACCCTTGGCCAACGTCCTTGGGCAGGCCGAGCCTCAGGGTCTGGGGCCCCAGAGTGTGACTGTCGGGTTCTGGGACTTAGCCTAGGGCCTAGCAGACTGCTCACATCCAGACCCCGGCTGTAAGTGGGGGTGCAATCCTGAGCTCTGGGAGCATTGCCCATCCCCCCTTTCCCCGGGAGGGAAGTGCAGCTGGGTCTTCTGGGCACTGCGCTGCCTTGCTGTTGGCACCGTCTCCCCAGGAAGCCTCCCTGCGGTCACCAGCTTTGCCGCAGCAGCAATTAAAGCAGGGCCTCTCCAGGGCCAGCCTCTCAAGGCTGCTTCTCCCAAAGGGAGGGAGGGAGGGAGGGCTGTGGATAGGAGGCGTCTGAGGACGCCGGGATCAAGGGGCCTGAAGGTGCAGGGGTCAAAGCGGCAGCGCAGGCTATGTTATGCATCGGTGAGGTTTCCGTGGCCTCCGGGAGTGGACCGGTGAGAACCAGACCACCTGAAGGATGGCACCGAATCAAGCCAGGCTGCCCAGCAGGACTTCCAGCGCACCAGCCACCCCTTTTGTTCTCAGGAGGGACGTCTGTGTGGAGTATCCTGGGGACCAGCGTGGGAGGCCGCGGTGTCTTTAGCTGTGGCTACAATTAGTCAAAGGCTAAATGCGGCCACGCTTTCCACCCCTCGGCAGGAGGCCTGGGGACAGGAGGCATGAAGCTTGCTGAGAGGTGTAGGTGAGAGGCATGTAGATGACAGGTGCGTTATCATCTAATCTTCGGTGCTGGATGCATCTGAGAGGCTGGGAGGGGACAGGGGCAGCGATGACAGCCATGGAGGGAGGCAGAGTCAGCAGCTCCTCACCATATGGCCGGCCCGCCAGGAATATCCACTAGCCGGAATGTGCCTGGAGGGCGTCCAGGGGTATTTATAGGAACGAGGAGTGGGTTCTATTAGACAAACTGCCTCAACATGTCAACAGTGGCTGTCCCTAGGACACACTGTGCTCAGAGTCCTGGTGCCTCCTCTCTTCCCCTGGCGTGACTCAATTGCACGGCCGGCTGCAAAGAAAGCCGAGCGCGCCCCAGGATTAGGTAGTTGGACATTATCAACTGCTGGGGAGGCCTTCCGCAGTTTATCCTGACTTCCTCTCCCCTCCACACCCATGGTGGGGGGAGGATGATGTGACATCGGGGGCAGGGGGCAGGGCTGGGCACAGCACCGGCTTGGCGAGGTTGCAAGATCGGGGCTTGGCTCTTTTCCCTCCAAGCTGTGGGTCGGTGGCTCGCCCTCTCTAGGCTCAAGCATCTGAAGCTGCCAATAAGCGCTGGTACCAAGGGGGGCAGACAGAAGGGCGATGGTGCCTGGCACAGGACTGGGAGTGACCCGAGCCCAGGGGCTTGGCGAGACAGACGCACAAAGGCAATTTCCCTGCACCGCCTCGAGGCTTCACACTTTCGGGGAGACGTGGGTGGCAGCTGTAAAGTGAGGCTAGTGCGGGGGCTGTGCTAACAACTCTAGGTTGTTGTGAGCACACTTGCGACTGCACACCACCAACAAACACCCTGCTTGTGACCCTGGACCACAGAGCCCAGGGGCTTCCCAGAGGCGGTACCTGGCTGCCTGCCCTGCAGCGCCTGCTTCCCTAGCTCGTTAGGTAAGTGTGTTTCTTTCTCAGCCTTCAGAGCAGCCCGGCTCCGTGGGGGACGAGCTCAGCTAAAGATGAGCCTCGAGACACCCGTGTTAGATTCAGGAGGAGCCTTTCCTGAACACATTCTGCCCCTGGCTCGGCTATTTTTAGCGCTCAGCAACACGTTCAAAGGAACCATAGAGTGTCGCTGGCAGGGGCTGGTGCTCCCTGCGGGGGGGGGGGGGGTTCGCCTCTTCATTTAACCCAGTGGGAGCCTGCCCATGGGCTGGCCAGCCACCTCCCTTCCTGCGTGGCCCATACCTGGCTGGCTGGGAGCCCCCAGTGCGTGGTGGGGGATGCAGACCCCAGAGGCAGGGAACAGAGGGTGGGGCCGCCCCCGCCCCCCCGACGGCACACTGGACTCCAGTGGAATTTTCCATTGTGGTTTCAAACATGAGCTGGAAGCTTGGGAATTAGATACTTTTTTCTTATTTTTTAAATGAGGGCATGGGACCATTTTATCTTGATCATCCCCTGGCCCACCTTGTTCCCGCCAGCGAGATCAACAACTTGGGCTTGCATCTGGATGCAGCAGGCCAAGCGCTCACGGGGAGCTCTCGCCCCTTCAGAAAACCCATTGCTGTCTTGGCACAGCTATGGCAATGCTAGCTGGCTCACTGGAGAGGTGCAGTAAAGCAAGGGCCACTCCTGGGAGCTGGCAGGTGGAGGGCCCCCGCCCACAGGGCAGATCCCCCCACCTGCACCCCCTTCCAGGTTGATGAGAGGGAAAAAAACCCTTGTGGATATAAACACCAGCCCACGGGCTCACGGGCTTTCTAATCACCTTGGTCTCCCATCAGGCTCTGCCTGGATGAGTGACCTCAGCTGGCGAGTCACTTAACCGATCTGGGCTGCTGTTGCCGCATCTGTGAGCCAGGTGGACTGGCCTCCTTCCTGACAGGATCACCTGAAACCACACCTGCTACTCGGCATCTGACTGCTCCCTGAACCTGGGTCTTTTCTCAGAACAAACCTGCCTTCTGGAGTATTTTTTTTTTTTTTAGTCTTCACTAAAATACTCTCTCAGAAAGACCAGGGTTGGGAATCCAGGATGTATGATCCCTTTGGACCAGCGGGGAGAGTGGTGATGCCGGGAGGGTGGGGTAGAAAGCAGGAACCGATTACAAGAATCTACATATAACCTCCTCCCTGGGGAATGGACAACCGAAAAGTGGGTGAAGGGAGACGTCTGACAGTGTAAGATATGACCAAATAATAATTTATAAATTATCAAGGGTTCATGAGGGAGTGGGGAGCTGTGAGGGAAGGGAAAATGAGGAGCTGATACCAAAAGCTCAAGTAGAAAGCAAATGTTTTGAGAATGATGTTGGCAACAAATGTACAAATGTGCTTGACACAATGGATGTATGTATGGATTGTGATAAGAGTTGTACGAGCCCCAATAAAATGATTTTAATAAAAAGACCAGGGTTGGGGGTTGGGGAGGTCCTATGAGTTTTTTAAAGCAAGTTTCTAGTGGACAGTGTCGTTCCCGAGTAGTCCAGACCCTCCCAGCTACCCCCTGCCCCCATGTCAAGCCACATACATGGCAAGAGGACCACTTGATAAATGACTTGAGGGGCCAGGAGCTTGGCTTTCATGATGAAGTGGGAGCCCACCACTGCCTCCCAAGGAGGCCAAGGAAAGCCCCCCCCCCCCGGAGCACCCCACTCCATCTCTCAGGGCTTTGAGGGAGCCAGTGCGGAAGTGAGCTCAAGTTCCCAAGGCAGGGGAAACAGGCTGAAGAGTGGCAAAGTGGTTGGCTTACTCCTGAAGATAATTCAGGTGCCTTCCTGATGCCCACTGATGCTTCCTGCCAGCTGGACCCCAGCCCCAAAGGGACCCTTGTTCCAGAGAGCGCCCAGCTGGGACCAAGCCCACCCAGACTCTCAGGCTGGCTCCACAAGCTGGGGACATCATGAACCACACCTCCTGGTCAAGGCTGCAGTGAGGGGCGAGGGCTGGGTGACCCAGCTCCACGTGGACCAGCCTCAGGTGCTGCGGTGTGGATTTCACTCACACCCCATATCTCAGGCACACGACTGGCTTTGACCTGTTATTGTCCACGTTGGGCTTGGTGGCTCTCTAGAGGCCAGGCTGTTGACTGGGTGAGTACAATGTTCTAACGTCTCTCTTCCAGAGGTGCCTGGCCTCTGCCTGAGCTTCTAGATGCTTGTCATGGGAGGCAGCTTAGCTCTGCTTTGGGGCTGTGGTGTGGTTCTGGCAGGGCCGTAGTTTCTGCAGGAAGAGGCTCTCAAGGAACTTTATGATCTGACGTCATGATGTCGCTTGTTGCATCCTTGCTCCTCTGGGCTCGGGTTGAACTAAACTCCTGACGTGCTGTGCTAGCTTCATGCCTGGGCTTCATGCCTGGGCACTGGCCTTCATGCCTGTGCTAGCTTCATGCCTAGCTTCATGCCTGGGCTGGCACTATCTCTTCCACCAGGCACCCTGGTCCCTTGGAAATGCCACTCCCTCTCAGCCCCAGCCTGAATCCATTACGGCCCCTGCTGCAGCCAGTATCCTAATGCTTCCTCTAGGGAACCACCTTCTCTATGCTCAGTCTAGGAGGCATGGTGGTTTTGTCACCCCACTTTCTGGTCCAAATAAACCAGGCTTGGGAAATCCACCAGAAAGTGTCAGCCCTGAGTCGTCCTGGAGGGAGATGCTCGCTTTCTATGGGGGATGCTCAGGTAAAGCTGCTAGTTGCCAGCGTTGCCTCTAACTGGGGAGACCTGGCTGGGGATGAAGCCAGATCAGAAGAAATGACAGCTGGAGAGTGTGTGTGTGTGTGTGTGTGTGTGTGTGTGTGTGTGTGTGTGTGAGAGAGAGAGAGAGAGAGAGAGAGAGAGAGAGAGAGAGAGAGAGAGAGAACAAGACTTCCAAGCCCGGAACCCAGCCATGCCTAAAACATGTAGTTCGCTCCCCAGTAAACCAATACCCCCTTTGCTTTACTTCCTTTGCCTTGGTCACTTGCGACCCAAAGGGTATGGACTGACCTATACCCTTTATCTGGTCTGCCCCTCTGGCAGGCTTAGGACCCAGTTCAACCTCACATCTCTCCCCTGCCACCCGGAAGACAGACAACATCGCAGGCATCTCCGTACCTGTTACCCACCAGTAAATGCTGCCGGCTGTGGGCAGAACCAGAACTCAGGGGTCTGCCCCTCACCAGCCCCTGCCACCCCATCTGTCCCCCCCACCCCCCATACCACATTCAGAGAGTCTCACCTCTGACTTATTCCGAGAGAGGACACTGGCATCGATGGGCCCGAGGGACAAGTTGGGCAGGACAAGGTTGAGCACTTTCGCGGCAAGGACCTAGCCAGGAGGGAAGACAGGAGCTGTGAGTCTCAGTGGAGTCCCCACCCGGCTTTCCCCGACTGACAGCTGACAGTGAAGTGAGGAAAAAGATGCCCAAACTGATCATCAGCCAGGGGTGCTCGACAGGGAACCCCAAGGCATTCTCTAGGCAGGCTCAGACAGGTGCTGGCAGCGCTGACCCCTAACCACTGTTGGTGAGTGAGAGAGGCGGGCCTCGGGCTGGCCGCAGCAGTGGCGGGGCTGTTTCTGCCTGCCTTGGTTGGGGTGCAGCTATCTCCCCACTGTTGCAATTTTGGATGATTTGCAGGAGCTGCCTAGGCAGGCTCTGGGCACACTGAAAATAACAGCACCCCCCTCCCTCACTGACCCCTATCACCTGGGAGGGAGGCAGAGCGACCGGGAAGGGCCCGGAAAGGAGCCTGCTCTGATCAGAGTGCACCTGCCTATCATGGTGGCTTCTCTTCTCAGGAAATAAAAATAGCCACCAGCAGGCCTGGAAGGCGAGGTGGCAGGAAAGGAGGCCTGGATCGGATGGATCTTGGCTGTGCTCCCTGGTGAATCCGGGCAAGGCTCAGAACATTGTGAGTCTCCATTTCCTTCCTGCAAACGGGATCCTGGACCCCTCCTGGGGACCCCTTGGGCTGGCTGAGCTGGGCCACTTGTGCCCGTGGGCAGAGCACACAGTAGGAGCTTATTATGCATTCCCTGAGTTCAGCCCTGCCTTGGGCGGGAGTCCCCTGCCCACCATGCTCCCTCGCCTGCCTCTCTGGGAAGCTTGCTTAGTTACCAGGAAGAGCTAGGCGCGGACCTCACACCCTGCTCAGAGAGAGGCTGTTTGCATTTCTGAAATGTGTGCAGACACCGGGGGATGAGAGATGCTATTTCGAAGGGGAGCTGTGAAATGCTGAAATTAGAATCACGGGGAAGGTGGGAGGAGACACTGGCAGGGCCCTGCAAGGACGCATCACGTGGCTGGGAGATGACCCTCTGGGCCCAGAGGGAAGCTGTGTCCGGGCCGGCTTCAAACCTCCACAGCATCCCTGTGAGGAGGGGGCCTTTGTTCCCTTAAATGAGCGTGTGCGCCCAGGTGGCTGTGCTGTCCTCTCTCCATCACTGACCCTCTCCCTTTCTCCTCTGGCTGGGCGCACCTGAGAGCTCCCACCTGCCCAGGCAGGATCACTGCTGTTCTCTAAGCCAAAAGCTTGCCGACCTTCCCTATTAGACCCAGGGCCTTGAACACCGACTTCCTTCCGAGGGCTGTCCCCGCACCCAGGAGGTGTGGTCTGAAGTTATGATGTTTCCCAGGACACCAGGGATCAAGCAGGAATAAGATGGGGCCTGGTCGCCAAAGGAGTGCACAGAGGGGAAACGGGTCGGCTCTTTTCCTCAGCTCCCCCTTCCTCTGCAGTCATCACCCTTTCCTCTGTAGTCCAAGGTGCTCTCCCTGCCCGAGAGGCATCACCCCCATCCTGCTGTCTGGAGGAGGACATCTTCTACACTTCAGTTCACTGCCAGGGAGGAGCCAGGCTCTAGGCCAAGACTGGCCCCGCTGTGTCGTGCAGGCCTGGCAGTTCAGCACAGGCATATCAGGCGTCAGTGTGCACCCCCAGGAGCCTCGGGGGAAGGGCCTGTTGGCAGGTCCAGGAGTTGAAGTGGACTGAGGGCCAGCATAACAGGCAAGGCCGAGAAGGGGGCACCCAGAGCCCTCTGACCTCTAAGCAAGGAGTTGGGCATTTCAAACACAGGTGAAACCTCTGTGAACTCTAGGAATTGATTGGGAGCTTCTCTGAGAGATGGGATCTGGGCTTTCAAAGACTGGGGGTGAGGGTGGGGGTGCGGTGGAAACAGGGACCTAAGGCCTAGGAGAAGGGAGCCGTCTACATGCAGACAGGTCATGGCCTGTCAATCTTGATGGCCTTCTGCCCACCTGGCGGCCCTCGCTGGAGCCCAAGCATGGAGGGAGGGGAATCTTAGGGTCCTACCAGTAATCGTTCATAACAGGACTAGAGCATTAATGGACAGAAGGAAACAGTCTTAGGAAAAGTAGCTTGCTATATATTTCAAAGTGACACAGGCAGGGCAGCCCCAGCAAGGGCACTAGACACACCTGCCCTGATGCTCTTTTGGGCGTGCTGCTCCCCTGCCGTCAGTGAGTGAGGAGGAGGGGGTGGAGCACCTATTTATAAAGGAGGAAACAGACCCCCTCGTCATGGTATAGGAGGAGCGGCTCACCAAGAAAGGCAGTGGGATCCAAGATACTATCACAGCTGGTGCTTGGGCCACCTTGATCAAACTGCTGGGCAAGACCTGCGGGAGTATAGAGAGAGCTATGGACCCAGCTTTAGAGAGGTGGCTCAAGGGAAAAGCCCCTCACTGTGGTCAGGACCATTGGCCACAAGAACACAGCTATGGGCAACCTGGGGAGCAGCCATGTGAGGGAGGTAGATATCCAACTCTGAGACTTCGGGAGGCAGGTGCTTCTAAGGGTTGAATGCATGAGCGGTGCAATGTACCTGGACCTGTGCAGACAGCCCCTTCTTCCTTTCTGGCTGAGCCCGTGAAAAGCCCATGAACATTGTCTCAATGAATAATCCAGTGAACGTGCTATTTGGAGCAGAGACAAGTGTGTGATATGTGGCTCTTCTCCAAGAACCCCACGTTATTTCACCCGCCACAGAGGCCAGACCTCCTGGCACGGAACTCAGGACGTTCAAGTGTGGCACAAAGCCATGTCGTTCTTGGAGAACTCCTGGAAACTCAGTATAAATGCCGGATATTGACCATAGAGGCCTTTATGCATCCAGAAGGTTTTAATGACTCGCTCAAATAATTTGTAAGCTTTTGCCCAGCAAAGACGTCATAGGACAAAGGTACTTATAATGGCTGTCTCTTAAAGTGGGGTCAGCAGCCTGCTGACCTGTACAGAGAGGCACAAAACCCCTGCCTTCTATGAGCACAGTCACTGAGAGAAGGCAGGTCCACGATACAGCAAAACCCTGGGGCCACACTTGGCTTTTGACTCTCCGAGGGAGAAAGACGAAGCTTTTTATTCCCGTGAAGAGGGACAGTCTCAGAAACTCTAAAGGGCAGTTCTTCCCTGTCCTTAAGAGTCACTAGGGTCGGCTTCAACTTCACAGCAGTGAGTTTTTTTAAGTACCCAAGCCTGGAAGCCCGGGCTTGTATCAGGGCTGCCCGCTCACTGTTGTGTCTCATGCCTAGAAGACCCTGGGCACAAATGCATTTAGGAGTTGTACTGAATCCTCCAAGAGTATTCAAGGAAGTCTTTTTGAAGATCCCCAGGACTGAGTGACCAGCCATTGCACAGCAAACTCCTCGGCCTAAATGTACCCCATGTCTCAAAGAACAACCATTCTCCCATGTCCCATGCCCCACATCCTGCGCCTCTCCCTGCTGGGTTCCATTGACAAAAACCGGATGAGTGACATTCAGGTAGGAAGTGGGTTAAGGTCAAGGGCAGGCAGTTGATCTTGCATACTTGGGGGTGAAAGGGAACACCCTGTTACACGCACTGGCCTGAACCGGTGCTCAAGGGGATGCCAATTATGACCATAGGCCTCATTTCTGTGTTCAAAACTGGAGAATGATTGCTCTCTGCTAAGATGAAATGAGACAGGATGTCACACGACTCTCTGAGTACAGGTTTCTCATGGGAACCCCTCCCAGCAAGTGCTTCCCGCTGATGGAGAAGATCATCTCTGGGAAGCACCGGGCTGATTCCAGCGTCCTCCCCCAGGACTCCCAGGGAGAACGTGCAGGGGGGCGGGGTGGGAGGGAAGGAGGATTCAGTGTGTCCTCCACCCATCTCCCCTCCCTCTTTACCTGTCTCGTCTCAGCTCCCCTGCCATAGAGCTCCTGGAGAAAGAGGGGCTCTGAGACCCTCTGCCCCTGCCCCTGTGTTTTATCCCTGAGAAAGCACATGTGGGGAGACTGGGGTTGACACTCTTCCAGCCGGGCAGCTGCGGGTTTCTCCTCTGTGCCAGGGCACGAACTCGAGCACTGCCTTCGCTGACACATGAGCCGCTGAACTCACCTCCATGAGAGGACCTCATCAACCACCAGGCATCCTCCTTCCCCACTCCTTGTTTCCCTCACTCATGTGTACCGGAGCAGACTCTCGGCAAACACGCACCGACCACCAGCTGCTACACGCAACCACCAGTGGCTGCCTTCTTCCTGAGTGTTCTCCCCCACCGATGTAAACACACTGCCCGCCAAGACACCTGGCTAATATTTCACCTGTCTGTTGTTCATGCGCTCCAGCACAGGTAGTTGGTAAAAGAGCTTCATGCTTAGGGCAGTTTGATTTTTAGAACAAAACATTTCAGCTAAAATGTGGTTTGGTATTAAGAAGACTTCAGGGGACATTTTTTTTGTTGTTGTTCATGGTTTAAAGGTTATCTTAGGGCAACAGTTTCAGAAGTTCATTCAAGCTTCCTGGCTCCAGGAGTCTGCCATCCATGAAAACCTAATGATGTGTTCTGCATGCCCCATTTTGGATGTGTGTTCTTCTACAGAATCTCTGCTCAAAAGGTTCATACATGGTAGCAGGCTGACTAGGTAGGAGGCAGTCACTCATGGAGGCAATTAGCCACACTTCCCATTAAACAACTTAAACCAACCCACCACTGTCAAGTGGGTTCTGACTCAGAGAGACCCTGTAGGTGAGAGTACTAGTCCTCCATGGGGTTTCCCAAACTCTCAATTTTCTTTAACCTCCCCGCACCCCCAAGGGGATGGACAACAGAAAAGTGGGTGAAGGGAGGCAGTGGTAGGTGTATAATTTATAAATTATCAAGGGTGCATGAGGTAGGGAGGGAAAAATAAATGAGGAGCTGATACCAAGGGTTCAAGTAGTAAGAAAATGTTTTGAGAATGATGATGGCAACATAGGTACAAATTTGCTTGACATAATGGATGGATGAATGGATGGTGATAGAGTTGTAAGAGCCCCAATAAAATGATTTAAAAAAAACAACAAAAAGATCAGAGGACCATATCTTTTCCTATTGAGCAGGTGCAGCCCAAATGCTTAACCGTTGGTGCCACTAAGAACCCTTACACATTCCTTGTCCTCCTTTTATACCCAACTCTTGGTTCCTCTGGTGCCCTAGGGAAATGGGAAACAATTGTTGCACCACAGGGGGCAACCTGCAAGCTTGCTAGACCTCAGGCATAAACATATCAAACCAGGAGGTGGAACAGAAGCACTAGGCATATTATTGGTCCAAGGAACTGGGAGGTCCCCTGCGACCAGGACCCTGAACCGCCAAAGCAGGAACTCAAATCCCATGAGGTGTTTCGTTATACACAAGCGGCCTCCGCAGTTACTCTTGTTGGGATTGTCAGGTAGCCATCGCACAGTTTGGGCCAATTCCCCTCTTTCCAGGAGCACAGCAATTACAATAATCAGCCGTGCAACCCTGTGCTTCATCAGTGCAATATTTCCACCACCATGAACACACAGACCAAAGGGCCTTGCAAAAAGCACGTTCCACCCCACCCCCCGCAATCTTGGAGCGCTGTCTGTACTACGGCACTCTCAAGGAGGCTTAGTTTCTCCTTCTGGCTGAGCAGTGTTCCAGTGTATGCGTGCATCCCATTTGGCTGATCCATCATCTGGTTGGTGATGGTTGTTTAGGGTGCTTCCACTTTACTGTGAACAGTGCTGCAAGGAACACAGGTGTACAAGTCTCCGCCTTCAAGTCGTCCAGGGACCTACTTCGTTGTGGAGCTGCCGGGTGGGTGACGTGGTAATCCTCATTTTAGTTTGTTGAGGAACTGCTCAGGACACTTTTCCACGAGGGCTGCACCGTGTAGCACTCCCTTCAGCAGTGGGTGGTGGTCTGCATCGTCCCCTCTCCTCATCAGCGTGGGTTACCCATGGCTTTTATTCCTGTTGTGATTAGTTTTTAAACTCTTAGCCATCCTAGTGAGAGTGAAATGCTATCTCCCCGTGGTTCTGATGACAACGCATGCTGAGTGTCTTTTCCTGGGTTTGGTGGTCATCTGCCAAAGGACTTTGGCTAAATGTCTATTGGAGCTGTTTTCTCATTTTAGGATTGGGCTATTTGTCTTTTTAAATCAAGCTGTTGAAGTTACAGATGTAACTTCTGGTTATTAGATTCTCACTGGGTGCAAAGTTTCTGAAGATAATCTCACCGTCAATAGCTTATGTTTTCACATTTTTCGGTAAAACCTTTTGATGGACAAATGGCTTTGATTTTATGAGGCGCCATTTATTTATGGCATCTGTTACGGTTGGTGCTGTTATGATTATGCTAGATAACTCAATGATAAAAGCCAGGCCGGACAAGCTTGCCCTTGCTTGTTCTTTAAAGTACTTCATGGTTTTAGTCTGCACGTCTTAAGTCCTTGATCCTTTTGAATCTTGTCTTTCCCATGGTATGAGACCTTGGAGGCAGTGTGGGTTACAGGCTGGTCGGCTACCTGCAAGGTCAGTTGTTTGAACCTACCAAGGGCTTTACGGAAGGCAGGCCGGCAGGCAAGACTAGGAAGTGTGTGGCGGCTGATCGGATCATTGTGGACAGGGGAGGCCAATGGATCACAGTCTCCCTCAGCCAGAACGGCTGCGCTTCATGTAAGCAACAGATTGATCAGGTGGGGAGGGTGGGTTTTCAAAATCTTGGGCCAAAGGGTCTCTAATTTGTCTTGGTTCCTAAGGGCAGACCGGCATTCCACAGGGACAGCTGGTTCCTGATTTGACAAAGTGATCTATTAGCATCAAGCTCTGAAAGGTTGCCCTGGTGGCTGGTGGCGCTCAGGGTTCACAGGAGCCTCTGCGGACCCCAGGAGGAAACCCTGTCACTCTGGTTACAGGCCTCACTGCTCTCCCTCCCCCGCGGGTCCCTAGATCTTATTCTAGAAGAAAGCATCCTGGATGGCGAGGGGAAGCCCACTCCACCAGCCAGGAGACACTGTCAAGTCACTCATCCTTTGAAGCCTCGGTTTCCCATCTGTAAAACACAGGTGTGCCTGTTCCATGAGCAATCCTGGGAGGCAGGTAAGCTTGAGGGAGAGTGGGAGCTGCCAGGCACAAATAAACAGAGGAGCCCAGGATCTATAGTCCAGGCTCATGGGAGCAGCTGCCCAGGAACCAAAGGACACAGTGCATTGGGCAAATCTGATGCAGGAGCCCACTTCCAAGTGCTCAGGAGCAAAGATGTCATGTGGAAGACTATGGTATCACTCAACCTTCTTACACAGTTCCTCATGTGGTGGGGACCCCCCACCCTGACCATAAAATTATTTTTGCTGCTACTTCATCACTGTCACTTTGCTACTGTTATGGATCGGGTGACCCCTGTGAAAGGGTCATTCCACCCCCAAAGGGGTCTCGACCCAACAGGTTGAGAGCCGCTGCCCTAACCCCAGCCATGACATTTTCAGCCTCCTCATGGCATGCAAAAGCCCGACAATTGAGAAGAAAGCCTGCGAAGGAGTTAACGCCAGGACTGACGGTCCCGCTGTCTGGGGAGGCGCAGCCAGGGAAAGTCACAGTGTCCTCCGGAGTGGATGCGACTCAGTGCACAGATGGTGCACGGATGGTGTGGTGACTACCATGCCCGCCAAGCATCAGCTCTCCCCCAGAGCCCTGAGAACAGGCTTGGGGCAGTCTAACCCTCTGGTCCATTGAGTGAAGATGGGCACCCCCTGGGAACACACGGGGCCGTATTCTCCACTGCCTTGGTCTACCTCAACACGCCACTGACCCACGTTGTCCCTGCCGTGGGCTTGGCTGAGGCGGCTCCTTTCAGCTCCTTTACAGGGAGGAAGGCGCTGGCTCAATTTCCAGTTGTTTGTCAGCTCCCTGGGCTTGATGCCTTTGTTCCTTGACAGGCCCAGGAAAAGGAAAGGATGTTCCGCTCACAGGCATGGTCATACAACATTGTAGCCACAGAAAGAAAGTGATACAGCAGCCAGGTTTAGAGGTGAAAGTGCTCAGGGACACTTTGTTATTATTAAGGGCCATTGTTTGGCTCAAGTTGGCAGTATTCCACCACAACCACTTTAAGCTTTGTTGTTAACAGCTGACTTGTTAACAAGAGTACTTTGTAGGATCAATAACACATGGATAATCGTTTTGTTTTGTTTTTCCTTGTAACATTCACCCATAAAGCACACACAAAGAGGAAATGTTTTTTCTTCTGTTTTGGGGAGGAAAACAAACACAAAAACAAAAGAAGCAAAGCCATCCGACTTCAGAAGTGACTGAATTCCGGTGGCAACAATGTTTGATTCGGTCTCGATATGAACACAAACGCACTTGCAGTCACAGAACAGATGCGGGCCCTTTAACCCAGATCCTGGCCCTACAGGCAGGCTCCGCCAAGGCCCAGCAGTGGCTGCAGTCCCTCCGAACCAGAAGCCCTCTTACCTTGAAAGTTGTTGCTGACTCTGGATTTGCGATAACCAAGGGCGAGATGAGAACCATACCGGAGAAGTAGCCTGGCCTGTCTGCGGCGGCAAGGATGGCAATGGCTCCCCCCTGCCAGACAAATGGACGCGATTGTTACAAGTCACACCCCGAATTCATCTTCAAAGGCAGGCTGAACCACTCCGCCCACCCGAGGGTGCAGGCCTGGCGGGGACTCCTGAAGATCCCACCTGGGAATGGAAACCACTACATGTTGGCTAAACTAGATCTGCGATGATTTCATTATAACTGGTTTTTTTTGGGGGGGGACCCCTCTCTCCACTCCCCGGGTTTTCCAAGAGGAAACATTTCAGGGAGATATCAATGTGGTTCTTGCTTGTGAGCCCCAAGTTAAACCACAACATGCCCCTGCTTCATTTCAAGGCCGATAGCTGGCAACCCCCCAATGCATTCATTCCTTCGGGCCTCGTGCAAGGCTTCTTGGCAGTGCTCAGGGATGGTTACCGTTCTTCCTAGTTCCCCAAAGACCCCACAAACACCATCTAGTGACGTTAGACGGTGGGGACGAAGCCAGGCCTGCTCCTTTGTTGAGAAACCAGCAGGGTGTTTCAACAAGAGCAGAGGTCTTCCAGGCCCATGCACAGAATGTAGAACCCGACCCAGACAAGGTCCAAACAAGCACCAGCTCGTTTGGCGTCGATGCCAGTGGACGGTGGCCCCGGGTCGGAGTAGCCCTGTGCTCCCGAGGGTGGTCAGTGGCTGGGTTTGGGGAGGTAGAGCATCAAGTCTCTCTCCTTAGGCACCTCTGGGTGAGCTTGCCTCTCACCTTGCAGGAAGGCTCTGAGAATGCCGAGTCCACCCAGGGGCTCCTTGAACAGAGCCAGGGGCTGCTCACATTCAAATTCAAGGGGTGGAAATACTGGTATGAGTTAGAATCACCTCAGTGGCAGTCCCTCCGGGTTTGGTGTTGTGTGTCTCTGTAGGGAGTCAGCTAGGAGGCGGCCAGTTAAGGACCCTGGTGGAAAGGTGACACTTGATTGAGTCTGAGAGGATTTTAGACATCCAAGCAGTTTTGAGTAACATTTGTAGGACCGCTTCCACAAGAGCCCCTTTGTGCCCGGGTCCTGCACAGTCCTGAATGAGAAGCGAAGGCCTTGGCAGTCTGCGGGCCTCTCACTCACCAGGAGAAGGGGCTCTGCAGGAAGAAGTGCCCTTAGGAGCCCCGTGATGAAACAGTCCCGTGTGCCAAGGGCGTTGAAAGGATCAATTTCCCAGGGGGCCCGCACACACCTCAGTGAGGCCTTGCTGGCATATGGCCGGGAACCCCAAGGAATCAATAGGCATCTCCTCTGGCTCCCTCCAGAGCCCAAACCTGGCTGCCTTCCTAAGTACTAACTTGCCTGGGAACTCCAGTGCAGGGTGACAGAGGGCACTGTGTCCCCCCCCCCCCCCCCCCGCCGGCAAGAAGGACTGGGCAGGTCCCTGGGCAGCCAGGTCCTCTAGGGTCTGCTTACCATGGAGTGGCCCAGGAGGAAGACAGGAAGCGCGGGGTAGTCTTTCTGCATGACGTCCACATGCTGCAGCACATCCCTAATGAAAACTTGGAAGTCAGACACCACCATCCTCTCTCCTTCGCTCTGACCGTGACCAACTGGAAGGGAATGGGGGAGGAAAAAGACAGGCAGTGTTACCCAGAGTTTGACTCTACCCAGCAAAGCCCAGTGGGCCCCTCACCAGCACGATGGGGGGCTCTTTCCTGAGGCCCTTCCATCAGGCAGGCACTTGGAATGTGCCACCTTGCCTAGCCGGCGCCAGCCACACTTCCCAGTCTGACGTCGCCCCATTTTCCAGATCAGGACAGGAGGGTGCAGGGTGGTTAACAAAACAGTGTGATGTCACAAAACTGGGAAGCAGTGGCCCTGCAGAGTTCTCAGAAGAGACCCCCCCCCCACACACACACCCAGGTAGGATTTTTCCGGAGTCTTTCCAGCTCCTCCATCTTCATAGTTTTGTTTTCATGCAAGGTGACTTCAAAAAGTTCATGGAAAAATGTCCACCAGCTTTTTGAGCCCACCCCCCCAAAGCCCCACCCCCTGCATTAGCTTCTCACTAGGCAGAGCTGCTGCATTTTGTCATCTTCCCTTTATAGCCCTGGGGAAGAAATTACGACAAATAAAAGAGTCAAGTGTGAATGCCAGAAATGTTCCCAGTAGCCATAAAACTAGGTCACATTACGTCCTCCTGGATTCTTTGTGTGTCAAATGTCTGTGCGGTTTGCTCCCCCTCTGCTACTTCCTTTGAGCCTCTCCCCTTCTCCCTTTGAAGTGCATCGGTTGCTATGGAAACCAGGAGCTGGCAGGGCTTCCGTGTGCTGCTGGCTGCAGGCAGCTGAGGGGAGGGTTGGAAGCCACAGAAAGAAACAGCTCACAGAGAGCCCTGGCCACACAGCAAGAGCGTCGCTGCTCCAAACCTCTCCTGCTAAGATCCTAAAGGGCAATTCACTGAGTCCCAACCGCCTCTTTGAGGATGCTGTTAGGGTAACATTCACTTGTCATCGTCTGGGCCCAACTGGTGGCCCAGACCATGAACTCTCAGACATTCTCCGTGGTCATAAGTTCCTGTGCTTCCAACTGGTGTGTTTCTGTGGCACCTGCCTGGACTGCCAGCCCCTATCCTTCCCATTTTCCTGCTTGACCGGTGCACCTGCCTCTCTGACCACCCTCCACTCAGCGACACCCTGCATTCCCTCTGCATTTGACTTTGAACATCTTCCTTATCATGCACCCTTCTCCAGTCTGACTCCCTACCCTCAGGGCTGGGTGACCCTGACCGGTGAAGCCAGGAGACACTGGGGTCTCTTCACACATCACTGGTTTCTCAACAGACTCATCTCAGCATCTCTTCCCCCAAATCTCCATTCTCCCAAAGCTTCCACCCAGCTCACAACTTTCACCATATGGGGCCCACACAGCGCAGCCCACCTCCCCTTCCCCCTCATCGCCTTTGGTGAGGCTCCATCTTTGGCTCATTGATATGACTTCTTCCTCTCTCTTCAATAAGTCCTTTCTCCATTCTGCACCCTTCCAAACATCTTTCTCATTATTTAGAGAACGATGTACAATGTTTACAGCGCTTCCTCAGCCATCTTTCTCCAACTCCCTTTCTCTGGCATGGTCCTACTGTCGCTCCTCATCTGAGCTGGCCAAAGCCAATGGCCTCTCTCCCTCGTGATCCTCTTCCCAACTCTCTACTCAGTCACACCACATGCCACCCCCATCTCTTTGAGACAAGGCTCATATGGAAATAGAATTCATTCTCTTTCTGCCTCTCCTTACTCTCCTTCTATCAGACACTTGCCATTCATTCAAATTTAAAACATCAAAGTGGTATAAGTAATAAATCAAGACATTTCTTCCCAACTTTTGTCCTGTTCCTCCCCATTCACCCATCTTAGCTTCTTCTACATTCATTTCATAACGCCCCCTCTGTTTCCTTCCAGTGCCTCCTGATGAGCAAGTACAATTACATCTCTTTATTTATGCCCCCTTTTGAAGCAAACTAATATCCAGCAGAACTTGTTCTGCACTTGTTTACTTGACAATATACCCTGGGGCTCTTCCAACATCTAAAGTAGATGTTGAAAGATATTTTTTTCTATAACCTTTTCTTATGAAAAATTCCCAACACACATACACACACACAATATTGAACGAATGATTTATTGAAAGAATAATAAGCATCTAATTACCTACTATTTTTCTTCAAAAGTTAAGGTATTTTATTTGTTTTAACCATTATGATAGTTCACCCTCAATATTTTATTATACATTAAGATAGTTAAGTTTTATTGTACCAACCTGGCCGATAAACACATGTGGGGTTAATTGAAGGGTGGAGAGTTAAATGGCTCGGTGAGCCTCGCCTTTTAAGTTCTTGGGTCTCTTGATTTGTGATGGTCAGACCAGGGTGCAGCTGCCTTAGCCAGTTCCCTGCTTCAGCTGGCAAGGTTCACTTTCTGCAAGACATCCCTGAGGAGAAGCCACATAGACCTATCCTGATGCAGCGCTGGGTGCTGGAGCAGCCGTGTGGAGACCCTGCCAGTGCTGAGATGCTTACACATTCACTGACTTGGCTGTCTTCCTGCAGTCGGCATTATTTGGGTGTGTTTTGTGAGATGGAGGAGGACTTTGTGGATTGGTGTAGGACTTGTGGGCTTGGGTAGCGCTGGGTTGGGATGTTTTCTTGATGTGCATTTACCCTTTATATAAAACTTTCTTATACATGAATTTCTGTGGATGTTTCTCTAATGTACCCAGACTAACACATACATCTTATAAAATAAGACATTCCCCCAAACCAAACTCACTGCCATGGAGTGGATGCTGATTCATAGGGGCCCTGAAAGGACAGGGTAGAACTGCCCCTATACGTTTCCGAGACTGTTAACAATTTACAGGAACAGAGAGCCATGTCTTTCCCCTCATGGTTTTGAACTGCTGACCTTGTGGATCGCAGCCCAATGCAGAACCACTATGCCACCAGGGCTTTCCTGCTAATAACTAAAATGTTATTTTTGTACCAAAGAAAGTCATAATAGTCCCATAATATCTTCCAGTACCCAGTCCAAATTCAACTCTCCCAGCTGTCTCCAAGGATTTTAAAAGTTTTTGTTTCTGAGTTTAGAACTAGGATACAAAGTTCCTACATTGCATTTGGCTGCTATGGCTTGTTTGTCTGTTTTAATCTGGAAGCACCCTCTCACTTTTATTTTAAAGAGACAAACCAACCCCACCCCACCCACTGCCTCTGCTCCCTGGGGACTCCCAGTGACTTTCTAGGGTCTCCGAGGGTGGCCCTCTCTGTGGAGCAGACAGCCTGCTCTTTCACAGAGTAGCTGGTGGGCTTGAAGAGTTGGCCTTGCAGTTGGCAGGCCGACACCTAACCTGCAGGGCTACCAGGGACCCTTGCAAAGAGGCTGTAGAATGTCTTACATTCCTCCTCTCCCTCGGAGTCACTGAGCTTGTTCTTGTGCCCAGATGGGAAATTACAAGAGATATTTCTCCAAGGAGCCCCAGGGTCTCCTTTTTAGCATTGAAGGGTGCTTAGAAATCACCATGGAAGTATCAGGGGTGCTCAATGGCATGAGTGTGCCATTGCTTCTAGGTCTCTTCAGAGGGTAGAATGAGGCAACTGATTCCCCGCCCCCATAAAAAAATCATGAGTCTATATTGATATTTCCAATAAAAAAATCAATGGTTCTCAATAGTGTGAACACAGTTGCTTATTTGTGACATCCTATACTACACAGCAGTCCCAACATTACGATCCCAATACTACCACTTTTCTGAGGCCAGCTCTGACAGTGCAGTGGGTTACCTGGTAAGCTTCTAGTTGCACGGTCAGCATTTCAAATCTGCCAGCCCTGTGCTCCCTGGGGAAAGCCAAGGCTTTCTGTTCCCCTAATATGGGAAACAGAAGGATTTCTCCCAAGTTGTCTCCCCCACATATATGCCAAACTTAGCTGCTTACGAATCACTGTACACTTGGAGGTCATCAGGAGTAGATCAGGGGTTATTCTCCCTAAGAGCTATCAGCCATCCAGAGCAAGTAGACACCACTGTTTATCCAACAAGTAGGGCCCACTCCCTTCTGATAAGGATAGTAGTTGTCTGTTTCCTTGTAGGAGACACCAGAGAGGTCAAATCTGCCCAAGGATGACCAAGGTTAGGCTGCCATCATGAATCTAGCGTCCTCCCATCTTGTCACGTGTATACCCCTAGACCTTCCCATTCCTATGGGCACACACCTAGCTCATCCCCTTCCTGTCATGCTTATGCCTATCAGACATCCCCTTCTCACGATGTGTCTGCCTGTTGTACTGCCCCTTCCTGTGACCTGTGGTTACCTGTAATCACGCCCCCTAATGAGATACAACCCTTGGTTAGCAATAAAGTTAAAGCTCTCTCCGGTTCTCGCTCCCGGAGGCTCTCCTGCTCTTGCCGTCGGGCTCCCCCCACGAGGACCACGAAGCGGGGCTGAGGTGGGCATGCTACCATGAATTGTGTCTGACTCCATTATCCCAATCTCTCCTCTACCTCTCATGCTCTCTATGACTTTACTATAATCTTTACTTATTATCGCTGTACAATTGCGCCTACCGGACATGAGATGACTTGTTGGGGACTCTCTTCTCCCCACACCCTAAGGGTTTTCCACCTTGAAAATCCACGTGGGCAGGTCTACTCAGTCTGAGGTGCAATTCACTCATGGCAATGGCTATCTGGAGTCTGAGACCCTTTCTAGGGCCGCTCCCAATTCTTATCATCTCCAAGGAATCTTGCAATCCCTTCAGGCAGATGCAAAATACTTCCTCTCCACAATAGGTCTTGAGTCTTTTCCTTGATCTCCTCTCTAGCACCATTCCTTCCCCCTAGACCAGTGGTTCTCAACCTTCCTCATGCCTCAGCCCAGTACAGTCCCTCATGTTGTGGTGACCCCCCCAACCATTAAATTATTTTTGTTTCTACTTCCTAACTGTAATTTTGCTACTGTTATGAGTCATCATGTAAATATCTGACAGGCAGGATGTATTTTCATTGTTAGAAATTGAACATAATTAAAGCATAGTGATCATTAAAAAACTGTGTACTTATATATTGTGAAATGTTGCTTTTTAAAAAATAAATATTTATTTCTAATGACAAATAAATGAAATGTTGTCTTGAAGCATGGTGTAGCATGGGTAACAGTCTTCATGCCGGGTACTTGTATGTGGGTGTATCTGCATGTGGGCAGACCCGCCTGGTAATGGATAGAGGTGTTTCTAAGACCATGGGAAATATGTGTTTTCTGATGGTCTGATGGTCTAAGGCAACTCCTGTGAAAGGGTCTAGACTCAAAGGTGGAGAACTTCGGCCCTAGACTAACAGTTCTCAGTAGATAAGAGTACTGTGAGTGATTAGTAATGTCTGCCAGGAATTCAGAGTGAGGATCACGGTTCAACATGCCTATATGTGTCAGGACAGTCCTGAGAGCTGGAATTCCAACGGCAAGGGAAGCATTTCAAAGCCACCAACCCCTCTGGGAGAAAGGTGAGACTGTCGGCCGCAGTAAAGATTCACTGTAAAGCCCTGGAAACCCTACATACTGTCAGTGTGATTTTGGAATGGACTTGGTGGGTAGGACTTGATCCTCAGAGAAAGGGTGTTATTGTATTTACCTGTAATTTCCTCAAGCCTCATAGCAGATCCCAGGTATGAAAGAGGTGCCTGATAAGGGCTTTTTGAAATGAATTGAAAGCACCATTTCTCTGACAGCCACCCACCAACCAACTCCATTGTCTCAGCTGTAGCAGACAGGATACAGTTCCCTGCAGCTATGGAATCAGGAGTTCTGTGTGTGCAATTAAAACTCTTCTTCCCCCTCTGTTGCTTTTAGAAATAAACATGTGCCAGAGAACCTAATCCGATGTATTTTTAGTCTTATTTACCCCGATTCCGATAGCACTATATTTGACATAAAATAAGCCCTTAATAATTATTCGTAGAATGATAACATAGTTCCAATCTCTTTGTCTCACACACAGCATTTCTACCTGAAAATGACTTTTGTGATGTAAAAAAAGGAGAAGAAGCAGGAGGAGAAAACAGAACAGAAACAAACCCAGGGAAGTCTCTGGAAAGCTGATGCTCCTGTTCATGCTCCCGAGGGAAGAGATCACTTTCCGCCCCTGATCTTAGGGAACCCGTTCTGCTTAGTATTCATTTCCCTACAGAAGGAAAAGCTGGTGAAATACAGCCCTGAGAACGGGAAGAGATTAAGCATTGAGGTGCAGCAACATCACGACACCTGGCGTCTCGCTTGTGTGGGAGTATGCAATTCCCAGAGCATTTTCCCCAGAGTTCATTCCACTTGATTCTCGCAGCTTTGGCACCGAGTCGAGGTCTGGCTTCCCCTATCTTCTAGCTGACCCTCAGAAAGACTGGTCAGCCACGTGACCACACTCAGTGCTGACCCTCGAGACTTGGGGCAAGGGCTGGAAAAAAGTCAGAGCTCCAAAGATGGAGAGAGACCCCTCTTCGCGAGGCCCAGGAGTGCCGTAGACCTTCTTTAGGAGCCTTGGCCTGAGCCCCTTCTCCCCGAGGGCATCTGGGCTGTAGAGGGCCTGGCATCTCACCTGGACACGAGTGCGGTGACTTGATGGTTGTGACCTTTTACTGAGTCTGTGGCCAGGTGGGTCAGGATGGGCAGTCTCCTTCTGTGCTTTCACCATGATCTGAGAGCCCAGCTGAGGATGGTTGGGCCAGGGGCTGGGCAGAGACCAGTGATAATGGGGTCAAGGACAGGGCAGGGACCCAGGGCGATGGGCTAGGGGCTGGGCAGAGGCCAGCACTACAGCCCACAGGAAACCCCCAAAGTCACTGCTCGCCGCATTCCCGAGCACACAGGTGAGTTCCAGTCAGGAATGCCAAGTGTCTGGGAGCTGAAGGACCTGCTATGACCCTGGGCTCCCCTGAGGAAGGATGCTTGGAGCCAAGACAGGAGAGTTAAGTCCAAAGGAGAAAGGGTTGGGGACAGCAGGTCAGGTACCAAGCCCATCAATAAAGAATGCCTGACAACAGGACATCCCCTTACAGAAGGGTCTCAGGGAGGAGAAGAGCCAGTCAGGGTGCAGTGTCGCAATGATGAAACATACAACTTTCCATCTCATTCTTAAATGCTTCCTCCTACCCCCACCCACCTCCCCACTATCATGATCCCAATTCTTCCTTACAAATGCAGCTAGACCAGAGGATGTACACTGGTACAGATAGGAACTGGAAACATCCAGGGTGGATGATCCCTTCTGGACCAGTGGTGAGAGTGGCGATACCGGGAGGGTGGAGGGAAGGTGGGGTAGAAAGGGGGGAACCGATTACAAGGATCTACATATAACCTCCTCCCTGGGGGACAGACAACAGAAAAGTGGGTAAAGGGAAATGTCGGACAGTGTGAGATATGACAACATAATAATAATTTATAACTTATCAAGGGTTCATGAGGGAGGGGGCAGCGGGAAGGGAGAGGAAAAATGAGGAGCTGATACCAAGGGCTCAAGTAGAAAGCAAATGTTTTGAGAATGATGATGGCAACAAATGTACAAATGTGCTTGACACAATGGATGGATAGATGGATTGTGATGAGTTGTATGAACCTCCAATAAAATTATTTTTTTTTTAAAAAGAGGCCTGGAGCTGGGAGAAGCGTGCATAGTCTCTGGAGAGGAGCAGACTGATACATGCTGGGGAGGCCTGGGCCAGACCCGTCAGAGCTGGTGGCTGGGATAAGGACCTGGAGAGACCAGAGATAATGTTGGCAGTTTAAAACCAGAACACCTGGCCCTGTGTGATCCCCTTCTTTATAAGATTCTCATGGAGCTTCTTTGTCCACCAAGGACATTTCCCCAGCTTGGCTCTGCAGGGCCTCGAGGTAGCATTGCTTTGACAGCGGAAACTTTGGGAGGGAAAGCTTTGCCTCTGGGCAGAGAGGGACAGGGGTGTGGAAGGAGAGTGGGCTGGGGATCACAGGTGGGAGAGGCTGATCTACAATCTCAGCAAGACCTCAATAAGAGCAGAGTGGCCAAGAAACACCCGCCCCCCCGCCCCCATCACCGAACCTTTAGAGTCTGCCACCTTTTCCACCAAAGCATTCCACATGGCCTCTTTCTCTGGCGAGGGTCTCTAAGTGGAACCCCTCCCCGCCTTGCTCTTCCTAACTCCTCATCATGCACTCCCTAGAGGGCCCCCATTCATCACAGACACAGCTCATTTCTCACAGCTGCGTCTTTAGAGGGGCCAGCTAGGTGGACCTCCCAGCAGGCCAGCAGGAGGTCATTAGGATCAGAGATGTGAACTCCACTGAAAGATGAAAGGACTAATTTTGGGGAAAATTCTGGTCTTGGCTTTGTCCCAACTCAACATCATGAGGATGGAGAGACACAGGGAGCAATGAGCTCTTTAACAGGCTGTGTGTTTATTTACACCAGACTGACAGACACCCTCTTTCTTATTGTCAGGGCAATCTCTCCTCTAGAGCAAGATGGTGTGTCAGGCCTGGTTGACCAGAGGAAAAAATCCAGTGAGACTTCTATATGTGTAAGAAAGAACATTCTGGGGAGGGGGGGGGGGAGAAAGAACATTCTATCAAGAAGTAATTGTATATCAGGAAAACATCCCAGCCCAGTCCAGCTCAAGTCCATCAGTCTGATACTAGTCCCTAAGTCCTTCTTCAGACTCCCGAAGCCACATGCGATGATGCAGAATGCAGGAAGATCGCAGGCTGGTGGGGGCAGAGTTCTGTGGATCCAATGGCCATGGTCCATGCATAGGACTCGCAAGCCTTGGCTTATCAACAGGACGGTGAAGGGAGACAGAGAGAGGAGAGGAGAGGAGAGAGAGAAAGTTCCCAAGATCTTCCATGTGGCAGTGGGTTTTAAAGTTGGTACCAGGAGGCAAACACAAGACCATTCTTTCATAATATGGAACAACTAGAGAGGCGAGACACTGTAGCAACAGAAGTTACTTTACAATAGTTAAAAAGAAACTGCAGTGGCATGCAGCATCACACATGGATTTTAGAAACAAAATGTAACGCAAAGAAGCAAGTCATAGACACCTATACAGTATGAGTCATTTTAAAATGCTAAAATCGATGTCTTCCAGAGATCCATCCCTGTACAACAACCGAAAGAAAAAAAAAGCAGGGGCATGAATTCAAGATCGTGGCTGTCTGATCACATCTCCACTGAGTTTCGGTTTCCCCGTTTATGAAATGAGAAGACACCTACTCATCTCCTAGAGTTGCTGGGGGGCGGGGGCGGGGAACGAACGCAGATACCTAACACACAGTCCATCTTAACAAGAGGAAACGCGTTCATTCATCCTTTGTCTTGGTGCTCGGGATTCGCTCTTCAGAGACACTCCTCTAGCGCTCACTGTATTCTTCCCACGGAAAAGGACGCCTTCTTGTCCGACCGTCACAGAAATGGGGGTCTAGCGCTCTGCCTCCTCAGCATAACTGGCTGCCGTTACAGAAGACACATCACATCCCCTTCAGCTTGGTTTCCTTCCAGCCAAAAAGCCCCAGGCTTAACACGGGACAGACTTGCTTCATTCCTGCAAGATCCTGCAGTTGGGCCGATGGAGTCTTTGGTCAGATTACTAAGCTCCCAGCAGGCTGGGATGTTTGTTCTGAAGCTCAGGGTTGGGAGGTAACACAGCACACATAGACACGTGGCACCAGAACTTGAACTTCTGTTGAATCTGTAATACATGTTTTTGTGAGAGCATATAGTTGAATGCGGTAGAGCTAGTGGCGTTGGGAAGACATGCACATACAGAGTCCAGCAAGGTGAGATGTTATGTGTTTAATTACTGGTAATCCTATGGTATGCAAATAACTAAAAAGTTAAAATCAGGGCGCCAAACTTTAACACAGTCAGGAGACGGGTCAGCATTTTCTCAGTCACAGGGATTACATAATCTGGTTGTAGGAAAAAACAGGTTGACTGCCATCGAGTCAATTCCGCTTCATAGCGACCCTATAGGACAGGGTAGAACCGCCCCTGTGAGTCTCCAAGACTAACTCCTTATGGGAGTAGAAAGCCCCGCCTGTCTTCTAAAGAACAGAGAGTGGTTTCAAACTGCCGGTCTTGCAGCTAGCAGCCGCACGCATAACCACGCCACCACCAGGGCTGCAGAACAAACACAGTCAAGTTGTTCGGCTCGGCCCGAGATTTCAAAGTTCCTTCAACAAAGGGACCAGAGCTTCTGGTATTTCTGGCTAGTCAGGGCCTGGCAAGTGCAGATGCCCACTAGCTATTTGCTGAACGAACGAGCCGTGTTGCAAACATGAATTCAACTAACATGTTAAAAAGATAAAACTAAAACAGACTCATTTAATAAGTCCTTATTTTAAAAGTACTTTGCCAGCCCACTGGATTTGTTAGTTGATAGTCACATTTGATCACAACCCACCCCAGGAGGTAGCAGTCACTGCCCCAGTGAGAAGTAGAAGACTGAAGCTGGAGAAGCAAAGGAGACAGAGGGCAGTATGTTTTTATCAACATCATTGCAGTTAAGTGAGAGGACTCAGAGTACTCATGATTCCTTTAAGCTAGGGAATGATGAGCTGGCTCATCGCCAAGCAAACGTGGTACAAACTAACCACATGTGCTTGTGTCCTGAGACAAATCCCTTTCAGGTAAAGTAAAGGGTGCTGGTGCCCCATGGTCATGGGCACAGGGTCTCTGGGCCATTGAGGCACCACGAGTTCTCCGTTCCTCTGTCCTGGGAATACCACAAGAAGGCCTTTTCTGGAAACCATCTATTAGGAACGGAAGCAGTCTGCTAGCTGACCCCCTCCCATGCCTGCTGATGTGGGTGCAGAGCCATGGCCTCTGGCTGTCAGGCCAGCGCCACATAGGAGTGGCCATCCAGGCAGGCTAGGGTACTTATTCCCGCTTCTGCCAGGCTGCCAGGGCCGCAGGGCAGGTGCTTTTGTGTGCCATCAGGCCATGTGGATTTGGGCAAAGGTGGCAACTGATCCACACGGTCCAATTAGAGAGCCACTAGCTGCATGGGATTCCCTAAAGGTAACTTTAAGCACAATGAGTGAATGAACATTTGAGTTCTTCCGTCTCACTAGACCCATCTCAAGTGCTCAGCAGACGGATGGGTGCATGGCTACTGTCTTAGAGAGTGCCAATGTCAAACGTGTCCATTGGTGCCTCCCGTTCTGAAGATGCCATATGGGATGTGGAAAAACGCCTGTATGGATTTGCCTGCATTTTATTTTATTTTTATTTTTTTACTGCTCTTCTTCTGTGGTTGCTGAGAATATCCACAGCAAAATAAACAACTACTCACCAGCGTCTACAAGTTGCTAACACTTTGGAGACACTGACTACATTTATCCAGTTCTGCTGCCATCCTTCCCCTCCTCCTCTGGGAGGTTCCTTCACCATTCAGGTAAACCCACTGCCCACGGAGGGGGCCAAGCCATATAGCTAGTTCTTTTATTTTTAATGAACTTTTTATGGTGAATTAGGTGGGATTTACACATCAAGTCATCTTTTTTTTTTTTGGTCTTCCACAAATCAACCATACTCCCTGGCTGGCGCTGTTTTTGCCACTCCCCATTCCTCACCCCCTTCCCCTTATTTTAGCGCTGTGCCTTCCCCCTGAGCCACCTTAACACCTACCCTCTAGCCTGGGGACCCCCTCAGGGTCAGCAAACTTTTGAGAGGGAAGAGCCAATCCTGTCCTTCACAACAAGTTAAAGAGTATTTGAGAGGCATAAATGTATTTTTACAAACAAATGAAATCACCATTAGCTGAATAACATCCTTCAATTTTTTTCCGTTTTACTTCAAAGCCACTGTGCGCACAGGGCTCCAGGACTTTAGTTTACTGGCCCTGCTCTAGCCTACACACACTCTTTCCCCTGGGCCCTGCCCCACACCCAGGAACCATCCGCATCTGTTTCTTTCTCCTTCTTTTTAAATTAATAAATCATTTTATGAGGAGATCTTACAGCTTTTATAGCAATCCAGATATCAATTGTATCAAGCACATTTGTACATATGTTGCCAACATCATTCTCAAAACATTTTCTTTCTGTTTGAGCCCCTGGCATCAGCTCTCCTTTTTTCCCTCCCTCCCTCCACCTCCCACCCTCACGAGCCCTTGACAAATTATACAAGATTATTATTTTCATATCTTATACCATCTGCTGTCTCCTTTTACCCATGTTTCTGCTGTTCATTCCCTCCAGCCCCCACCCCCAGGGGCAGGGGTGGTGGTTATATATTGGATCATTGTGGTCGGTTCCCTATTTCTCCTCCTTCTCCCCCACCTCCCTCATGTGTCCATACTCCCATTTCTCCCCATTCTCCCCCGACCTACCCTCATGTATCCATACTCCCATTACTGTTCCCAAGGGGGTTATCTGTCCTGGATTGCATGTGTCAAGAACTCTTCTCTGTACCAGTGGACATGCTCCAGTCTAGCTGGATTTGTAAGGTAGAACTGGAGTCATGATAGTGGGGAGGAAGCGTGAAAGAACTATAGGAATGTTGCATGCTCTTTATTATGGTATGGATTTTAAAAAAATTTCCCTTCAAATCAGTGGTTTCATACAGTACTTGTCCCTTTGTGCTTGGCTAACTGCATTCAATATGTCCTCCACAGCCATAAGAATAATTTTCAAAAGAGCATAAAGGTCCAGGCAAACTTTTTATTTTTCCTACTGAATCTGTACTGTTGTTTGGTTTTAAGGGGGATTTGGGGGACTTGGGGGTGTAAGGTTTTATTGCAGGGAAATCGTTTCAGAGGTCCATAGAGTTTCATGGCTCAAGAAAGCCTGAAGTCTATGAGAATCGAAAATGTCTCCTCTCTTGGGGAAACAAGGAATGATGAGTCACTGTGTCAGCGGCACACAACATTCTGTTTGAGATGATGAAAAAGCTTTGCATACACACAGTAGTGATGTCAACACAACAGGAAAGATATCAATCAAGTCACTGGACTGTACACTCAAATAGGGTCAGCATGTCCGATCTGCTATTTGTTCTACCACGCCTTATTTAAAAACACAACCACGGCAACTGTTCAGAGCGTCGACCAGTAAAATATTTTTTCAGGATAAAAAAATGCCCCCCTTTGATCAGAATTTTCCGACACAATCTTTGATCAAATTGTTCAGCCAGAGCACCATCCAGCTCATCTGGTCTCACGGCAAACGAGGCTCTTGCTCACGGAGACAATTAGCTACACCTTCTGCTTCTTCCGTCTGTGCCTGCTTCTCCTACCTTGTTGTTCCAGGTGAACAGACCCCAATCGCTGCGCCTTGGAAGGCTGCTCCTGAGCTCTTACCCTTCAATTTTGTATTGTGATTTGGGTGAAGGTCTTTCAGAACAGGTCAGTCTGCTCTTCAAAAATCCACACACATTTTGTTTTATATCCTTGATTGCAATCCTCACAAAGTAGCAGCACATACTGGCTTTCTCTCGTTGCTTTCCATTTCCATTCACCCTTCATTCTTATCCCTTCCTGCCTTTCCAACATCTCCTCTGGGCAAATGCTCCTCTTTTGATATCAAATAATGAGCTGTGTTACCTACAACAGGCTTAAAGCATGACCAGGAGCCTTTGTCTCCAGGGCTCCACCAGTCTTTATCCAACCAGGGCACCTGGTTTTCCTTCGGATTTTACGTTTTGTTCCATGTTTTTCTTCTGCTCTATCAGACATCTCCAATGGTGAGTTCTCTGAAAACCACCTACCGGTAGTTCTTCGGTCTTCGGGTTGCCAAGGCCGAAGTTTGTGTGGTTCAATAGTTTGGGGGCACATTGCTTACATGCATCTTTGATTTTCTTCACTCTCTTTTGCTCTGGATGGGGCGAGATCAACAGTTGCACTTTAGATGGTGGCTTTTTTTTAAAATAAATCATTTTATTGGGGGCTCGTACAACTCTTCTCACAATCCATCATCTATCCATCCATCGTGTGTCAAGCACATTTGTACATGTGTTGCCATCATCATTCTCAAAACATTTTCTTTCTACTTGAGCCTTTGGTATCAGCTCATTTTTCCCCTCCCTCCCCGCTCCTCTCTCCCTCATGAACCCTTGATAATTTGTAAATTATTGTTATTTTGTCATATCTTACACTGTCTGATGTCTCCCTTCACCCACTTTTCTGTTGTCCATCCCCCAGGGAGGAGGTTATATATAGATCCTTATAATCGGTTCCCCCTTACTACCCCACCTACCCTCCACCCCCCAGGTATCGCAACTCACACCTGGTCCTGAAGGGATCATCCACCCTGGATTCCCTGTGTTTCCAGTTCCTACCTGTACCAGTGTACATCCTCTGGTCTAGCCAGATTTGTAAGGAAGAACTGGGATCATGATAGTGGAGGTGAGGAAGCATTCGAGAACTAGAGGGAAGTTGTATGTTTCATCATGGCTACCCTGCACCCTGACTGGCTCGTCTCCTCCCTGCGGCCCTTCTGGAAGGGGCTGTCTAGTTGCCTACAGATGAGCTTTGCACTCCCCATTATTCACAACGATATGATATTTTGTTCTTTGATGCCTGCCTGATACCTGATCCCTTCAATACCTTGTGATCACACAGGCTGGTGTGCTTCTTCCATGTGGGCTTTGTTGCTTCTGAGCTAGATGGCCACTTGTTTACCTTCAAGCCTTTAAGACCCCAGATGCTATATCTTTTGATAGCTGGGCACCATCAGCTTTCTTCACCACATTTGCTTATGCACCCATTTGTCTTCAGCGATCCTGTCGGGAAGGTGAGCATCATGGACTGTCAGTGTAATAGAACAAATTATTCTTGCATTAAGTGAGTACTTAAGTGGAGACCCAATGTCCATCTGCTACCTTAATACTAAATCTATGCATATAGGTTTATATCCCCATCATCATATATAAATATATTTACATATGTACATGCCTTTATTTAGACCTCTATAAATGCCCTTTGCCTCCTAGGTCTTTCCTCTATTTCATTTTTATTTCCTCTTGTCCCACCTCCATGCTCTGCCTTCATTTGGGTTTCAGAAATTCCTCTCGGTTACATTACCCTTGATCAAGCTCTACCAGGCCTCCTATACCCTCCTCACCACTGATTTTGGATCAATTGTTGTTCCCTTGTCCCTGTGTTTGTTAACACCACTTCCTCCCCCGCGCCCCCCCCCGCCACTTCTCTGTCTCCCATGTTTCCTCTGGCCCCCCAACCATCGGCCCCATTGTTTTCTCCTCCAGATTGTTTATCCAGCCTATCTCATCTAGATAGACCTGCAGAGATAACAATATGCACAAAAATAACAAGACAAATAGACAAAAGAAAACAAAACAATGACAACAACAACAAAATCAATGACACACACTAAAAAACCTGTAAATATTTCAAGGTCTGTTTGTTGACCTTTAGGAGTGTTTTCTAGTTGAGTCTGATGGGGTGTCATGCCCTGCCCCAGAGTCTATTTTTGGTATTCCCTGGGGACTTTGTTGCTCTGTTCCCCTTGCTGTTCTGTTGCACACCCTTAGTGTTTTGCCTTGGTGTGGTGGGGTCAGATGGGGCGCAATTCCCATACTGTCTCCAGTGTTGTCCCCTGTAGGGCTATGGGCAGTGAGGGAATCTTTTATGTGTTTCATATGTTGTTGTTGTCTTCTTCCCCATGAAAAAAAAAAAGAGCTGTTGAAAGCCTGACCCAAACTGCAAAAGTATTGACTTTTTTCTTTTAACCAGAAACTGCTCTGCAGTGTTGTTAAGTTTGTCTTTCCCAGCTAGAAAAGGGTAGTCAATAAGAAACCTATTAACTCATGATTTAATAAGGGGACTGTGTGCTTCTTTAATTTTAATTTCAAGAGATCTCATAGCTACAAATGGGCAAAGAACCAAGTTTTCAGGAGTGACCTTCTTCATGCTAATGCGAACCATTAAGTACTTGGTCACCATGGAAACTTGTGTTCATTAAGAAATATATATATATATATATCTATTTAAGCTTTTGTGAAGCCTCCCATCCACAGAAGCATTTCTTTATTCACTTTTCCTTCATACATGGAGACTTCACTCCTCCAATTTGCAGATGGCTTATTGAATTAGGAAACAATCATGTATTATCTTATTATTTATTCTTAACAATTATAACTAGCCTCTTTTGAGCTGCTTGATTTTAGAAATGGGATTATCTCCCCGCATTTAGGCATACAGAATGACTATTCTGCATAAACCTATGTTTCAGGGTTTTTAAGAGTTTAAAAAATTTTAAACATACTTAACCAGCATAGGAGCAAGAATTCAGTCTGAGAAAATGCCATTCCAGAGTCCAACCTTTGACCCCACTCTCAAAGGCTACCTCGTACTTCCCCTTCCACCCATCTAACTGAGAAGCAACAAAGCCCACGTGGAAGAAGCACACCAGCCTGTGAATGAGGGGGAGTGCAGAGTGGAGACTCAAGGCCCATCTGTAGACAATTGGACATCCACTTACAGAAGAGTCACAAGGAAGAGACAAGCCAATCAGGATGCAGTATAGCACCGATGAAACATACAACTTCCTTCTAGTTCTTAAATGCTTCCCATGCCTCCCCACCCCCATTATCATGATCCCAATTCTACCTTAAAAATCTGGCTAGACCAGAGTATGTACGCTGGTACAGATAGGAATTAGAAACACAGGGAATCTAGGGCAGATGATCCCTTCAGGACTACTGGTGAGAGTGGTGATACCAGGAGGGTGGAGTACAAAGGGGAAACTGATTACAAGGATTTACATATAACCTCCTCCCTGGGGGACAGACAACAGAAAAAGGGGTGAAGGGAGACATTGGACAGTGTAAGATATGACAAAATAATAATAATTTATAAATTATCAAGGGTTCATGAGGGAGGAGGGAGAGGGGAGGAAGGGGAAAAATGAGTAGCTGATACCAAGGGCTCAAGTAGAAAGCAAATGTTTGAGAATGAAGATGGCAACACATGTACAAATGTACTTGACACAATGGAAGCATGCATGGATTGTGATGAGTTTTACGAGACCCCAATAAAATGATTAAATCACACACACACACACACACACACACACAAAAGATGTCTTACTGTTGTCCCCTCTCCCACTGGCCTTCAGAAGGGTTCTGAACATTGGGGTTCAGATTTCTTGTCTGGAAGGCAGAGATAATAATACTCACTGTCTCACTGCCACGGACTGGAAGTCAACTCATAGCGACCCCATAGGACCAGCAAGAACCGCCCCTGTGAGTTTCCAAGGCTGTAACTTTTTACAGGAGTAGAAAGCCTCGTCTTTCTCTCAACAAACTGCAGTGGGCCAATAGTGCTGTCAACGAACAAAGATGGTACCTTGAGACCTGACCCCAGCCACGGTATTTCATATGCATGTAGAAGTTGGGCAGTGACCGGGGAACACCAAAGAACTGATGTATTTGGTGTGGTAGTTACATAATCTGGCATGGACTTGAGACTCTTAAGCGTGAAGGGCTGGAGTTTAGCCTGTGAATCAGGTCACCGTTTGACGCCTAATTTGGAGGCTCTATGGAGATAAATAGCTCACTGGAGGTGGGACCCAGACACTCCCCCTGTGAGACATTCCTGTTGACAAGCCACATGGAGCTACACTGATAGAGCAAGAGCCCTGAAACTGGAGGAGCCACGTGGAGACACACACCAGAGGGGAGATGCTTCCATCACCACTGGATCCACAAGACTCTCCACCCACTGGCCTGTGATCTTCCTGCACTCAGTGTCATTGTACTTTGTGTGTGTGTGTGTTTGCTATATTTCTTTTTTAAAACATTTTATTAGGGGCTCATATAACTCTTATCACAATCCATACATACATCAATGTGTAAAGCATATCTGTACATTCTTTGCCCTCATCATTTTCAAAGCATTTGCTTTCCACTTAAGCCCTTTGCATCAGGTCCTCTTATTTCCCTTCCCTCCCCCTCCCCCCTCCCTCATGAGCCCTTGATAATTTATAAGTTATTATTTTGTCATATCTTTCCCTGTCTGATGTCTCCCTTCACCCCCTTTTCCATTGTCCGTCCTCCAGGAAGGAAGTCATGTGTAGATTCTTGTAATCGGTTCCCTCTTTCCAACCCCTCTCCCTCTACCCTCCCAGTATCACCACTCACACCCCTGGTCCTGAAGGTATCATCCACCCTGGATTCCCTGTGCCTCCAGCTCCTATCTGCACCAAATGTACATCCTCTGCTCTATCCAGACTTGCAAGGTAAAATTCAGATCATGATAGTTGGAGAGGGTGGTGGTGGAGGAAGCATTTAGGAACTAGAGAAAAGCTGTATTCTTCATCAATGCTACATCGCATCCTGACTGACTTATCTCTTCCCCAGTGGCCGACAAATGGGCTTTGGGTCTCCACTCTGCACTTTCCCCTTCATTCACTATGGTAAGATTTTTTTTTTTTGTTCTGATGATGCCTGATACCTGATCCCTTTGACACCTTATAGTCGCACTGGCTGGTGTGCTTCTTCCATGTGGGTTTTGTTGCTTCTGAGCTAGATGTCCGCTTGTTTACCTTCAAGCTTTTAAGACCCCAGACACTATCTTTTTTGATCGCCGGGCAGCGTCATTGTACTTGTTGCATGAGTTTATGGACTAGCATCGGCATATGGGGTAATATCAGATTTACGGGCTTGATCTGGACTGGACTGGAATGTTTTCTTAATGTACAATTACCCTTTGATATAAAGTTATTTTTATACATATATGAGTGTCTATGAGTTTGTTTCTCTAGTCAACCTGGATTAACACATATGGGTTGTGATATTAGAGCCAGAAGAATCAGCCAATTTATGTTGGAAGAAGTGCAGTCAGGTTGCTCCTTGAAGGGAAGTGTGGCGAGGTTTTGTCTCACGTACTTTGGAAACGTTATCAGGGAAAACCTGTCCTGGAGAAGGACATCATGCTTAGTAAAGGGCCAGCAAACAAGAGGAAGACATGGACTTCAACATAGGAATGGCTGGCTGGCTGGATTGCGATAAGGGTTGTATGAGTCCTCAATAAAATGATTTTTTAAAGAAAATAAATGACCAAAATGGAGATAAAATGATAAGGTATTAAATTTTAACCCAACTACATCTGGAAAATACACTTTCCAATGTACTCTGCGAGAAATAAAAGAAAATGTTTTGAAAATGATGATGACAATATAGGTACAAATGTGCTTGACACAATGGATGGAAGTGTGGATTGTGATAAGAGCTGTAAGAGCCCCCAATAAAATGATTTGTTTTTTAAAGTCCAGATATTTTGGTGACTTAATTTCTGGAAGCAAGAACTCTTTGGAAATGTCCTGCTTCGACGTTAGTTGTCAGAGGCAAAGAAGAGAACTTCGAGCTTCATGACCTTCTCGCGAGCACAGGGGCCTATCATTTCAAAATGCCTTTGTTAACGTAGTAGGTGTCAACGCTCAACGATTTTCCATTAAGGAGTTCAAGTTCCCTGTTTTGGACTGAAGAACACGTGGCTCAAGTCAAACGCTGCCCCCCCCCCATGTCCCCCTTCTTGCCTCCAGGCTTCAGGCAGCCTACTTCTCTATAGAATACACACATGTCACCCAAACAACAGGTCACAAGATGACTCAGACTTGGAGCAGCCTGTGGGTGAAGCAGGGCTGGTGGGACCGCATGTGCCCTATCAGAAGCACTGCCAGGTGATCTGACAGCATACGAAAGGGGGGTCCCCCGTTCCAAGCCCCCATCTCCTTGTTTCCGATTTCCCCAGGCAGAGCGCTGTGCCCTCTGATTCCAGGCTTTCACCTCAGCACTCTCACGGAAAGAGGATGTCGCACTTGCCGCCCATTTCCTTCCTACCTTAGGCTGCGACCAGTTACATTTCCGTGGAGCGTCCACAGTGGTTCCAAGTCCAGTTTTCTGAGGACGGTGGGGTTCTCCCTCCGGTAGCAGAGATTCCGCCACCACCGGCATTCTATAGTCTAGGTCTGCTTTCAGGAAATAAGACCGTGGACACATCAAAACGGACCGACAGAAGGCCACACCTCCACTTGCTGCCAAGAACATGCGTGTGAAAGGCAGCGAGTGTGGGAGGAAGACCGACTCGAGGACACAGGACAGAGGGACTCGCAATGTGCTTCCCACAATGGGAGGTGGGACATGTCTTCCCCGACCCAGGCAGGGCCAGGACTGCCCTGAGGTTAGAAGCCGGGCTTGTTTCTCTATTCATTTGCGAGAGCAGGCATGTGGCGCAGAAGTCCAAGAGCACAGCTTGTTGGCCTGGGAACAGTTTATTTCCCTCAACAAGAGTCATCCCCTCCTCCCTCTGGCTGTTGAGGGTCCAAGCGTCCGCCCGCGGACATGCGGCGTGCCATGTGCTGGTCTCCTCAAAGCCCATTGCCACGAGCCACCTCGGAACCAAGACCACTCTCCCCACGGGGCGCTGGCTCTGCCAGCCCAACACGAGCCCGGTTTTACAAAGGAGATAAAGGCAGAAATTAATGTCTTTCCTAATTGACAACAGCTTGAGAAAGGTATTAAGATGCCAGGATTCAGCATATGGGCTATGGAAACACATCTCGGCTCCGGCTTTTTTTTTTCTACCCCCCCCACCCCCCCACCCCCTACCCAAAGTTGCTACCACGTGCTTTAGAATGTAACCAACTAAAAGGCTGTTAACGGTGTGGCATTTTCAAAGTAATGCATTCTCAGGATTTCATATTTAGAGGATTTATTTGAAAACATCCTACTCTCCACTGTATAAATAAGAGGAAACAGCGTGACAAAAAGTGTCATAACTACAGTTCTTGGCACCCAGCACGCTGATCTTCCCCTCGCATCAGCTCCAGGATGACAACTGGGATTCAGAGAGCAGAGGGAGGCGGGTTACGAGGTTCTCCACACGCAGCACCCCGGGGTCCCCTCCCCCGGTCCACTTCCTCTCATCCAATGGTGGGGCTTGGAGCAATTCTGGACTGGCCCCGGTGATTCAGAAATGGTGGACTTGCCACCCAGATCTTTCTGAGGAAAGCTGCCTTGACAGGAAGTCCCTGCAGCTGATAAACAAGCAACAGCTGTGGGGTGGGGCGAGGCACTCCCCAGCAGAAACGTCCGGGATGCTCTGGGATCCAGGAAGGAAGCATGGGCAACGCAATTATAGGGAGGCGCAGCAAATCCCAAATTGAGCCTGGGGCACATGCCGGGCTCCATGAGATTAGCAACCCCAAGGGCCACCCCCCTGACTTCAGGAAAAGGTCTAATGTCAAAACCTGCAGGCCCTTGGAAGCAGACGCAGGGAGCGCGGCAGGGGAGGGTGCAATCACTGTGCCAAGTGAGGCAGGTCAGTGACCCCACGCGAATCTTAAGAATACTTCATTTCCCATTCCTTTCTGAAGCTCCCCTAGACTTTTATTAGAAAGCAGCCTTAAAGTAACAATGGTGGGTTGTTGTTGGCATGGAACGCACTCATGTCCGAGGGCACCTGACTTTATTGAGCTTGGCAGACAGTGAGTTGTTTACAAAGGCAAGGTTTGTGCCACCCGGTGTCAAGGTCAAATGCTTCATGTCTCTGGATCACATTTTGGTCATTTCACAATATTTCCATTCCCGCCCCCCACCATGTGATTCATCCTTAATAGACTACAGGGTAGTGTAAACACAGCTTTATATGCTCTGGAGCAGGAGGGAATTCATGCGACCCACGTTATTGATCCACGTTATAGCGGTGTTCTGGAATCCAACCCACAATAACCCTGCGATCTGCCTGTAACATGTATAGTCAAAAAGGGACTGCTTACGAGGGTTCTAGTTCATACGTACATACATGGGTCTATTTCCAACAAAATACACGTAAACACGTGCTCAGCGAGAGGATGCGTGAACGGCTGCGGATAAATTCTCTCAGGAGTGCTTGCCGTAGTCTCGGCCAACCAGAGCAATGGCTCCCAAGGGGAGCTGCTGGGCCAGTCAAATTCAAGGCCGAGAGGTCTGCTTGGCAGGTGATGGGGGGCTGTTTTATTTTGGATTCCATGGACACCTCTGGTCTTCTCACTGGACACAGGACGATCATGAGGCTTTGTTATGAAGGAGGCTGAAGACCAGGTTATAAACCCAGGCTTCTAACTCTGGACCCAGGTTCTTCACCTCCATCACCAAAGTCATCAATTCACTCTCTTACTGGCATGAACCTAGCACTGGGGGCTCCTGGTGGGGAGCGGCAGGCATGTCCTCCTGCACAGGGAGGGAGCTCACAGACTAGGAACCGGCTCCACGATGGCCAAGGAGACAGATGAACACGTCAGACTGCACTGGGCCAGGCCAAGGAAGAGATGTGTGGTCTGGGATCTCACACCTAGACTGGGATGACCGAGGAAGGACACTCAGGCAGAGCAATCAGCGTGTGCAAGCGCTCAAGAGTTGGGGTGCGGTGAGGGGAGAGCCCAAGGGACCAAGAGCAGCACTTAGATAGCAGGGAGATACAGGTACAAGTGAGGCAGCGGGTGCCACATCTGCTCAGTCTGATAGCCCGGCTTCAAGTACCACACCGAGTCTTCAGTGTGCCCCAGCGCCAGCTCCGGAGTTATCGCCAGTGAAAACACAGTGGCCACCGAGTCATTGCCAACTTCCTGGTGAGCCAGGAAGGGTTTCAGATTTGCACAGGGCTCTCCGGGGCGGCCTTTCCAGAAGCCAATCACCACAGCTTTTCTCCAAGATACCTCTGGGTAGACTGGACCATCGGCCTTTCAAAAGGCAGCCAAGGGCGTTCATGTTTACCCAAGCGGAGACGCCACCAGAGTCTATTTGGACTCCATCTCACATCCCTGCCCCGCATTGTGCTCCTCTGGGGCTAGACATTCCCGGAGGCTGCCAGCAGGGACTCAACGCGAGGAGAAAGAATGAGACAGAGAGGCTCCCTCCACTCGAGGTTCACAGAAGTCAAACTCAGGCCTTGTGGTGTAAGCGACGTTGTTTTCCTGGCAGCTACCGGCAGGCTTGTGCAAGACAATCTCACGTCCCCAGGAGAGTGGTTTTCTCAGCCATGGCTGGGTGAGCACCCAAGGGCAGTCAAGGAAGAAACATTCGGGGAGGGGAACGCAGGTGGGTTGCCATCCCACCCCTGCGGTTGGCAGGCCCGCTCATCAATCCCCTCACCAGGGGCGAAGGGGCTCTCCATGGAGCAGGATGTGACCTCTCCTGAAGGTGGCAGGAGCTCTCTCACTTAAGACTCCATGAAGAAGGGGGGAAGCCATATATAAAGGAACTAACACGGTCTGGAATGAGGGGTCTTAAAGGTAGTTTCAAATGAAGGGAGACAGCTGGCAAGTGGACAATGGTTCTCACTGGTGCAGTCACAGCGGCAGTGCTGTGGCCGGTGTGTTTCTTAAACTACCTTGGCCTCACCTTGCTTTGCCCTCTACACCCCAGATGCTTTGGCCTCTGCCCCAGAACATCCCAAGCAAAATCCCGCTCTTGCAAATTCAGAATTGTACATCACTAATCTATTGACATAACTCCTTCTTTAAGAATCCCCCAGGAGAAAGCCCGAACTCCTCTCGAGGGCATGTGAAGCCGAGCTGCCTAGCTGGCTCCTGAACACCTCATCTGAAGTGCCCTCGACTCGTTTCCCAACCCACCATCCTCTCCCTTCAGACGCTCCGAACCGCAAGTGGACTGCAATTCTCTCTACACCCTGCGACTCTATTCTTTCACAAAGTCTAATTCTGTGTGTGTGGGATGCCGGCCTCCTCTGCGCCCCACACAAGCTTCTGGACAACCTTTGTAGACATTACCTGATTGTCCAGGTGCAGCCTGATTGTTCAGTCCCTCCTGGAGGGAGCTGCTGCTGCGGTCTGCCAGTCCGTGGCATACACTCCTCTCACTAAACACTCAAACAATCTGGTGCCTGGGAAATGGGAATCCTGACTGCTAAGGCCCAGAATGCAGCAGGCACTCAATATGTGTGTGCGGGATTTCATTACACATTTCTGCTTCCTACATGGCCAGAGACCAAAGACTTCAGATGATTTCAACATTCCAACTACTCCATTTACTCTGTTTCCCATTGCGAGAACTGCAGCACCTAATCAAGCTCTGGCCTTCCAGTCTCCCAACAAACACGATTCTGATGAAGCCGGACCAAGGCAAACATTGCACAGCATGCTCGCTCTAAGCCTTTTTGAATGAACAGATTTAGTTAATAGCTCATTTTAAGAGGAAAAGTGCCCATCGCGTTATTTTCAATTTGACTTCATTTCAAATTCTACTCACCCAGATGTTATTGTGCAAGGCACGGGCCTCAGCAGCGGGCAGATTGGCAAAGACCCTGAATTCCTGCCAGCGCTGAGTCGTTAGCATTTTATCGACTTCCAAACAAATAAGGGGAGGTGCAGAAACGAGGGAGAGGGCACACAGGGGTCAGGGACACTGTCCCAATTGGTTGGTGGGGATGCACCCACGAGCCTCTACTGGTAGAATCGCTTTCCAGCATCTGCCCGCACACAGGGGGGCAAGGACATGCCCAAACAGGGCGGAGGTCTCTCTGGGTAGCACAAGTAAGAGGATTTTGATGTTGTACTTATCTATGTTTTCCAAAATGTCTAGAGTTTCGTCATCCGGGGAAAGAGTGAAGTCCTTCTCCCTTGTGTTTTTAAGTTCTACTTGTACATGGGAACAAACTACATAGGCAAAGTCACCCACACTGCCATCCCCGATGCTCTTGAGAAATAGCTGGAATTGGAGCTGGCACATCCATGCGTTATGCCAACATGCCTGAGGCGCTGAGTACAGGGACTGAATGAGCAATGTGTGCCTCTGTGGGGGTGGGGGTGGGGGTGGCATAATAACAACCAACCTGAGAGCACTGTAATTGAGGACTGATTCTTCTACTTCCCTGGAATACAGCTATCAAGAGAATTCCCTAACCACAACCAAGATACCCCCAGTACAAGGGGGTGGGGGCTGGGGGTGGGGAGAGTCTATGATCAGAGAGAGCTCCAAGAATTGCTTCTTCTTGAGGGCACCGATTACAAGGATCTACATGTGACCTCCTCCCTGGGGGACGGACAACAGAAAAGGGGGTGAAGGGAGATGTCGGACAGGGCAAGATATGACAAAATAATAATTTATAAATTATCAAGGGCTCATGAGGGAAGGGGGGCAGGGAGGGGCAAAAAAAAGAGGACCTGATGCAAAGGGCTTAAGTGGAGAGCAAATGCTTTGAAAATGATTAGGGCAATGAATGTACAAATGAGCTTTACACAACTGATGTATGTATGGATTGTGATAAGAGCTGTATGAGTCTCTAATAAAATGTTTTTTGTTTTTTTTAAATTGCTTTTTCTTACATATTGCCCTCTTTGCATCTCTCAAACACACTTGAAGGAAAGCTTATCTGGGTTGGCTGCCTGGTGTTGTAATCGTGCTGCAGTCTGTTACCCTGTGTCCACCCTCCTTTCAACATGATATTGCAGTTCCTCCTAACACAGGACAGCAGAGGTGATACGGTGCCCTTTCTGAGCCCGGGCAATAGCTTGGCACCTGTTCTTGAAGCCCTAACGCACCAGGAAAATAAGCCCTGGCCAGCCTGCTGGATGGTTAGAGGTACCTTCACCTCTCCTCCCCTCCCCTCCCTCGTCTCTTACCGAGCCAGTAGTCAGACAAGCCCCAGACACAGAGCTGACTGCAAGTGTGTAAGGTGGTCAAGCTGAGCCTAGACTCACCCCTTTCCAGCATCATGAGCTAAATACACACGAGTGGCTGTTGGCGTAAGCTACTAGCTTTCGGGGTGTTTTATTACAACAGCGACAGCTTGCTGATTGCTGCCCCAAGTGTACCTGCGAGAGAAAGAACACCTAGGCCCACTGAGCAGGTGAGGCCCTGGCCAAGAGCATCACCCCCTGCAATGGCCACCAGGGTCTTCCAGGCCAGAGGGGGCCTTTCAAGGTTTCCGCATGGTGGTAGGTGAAGTCACTGCCATCGAGTTGATTCCGACTCACAGTGACCCGAGAGGACAGAGTAGAGCCATCTCCATGGGCTTCGGAGACGCTACATCTATCTCTCCAGGGGTAGACAGCCTCGCCTTCCTCCCACCGAGCAGCTGGCGGGTTCTAACTGCTGAGCTTGTGGTTCAGTGCATAGCTTCCTACCCACTAGAGCTCCTTGTGGCAGCTGACGGGCCATAAATAGGACATAATCAGCAAGCCTGCATGTACGATCTGAAAACTGATATTTATTTTAAATGATAAAATACAGGCCTACAGTCTCATTGCTCTCAGACTCCCTGACGCTACCGTGGTGGTGTGTCCTCTTCTACCCCTTTGCCTACACACCTGCACTCATGTATCTGTGCTTTTGTGCATTTGCTTTATGGTGTTCTCCCCCCACCCCCACCTCCACCCCACCAATTGTTGTTAGGTGCCCCCAAGTCAGTTCCAACTTATGGTGACACTATGCACCACAGAACAAAATCCTGCCTGGTTCTGTGCCATCCTGAGCAATCGTTCCTGTGCTTGAGCCCATTGCTGCAGCCACTGTGTCCATCCAAGCTTGATGTCGTACTCCAGGGACTCATCTCTCCTAATAGCGTGTCCACAGTACGTGAGACAAAGTCTCACCATCTTTGCCTCTAAGGAGCTCTCTGGTCATACTTCTTCCAAGATGGATTTGTTTGTTCTTTTGGCAGTCTATGGTACTTTTGGTATTTTTCACCAATTCAATTCAAACACACCGATTCTTCTTCAATGTCCAACTTTCACATGGCTTGGGTCAGGTGCACCTCACTTCTCAAAGTAACCGCTCTACTTGAAACACTTTAAAAGAGGTCGTGTGCGGCAGATGTGCCCAATGCAATGAGTTGTTTGAGCTCTTGGCTGCTGCCTCCACCAGCAATGATTGTGAATCCCTTAAACCAGCAGTTCTCAACCTATGGGTCGTGACCCCTTTGGGGATTGAATGACCCTTTCACAGGGGTCCTAAGACCATTGGAAAACACGTATTTCTGATGATCTTAGGAACCAAGACCCTGCTCTTCTATCCCTCTCCAGGCGGGTCTGCCCACATGCAAGTACACCCACATACGAGTACCCGGCACGAAGAATGTTACCCATGCTACACCATGTTTCAAGCCAACATTTCATTTCTTTATAATTAGAAATAAATATTTCACAATATATAATTACATATCATTTTTGTGATGAGTGACTATGCTTTAGTTATGTTCAATTTGTAACAATGAAAATTATCTTGTATATCAGATATTTACATTAAGATTCATAACAGGAACAAAATGACAGTTATATAGTAGCAATGAAAATAATTTCATGGTTGGGGAGTGACCCCAGCATGAGGAACTGGATGAAAGGGTTGAGAACCACTGACTTTTTTTTTTTGAAGAACAATAAAAATGTATTTTAAAAAATTTTTTAAATCTTTTTATTGGGGCTCATAAGTCTCTTATCACAGTCTGTACATACATCAAGTGAGCAAAGCACCCTTATACATTCGTTGCACTCATCATTCTCATAATTCACCTTCCACTTGGGTTCCTGGAATCAGCTCGGTTTCCCTTTTTTCCCCCCCATCCCCCTCCCTCCCCGATCCCACCCCTGGTCCCTTGATAGTTTATAAATAATTATTATATCTTATCTTACACTCCCAGGCATCTCCCCTCACCCACCTCCCCATTGCCCATCTCCCAGAGAGGAGGTTACACATAGATCTCTGAGATCGGTTCTCCCTTTCTACACCCCCTTCCCTCCTGGTGTTGCCACTCCCACCGCTGGTGTTGAGGGGTTCGTCTGTCCTAGATTCCCTGTGCCTCCAGATCCCCACTGCACCGCTGTACATCCTCTGGTATAACCAGGTCCGCAAGGCAAGGTAGAATTGGGGTCATGATGATTGGGAGGGGAGGAAGCGTTCAGGAACTAGAGGAAGGTTTTGAGTTTCATTGTTTCTACACTGAACCCTGAGTGGCCCATCTCCTCCACACTACCCCTCTGGAAGGGGTGTCCAGCTGTCTACAGATGGGCATTGGGTCCCTATCACACACTCCCTCTCTTTCACGGTGATGTGATTCTCACCACCACCCCACCTTTGTTGTTGGAGACCTGGTCTCCTCTGTCCTTCACTGTCACCTATGTTGGTGTGCTGCTTCCGTGTGGGCTCGGTTGCTTCTGGGCTAGATGGCCGCTTGTTTCCTTTGAAGCCTTTAAGTCCCCAGACGCTATATCTCTCAGTAGCCGGGCACCATCAGCCTTCTTCACCACACTTGCTTATGCACACTTTCGTCTTCAGCGATTATGTGAGGAAGGTGATCACACAATGATTGTTTTTGTTCCCTTGTATCTGCTACATGGTCCATTCAACACCTTGTATTCGCTTAGGCCGTGTGCTTCTTCTCTGTGGGCTTTGTTGCTTCTGAGCTAGATGGCCGCTTATTTGCCTTCAAGCCTTTAAGACCCCAGACGCTATATCTTTTTGATAGCCGGGCACCATCAGCTTTCTTCACCACGTTTGCTTACACACACGTCTGTCTTCAGTGATCATGTCGGGAAGATGGGTATCCTGCAATGACTGTTTAGCAGGGCGAGGTGCTATTGTATTGGGGGATTATGCATGAGGAGGCCCAATGTCCATCTGCTACCCTATTACTGAACCTATAAATATATGCATATAAATCTATTTCCCCCATAATCATAAGTATATTTACATATGTATATGTCTGTATTTAGGCTTCTCTGTATGCACTTTGCCTCCTACTCCTTTCCTCTATTTCCTTTCGCTTTCCTCCCGACCCATTACCATGTTTAGCCTTCATTCTGGTTTCAGTAATTCCTTTCAGTTACCTTGCTCTTGGTCACTCCCTACCAGTCCTCCCCTCCCCTCCCTCCTCTGGTTTTGAACCACTCGCTGTTCCCTTGTCCCTGTGTTGGGCGACACCTCCTCCCTTCCCCTACCTCCCACGCTCTCATGTCCCTCCAGGACCGTTGGTCCTGTTGTTTTCTTCTCTCATTATTTGTCCAGCCTATCTTGTCTAGGTGGACCTGCTGACATAGTAATATGTGCATACAAATGCATATGACTTTGACTGCGCCCAAGTGGCACATAAGAACATGGCTTTGACAGAAGCAACATCGACATGCTGATAAGCAGAAAAGCCACTAACATACAAAATTTACAAGGTAAAAAACACAACAAATAAAAAAAGACTAAACAAAAAGATAGCAAATATTTAAAGAAAAATTGCTAGTAGTTCAAGGTCAGTTCGTTGGCCTTTAGGAGTGTTTTCTAGGTGTAGCTTGTGAGGCACCACATCCTGGCCCGGAAGACCATCCTTTATACTCCCTCAGGATCCCTTTGCTCTGCTTCCTCCACTGTTCCATTGCATGCCCCCAGTGTTTGCCTCAGTGTGGCGGGGTCAGCTCAGTCGCCCATCCCCCATTGTGTCTCAGGTGCCGTCCCGTGTAGGGCCATGTGTTGGTGCAGGATGTCGCATCTCATAGTGTGGCCAGCTGAATGGTCCTCTCTGTATGATGGGCCCTTCTAGCTGGTCTATCGACCTTGGGCTTGGTGGACCCAGGTGTACTCCACTACGTCCTTTCTCCTTCTTTTGTTTCAGCTTCCTTCTGGATGTGGTGTGGTGGGTCAGTTCCTTTCCCACTCCAGACGATCTATTTTTGTTTTCTGGAGAACCACTGCCTTAAACAGAACTCTTTTTTGTAAAAATCTTAGAAATATGTCCTGGTGACTGTGGTAGTTACTTAATCTGGTGTCAGTTGGGGACTTGAGAAGATTAAGAGTTAAGAGTCTCGTCTATCAATCGGGTCATAACCAAAGAAACCTCCGTGTGGGCATGGCCTTCTCCTGGGGATTCTGGGAACTCCTAGATTTCCTCCTTGGAGATGGGAGACACTCTTTCTCGCTCACCCCTGAGAGACTCTCAGCTGAAAGGACACATGGAACTATGCTAGACTTCTGGAGCCAGAGAAGCCACGTGGAGACCCCTGCCAGTGCCCAGACGCTTATGCCACCACTGGGTCCACAAGACTTCCCACCTACTGGCCTGTGATCTTCCTGCATTCGGCATCATTGCATGTGTTTTGTGAGTCTGAAGAGGACTTTATTGATTGGTATCAGACATATGGACTAATATCGGACTTATGAACGGGGAGTGGACTGGGCTGGGATGTTTTCTCAATATTCAACTGCTCTTGTATATAAAGCTCTTTCTTGTCCACATATGAGTGTCTATGAATTTGTTTCTCTAGTCCACACGTACAAACACAGTGACCTTGCTGTGCTTAGTGGCTTTTATGTTGGCTCTACTTCAGGTGACCTCATACACAACAGAACACAACACTTCCCAGGCCTGCACTACCATCACCATCCTTGGTTTTCTTGAATACACTGTTGTGTCCACTGCATGTTTTTCAGTGCCTTCCAACCTGGGGGCTTGTTCACCCTCCACAATATCACATGCAGTGTTCTGTTCTGTTCTGTTGTAGCCCACGAGATTTTCACTGATGGATGGATTTTTAGATGTATAGCACCCACTCTCTCTTAGTCTGGGTGTGCTGCTGAACCCCGTTCAGTATCTTAACAACACACGGGTCTTCACCGTACAACAAACTGACAGGTGCTAGTTGGAGACCTGATCATGTCCAATATTATAGAGTCTGTTCTTTCTTTTTAACTATGGCGAGGAGTAAATGTAGTTCAGGCCCTCTAACGAGTCCATTGTAGAGGGACATGAGGCCATTTTCATTTTCCCCAAGTTCATCTCCAGGCACACAGGTTGAGTTCCTCCAAGGCTGAAGCGGAGTCGTGGAGTCACTGACCACAGGCCTGGGAGCCTTTCAGAGGGAGGACAGCAAAAGATGGACAGGTATCAGCCACGCCGCACACTTCCCGGAAAGCCCGCTGTATCCCTTGAGTCTCTCTTACCTCCCACGATCCTCAGGATCCCTCCCTGTCACTCCCCCTAGAGCCTGAAGTGTTTACGAGAAGGGAACTTCCCGGAGAGTTTGATCATTCCCTGCCTTCATGTGAAAGGCACGTGTCGTGAACTAGCTCTCTTTGTCCAAGCAGGGGATGCTCTCAATTTGGTTGTTATTGTCATGACGTGATTGGTTCTTTCTTTCTTTCTTTTCCTTTTTTGATTCAATGGTCCTTCCAAGGGAAAAAAAATGTTGATTTTTTCCCCCCATCTCAATAAACACCAAATTCTTAGAGGAAGGAAAAAATATTAGACGGAGCACTACAAAAATGAGAGATGGAATGCCCAAACGAGTAAACCGAAAAGAAGCCATTGGATGTCGGCACAGCCCATCAATGCAGGTTTTGCTGGCTGGGAAAGTATCCTGGAGAAAGCGACCAGACTCTCTTCCATGTTCCAGGTAGAAGAGGATGATCATGCGGATGGAGCAGTCACTGACCACAGGCCCACTGAGCATTTTCAAAGGAAGGGAACCACACAAAGGGATGGAGATGTTCCCCAATCCACCTTTCCCTGCAGACTCTGGGCCATGCCCTAACGTCTGTGCTGGCTCGGCGGCGTAGAAGTCTAGCTCTCCCTGCAGGAGACCTGGGGTCCCTTCTTGGTCATTGTACCTCAAGTGTAGCTACCATCCCCCCTGCCAACAGAGGCCTGGTATTGCTACGATGCTGAACGGGCTTAGAGAAGCTTCCAAACTGAGAGGGAGTGGAAAGAAACGCTGAAAGATGAGCAGTGAAAATCTTAGGTGCCCAGCAGTCCGGTCTCACGAAGTGTGCGGTAGGTCACAATGAGCAGAGGACCGACTGAGTGGCAGCTATCAATAATGATGCTCTCGGGGGTGGGTGGGTGGGTCCTGAGTGATGCTCTGGAGGGTTTGGCAGGAGGCTGTGTGCCCTGGCATAAAATGGTCCTGGGCCCATGGGCTTCCTAGGTGACAGGCTCGGAGTTTTCTGAACCCCGTCTCCTTGAGTTCTACAGCTTGTGCTTCAGAACAGCCCTTGAAAGCTCTGGGGCTGGGCATTGGTTGAAGGTGTTTCCATTTAATTGGCGGCCAGTCATTCTAGGGTTGGTGTTCTGACTTGGCTGTTAGACCTCTCGCTCACTGCCACTGAGTAGTTTCCAAGGCCAGGTGATCTTCGAAAGGAGGTTGTCTGTCTTTCTAGGCACAGGAAGCTTGATCTTTCTCTGTCAGGGCGGCTGGTGGGTTGAAACTACCGACCTTGTGGTTAGCAGCCTAATGCTGATCATACTGCACCACTGGGGGCGGGTGGGGGAGGGTCAGGTTGGTGGGGGGCATGGGGAGCTCCTTTCCTTGTGCACACGTGCTGGGGCTTTTTGGACTTGCATTTTCTCGGTTTAAAACGGGGTGGGGAGGGAGTCAACAATATGTGAGAAAAGTTCCTTGGGCAACTAATCCAAGGCTCGGGCACAGCCTGCAGACATAATCGGGGGCACGTGGCTACCAGATGGCAGACTGGAAGCCGGTTTGCAGGATACTTGTCCCCGCCGCCTCCCCATCACTGCTCTCCCACACCCTTCCCTTCTTGGCAAGTCTCCATTTCCATTTCCCCGAAGCAACACAGCCCTGAGGCCAGCTCTTGCTCTGCTTTCTCTCAGGGGGCCTTGGGGGTGGAGCAGCTCTTCTCCGGGTGGTGGTTGCTGTGGTTTTGGTCACCCTGTCTGGTGGCAGTGCCAGTTCTGGGGCTGACATCCGGGCGGGCGCAGAGGAGGGTATGCACACTCACTTAGCCAGGCTCTGCTTCATCCTGCTTCTGAGATTCACCCCCCCCATGCATCACCACCCCCACCCCCCCAAGTGGCTCAGCCCCTATTCTGAGAGAGAGAGAGAGAGAGAGAGAGAGAGAGAGAGAGAGAGAGAGAGAGAGAGAGAGAGAGAGAGAGAGAGAGAGAGAGAGAGAGAAAGAGAAGAGAGACCAACACATGGCTGACCCTTGATGCTGAGTGTTGGGATCTGCCCTCCCCATGGCCCAAGTTCACAACAAGTTCAAGAGACTTCTCCAACACCCTTGAGAGCAGGGTGGGGCTTAGACGAAGTAAGAAAATATCTCTATGTTAGGGACTCGGCTTCACTCTGTCACCCACACCATAAAAGGAACGGGCAGTTCGATATCTCCATACATATTGTCGCTTCACTAGTCACACAGTTATTCATCTTTCAGGTGCTGTTTATTTCATGTCTGTTTTGATTTCCTCCACCACAGGGGGAGAAACACACAAACAAACAAGCAACTTGGCTCCTTTCCCCTCTTAAGTTTTTGTATATCAAGGGCCCCAAAGCCTCTCTACATAACTGCAACTCAATTGGTCACCACAGGGGGCCTAACACTGATCTCCACTTTCCGGAAGTTAGGTGATGGGCTGAGCTGGGGCCACACTAGGCAGATGGGGATCAGCTGGCTCTGGGAGAGGGAGTCTCACTGCAGGGGAGACGGAGCCAGGTGGCTGGGAGAGCTGAACCCAGGGGCACAGGCTCCCTGGCCATTTACTTCTCCTATCTTCCCAGCCAGCCTCCCCACATTGCAAACTGCAGGGTGAGAGGAAAGGCCAAAGTGGATGGGAGGAGACTGGTAGGATCTTACCAGGTGGGTTCTGCATGTGTGTCCTCACAAACCGCCTGGAGCTGCCCTCCTGGATGATGTGCATGTCTTTTGAGTCTTTGGGCCAGCGATGTGCGCGCAGGAGGAGCACCGGTCTCTGATCAGACGGTGGGGTGATTGCTTTGTGTACATGCATTGGCCATCCCAGGTCTAACAGGGCACCTTCGGTTCCTAGGGTCACCCCAGTGCTGGTATTGGGGGAGCTTAGACCAAAAGAGCTCCTCTCAGCCCGGAGGTTGCTCTTTCAGTCGCCACAATCTTGTCTAGGTGGGGATGCCCCGCCAATTGCTCAAGCTCAGACAGAAAAGGAGAAGATACAATTTTCAAACAATTTCACTTCTCACTAGCCATGGTGGTGACTCGGGAATGAAAGAAAAGCAAGCTTAAAATAGGATTCCCATTAGTTACTGGACGCGCTCTCCGTGATAGGGAGATGGTCTATCTAGCAAGATTTGCCTATCTGCTTAACTCAGGGTTTTACAAGATAAATACCACTGCCGCTTGCCTGTCTGCTCCTGCGCTGGCTTGCCTCTCATCATTCTGCCCTGCTGGGGAAGCCGAATGTCACGGATATTCATAGCAAAGGATGGTGTGTGCAGTGGGCCGGCATGAGGGTGCCCTGCCCACTCATCTGGGGCAGCCCCTGTGCCACACAACTGGAGTCACCCCTTTGGGGGATATAGGTGGGCCACTTCTCCTCTGAACTCAGCACTGAGGGGGATCCACAATGAGTCTCCGGACAAGGTTCCAAGCCTCTATCAGATCAGTTAGGGTTGCCCAATCGTCAGCCAGTACCGCCTTCACAATCTTGTCCTAGCTACTCCTGACTTTGTTCATATCATCAAGTACTAACATATTCCTTTATTACACTGGCCCACGTTGCCTTCGGAGGCCAATACACTGAAAGAACTTTCTATTAAGGCTCTAAGTGGAAAACGAGAGTGACTTCCCCTAAACAGAGAAAAGCCAGTGGAGACTGCCCCACCCATCATCCCTTCTCTTTCCATCTACCCCATCACTGTAGCTACCACCCACCTCCCACACTCTCCTGCAATCAGGAATGGTTTTGTCACTACGCGTAAGTTCTAGTCGTTGAGATATAGGAGGATATTGGGGGGGGGGGAGGCAACTTCCAGAAAGACTCATTAAAAGGAAGACTGCTATGATTGCCGATGTCTGGAATGCAGATGTGATGTGATGGTTGGAACTCCAGTGGGATCACGAGGTCAAGTTTGAGGCTGGATCTTCCAAGGGTGATGGGGCAGAAAGAAGAAAGCTGGTTGGTTGATAATATTATGGGGTCACCATCCCCGGCCTGGGCCATTTGTAGATGACTTTACAAGTGAAAGAAAAAGAAAAAAAAATCTTTCTTCTCGTTTTAGTTTCTGTTGCCACCAATCACCCTTCCTAGCAGCAAAATTAAATTCTTAACGGTTATGAAAATCACAAAACAAAGGCATATCTTTTAGAACAACACATGGTTGCTTAAGAACTATCTAAAATTCACCCAGGATATTATTACCCTTTGAGAAATACTGTTCTTTGTTCAGAGCTTTATGGGTCTTTTCTGGGGAAACATCCTCGTGGAGACGTAGATGCATTAATGAGTCGTTTCCAATCCATGCGGCTCCCAATGATTTACCATACCCTGTACTCATGCTCTGTGCTCTGTGACCTTTCAGTTCCTCCTGTCAGATAAGGAATATGTGGCCCCACCCTGCTAATGTTGGACTTGGCCATGTGACTTGCTTTGGTCAACAGAATATAGGAAGAAGTAACAGTGGGACAGTCTGAGCCTAGCATCTAAAATGCATCAGATGATCCCACTATCCTCGTGCATCTGCCATGACCCCAAAAGAACATGACTCAGCTAGTCCACTGGTCTAAAGGGCTGGAAGGCATGTGGGGAGAACTGGATCCACCCAAGCCTGGCCAAGCCCGGTCTAGATCACCTGACCTACAGATCATGTGAGAATGAATCGGCTGTTGTCTCAGGCTAACGAGTTTTGGAAATCCTTTGTTACACAGCGTCACGGTGGTAATTTTGATTGATTTAGTCAGGAAAGCAACACAATAGAAATATTTGATTCCATACTGTTTTCTGGAAAGCCACAAGCTAGTAGCATTCCCTACCTAACTCCTTACCTAACTATATTCCTACCCTGCCTTCCCTTCATGACATGGCTTCTGTCTTCCAGTAGTTTATATTTTAGCACAGGATTTTCCCCGTGCTAAAGACCACTGAGATAAACTCAAGTGTAAGCCCCAGTGAGAGCTATATTACAGTTTACCTGGCAATCGAGTCAACCAGTGACCCCCTAGAATATTACGGCCTTGATGAGGAGTCATAGAACTAAAGACCTGTGAAAGTGACATGAAGCTGGGATGTCCCAGCCACGGAAGATGCCACGGCAAGTTCAAGGTCCCCTGACTCAGCTGCATTTAGCCTTGCCCTGTAATGGAGAGCTGACTGGTGGTCATTTTTTTTGCTCCTGTAGAAAAGGTAACACAGCTCACCTCCATGATACTCTCGCTGAAGACAAATGGGTGCACAGGCAAATGTGGCGAAGAAAGCTGATGGTGACTGGCTATCAAAAGGTATAGTGTCTGGGGTCTTAAAGGCTTGAAGGTAAACAAGCAGCCATATACCTCAGAAGCTACAAAACCCACATGGAAGAAGCACACCAGTCTGTATGATCACAAGGTGTCGAAGGGATCAGGTATCAGGCATCATCAGAACAAAAAATCTTACCATTGTGATAGTGAATGAGGAGAGGAGTGCAGAGTGGAGAACCAAATCCCATTTGTAGGCCACTGGACATCCCCTTACAGAAGGGTCTCAGAGAGGAGACGAGTCAGTCAGGGTGCGATGTAGCAACGATGAAAAATACAACCTTCCTCTAGTTCGTAAATGCTTCCCACCCACCCCCACCCCCCACGATCAGGATGCCAATTTTATCTTGAAAGTCTGGATAGACCAGAGGATGTACACTGGTACAGATAGGAACTGGAAACACAGGGAAAACAGGGCAGATTATCCCTTCAGGACCAGTGGTGTGAGTGGAGATACCAGGAGGGTGGGTTGGAAAGGGGGTACCGATTACAAGGATCTACATGTGACCTCCTCTCTGGGGGATGGACAATAGAAAAGCGGGTGAAGGGAGACGTCAGGCAAAGCAAGATGTGACAAAATAATAATTTATAATTTATCAGGGGTTCATGAGGGAGGGAAGAGTGGGGGGAAGGATAAAAAATGAGGAACTGTCTTAAAGGCTTGAAGGTGAGCAAGCGGCCATCTAGCTCAGAAGCAAAAAAGCCCACATGGAAGAAGCACACCGGCCAGTGCGATCACGAGGTACCAAAGGGACTAGGTATAAGGCATCATGCAAAAAAAAAAAGATATATGTGTGTATATATATATGTGTATATATATATGTGTATATATATATGTGTATATATATGTGTGTGTGTGTGTGTGTGTGTATATATATATATATATATATATATATATATATATATATATATATATATATACCATTTGAATGAAGGAAGTGCAGAGTGGAGACCCAAGGCCCAAGTGTCGGCCAATGGAGATCCCCTCACAGAAGGGTTCAGGAGAGGAGATGGGTCTATTAGGGTGTGAGGTAGTACCGATGAAGAACATAGCTTTCCCCCAGATCCTGGATGCTTCCTCCCCCCAACTACCATCATCTGAATTCTACCTTGCAGGGTTGGATAGGGCAGATGTTGTACACTGGTACATATGAGGGCTGGAGGCACAGGGAATCTAGGGTAGATGATACCTTCAGGACCAAGGGTGTGAGGGGCGATGCTGGGAGAGTGGAGGGTGAATGGGTTGGAAAGGGGGAACTGATTACAAGGACCCACATGTGACCTCCTTCCTGGGAGAGGGACAGCAGGGAAGTGGGGGAAGGGAGACTCCGGATAGGGAAAGATATGACAAAATAACGATGTATAAATTACCAAGGGCACATGAGGGAGTGGGGAGCGGGGAGGGAGGGGAAAAAAAAAAGAGGACCTGATGCAAAGGGCTTAAGTGGAGAGCAAATGCTTTGAGAATGATTGGGGCAGGGAATGTATGGATGTGCTTTATACAATTGATGTATGTATATGTATGGACTGTGATAAGAGTTGTATGAGCCCCTAATAAATTGTTTAAAAAAATGGTTAAAAAAAAAAAGAAACAACAGCAAAAAAAAAAAAAGAGTTGTATGAGCCCCTAATGAAATGATTAAAAGAAACAGAAAGGTAACACGGATGCTCACGTTTGTTGGGTATGTGAAGGCACTCGGTATATGTGATCTCCCCGAATCTGTGTACGAGCCGATGAGGTCCTTCATTCCTATTTGACAATGGATGATACCGAGGCTGGTCCAATACCTTCAGGGTCACTGTTGATCTCATCCCTTTGACCCTTCCTCCACATTGGCTACCGATGAGACATACACACTCTGACCTTCAGACCTCTGCCCAGAATACTCTCTCCAAACCTTTGCATGCCTTCCCCTCACCTCCTTTCGTTATTTGCTCAGTGAGGTTGGCCTATTTAGAACGGCATGCCTCCTCCCCCACAGCCTTGGCCCCGTCCCTCATGCATAACTTTCCACGGGGCCATCTAGAGCAGGGGTCCTCAAACTTTTCAAACAGGGGACCAGTTCACTGTCCCTCAGACCCGTTGGAGGGCCGGACTACAGTTAAAAAACAAAAAACAAACTATGAACAAATTCCTATGCACACTGCACACATCTTATTTTGAAATAAAAAAAACAAACGGGGCAAAAACACCCGGCAGGCCGGATAAATGTCTTTGGCGGGCCGCATGTGGCCCCGAGGGCCGTAGTTTGAGGACGCCTGGTCTAAAGTCATTCAGTTCTGCTAGTCCCTATCTCTCCACGGGGCAGAGGTATTTTTAGTCTGTCTTGTTCTCAACAGTATCTCCTGTGCCTAGAACCACACTTGGCCCATGGCACAGGTTTTCAGAAGCAACAGCATGAATGGGTGAAGGAAATCAACGAGGCTCCGAGATGCAAAGAAAGTTGCCAATGAGCAACTGCAAGGCTTGAGGAAAGCCCAGGACAGCGTGACTCCTCCCGGAGCCCCAGGCTGCTATGTATATCATCAACTATGGAGCTTCCCTGTCCGCCTTTGGTGCATTCCACGTGAGCGCTTCAGTCATTCTGCTGTGCAGAGGGAGGAGAGTGGGAGAAGTCTCTTTTGCTTTAGAGAAAGGCCTTTAAAAAAAAAAACGAAAAAAACTCTGGATACAGTTGAAAGAAAAAGAATGGAAAAGCCAGTGGACCTATCATGTCAGTGACAAGTTTGTGCTGAAGGGAAAGCATCTTCCTTGAAAATGTGCAGAAGTATACTCGCTGTATGTGTCAATGTTATCCTCACAAGACTAGGGCCATTTAGGAGGTTCTCAACAGCTATTTCTACCAGTTCCCATCCTTCTGAAGCAGCCCCACCCCCTCCACTCTGAGACTCCAGCAGCTGAAACACACATGGTCTGCCAGTTGGGTCTCAGACCTGACACTTTCCAACCTTAGCCTACATCGTTCCTGTCCCTGTCCTAGCTCTTAGTGGGCTCTCACGCTCCATGTAGCTGTCTGTGCGTCAGGATTCTCGTCATTGTGCCTGTCACCTTGTGCCTGGCTGCTCCAGGAAGGTTGGCTCCCTTCCCCTTTGATCAAGAAGGTCTCCTGTGCTCACTTCCAGCCACGTAGAAGGATCAGCTGTGGTGTGGGTGATCTCCTGTCTCACTCACCCTCGTGACCAAGCCCCATTTGGATGCCGTCCCCAGGAAGGGAAGAGAGACTTTCATTAGCAGAAGGACGCTTCTTCAGAGCAGTGGTTCTGAACTTTCCTCATGCTGTGACCCTTTCAAACCATTCCCCATGTGGTGGTGACCCCCAACCATAAAAGTATTTTTGTTGCTACTTCATAACTGTCATTTTGCTACTGTTATGAATCAGGTGACCCCTGTGAAAGGGTTGTCTGACCCCCCAAAGGGGTCGCGGCCCACAGGTTGAGAAGTGCTGCTTTAGTCCAGGGATCCTGAAGACCCCCAGGTCCTTAGTCCTTGGGCAGTATGGAGGAATGAGGAGGACCCCAGGGTGTGGCTCAGAGCCCCAGCTGCACCCATTGCCCTCATCGCCACCCCGGGCCTTGGAGTCTCTCCCTGCAATCTGCCAAGAAATGCTGCTGGTGGTTCTCCTAGTTTGGTAAGAGGGAAAACTTCCATTGATTGCCTCTAGACCGTTTCCCGATCGTGGGGAATCTGCACCATCAATGAAAGAAGTTCGTAGGTCTTCCCCCAACTACCATGATCTGAATTCTACCTTGCAGGGCTGGATAGGACAGAGGCTGTACACTGGTACATATGAGGGCTGGAGGTACAGGGAATCCAGGGTGGATGATACCTTCAGGACCAAGGGTGTGAGGGACGATGCTGGGAGAGTGGAGGGTGAGTGGGTTGGAAAGTGGGAACTGATTACAAGGATCCACATGTGACCTCTTCCCTGGGAGAGGGACAGCAGAGAAGGGGGGAAGGGAGACTCCGGATAGGGCAAGATATGACAAAATAACGATGTATAAATTACCAAGGGCACATGAGGGAGGGGGGAAAGGGAAGGGGGGGGAAAAAAAAAGAGGACCTGATGCAAGGGGCTTAAGTGGAGAGCAAATGCCTTGAGAATGATTGGGGCAGGGAATGTATAGATGTGCTTTATACAATTGATGTATGTATATGTATGGATGGTGATAAGAGTTGTATGAGTCCCTAATAAAATGTAATAAAAGAAAAAAAAAAAGAAGTTCGTAGGATGACGGTCCTTAAATGGTGAGGCATTCCCAACTCTCGGGGATGAAACTGGGCAGGGAGCCTACTTATAAGGTTGCCAGGCAGGCTCTGTTGTCTGATTGAGTGGCACTGAGGAGCTGAGGGCATGGGCTGCCAGGCTGCCGAATGACAGGCGACAGTGCAAGTGAGGGAAGAGGTGAGGAAGGGCAGCCTCACTTGGGGAGGCCGCACACCTACTGGGTTGAGCTTGTGCTGGGACCTGGAGGCAGCCTCAGGCCCATCTCAGAGGTGAGAAAACGCAGGCTCCACGAACAGCGAGGGCAGGCACTGAACCGCAGCCCCTGTCTCTCCATTAAGCAGAAACACATGATAGAGTAGTATAGCCTTCCGGGCTTGAGCTGATTAGGGGTGACCTGATGCCTCTCCAGGCTTCACGGCGATGCAGTTACAAGGATGTGGAGCAAGTGGGGGAGAGCAGGCTGGGTCTTAGTTGCTGCACCAGCCCTGACATCATCTCCGTCCATCAGCTGACTTGGCCCCCCTGTGGGAGGTAGCATATCAGAGGGAGCAGGCCTGGACAGCAGGCCCGCTGGGAGAGCTGCCCTGGGAACAATTGAGGCCTCCCTTGGGGTATAGGAAGAGGCAGAAGCTCTGGTCCAATGTCTGGGGACTGTGGCTCAAGGCAGACTCTTCCGAGGTCCACTGCCAAGAAGGACCCTCCTCAAAGGCACAGAGAGGACAGCAGCTCTCTCTGGAGCCGGTTTCCCAAAGTCAAAATCCCAGCAAGGTGACGCGCACAGGGATTTGGAGGAGTTATCTGACCAGCTTCCCTGAGCACTGCAGTTAGAACCAAGGAGTGACCCGGGAGAGAACCCCCAGCAGAGATGGGTCTTTCCAGGCGGACAAACATGATTTGAGTTTTAAATAGGGCTCCCCGCACCAGTCCAAATGAATCTGTGCGTGTGCACAGACACACACCCAGTCACATTCCACACCCACATACACGCGATGTACAGATCCGAGTGGGGGTAAACCCAGAGAACCCAGCGCCCGTGGCTCAGCAAATGTCCCAGAGCAGCTGTTCTGTGCAGAGGCCACTCTCCTGGCAAGGCACTGGCACTCTGGTGGGCAGGGTGTGCCTATGGAGGAGGCGCGGGCATGTACCCAGGGGGTGGCTGTGGGCAGAGCCCCACCGGCCTTGTATTTTGGAGACCATGTGGCAAACCTGCTCCTTCCAGGCTGTGGTTCTGTTCGAGAGCCCAGACTGAGGGGGCTGTTTAGGGGGAGACCAGAAGCTGGGAAGGATTGAGGGGTCTCTCTGGAGCTCTTTCCCCATAGGCAGTGCCACTTGGACACAGCTCTGCTTCTCAACCAGGTGGGCTGCCCACTGAGCCTGAGGGTAGCCTGCCACTTCTGTAGCCACACTGTGTGCTGAGCGATTACATGCAGAGTTCTCAGGAGCCCCCCTCGCCCCCCACCTCCCCGGCCGATCATCCTGGGACAATGAGCTGGGACTGGGTTTGTGCTTTGCTCAGGTAGACGGGATTGAGTACTCTCGCCTGCTTCCATGACAGATACCTTGGCTCCCCTGACCACAGCCCAGGGGAGTGGCTGCTTGCTCCATCCTTTTGCAGGTGAGAGAGAGACACTGCCAAGTCCCAGAGGCCACCAGTAGAGCTCACCACTCCCTACCTCCTGCAGCTCCACTGTTGGGGCAGGTGAGAAGGTTAGGTAACTAGTAAGTGGCTGGCCAGGTAGCTAAGGCCCCGGAGGTGTATGACTTTGCGCTACCTCCAACCTGAGCCCGCCTGCACAGTACGACTAGAATGATAATAGAACTCGAGGACCATTGTCTTTTCTCAGTCCCGAGCTAGCAGAGCGGGCTGAGAGAAGTTTCCTTGCCTGGAATGGTTTGGTTTTCCGTTTCCATACAGCATCACATGTGACTGATTTTTTTATTCTCCTCCAACAAAGGACTCCTTGAAGCACTTCCGAGACAGTTTCTTCTAGAGATGTACAGCGAGCTATTTTCTTCCCAGCAGCAGATCTGAAAATAATTCTAACTTAGGGGCCATCTGCAGTAGTTTGAGTGGCTGCATATTCCCTTGGGATAAGTCCCTTTGGGAAGACAACTGGGTGGCACACGATCGGGCAGCAACAGCCGGGAGATGAGAAAGGCTGACCCCGCATTTCCAGGGGCCTCCATTTGGCTTTCCCAAGAGCCACCTGTCTAACTCAGCTGATGGACAACACACCAGGTCCATTCGGGAACCTCTCAGGGTTCACACTGAACTCTCTGCAATGATCATTCTCAAATGGTTTTAGAGACGACAACCAAAAATTCCAAAGGACAAGGTAATCAAATGAAGCAAGGCAATCAGAGTGCAGCCCCCCAAGGCTGATAAAAGCACACCCCCTGCCACACTTCACGTCCCGCAGAGCAGCCACATCGTGGGCCGAACATCCTCAGGTGAAGACAGCCTGGCTGTGTGAACAAACTTCTGCAGAAAAGATGGAAATGTCTGAGGTATCTGAAAACAATGTCTAGGAGAGTGTCCAATGAGTAGAGAGGGAGACAGCACAGATCCGGAGCGCCTCCTCCATCCCTAATGGACTGACCATGACTTCGGAGTGACAAGGTTGGGGAAGTAGAGGACTGTGTCCTCTCTGGAGGCATTCCCAGCTATTGCCCCCAAAGCAAAGGCAAACTGGGCCCCCTCCCTCCCACGTATCCCAACACACACTGCCCCAGGGCCTCCACTAATTTTTCCCTAAAGCATGTCTGCCTCTTTCTTTCTCCTGGCTTAAGGCAGTAACTAGGTCGGTGCCGCTGTATTTTCCCACACCCAAGAGAGACCCCGAGCAGACCTGGTTGTACACAATACCTGTGTTAGTCCGGGTGGACTAGAGAAACCAATCCAGGACACTCATAAGGGTTTAAGGGAGAACTTTATATCAAAGAGCAATGGTACATTAAACCAGCCCAACCCAGTCCAGGTCAAGTCCCTAAGTCCGATATTAGCCCATATGTCTGTTACCGGTCTACAAATTCTTCTTCAGACTCACGCAGCACATGCAATGACGCTGAATGCAGGTAGATCACAGGCCAGTGGGTAGAAAGTCTTGTGGATCCAGTGGCGGTGGAAGCCTCTCAGTGCTGGTGTGGGTCTCCAAGTGGCTCCTCCAGCTTCAGGCCTCTGGCTGCATCAGCATAGCTCATTGTCGTCGTCAGGAATATCTCAAAAGGAGTGAGTGTATGCAGCTTCCAACTAGTTATTTATCTCCATTGCGCCACCAAATGAGGTTAAGCTGCAACCTGATTGACAGGCTAAACGCCTCCCCTTTACTCTTAAGTTTCAAGTTGACGCCAGATTATGTGACTACCACAATCCCTGTTCTTATATATTTCCAATATTAAATGCATCTACACTAGACTTTATTTGAAGTGAATTCAACACACGCAGATACAAAATCCTGTGGTGTCCGTCACTCAGTCTTCCTCCACATGTGTGAAATCCCTCTTTCTCCCCTTCATCTCCCCGCTCTCAGCTCTGGAGGTCCCTAGCTGGATTTCAGTGTCCTTCTCCCTCTGCCCATCTTCATCTCCTCACCCGTGACATGGTGACAGACTTTGTGAAGAGTACCACGGCCATGCCACGGCCACAGGGACGTGAGAAACAGGTGGCTTTGCTGGTGCCTTGGGCAGGATCTTGGACGCTGTTGCTGCTGTTGCTGTTAGGTGCCACCAAGTCGGTTCTAAGGCCAAGCGATCCCAGGCGCCACCGGAGGAACCCTGCCTGGTCCCGCGCCACCCTAACGCTTGTCCTTATGTCCCAGCCCACCGTTGCAGCTGCTGTGTGACTCCCAGCTGGTCAAGGATGACCTTCCTCTTTTCAGTGCCCCTCCACTGGACCACGCATGGTGTCCTTCCCCAGGGGCCGGTCTCTCTTGATAACATGTCCAAAGTTCTGAGACGAAGTCTTGCCATCCTTGCCTCCAAGGAGCATCCTGGCTGTACTTTTCCCAAGACTGCTCTTTCGGCAGTTCAAGGTACTGTCGATGTTTTCCACCAACACCAGAGTTCAAATGCTTTGGTTTTTCTCCAGGCGTCCTTACTCAATGCCCCACTTTCACAGGCATATAAGGCAATTTAAAACTCCCATGGCTTTGGGTCAGGCACACCTCACTTCTCAAAGTAACACCCCGGCTTTTCAACACTTTCAAGAGGGCTTGTGTGACAGATTTCCCTAAGGCTATGCATCCTTGGCTCTCATGACTGTTGCTTCCAGGAGGACCAAGAGTGGATCCAACTAAGACAAGATCCTTGGCAACTTCAACTTTTCTCCATTGATCACGATGCTACCTATTGGCCCCGTTGTGAAGATTTTGGTTTTGATTATGTTGCATTGTAATCCACACGGAGAGTTGCAATCCTTGGTCTTCATCAGCAAGTCTTTCAAGTCCTCTTCACCTTCCACCAGCCAGGCTGCGTCCGCGACACACCTCGGGTTATTCACCTTCTTTCCAGGCCTGATGTGAATTCTTCTTCATATCATCCAGCTCCTGTGACTATTGCTCAGCAGACAGATTGAATAACTACGGGGGAGAGATGCAACCCTGATGTACACCTTTCCTGATTTTAAACCATGTTTAAAATGTTTAAAACCTTGTTCTATGTGCACACATGAAGCTTGATCCGCGTACAGGTTTCACACGAGCACCAGGAAGTGTCCTGGAGTTCCCATTCTTCTCAAGGCGATCCATGGTTTGTTATGATCCACAGTCAAATGCCTTTGCATAGTCAGTGAAACACAAGTAGACATACTGATGGTATTCTCCGCCTTCAAGGTCCATCTGACACCAGCAATGATATCCCTTGATATCTTGGAAGTATTGAACCATAATTAATGCAAAACCACATGACACCCATCTTTGTGACAAATGGCTTTTGTTGAGGTATTTTCTTTGAAATTCAAAGTTCTCGGTTAACAACAACAACAATAACAAAGGCCGTGTAAGGGGATATGTTAAACTTCATCTTTCGTATACCCTTCTTCATGACCACCACTGCAGTCTCTGATCACCGTCACCACCACCATGACCATCTCTGAGCCTGGATCGTGGAGCCTAGCGTTAGCTAATCCCCCCAAGAAAATTCAACAATATTTGCATTCATATGTCCACTTTGTAGATGAAGCAATGGCTGCCCAGAGAAGCTAAGGTCACAACATTTTCCAAGGTCACAAACTGTGGATCTTGGGGTTAGCTCACTCATAACCCGCTTTGCCATAATCATCACCACGTGCTGGTAAAGAAAGGAAGGGGCATGACCAACCAAGTGAGGCTCACGAAAGATTTGGTTATTTCTCGAGGCAGATGATAAAATTGATGGACCAGATATGCACATCAAAGAGGGAAGATACGGGCATGTTTCATGGTGAACAGATAATGAAGAGGAGGGCAGAGAGGACATCCAAGACCTCCCTGCCATCTAAGGGTACACTGTTCATTCTCCGACACCTTGTCCATTTGCCACGAGGCCCCAGTGGACTCTTGAAACACGACCGGGCAACCGACTCTGTTATTTTCACTCTTGTATTTACTAAGGCAAGAAAAATTGTTAACACATTTTCAAACATCTCACATACAAAAATACACCTCCCCCCCTGGCTGATGGCAGTCCGTTTTAGATGCGTCTGTCAGTGGACCTGGATGGAAATCTGGATAAAAATACACAGAGATTATCTTTGCTTTTGGAATTTCCTAAAGAGCCTTCTTCTTCTGTCTGGGCAGGGCCCACTCCCCCTAAGAGAAACACGCATAACTGCCACCCACGAATATTCCCCAAAAGCTTTCTCTTCTCACATACCCCAGCTGAGTTAAAAAAAAACACAAACCAAACACTAAAAAAACCCCAAAACTCCCTTTAACACTTTCTCTCAAATATTTGTAAATAATTAATTCACTGCTAATCTGCTGAGGAGGGTTCCTTTCTGCTTGGTAAATAAAGCAAAAGCCTCTCTGGCCCTAGCAAATGTGTTTCCAAATGTGCCAGGGTGCAAGCCAGCAGGCTGCTGGGGGTGGGAGGTGGGGGGAAAGGGCAGGGCAGCTTCTAGACGATTCTCCAGGGTGAGATGTGCCCAGGCTTGGTCTGGGCTGTCCCCCGGGCTCCCTGCCACGCTCTCCCTGCTCGCATCAGCCAGTCCTCCATGCGAGGGTTTTCCAGTGAGTCACCGCTCCCAGCTGGTAAACCAAGGAGTGCAGTGAGCAAAGCAATGGCTTCCTTGTGCTATATTTAGACTGTCACCAGAAAATCCCACTGTGAGGTTCCCACCTGGTCCAATACGAGGTCCTCCTGCCCCCATCCTTTCCGCACTGTCCCTCTGCTCTGAGGGCCCTCTGCCAATAAATACTGCCCTAGGGCTCCTCCAGGGCCCCGCTGCAGTCCCACTGGCCTTCTCACACCCATTCTGTCCCTTCCTGCCTGCACTTCGACGCAAGTTCCACAGTATTCAAGGAGCTCTCGGCAGAGCCCTGGGCTTCCCAGCCAGGATCTGTTTCCTCTTTTTGGTTCTGGTGAAGCCTTTCCCCCAAAGCAGGCCAAGCAGGTCGTGACCCACAGCAGCCTCACGTGCACAATGGCTCCAGAGCCGTTTCAAGCGTGTGGCCTCTCAGAAGGACAGTTCCTGGGCTTCGACTTCCAGAGCTCAGCGCGGCAGAGTCCTGCGGAGCCATGGGATGGGCCCAGTTGCCCCCTCTGCTTCCAGTGGAGATCCTCAGACCCCCCCAGGAGCTTCTTGCACTCCCAGAGGCAGGCCACACCCCAAACGAAAGGCCATCAGAGGCTCGTGGGTAGGACTCAGGCATTTTCAAACTCCCCACCTGACTCCATGGAGCAGCCAAGGCCGACAACCAGTGCTCCAGGTAAGTGTTCTTGCTTTCTCCACACCTTCTACCCGCGCCAAGCTTCTGTGTACCTTGAGTCCCCACTATCTTCCCATCCTTACAGGCCTCACAGGGCACTGTGCTTCGACACACCTGAGGTGCAAGCGGTGTCCCAGGGGTCCTTGCCAACACCGCACTGACATCATTGACCAGCTCCCCTCACAGCTGCTCTTGCACCCCTGCCCATCAGACCCAGAGTCCCAATGGCCATCTGGTTCTCTCATCTCCACTATTAGAAGATATGATGTTTCTCCCTGCTAATTTGGCCACTGACATGTGTGGGGTACCAGCCCCCACAATCGAACGGTGCAAGGGGCGGTTATGTAATTGAGAGGTAAAATTAAAGAGACATCAGACAAGATAAAGAATGCAATTGCTTCCCTCCCCGACGGCCATGAGCTCAGCAGCCAGGTCCTCCCATAGAGAGATAATATATTTCCAATCACGGCTTATATGCACTTAGGAGACGTGCAAGCCCCCCTGATTACACCACAGCAGGAAGGGGTTGTACCATAGGCACATGTGCAACAGGAGGGGAACGAGCTAGGAGTGCACACGCAACAGGAAGGGAGGCACTAGGGGCTCACATGTGACAAGGTGGGCAGGACCCTAGAGTCAAGAGGGCAGCCCAACCTTGGTCCTTCCTGAGTTGGCTTGATGTTAGCCTTTGGGCTCTCCTTCAGGGGAACAATCCACGATCCTTATCAGAAGGGAGTGGGCCCTACTTAGGGTGGGACAGACTAGAGCAGCACTTCTCAACCTGTGGGTCTCAACCCCTTTGGGGGTGGAATGACCCTCTCACAGGGGACACCCGGTTCATCACAGCAGCAAAATGGCAGTGATGAAGCAGCAATGAAAATCATTTTATGGTTGGGGGGGGGTCACCATAACATGAGGAACTGTATGAAAGGGTCGCAGCGTGAGGAAGGTTGAGAATCACTGGACTAGAGGGTCTGAGTACTCTAGGTGGCTGATAACCCTCAGGGAGATAGCCTTTAAGCAGCTGACCTCCAAGTGTACGGTCATTGACCATGGTTAGCAAGCAGCACCTTAGGCTTGGCATATAATGTGGGGGCGCAGCCTGGTGGAAGCTACTAACCCCTTGGCTGGGGGACACCAAGAGCCTGAGAGACCCAGCATTCACAAAGTTAGTAAACTACAAATATGAGCAGGGACAGAATTACCATTGTGATAGGACATGTCCATGGGCCCATCCACAAACGCAGGGCCTCCATAGCTGTGGGGCCACCCACACTTTGGCGCAGTGCACACCAGGTGATCTGCACCAGGGTTCTCAAGGGGACCCTTGTCTGGGACCCTTATTATCCATACACCGCAACCAGGTCTTAGTTGACAGTAAGTGTACACTGAGACCCAGAATGATCTGGCCCACTTGGTACAAACCAAAACCAAACTCACTACCATTGAGTCGATTCTGACTCATAGGTGACCCAGTCAGACAGGGCAGAAGTGTCCATGTGGGTTTCTGAGACTGTCATTCTTTAAGGGAGTAGGAGGTCTCTCCTATGTCCTGGGGAGCAGCTGGTGGTTTCAAAGGGCTAAGCTTGCAGTTAGTAGGCCCACAGATCACCACTCTGCTGCCAGGGCTCGCTGGCCCACTTGGTGAATGTGCACCTTCAAGTGTGGGAGAGTTAAACTAGATCTCCTTGGTCACACCAATTGGAGCCACAGTCCAGGGGAAGAAGAGTTCATTCTTCTCCAGGGGTCAAGGCTCCGGAGAGGTGGCAGAAAACACGCAGGAAAGCGACTTCTGGGGGAGGACGAGGGGACTGCGGGCAGAGGAGAATGGGTGGTGGAGAAAACGAAGTGTGGATTCAGATGTGTCTTCCTGCACTCTGACATTCGTAGCACGGGAAGAGGCCAGCTTTAGCCCCAGCACTTGCAGGTTCAAACATCTCCTACGAACACATTTCTTAAGCAGAAGGAAACAAGGCCAAGAGCACTGACCTCGGCATCCTACCTGTTCACCTGTTCACCTGCGGGCGCCTCACCAGCATGGCAGCTCTCCACTAAGCACGCGGCACTCATTTTCATCAGGACACAACACAAGGCACACACCGTCAAGTGGGTTCCCTTCTTGAAGTGAACACATTCCTCCAGCCCTTGCCGGAGGGGTTTCCAGCTAGTCGCTGAAAGGAGCCAATCAGTCAAGGAAACCAAAACAGGGACACAAGCCACCGTTTTTCAGGATGTCAACAGGCGCGTGCGTGCCAACGTTTAAATGTTCTCCTGAAGCATCACAAGGCGGGCTGTTTCTTCTTTTCCTTTGCTCTATAAAGGAACCTTTTCTTACTCTGTTACCACATCACAGTCAGGCAAAAATAAATAGGTCCAACCTTTATTTAATCCCACAGATTTAGCCAAGATCATGTGAAGAAATGGCGGCTGATAGGCAGAAAACAGACACCTGAAATTCTAGTTAGAGGTAGGTAGCACTTCTATGATGTAGACACTGTTTTTCTCACCACATTGATGGTCACAACACATCTTAATGATGCTAAGACAGTAGAGAATAATTGCCTCTCTCAAACTTTTGCAGAGTGTAGACAGTGTCCACACTACTAATGGCACTCCCCCTGTAGCTATAGCCAGGATCATTCTCAAATAGTACTTCTCAGCCTCCCAAACATTACTAGGATCATTCATAAAGCAATAAAGACTGTCACAACTGTAATAAAAAAGATCCCACAATCTCCTCAATTACCCACATACTGCACAGATCTGGCACAGAAAGTGCTCTTGGCAGAAGGAAACCAAATGTGCAGTTTATGACATTAACATGTCCATCAAGATTTCCTCCTCTGTGTAAGCATTTCTGCATGGATACAGTGCTCTCAAGCCCCCTCCCTCTCTGTGCAACCAGTTTCCATCCCTGTTTTCAAATCACATACAACAGAAGAGCAACTATGGGCTTGGGCCAGGGTGACAGAATTCTACACTGCCGAGAAATGACCATTTTCAGTGAGAAGGAACTCGTCATTTTAAAGACGAGGAGACAAAGAAAGACCTAACTTGGGAATCTCACTCCTGGTGGTGTAGTGGTTACACACTGGGTTGCGATCCACACGGTCGCCGGTTTGAAACCACCAGCAGCAGCGCCAAGGGAGAGAGACTAGGGCAGTGGTTCTCAACCTTCCTCCTGCTGCGACCCTTTTATGCAGTTCCTCATGTGGTGGTGACCCAGCCATAAAAATATTTTCGTTGTTACTACATATCTGTCATTTTGCTACTTGTTATGAATCAGGCGAGCCCTGTGAAAGGGTCATTCGACCCCCAAAAGGGTCGCGACTCACAGGTTGAGAACCGCTGGACTAGGCTTTCTACTCCCATAAACAGTTACAATCTCAGAAACCCCCAAGTCAGCACTGACTCAATGGCAGTGAGTTTGGTTTGGGAAGTTTACCAGCCAAAGAGAATATCATAAATGTGATTAAGAAACTGTCCACTGCCACGAATATTACATTTTGATGGTTATTTTGAGGTGTGGCACATGACAGGGTCAAATGGAGACGATTCCACTTACCCGGGCCTGCACCAGTGATGGCTGGTGATCAGAAAGTTCATCTCACCCTCTTTATTCTTCACACACTCCAGTGACCAAAAGTGTGGCTAGTCCCACCTTCCTCCACCTAACACCCTCCCATGCTGTCCCTGCTCCACCTGCAGTCAGAAGGGTGCCTTCTCAGATTAGACACCTGGTGCTCACCATCTCCACATCTGGATACATGCTCTCTGCTTCCGCTGCCAGCAGAGCAAGGCCACCTGGACCAGACACCCTGCCCTGTGACACATCCTAGACTGTCAGGGCACTCCAACACAGACCGGGCACCCTGCCCTCTTCTCAACCAGAAAGCATGCCAACCAGACACCCCACCCTTACAAGTTTTTCCTTTCTTCTTCCTTTTTAAAATTCTTTCTTTGTTTCCCTTTTCCCCTTCCCTCGTTTTTCTTTTTGCTTTTTTCTCTTACCCTTGTTTATTTCTTTATTTAATTATTCTACCCAGGGGGAGATAGCAACTGCATCTACACTACCCAGTTACACCTACACCAAATGCAGCTTCACCCACTGGGCATCACCTGGTAAACGACGGGCAGTGGCCTGTTATAGTTAGGTGTGGGATTATAAAGAGAATTCCCCAGCTTTGTCTCCCCCAAAGACATGCCAAATATTAGGAGCTATTGGCCAACATATGGTGAGAGGTCAGATGCTTAGAGACATCCTCCCGGAAGGCAGGCAGTTGCCAGACTACTGTATGGTCCCACCCCCTGCTCCCTGCTGTTAAGGACAATGGGCTACTTCTCTCTAAAGGCTTGTGACCCTCAGCTTGGTTCCTGTAGGTGGGGTTTACACCCTACTGATAAGGATTTCTACAGAGATCTAGGGAACAGGTCAAACCGGCTCAGCAACGAAGTTAGGCTGCTGTCCTGAATCTAGGATCCGCCCATCTTGTCACATGTGTACCCCCAATTCTTCCTCTTCCTATTGCTTGTATATCCCTAGATTGTCCCCCTCTCATTGCTGTATAACTTGTAGTGCAACCCCTTCCTGTGATGTACATCTTTACCTGTAATTAGGGGGCTTGCATGCCCCCCCGCACCCGCCCCCCCCACGAAGGTATATAGGCCTGGGTTAGCAATAAAGAGCTCTCTCTCAGACTCCCCTCTTGACCTCTCATTGGCTCCCCTTCTTCTCTCCATCCTTGCTCTCCTGTTCCCTTTCCCCTTATCCTTCTTCCCCTCCCCCTCTCTCCACCTGGACCACCAAGCAAGGCTGAGGTGAGCATGCTACTATGAAATGTGTCTGACTCCATTATTTCAATCTCTCCTTTATCTCTCATGCTCTCTATGACTATATTATGATAATTATATAGCTCAACCATACAATTGCACCTATTGAAGCTGTGATTAGTTGTGGGGGGCTGGCATTTCCCCCCACAGTTAGGGTTTATATCAACTTCCTGTTGACATAGTTTGTATTCTCAATAGTTTGGCAGTCAAAGCCTCCCTCATGATATGACTTACCATAATGTAAACAATTTTATCATGGGACTGCTGTGAGCAGCCAAGCAGTTTTAGGGAAATTAAGGAAGGTGGAATGTGACCCTTAGTCAAGTCACAGCCTGATCTTGTTTTCTTGGGGTGGTGGATATATATATATATATATATATATATATATATATATATATATATATATATATATATATATATTCTTAGGACTTGGGCTGGCAGCCTGACATCTTGCCTTCTAGCCCTGGCTACATGAGTCTCAACTATCAGAGATTGAAAACATTTCCATTGCAAATGAGAACCAGACTAGGAAGCCCTTCATCACCACTTCTATTCAATATTTTACTTGAAGTTCTGGTTTGAACCACAAGGCAAAGAAGGGAAATAAGAGGTATCCCAATTGGCAAAGAAGTATCTCTACTTGCAGGTGATATGATCCTACATATAAACAATCGCTGTGACTCAACATGAAAGCTATTACAATTTACAGAAGGATCCAGCAAAGTAGCAGGGTACATAATCAACATACAAAACTCAAGTGGATTATTTTATACTAAAAGGAGAATTTTAGAAAATAAAACCCAAAAGCAATACAATCTACAAAAACTACTGAAAAGATAAAATATTTAGGAATCAATCTGGCCAGTTATACAAACACACACACACACACACACAATAACAACAACCACAGAACACTACTACAAGAAGCCAAAAGTTACCTGCATAAATGGAAGAACATAATACTGTCATGGATAGGAAGACATAAAATTGTGAAAATGTCAACACTACCTAACGTGATCAATAAAATGTGATCCCAAAGCAGCATCATTCTTTAAAGAGATGGAAAAACTAATCTCCAATTTTATACAGAAAGGAAAAAGACCTCAGATAAGCAAAGAAGTACTAAAGAAGTTTAAAATAAGAAGTCTCATACAGTCTGATCGTATAAACTATTACACACCCACAGCAGGAAAAAAAACCAGCCTGATACTGGTACAATGACAGAAATACAGACCATTGGAATAGGATTTTAAACCTAGAAATCCAATCATCTATGCCAGCTGATCTTTATCAAAGGGCCAAAATCCATAAAATGTGGACTAGAGAGTCTCTTTGACAAATGATGCTGACAAAACTGGAAATCTGGAGAAAATGAAACAGAGCCCATCTCACATCATATACAAAAATGTCCTAAAATTATAAAGATTATAAAAGAAAAAATAGGGATACATTTAGAGGGTATCATATTCGTCATAAATACATTATCATACATAATTAAAAAGCATTCACTCAATAGAAGACACATGAGATGACTGGGAACCCCTAAAATTATATTCTTGTACACATTAAAGCCTTTCACCAAAGGTACAGAAAGAAGGTGTACTGACTGGGAACGTTTTGTGGCAATGACATATTAGACCCGAGACAAGTCTGAAAAAAATTATTGAAAAATTCAACACCTCAACATCCCAAAGACAAAATTTATATTTTAAAGATTGGTAGAACAAACACTTCACCTATCAGAGACCAACAAACACATGAAGAAATGCTTGTTACTATTAGCCATTAGGAAGCCGCAAATCAAAACAACAGTGAGAATATCTCCTGCCAGTCTTAATAGCAAAGTTAAAGGTGTGGAGAGATTGGAACCCTTAAGACACTGTTGGTGAAACTGTGAAAAGGCACAACCACTGTGGAAAACTATTCTTTAAGAAATAACACATGGGAGGTGAACATATCTGATCAGAGCACACGGGAGCAGATGAAGGGGCAGGAGGAGAGAGTGGGGCACAGCCTGGCCCACCAGGCCGTGAGGATGATGTTCCTGAGTAGAGCAGCCAGTCCACAGAGAGAACAACATGGCTGGCTCCACTATGAGAAATGATGCCAATCAGTGACTAAGGGCAATACAGGGGACAGCACCGGAGACACAGTGTGGGAATTACACCTGACCTGATCCCACCACACTGAGGCAAAGCACTGGGGGAGTGCAGCGGAACAGCAAGGGAATGGAGTGGCAAGGTCCCCAGGGAATGCTGAAAGTGGACTTTGGGGCCAGGGCGTGGTGCCCCAACAGACTGGACTGGAAAACGCTCCTAAGGGCCAGCAAACGATCCCTGAACTAACTACAAGCTTTTCTCTTGTGAACTGTTGTGTTCTGTTCTTTGTCAGTGGTTTGTTTTCATTGTCTGGTTGTATGCTGTTGCTTTGTTTTCCTCTGTCTTGTTTTCGTGTATGTTAGTGTCTCCACAGGTCTGTCTGAATAGGACAGGCTGGATGAACTATCTGGAGGAAAAACAACGGGACCGACAGTTCCGGGGGGACTTGGGATGGGGGGATAGGGGGGGTAAGGAAGTGGTGTTAACAAACACAGGGACAAGGGAAAAACATGGGACCCCAAATGGTAGAGAAGGGGGAGTGGCAGGCCTGGTGGGAAATGATCAAGGGTAAGGTTCCATAGAGAAGAAGTATGTCTAGCCCAGGTGGCCACGAAGCATGGTGGTAGGGCAGGAGAAAAGTCAAGGGAGATGGAGGAAAGAGCTAGGAGTCAAAGGGCATTTATGGAGGTCTAGACAAAGACATGTACATGCAACTATATATAGGAGGATGGGGAAATAGATCTATGTGTCTATATTTATAGGTTAAGTATTAAGGTGGCAGAAGGACCTTGGGCCTCTATTCAAACACTCCCTAAATGCATGAATACTTTCTTTTATTAAATTGGAACTCTATGATGCTCACTCTCCTAACACAACTGCTGGAGCCAAAGGGGGTGAACAAGTAAATGTGGTGAAGAAAGTGATGGTGCCCGGCTATCAAAAGAGATAGTGACTGGGGTCTTAAAGGCTTGAAGATAAACAAGCGGCCATCTAGCTCAGAAGCAACAAAGTCCACATGGAAGAACACACCAGCCTGTGTGATCGAGTGGTCCCGAAGGGATCAGTTACCAGGCATCAAAGAACAAAAAATCATCATTGACTGCACACCTCCATGATAGGATTGCTGAAGACAAATGGGTGCATAAGCAAATGTGGTGAAGAAAGCTGATGGTGCCCGGCTATCAAAAGAGATAGTGTCTGGGGTCTTAAAGGCTTGAAGGTGAACAAGTGGCCATCTAGCTCAGAAGCAAAAAAGCCCACATGGAAGAAGCACACCGGCCAGTGCGATCACAAGGTGCCAAGGGACCAGGTATTAGGCATCATGCAAAATATATATATATATGTGTGTGTGCGTATGTGTATATATATATAACATATTAAATGAAGGGGGAAGTGCAGAGTGGAGACCCAAGGCCCAAGTGTCGGCCAATGGAGATCCCCTCATAGAGGGGTTTAGGAGAGGAGATGGGTTAATTAGGGTATGAGGTAGTACCGATGAAGAACACAGCTTTCCCTCAGATCCTGGATGCTTCCTCCCCCCAACTACCATGATCCGAATTATACCTTGCAGGGCTGGATAGGGCAGAGGCTGTACACTGGTACATATGAGGGCTGGAGGCACAGGGAATCCAGGGTGGATGATACCTTCAGGACCAACGATGTGAGGGGCAATGCTGGGAGAGTGGAGGGTGAGTGGGTTGGAAAGGGGGAACTGATTACAAGGATCCACATGTGACCTCTTCCCTGGGAGAGGGACAGCAGAGAAGGGGGGGAAGGGAGACTCCGGATAGGGAAAGATATGACAAAATAACGATGTATAAATTACCAAGGGCATATGAGGGAGGGGGGAGAGGGGAGGGAGGGGGAAAAAAAAAGAGGACCTGATGCAAAGGGCTTAAGTGGAGAGCAAATGCTTTGAGAATGATTGGGGCAGGGAATGTATGGATGTGCTTTATACAATTGATGTATGTATTTGTATCGATTGTGATAAGAGTTGTAGGAGTCCCTAACAAAATGTAAAAAAAGAAAAGAGAAAAAAAATGATTAGGGCAAAGAATGTACAGATGTGCTTTATACAACTGATGTATGTATATGTATGGACTGTGATAAGAGTTGTATGAGCCCCTAATAAATTGTTTAAAAAAAAAGAAATAACACATGATCTAACAATCCTACCTCTGGATATAGACCCTAAAGAAATAACAGCTGCGACAGGAAAACACACACACACACACACACACTTACATTCATACACACACCTAGACCATGTCACGATAGCAAGAAGACAGAAACAACCCAAATGCCCACCATTGGAAAAATGGGTAAGCAAACAAGAGTACACACACACAATGGAATACTATGCAATGCTAAAGAATAATGATTAATCTGTGAACCAGCTCAAAACACTGGTGAACCTGCAGTGCATTAGACTGAGTTAAAGTAGCCAATCAGGGCTACAAGTTCAAAGGAGGCATCAAAAAGTTAGTGGAAAATTCAATGATTCCACCACCACCACCCACCACCACACCACCACCACCACCACCACCACCACCACCACCACCACCACCACCACCAAAAAAAAAGAAAATTCAATGATCTTTTAATTCCATGTTGCATGAACTTTTTGAAGCCCCCTGTGTCCACACGGATACAGTAGACTAGATGGAGCATAAAGTCATGAAGACTGCTTAGCCATAACCAAATACCTTGAAGAATGAGTCATAGGGCCTAGGGGTCAGGAGCATAGTCCCGGGGGACATCAAGGTCAACTGGTACAACATAAGTCACAAAGAAAATGGTTACATATATACTACTTTGGTGGGCAGTGCCTGGCATCTTCAAAGCTTGTGAGCAGCCATCTGAAAGTGCAACCACTAGGCTCTCCTCATTCAGAAGCAAAAAGATGGATAAAAATGGAATGACACAAAGAAACGATTAGTCCAAAGGACTAACGGTCCATGAGAACCTCACCCTCCGTGACTATGAGGCCAGGAGAATTAGATGGTTCCATCTACCACTGCTGACTGTTCTGAAAAGGATCATAATAGAAAATTCTGGGTAGGCTGGGAGAGAAATGTAGAACAAAACTTAAAATCACAAAAGATCAAGGCTCACTGGTAGACACCCCCCTCCCCACAACACACCAAGATGATGGCCTTTGGTCACTCTTCAAGGCTGGAAAAGGATCCACCTTTAAGTCTCAACTTTCAACCAAAGGAGAAGTCTGTAAGGTGGACAATAACACGAGGGAGGTGCCTACAATATTTGGAACAATCAACCCTCACAGATCAAAAGAGCTGCATTTGCCCAGGTGCAAGATGCAGATGGCAGGAAGAGGAAGGAAAAAGGATGCTTGAAAACTCAGAGTGGCAATGGGTTGAGTGATATTATATTGTGAGGATTTGCAATTATGACCTGGAACAAAATTATTGAATAGAAAATGGGTTTGCTTTAAGTTTTCACACACACACACACACACACACACACAGAAAGGTTAATGCAACAAAACAAAACAAGAACAACACACTAACCATGGGGTGATAGAAATCAAAGGAAAATGTCTACTCTGCCTAGGGATGCATGTGTGTATCTGTGTGTGCTTGAGTGAAGAGGTGAGTGTGAGTGTATGTGTGAGTATGTAATGTGTGGGTGAGTGCATGAGGGTTATGTGAGTGTGTGTGTTTGGGGTAACCAATAGGGTCTCTTGAGATTGTCACTATTCTGCTGCTTTGAGATGCTTTGTAAACCTCTTGTGGCTGAACTGGGGTTTAAATTGGGCCTGAGATGACTGCGCCACATCCATTTGAAGTCCCTTGGGAGAGAACTGGGACCCATTTGATACGGAAAGCGCTTTATGAATATATGAGATTATTACTTGGCCTGGGGCAAGTTCTTACATAAACATGTTCTAACTCTGCTTTTTCCAGCTGCGGTTTCTCATCAGCCTGCACTCAATTTCAGACTCAACAGACCGTCTGGTCAGACCTATCTTTTGTTTACATTGTTAGCCACTTAGAAACAACCTCCAGTTGAGAAGGCCTTTTCCCAGTTTCGCAGCAGGAATCAGAAAAGCCAAACTGAGAGGGAGAAAGATGGAGGGGAGACAGACTCAAAGGAAGCTCTGCCAATTGCCAGGCACAGCCAGAGTACGAGCATGCCACTACCCGGCACCTGCAGCACTCACCATGGTCATGGGCGAACACCAGCAGGCCCAGTCCCATCAACATCTGAGCCAGTTCCTCATAGCGGCCGCAGTGCTCAGCAGCTCCATGGGAAATAAACATCAGAGCCCTGGAAGGGGTGAGAAGGGGGATTGGTCAGGAGAATAACAGGCCACTGAGGTTATTGCTTTCCTAGCACCAATAGCAAGCCAGCAATAGAAACACAGTCTGCACGCGTTATTAAACAAGAGGGGGTTGGGAGTCAAACCCTGGGCTTCCGGTTTTTGAAGTCCCTGGGCAGCACAGAGGTTGGCGTGCTTGGCTTTGAACTACAATGTTAGAATTTTGAGTCTATCAGCCACTGAAAACCCTACAGGACGCAGTTCTACTCTGACACACATGGGGTTGCTGAGTTGCACTTGACTTAACGACAAGGGGTTCCAGAGTGATAGAGGCAGACTCCACTTTGGCTCTGCCTAGGAGCGTCATTTCTTCACGTGTTGGATAGTAATAAGAATCCCCGTCTTGGGTTAAGTGTGGGGATCAAATTTATGTCAAAGCACTAGGTAGAGGGCTGGCCTCTGACACGACTTATTCCATGGTGGCGTCTATTGACGTCATGGTCATTGCCCTTGGCTACAGTGATCACGTTCAGGGAGAGGCATGAGACCCAGCCAACGAGCCCCCTCGGAGTTCATCTTACAGCTTTTGTTTAAGAAGCAAGGGCATAACATTTTCATTTTCACAGTTAAGTGCCTGGGGATTGTGGGGCGGGGTGACCCCAGTCCTTCTGCCATCCTCTGGAGGTCGTATTGACCCACAGAGGAAGGTGAGGCCAAGCCAAGTGATAAAGAGAAGCAATCTTAATGGTGGTGTTTGAGCCGGAAATTCAGTGGACCAGAAGTCAGCATCCCCGACCTCTTTTCCTCCCTCATCTTTCCTGAAGTCAGATGGATTTTCTTTCACTTGCAAAAAAAAAAAAAAGTTGTAGCTTATATAACAGAGCAGAGCATCAGCTTTGTATCCATCTATCTATATTTTCCTTTGTTTGTTTCAACTCATCCATTTCATTCCCCTCAATACCATTGCTTCTCCCACGTCCTCTGAGTGTTTTCTGTTTCCACTCCTCTTTCTTTCCGAAGACTCTGATCTTAAGTGGTTGAGTATCCTGACATGGGGTGAGTTCAGGTCATAGTCTTGGGTATCCCACCAGTATCTATTCTTCCAATGAGCCTGGTCTCTTATGATTTTGAGTTCCAGTCTACATTTTCCTTCTATTCTATTCAGAATGCAAGGTGATCCTTTCCCGAGCATCTAGAGGGGTCGCCAAGCATCATCCAGTGAGTCTGATCTCAGAGTTGTGGAGACTGATGTTTACAGGGCCCATTGGATGGATGGTTTCCGTGTGTCCTTAAAGTTTCATCTCTCTTTCCTCTGGATTGGAGAAACCAAGGTTTACAACTGAGATGGTGATTCACAAGCTTTTAAGAGTCCAGTCACGAGTCAACAAGGAGGAGGTAACACACTGTCTTCGTGAGCTCTGGTAAGTGAATGACCATGGTATCCCATGAGACCTATTCGTCCGGCCAAGTGACTTATGTTTAAGAACTTTTCATAACTTTGCCCTCAGCATGCCCCACCATGTCCATGGATATCATTGCAGCTAAGGTAAATACACGTACAACTATCTGTGGTGAAATATCCATATATTCATGGGTATCATCCCATTCTTCTTCTCATATCTGGTCATCCGTCATGTCGACTTCAGCATCTACTTGTAGATCACCACTCTTGCAAGATTGAGCACCTAACAGGATTTGTCTCCTATCGCCTTTTTTTTTATAGGGGAGAGCGTGAACGCAGTCCCCAACTACCACAAATTATGCAGTCGAGTTTCCCACATTTGGGGAAATCTCAGGGGTCAGCACACTCCTATCGCCTTTAACTCTTGCAAACCTCCCAGTACCTTCCTCTTTTTGTGTGGAATAATTTTACTTCTAGATTCATTCTTCTACCAAACCCGAAAACTGACTACTGTCAAGTCAAGTCAGACTCACAGGGACCTTATAGGACAGAGCAGAGATGATCCCCTAGGACAGTGGTTCTCAACCTTCCTAATGCTGCGACCCTGACCCTCCCCCCAACCATAACATTATTTTCATTGCTACTTCATAATTTTGCTACTGTTATGAATCGGGTGACCTCTGTGAAAGGGTCATCCGACCCCCAAAGGGGTCGCCACCCATAGGTTGAGAACCGCTGCACTGGGTTTCCGCTGCACTGGGTTTCTATAGCATTTTGCAAATAAGCTATTCCCATGGTTAGTCCCTAACCTTCTTGACGGTAGGCAATGATACCTTTTCCCTTTCCTTTAGTGATCATTACCGTGTTGAGTTCACGGTGGACATGCTGTAGACGCTGTTTCGATGGAGGATGGGAGGAAGGAGGGAAGCCTCGAAGGGAGGAAGGTGCAACATTTTAAAACACAGGATATCTCACTAAAAGTTTCATGTGGGAGAAGCCTCAGGGACTAGGAGCAGAGGTTGGTAGGGGAGCCTCTGATGTGGCTGTGATCACGCTGAGGATAACCCCAGCAGCCAGTCTCCTCTTAGGGCTCCTCCAGCCTCTCTACAAGTCATGGTACTTGAGACCCTTTCTCCACAAGAAGGTCAGCTCAGCTGTGGTGGGGCTAGACTCTTAAATAGAGTTTTTCAAAAGGCTCCTCGTGTTCGAGCAGCTCTATAAGTGGCCCCTAGGTCCCTTTAGGAAGTAGTGAATGCTCTGGGCCGATGGTGACTTAGTCTCTGTCAATAACAATGAGAGGACAAAAGTCACCACTTTACCGAGCACTCACTGTAGGCTACTTCCTGGGAACTCCAGGCACACAATTTCTAACCTGTATAACAACCTCTGTGGTAGGCTTTACCATCATATTACAGGTGAGAGATTCATGAGTTACTTGGCTCTGGGCTCAAAGGCGTCGGCTTGAGGGCCCTTTGAAAGCAACAGGGCAACCTGGGTACATGCATTCTCCAGGCTCTGCCGCTCTGGGTCCTAACAAGCTGGCTTGGAGCTGCTTCAAAGCAGCAGAGCTGCCGCCGGGGCACACACCTGTATAGGTTTCCCTCCTAGAATGCACATCAGAGCGAGGCACTGGAAGCATACACACCAGTCACTGAAAAAGTGGAAGCAGATGCTGGCTCCAGACTGTGTCTTCTTTTTTATTCTGTATTTAGCAACTCATTAATTATTATTACTACACTGGCCAACACACATTTTGGTACTCAGATGTTAGACTTTTCTGGGTATATTTGACCTGCTGATTCAAAAAACGGCACCAGTTTCCCCCTATCATCTCTGTCTAGTTTTGAGCTACAGCACACATGTAAGATAGCACTCTTCACCCTGTTTACAAGATATGACAAAATAATAATTTATAAATTATCAAGGGCTCATGAGGGAGGGGGGAGCGGGGAGGGAGGGGAAAAAAGAAGAGCTGATGCAAAGGGCTTAAGTGGAGAGCAAATGTTTTGAAAATGATGAGGGCAATGAATGTACAGATGTGCTTTACACAATTCATGTATGTATGGATTGTGATAAGAGTTGTATGAGCCCCTAATAAAACATTAAAAGAAAGAAAGAAAGAAGCAAATGTTCAAAAAAAGAAACATGAGGAGATTTTAATGTAGCGTCAACTAGCCTGAGATAGAGAAAGTACATGCTGGCTTTATTTTAAGTAGTTTGTGTTGTACTAAATATTTAGGTCAAGTTATACTTCACAAGGTGTCCTTATATGAACAGTGCAAATTACATGCACTTGGAAATGTAACCAAGTATCACTTCATTTTAATTAGGACGTGAACATCAGCAGTTTCTATTTATTGTCTTAAAAGGGGGCCAGAAGTAAGAGTTACTTTTCAATACATAAGGAGCCCTGATGGCATAGTAGGTTATGCGTTAGACTGCTAACCACGAGGTCAGCTATCTGAGTGCACCAGTCCTTCTGCAAAAGAAAAATGAGACTTTATGTTCCCATTAAGATTTAGCCTCAGAAACCCACAGGAGAAGTTCCACTCTGCCTTGTAGGGTCACTATGGGTTGGAATCAACTAATTGGTTATGAGTTTGGTACAGTAAACAGAGATTCAAATGTTCTGAAACCCAAAGGGGGTCTGTGAGAATTTAAACTTCTCTATTAAAACTAAAATGTTCCAATCTTGTTACAAGATAGTATAAGTTCTTCACTTGTGCATGAAAAATCTTAAAAGTTAAAAATATTCTTATAGAGAAGCTTGGCATCAGCCTCACTTCTGAATTAACATGAATTATCCATTGACTTCTATATGTTAAAATGTGTTCTGACATGTTTACTGCATAATTCAAAGAAGAAACATTTAGATCTTCAAAATATTTATAAAAATGCCTATGAAGTCTTACATTTTCAACACTCTAAATTGCACTCACACCTTCCATCTACATGGCTTTTCTCTTTTCTTTGTTTGCCATTCTTCTTGTGCTGTGTTCTAGCTTTAATGTATACAACTTTTAGCCTGTCTGTATTGCACAACCTCCCAAATAAAAAAGAAAACCTCACTGCCATCCAATAGATTCAAACACTTATTAGATAGAGAACTTCCCCTTTGCCATCCCAAACCTTTAAATCTCTTAAAGGCTGACTGTTGGTTTTGAACTACTGAATATATATATATATATATATATATATATATATATATATATATATATATATATATATATATATCAGCTCAATGCATACCCAATAGCCACCAGGGGTCCATATATAGCTTCCCTTAGAAGTACCTTAATACTTAATTATTTTAAAACTATTTCTTACCTTTATGGTTCTATCCTGTAATCTGTGGGTTTCAATTCTTCTCATATTTACAACTATCATGATAAATTAGCATAATTTAATAGTTGAAAATCGAGTGGAACACATATCTAAGAAACGAGAGCTGATGCGATCTATCCAGTAAAATTTTCTGAATCAGTATCTCAAGTAACCCCAGGCACAGTCCTAGAAACCAAGACACCAAGAAAATAATTTTATTTTGTTGGGCTGTGTTATTATTTTAGATTTTTGTTTGTAATATTTTTGCCTTTTGGTTTGCTTGCATGCTTATTTTCTGACTTGACTGTATGGTTGGTTTTGCAGTTGCAGATATTTATTTATTTATTTATTTGTTTGTTTATTCCCTAATTCATTTATCGCTCCACTCAATGGAGACAAGTATCTGACATGACTCAGCCACTCTTGAACCTCTAATAGCTACACCTACTGGACTAGGAGCATTACTCACTCTAGACAAAGGTATAACAACTTTCAATAAAGTCAATAAAAACATCACAATGTTGTCTCAGAGACAGCAGACACTTAGAGCTCATACGACGAAACAAGACAAAATGGCACAAACAAGTGACCCCCACATGGAGCCCAAAGACATGCTGAGGAAGGTAAAGCATTAGAACTAACAGAAAGGAATTCAGACGATCCTAAGGATGATATTTATGTATTTTCAGTGGATGGAGAAAAAGATGGAGAGTTACAGAAAAAAAATTCAGGAAAGCACTTTAAGAGCAATCTGACAAGAAAAACAAAGTATTAGAAACCATACAAAAATACCAAGTAGAAATTCAGGAGGTTAATACTAAGATATTAGAAATAGATAATATATTGAAAGAGCAAAGCAATAGAATTGATGCAATGGAGGGCTGAATCAGTTAGCTCGAGGATAATTCCCTCAATACCAAAAATACAACAATTCATAAAAATAACCCAAAAAATCAGATGAAAGTATAAGAATCATGCAGGACACCACAAAGAAGAATAACACATGTGTAATTGGAATGCTAGAGCAAGAAGCAAACCAATAAAAAGCACAGAGAAGACTGCCCAAGAGCTGTTGGAGGAAAACTTCCCCAACATTATCAAATAGGAGAAAGTCACTACAAAAGAGGTTAAAAACCACCAAACAGGATCCACCTCCAAAGAAAATCATCGTAATATACTGTCAACAAAATAAAGACAAGGTAAGAATCCTGAGAACAGTTCAAGATAAAAGAAAAGTTACCTACGAAGGGAAGCCAACACAACCAAGCTTGGATTTTTCAGCATAAACCATGCAGATATGAAGGCAATGGAATGACATAAATGAAATCCCGAAAGAAAACAATTGCCAAACATGAACGCTATATTCAGGAAAATTGTCCCTCAAATATGAAGGAGAAATAAGGGCATTTTCAGATAAGGAATTTGTATAAAAAAAAAAAAAACCCAACAAACTTAAAACTATATTAAGGGAAGTTCTTTGGCTAGAGAATTAATAATTACAGCAGACATCAATCCAAACTCAACATTAAAGACATCACCCAGATGTCAACCTCGTTAAACCAGTACTCAAGGTAAGCACATTTACAACACGGAAATTAGGAAGCCAGAGACAGCATTCCATAATTAAAACAACTAATAAATAAAAGATGAAATAACGTGACTATAAAATATTTGAGTACAAAATATTTGAATAGAGAGGAATTCAAGCAGACTTCAAAAGAGAGTAGACTGTTTTAAACTTGATAGTAAATAATAAATAATAAGGTAACTTTAAAGAAAATAAATAAAACTCATAAAAATTAAAGAGATGATATCACAAAAATTTTGTAAAATAACAGCAAAGACAAAATAAAACAAAAATGAACTCAGTACATAAAATTATGAGTAATTACATCAATAATAATGTCTCACACACACACACACACACAAAATGCACAGCAAACTGACAGTAATAAATTCATACCTATTAATAATGGCATTGGATGTAAATGGATTGAATTCACCAATTAACCCTATAATGCCTAAATTTTTAATTTCAGGAATAATTTTTTTATTCTTTACTTTCATAGTTATCAATATATATTAATATATACATTTAATTAAATGTTATGAGAATGTCGTGCTCAGTGTTATAGGGTTAGGAGAAAAGAGTAGCAAAATGGATAAGGAAACTGGAGACATCAATATGCTGCTTATAAGAAACACACCTTAATGTTAAAAAAAAAGCAGGAATAGCAATTTAATCTCAGCTAAAATAGACTTCAAGGCAAAATTGACCATGAGAAACACAGAAAGACACTACACATATGATCTAAAAGACAACTGAGCAAAACGATATAACTAAAATAAATATCTATGTACCCAATGAAAGTCCTTCAAAATACATTAAACAAACATATAGATTTGAAGAGAAAAATAGACAATCCTACAGTAACAGTAGGTGACTTTAGTCACCTCTCTCAAGGAAAGATAGAACTAGAAAGTAACTCAACAAAGACACAGAAGAATTAAATAATAATCGATCAGCTTGACTTCTTAAACATATACAGACCGATCCACCCAACAACACAATACACTATCTTTTCTAGTGCAAATGAAACATTCTCCAGAATAGACCATATGCTAAGCCATATTGCAGGGGAGCGTGAAATCACAGGGATGAAGTTTATGGCCCAGGTCACACAACACGTTAGTAAAATGTAGATCAGAGCCCATCCCCACCCAGCTGAAGGTGGTCAGAAGGTTGTCATGGAAGCCCCATCTTGCCCCCTCAGGCTCTTCATGTCAGTATCTGGTGGTACTTCAGCAGTCCTGACAGGACACCAGGATGAATTAATAAAACATAGTCCCTACCTTGAGGAACTTGTAGCCCTTTAGTAGCTGATGCTAGAGATGATTTATAAGAAGTCTGAATGAAGTCCGATAGAGCCACAGAAAGAGTCCCTCACTCCATCTACAGAAGGATGAGTAGGGGTTGACAGGATGGCATTGAGTTTGGTTTGAAGATGGAGGACACGTCATCTTCTGATGTTTTGCTTTAATGAAGACTTTCATGATTTTGTAGCAGTACTTTTTGACTGGCCCTCACATGTGGGGTCCCCATGAGTCAGAGTCAATTGAGGGCAGCAGCACCACTGACATTCCAGGGCTGGTGGAGGCGAATGTTCCTAGAACACTGTTTCTAGAGGTTGGCAGTGAGACAAGCCTGAGTTCTGGGCAGTAGTAGGACGTGCAGGGGTTCACAGGCAGCAGTGAGCCCTGGAGCTTTTGCATAGGCAGAGGATAGACACTGGTCAGACTTCAGCTTTCCAGAGATCCTGAGCTGCTGAGCAGTGAACAGAGGGGAGCCCAGAGCAGAGACGAGGCGTGTCAGGCAGCCAGCGGCAGGGCCCTCTGTGGAAGCTGGGTGATTTGTACCCCCACCCCCGCCCCCGTTTCCCCTGGCATTGTGCGGGAGAAAATTAGCAGAGCCATTTATGCAGACAAGGCAATACTGCAGAAACTGGGTTACAGAAGAGCTGGCTAAGATCTTTTTCCTGGAGCATCTTTACCAGCTGCGGAAGTCAGAGGCAGTACTTTGGAGAGAAGGCCTGACTGTCAGGGACCACCCCCAGACCAGGGACCCGCCTGGCATTTGAGGAGAGCATATGTACTCCTGAGCAGAGCCCGTGGTGCAGCTCCTTAGACTTTCTAAGGCCCAGTTTGATGAACTGGATTTCCCCTCCTTCAGAAATTCCCTGGATTCCTTTGCTTACATATTGTTAAAGCTACTTAACCTCACCGGGTCTCAGTTTCATTACCTGTAAAATGGGGATGATCATATAGCTACTCTTAGAAGGCACTACAAAGTATACCAAACATATTGGGTTTTGTCTAGAGGGAGAAACCCCCATAGCTGTTGACTACGAAGCTGTTTTCCCCAGAGGCACAGATGGGCTTGAAGGAGGGAGAGGGCGGTGGCACTGGCAATCTAGAGGCTTAGCATGAGCTAGCTCCTGGATCCCTGTGTGCCTTGATCCCTTGGTGCAATGGGGGCATGGGTGCTTCCCCACGGGGATCTGGGGGTGTGGGCTGTACTGGAGGCTTCGAGCTTTCGCAGCTTTCCTTCATCCTGTTTAGCCTCATGATAATGAGGGACCCATGCACTATCAGTCACCTGGCTCAGTGTGAGCGTGTTCAGGGACCACGGGGAGATGAGCAGGCACACGACACAGCTTCACTGCCTGTAGGGGCCTAACTTCTCCTGCGTTGCTCACAGGGCTCTGTGCATCTCTAGCGCTGGGTTATGAAGATCGACCTCCTGAGCTGTGGGAAGAGCAACGGGCCAGTGGCTCCACAGCACCTCGGCTGGCCAACACAGGCTCTTTCCTGCCTGTCTTTCTGAGCCACCGGAGGCTTCATTAATAGAAGAGCTCAACTAACGTTTTCTTCGCTCTCGGGGAAAACTTGCCAAACTAAGCGCCTGTTGGAGGAAAAGTGCAGTTGAAGGGAAACAATGCATGTTCCTGCTATAAGGTGATAACTCAGAGGCTGGGAGGTGGGGACATTCTGCAACTGCCCAGGTGCCTTTCCCCACAGACCTTTCTGATGGCCTCGACAGAGGGGGCAGTAGTGTCCACAATCTCTCGGGGCAGTGCGTGGTCATACCTCGCCCTCATTCCCAAAGCATCCCACTCACTCAACTGGATCGCCTGTTTTGTCATCGCATTTAATCTTCTTATCGCCAAATTGCACGACTTTAAACATTCACACGTCTGTCACCGGTCGAGTGTGGGATGGCGAGGGTGACTTGGATCCCTTTCCTATAACTAAAGCAGACACCTTATGGGCTCTGCTAGAATCCAAATTTAACTCTCCTTCCCCTCCTCTTTAAAGTTCGAGGAGAACTTTGATGCCTCCAAGTCTCTGGCTGCCCTCCACAGCATGGGCAGAGCGTGGGAGATGGAATTAGAACCACTCAGGGAAAGGGGCTTGGCATTCTACAGAGAACCAGAAATAGACTTCTCCTTTGTAAGGCACATCAATAATTCCTGCCTCACAGGAGCTTTGTGAAGAGTGATTGAGAGAATTTATGGAAAATAACCAAGCCCAGCGCTCGGCGCAGAGTTAGGCATGAAATACCTGCCAGAACTAGCAGGGCACACTTATTTGGGCCAGAGACTAGTCTAAATGGGTGACGCGGTTACTCATTTTAGCCTCACAACCCCCCCACCCCCGCCGGGGGGGCGAGCAGGGGAAGGGGAAGGTCCTACTATTTTCCCTATTTTACAGTTCCTCAGGGAACTCAAGCCATATTTCTTATAAATGTCCTGTAAGTTTGGGGAACAAAAAGAAGCCTAATGGGGCAAGATCAGGGTTGTAAGATGGATGGGGGTAGGTTTTCCCAATGAAAGTTTTGTAGGACAGCCCTGGCTTCTCTTGAAGGAGCAGGTGCATTATAGTGAGAGAAAAGAATTCCTCAGCATAACTTTCCTGGGTTTTTTCTCACCAATTCAGTTTTGAATTGGATTAACTTCATAATAAGCCCAGTGATTGTCCTGGTCCTTTAAGAAATATATTAACCAGATCATCATTTGGAGGTACACAAGCAAATGTGAAGAAAGCTGATGGTGTCAAGCTATCAAAAGATATAGCATCTGGGGTTTAAAGGCTTGAAAACAAATAAGTGGCCATCTAGCTGAGAAGCAACAAAGCCCACCTGGAAGAAGCACACCAGCCTGTGTGACCATGAGGTGTTAATGGGATCAGGTATCAGGCATCAAAGACCCAGAACAAAAAATCCCATCAATGTGAATGAGGGGGAGTGTGGAGTGTAGACTCAAAGCCCATCTGTAGACAATTGGAACATTCCCTTACAGAAGGGTCACAAGGAAGAGATGAGCAAATCAGGGTGCAGTGTAATACCAATCAAACATACAACTTTCCTCTAGTTCTTTAATGCTTCCTCTTTGTACCTCTCTACCGCTGCCCCACTATCATGACCCCAATTCTACCTTACAAATCCACCTAGACCAGAGCATGTACACGGGTATAGATAAGAGCTGGAAACATAGGGAATCCAGGACAGATAAACCCCTCAGGACCAATAATGAGAGTAGCGATACCAGGAGGGTAAGGGGAAGGGGACGGGAAATAATTGGAGAATCAATCACAATAATCTACATCTAAGCCCCTCCCAGGGGGCAGACAACAGAAAAGTGGGTGAAGGGAGACAATGGTCAGTGTAAGGCATGAAAAAAATAATAATTTATAAATTATCAAGGGTTCATGAGGGATGGAGGTTGGGGAAGGGAGGAGAAAAATGAGGTGCTGATACCAAGGACTCAAGTAGAAAGAAAATGTTTTGAAAATGATGGTGGCAACATATGTACAAATGTGCTAGATACAATGGATGTATGTATGGATTGTGATAAGAGCTGTATGAGCCCCAAATAAAATGATTTAAAAATAAAAAAGAGGGGCCGGCCCCAATCCCAAATACTTGGACAGCTGTCCTCCCCCCAGGAGAATTTACTTCAGAGGACAGCACTGAAACTACAGCTCAGGGAGAGGGACATGTCTGATCAGAGCACATGGAGCAAATGAAGGAGGAGGAAGAGAGAGTGGAGCACATCCTGGCCCACCAAGCCTTGGGGACTATATCCCCACTCAGAGCAGCCAATGCACAGAGAGGACCATATGGTCGGCCCCACTATGAGACACAACATCCCTCACTGACCCACTGACTCCAGGGGACAACACTGGAGAGAGTGTGGGAATTGCGACTGATCTGACCCCATCACACCCAGGGAAAACACTAAGGGCGTGCAACAGAACAGCAAGGGGAGCAGAGCAAGGAAGTCCTGCGGGAGTACCAAAAATAGACTTTGGGGGCATGGCACCCCATCAGACTCGACCAGAAAACACTCCCAAAAGTCAACAAACAGAACTGAAACTATTTATAGGCTTTTCTCTTTTTTTGTCATTGTTTTTTTGTTGTTGTTGTTGCTGTTGTCATCATTTTGTTTTCTTTTGTTGCTTTGTCTTGTTTTTTTTTTGTATGGGTGCATAGTATTATATCTGCAGGTCTATCTAAATAAGATAGGCTGAATCAACAATCTGGAGGAGAAAACAACTGGACTGATCATTGTGGGCAGACTTGGGAGAGGGGAAGGTGGGGGGAAGGAAGTGGTGTTAACCAACCCAGGGAGAAGGGAAAAACAAGTGATCAAAATCAGTGGCAATGAGGGTGTAAGAGGCCTGGTAGAGCTTCATCAAGGGCAACATAACTGAGAGAAATTACTGAAACCCAAATGAAGGCTGAGCATGATAATGGGACAAGAGGAAAGTAAAAGGAAATAGAGGAAAGAACTAGGAGGCAAAGGGCATTTATAGAGGTCTAAATACAGGCATGTACATATGTAAATATATATGAGGATTGGGAAATAGATCTATGTGCATTTATTTATACGTTTAGTATTAAGGTAGCAGATGGACATTGGGCCTCCACTCAAGTACTCCCTCAATGCAAGAACACTTTGTTCTATTAAACTGGAATTCCACAATGCTCACCTTCTCAACTTGATCACTGAAGACCACTTGGTGCATAAGCAAATGTGGTGAAGAAAGCTAATAGTATCTGGGGTCTTAAAGGCTTGAAGGTAAACAAGCTCAGAAGCAACAAAACCCACATGGAAGAAGCACACCAGCCTGCATGATCACAAGGTGCTGAAAGGATCAGATATCAGGCATCAAAGAACATAAAAGCCTATAACTATGAGTGACAGGGAGTGCAGATTGGGGGCCCAAAGCCCATCTGAAGGTAACTGGACATCCCCTTCCAGAAGGGTCAGTATAGCAACGATGAAACATATAACTTTCTTCTAGTTCTTAAATGCTTCTTCCCCTGCCCCTCTCCCCGCCTCCCCATCATGATCCCAATTCTACCTTACAAATCTGGCTAGACCAGAGGATGCACACTGGTACAGATAGGAACTGGAAACATAGGGAATCCAGGACAGATGATCCCTTCAAGACCAGTGGTGAGAGTAGTGATACCTGGAGGGTAGAGGGAAGGTGGGGTAGAAAGGGAGAACTGATTACAAGGATCTATATATAACCTCCTCCATGGGGGATGGACGACAGAAGAGTGGGTGAAGGGAGACATCGGACAATGTAAGATATGACAAAGTAATAATTTATAAATTATCAAGGGTTCATGAGGGAAAAGAAAGGGAGGGGGGAAATGAGGAGCTAATATCAAGGGCTCAAGTAGAAAGCAAATGTTTTGAGAATGACGAGGGCAACAAATGTGCTTGACACAATGGATGTATGTATGGATTGTGATAAGAGCTGTATGAGTCCACAATAACATGATTTAAAAAAAACCTACCACTTGGAATGCCCACCATCAATTGGCATCATTTTCTGAGCTGACTTCTCTGCCTTGAATTCATTTTTGAGGCTTTCCCAATTATTCCCATAAACTTGTTGCAAAGCTATGAAAATCTGGGGAGTTGCCCACTTACTTCAGTTTTGGTAAAAATCTGATTATACCCCTGACCTCAAAACCTTCCCGCCCCACCCCACCTGCGGAAGAAAAAAGCATCACACACACACACACACACACACACTTTTTAAAAAGCATTCTAGAGCGAGTAAGACAAGGTATCCCTGGGAGAGTTTGTTTGCAGCCATCCAGTGACCACAGAAACATGCTCAGGCATGCTCCGTTTGGAATAAACTGCAGGAACTAGAAGCCTAGTCATGTTACTTCTCTTAACACCTCTCTCTCTCTCTGGCTTTAAGGGTACCATGTTTGTGTTAAATCAACCTCCTTTCATTTATCTTCCTTTCACAGACCAATTAGATGGTGGAAAGACATCACTGGGGACCAGAAAAGTGTGTCCTAAAGTTGGATGGAAAGGGATGGGAGAAAACAGAGTCATGGAAAAGAGAATTTTCCAGCTTGGGACATTATCTCGCCAGGCGTGGAGTCCTCCTGCTGATATCTGAGAAAGTCAAACAGGGCCTCAGAGGCCTTGTCTGTAAATAAGATTAATGGTCCAGTCTCCCAAAGGTCTTTGAAGATTAAATGGGAATGCCCATGGAATGCCTAGCTTCCCCAGGCCACTGCTGACCTCTTCTCCCTCAGGTGCCTGAGAGCATCCAACAAGTCCTCAGGACAGATATGCAGGGTACATGCATGCACCTGGATCCATTGGAAACCCTGTTAGTGACATGGCCTGGAGAGACCCAGCTTTCTGACCTAGGTGCTTGGGTTTTTCTCTGCTTGGCTCTCATAATGTGGACACATCTGTGTCAATAATGGGCCAGGTGATCCTGCTCAGTGCTCCTAGGCCACAAGGTCCGTACTGGAAGCAGTGACTCTTCCGCCAGCGAAGGAATTCTCATTCTCCCTTGGTGTGCGCCCGATGGAGCCTTTCCAATCTGGTGGCTGCAAAGGCCTGCCTCACTGCAATAAAGCCATCAGTGTGGGCCCAGTAAGCAAATGACAGCACCCTGGCTCTCACTGGCTTGGCAACTCTCAGGGCGAGTGCAGGCCTCGCTTTGCACCTCACAAGTTCAATGGGGAAAGGGCAATGGATACAACCTTGGCAGAACTGAACCGTGAAGGTTAAAGAATGGATATTTTGTGTGACCCCTAGTGAATGAAAGCTATTCAGACATGAAAAAAAAAAAGGTGATGTGTGTTGATAGGTTCTAAAGAAGAGTAACTTTACAAAATCATAACAGGTACCTATGTGCCAGGTACTGGGCCAGGTGCCCCACATGTTCTCTCTCCGTATTTCCTTCTTCGGTTTGGGAAACTGTGCATCCCGAGGAATTAAACCCTTGGGACAATTACTCTCAGCTTGGTATGTTACTCTGCTCCCCACCCTTCCAGTAGCTAATCTTTCCATTTTGTGTGGCATTCCATTTCCTGTCCCCACTGCAAAGGACGGCCACAGGGCCCTTCCAGCTCAGACAGTTCCCAGAGCACAGCGTAGCCCCAACATCAATGTCCTCCAACTGACCCTCGAACTAGAAGCCCACTGAACGAGTGCGCTATCTGATTTGCCTTCCTCCCTGGGCCCATTTTAGAAGATACGCATCCAGAGAAAAATTCTAGACGAATGTGACTCACCAGCCAAGTCTCTCCATTTAAGGACAAAGGTGTGTTAGAGGATGAAGGGGGTGGGGGTGGGGTTGGAATGCTGGAAGTCTAAGGAGATAAAATATCTCTCAACGCCCCCTCCCCCAAACTCACTGCCATCGGGTCCATGCGGGTTCACCGCCATCCCCTTGGGAATTTCCCAGACTGTAACTGTTCACGGGAGTAGAAAGCCCAGTCTTTCTCCCTCAGAACTACTGGTGGTTTCAAACTGCCGACCCTGTGGATAACCAGTCCAACACACATGCCGCACACACCCAGGCCTCCTCAGGAACGATCTAGGTGTCCCCAATTGAGAGAGTCTGTGGTATCTTGGCCACAGGGCCCTTAGTTGCTCCTGGTTTGTACAGCCAGTAAAATCCCGATTTCTCTTGAATGCAGTTGTTCATTGTTACGGCTAATAGAGCAGGGTAAAGATCTAAAGTTTGTGCCGACAACAGTCTTTCTAGATGACGGCGGATCCCTTCTTCGTTAGGGCCCACTCTTATTTTATGGAAGCCAAATCTTTCTGAGTCTTCTTGGAAGGTGTTAGAAAATTCCCGGTAACAATATTTTATAAGAAGGCCTGCATCTGACCCTCAGAGAGCTGTCCTCGTTGGAGTGCTGTGCCTTTCCAATTCCGGGCGGTTTCTCATCGCTTATTCATCATTACAGCAAAACAAAAACAAAAATAATCAAGGTTTCTGTAGTCAGCAGTTCAAACACTGAGCAGCTGCTCGGTGGGAAAGAGGAGGCTTTCTACTCCCATAAAGATTTACGGTCTCAGACACCCACAGGGGCACTACTACTCTCTCCTATAGGGTCACTATGAGTCCGAACTGACTTGATGGCAGGGAGTTTAGATTCAGGGGGAGAAATGGAGGTGACTCTTGCCTAGACTTTTCCACCTAGATGGAACCATAGAGTTAGGGATGCTGGAAATGTCTGTTTAAAAGCATGCAGAGCAGGACTGCAAGAAAAAAAAAAAAGAAGCATGTCAGGGAGGAATACCGAACGCTTCTGATGAATTTATTAAGTGAAAAAAGAATATGCCATCCAATCTCCACATATACCACATGAAGAAAGCATACCCACCGACAACCCATGATTTATGTTTGAAAAAGGAATTTGTGTCATTGCAAAGAAGATGGAAATTTACAGGCAAGCATAAAGTAAAATAATAACATCCTTTCAGAGCCTCGCTAGCCACTGAAAACAATTCTGGACATCCTGATAGTGTTCTTCCAGGGATTTCAGCTCCATCTATATTACACTCTGCTTGTAATCAGCCCCCTGGGGAGGCGTCAGCACCTACTTTGAGTGTGGCTGAGAGCATACATCTCTCAGAAGAGGACTTCGGAGAAAGCCCCCAACACAGCACCAGCACGTGGCAGATATCTAGGAGGTGGTCAGAAGACAAACGCATGGCACTTGTGCTTGTCACCAGTCCCACTCCCAAGCTCAGAGCAAACATTACTAATCAATCTCAGCTCCCTTTTCCGCCCGAGCCAGGAGCTTGTGAGTCTTTTGGGCACCATGCCCTAAGCAGCCATATTTTCTAGTCCTGCATGAAGCCTGGCTTGAAAAAAGGCTGGGTTTGAGTGGATTCTAATCATAATTTCCCCCCTGGGACTCTGACACCATGACTTATGACTGAGAGCACAAGGAATCTACAGCTGGGTTTCTATATTTAGTTGGGGCTTTATTTTAAAAAAAGCCCTGTAGAGCTAATGGATTAGCGTTGCCAAAATTCGGGGCTGGCTTCAGAGCCTCTAGATAGGTATCCAGGAGTTGAGATTAATCACAGGGAAGAGTTTAGTTTGGGACCTTTGGACGATTAAAAGAATGTTATCCTACCAAGAGGAATATCCTGGAGCCACGAGGCCCCTGGTATCACAAGATGCCTAGAGTTATCCATTCCTCTCAGTCCTAAACCCGAGCACGGCTCTCCTGTGCAAAAAACAATTAAATTTCTAAATGGACCTGCCCCGAAGTTATTCAACTAGAAAATTACCAGCCATAGCAAAAAATGCATTTCCATATTAATGCGTAAAAGCAAATACAGTAATACAGCCGGCCCGAAACACCAGGGGATTGACCATTTGATTCATTTTACCACCGATCACGTTGAGGACAGCGCTCACATGGCATTATTAAACCGCGATATGCAGCATCAGGTTAGGAGAGAGGCTCATCAACAACCGTGCAGCTGACACAGCCCTGCTCGCTGAGAATGAGGGGCACCTGAAGCAAGCAGTGAAGACCATCCAAGACGACAGCCTTCCGCGTGGACAGACGACACAACTCCTTGCAACAGGGCCCGCACGCAGCATCGTGGTAAACAGAGCGCAGACTGATGCTGCAAGATTTTCATTCTCTGGAGCCACGATCAACACCCAGGAAAGCAGTCGTCAGGAACCCGACTATGCATCGCACTGGGCGCATCCGCCACACACGATTGACGTGAAAGCGTCCAAGAGCAAAGCTGTCCCTTTGAAAACAGGTGTAGCTGACTCGAGTCACGGTCTTTTCAAGCACCTCAGATGCACGTGAAAGCTGGACAGAGAAGAAGGAAGGCCAAAGAAGACTGGATGCATTTGGACGATGGCATTGGTGAAAACCATTGAGTCTATCGTAGACTTCTACCTTGAGAGAAGTAGATGGCTCCTTAGAGGCGAGGACAGGGAGGCTTCCTCCCCCGTATTTTGGACAGGTTATCAGGTGGGATCAATCCCTGGGGAAGGACATCATGATTGGTAGAGCATCGGTGAAAGAGAGAGAGCTTAACACAGTAGCGGCAGCAGGGGCGCCATGAATGTGAGGATGGCCCGGGACGAGGCACTGGCTCACTTTCTTGGACATGGAATGGCTATGAATCAGAATCCACTCAATTGCACTGAAGAGCATCCCCTCCGCCCCCCCCACAAACACACACACACCCCATTGGGTCCCCGAAATGCTTGCCGTACACAGCCTGGAAACTGGGATCTTGGGGGAGGCTCCAGCTCCACTGGTCTCCTGCAAGCACTTCGGAAGAGATGGACAGCAGGGCAAACCAGACACCACACTCGCCTGTTGCCATTGGTTCCACGGCCATGCCAGCAGAATTGCCTTGCCAAGTCTCCCCACTATCTTTCTCCTTGGCTCTCTGTGGAGCATGTGCCTCAGCTTCTGGAATATTCCATCCTGATTCCTCTAGCTTCTTCTCTGGCGGCTTCATCTCATCTCTCTACCCCACATGGGCATCCCCAGAAGACCTGCACCTCCTCTTGGGAACAGCACAAAGGCCAAGGTTCCCCCTCAACCCACAGCCATGGTTCTTGGTTCTAAGATCATCAAGAGTCCTGTGTCTTCCAAATAATAGTTCCTCTGGACTCAATTACGCTTGCTCTGCACATAACCTGTTTTCGAAGACTGAAGGTCTCCTGGCGACAGAAACCCAGGGGAAAAAAGATGGAGACCTCACACAACCTATTTCTTATAGTGTCTATGTTTCCCTATGTATCATCTTAAGGTTTCATGCATCCTGAATATCTCTAATAATCCCCCAAAGATTCCACGTTAAAAAAAGAAGATCGACTCAAGATTCTCTTAGAGCACAAGCGAGCTTTCCCAAGATGGACTCAATTCACTTCTGTAGTCTATCCTACCCTAAATTCCTATGACACCAAGACCAGGCCGGTCCAGGTGACGTTCTCACTGTGAAGCAGATCCCGTGTAGTAAATACTGTGCAAGAGCCTGTGCGACTCCAAGAAGCATAATACGAAGTGAGCAACCATGCTCTCCCCGCCGCGGGATCAGTAAGCCATTCTTTCCCTCTTCCCCCCGCCCACCCCAAGAGATCATCGCTCTTGATTTGGGTGATCTCCTGGTTTGCTTCATTGTTGAACCAGCAACATCCGTAGAGAGCAGGGCCCTGGTTGAGGGAGTGGGAGGGGGGCTATACAAGGGACTTGGGCTGCTAACCAGTAAGGTCCGCAGTTGGAAACCACCAGCTGCTCCTCAGGAGAAAGAGAGGGCTTTCTGGTACAGTGTGAGTCTCAGAAATTCACAGGGGGCAGTTCTACCCCATCCAAAGGGTCGCTGTGAGTCGGTATTGATTCCATGGCACTGAGATCGTGTTTTTGGTTTTTCTTAACTGACCTAAGACCGGTGATTCAAACCAACCCTGAAGCACAGTGGAAGAAAGACCTGGCTCCTTGCTCCCATCAAGACTACAGAAAACCCTGTAGACCAATTCTATGCGGTGACACCAGAGTCCCCTTGAGTCAGAATCAAGTCTAAAGGAAAAGTTGCTTTATTTGTTTGTGCTATGCAAATAAGCAATCATTTATTTGGTTATGCTCATGATTGATTTTCTACATCCATCCTCATGGTTTTCTGGATCATGTTTCTTTTGTTCCGATGTGCTATGGGGCTGATCATTTTGTTCCTGGATTGTTTCCATAAGGTTTAGAGATCACTTATTGTTTCGGCAGAGAACTGCTTGGGTTAAGGTGGAAGAAAGGTTTGGATAAAAAGACAGTCAGCCCTTCCTCCTGGCTCCTTTTGGACACAACAGCTGGGGCACAAAGGCAACTCTTGGTAAGAAGCAGGCAGTGCGCTGCTCCCAGCTCACGTCTTTGGCTTCAGCCTTCTGCTTGGTTTTGCACCAAGAACTCGGGCCTCTGAGGACCCCTAACTGCCCATGTGGCTCCCACCTTGCTCTGCTCCCGGTGGGCCGTCCCTGCCTCTTCTTCAAGCTGCTTCCGGAATCAGAGTCCCACGACCTCCTCTCTGAGACAGTCCTGACCTCCTCTCTTGCACTTGCTCTTTCTCTTCCTCTGCTCCCACACCCAGGCCCTAGCTCTCTCAGGCCGGAATGACCGCGGCAGCCTTCTCCTTGGACGTCCTGCCTCGCCTCTAGAGTTTATGCCCACTCTCTCTTTACATGATGTCACTTCCCGTCAAAAGTTCTCCATAGGTTCCTTGTACTCCGGGCCCTTTCGCCTCTGCTCCTGCCCCATCCCACCCTCTTCCCTGACGCAGAAGTTTCCCATTATAAGAGGTTTCGCTCCGAAGCCTTCTGAGAATGTTCTAGTCATCGTGGGGGGTGTGTTTGGTCTGCGTGTACACAATGAGCTGAGACTGGGCTAATGGACCGGGGAGGGCCAGCAAGAAATCTGAGGGCACAGCAAGTAGGAGACTGAACCCAGTATGTTTCTGCCGCAGGAAGATGCGAGGGGGCAGCTAGAAGCCCCATGGGGCAGTGCAGACCCAAAGGCTTAACTCCCACACCCGAGGAGTGGGCAGGATACCTCCCAGTATCCCTGGGTGTCAGCCCACAAGGCTCTCTCTGAACCTCACGGGCAAGCGTCACAATTTGTTAGGGACACAGACACTGGGAAGGAAACTCACACGTGGCAACCTGTGGTGGGATCATACTCCATATTTGGCTCTGAATACATCATTATCTCAGGGGCTATTCTTAATACTATATTACAGATTACGAGAGTGGTGTCCAATGAGGCGAGGTGATTCACGAGGAATCAGAAGAATCAGAATCAACTGGCTCCATCTGACTTTGAAGCTCTGCGTTGCCTGCTTGGCGCATTGCTCGAGAATTGGAACTCGTGACCCCTTGCCCCCTGGCTCGCCAGGCGTGCGACTCCTGGCACATTATGGATCCTCCTGACGCTGCCAGGCTCCCCTCCTGCGGTGGGTGAGAAGGGGCAATGGAATAAGTATCTGGGGGCCTGGCCACTGCATGTTGCTGCTGCATGTGCTGTTTCACGCCCTTTCTTAGAGGGAGACATTCGTAAAGAAACAAGAGCAAAGGCATAGTGAAATAAAGAATCCATCCTCCTCCTCCTTCACGTTTCATGGGCTGATGTCTCCTCTCCCAGATGGGTCACAGGCAGAGGCAGAGATTGATGCTTCTTGGTAGCCCTCAAACCGTTCATTGTGGTGGTATTCCCTTACTGAATAAATCACTGACGACTACATGATCATAATGAATACACAGAGGACTTTGGTCTTAGCAACATAAGCATGCAGGAATGAGAACTCCTTTTTATTATGGCAGTCTGTAAGTTGCCCACCCAACAAGTCCTTTTCCCCTTGTCCCCTAGTAAAGAGAGTTTTAGCTGGACACATGGCTGCCCAGAAAGGGACCATATGACCCCGCCTCTTTTATGATTGTGTGGCCACATGACTAAGTTTACACCAATGGAATATGAACAGAAATGATGCATGCCACTTTCATAAAACCTACTGAAAAACAATTGGCTTGTCTTCGATGTTCTCTCTTCCTCCCCGGTCTGGAAGATGCAGCTGTGACATGGCTAAGGTCATGTACACGTAGACTACGCCCGTGGGGTGGTGGAGAGAAAAGATGGAAGGAACTTGAGACCCTGAACTACTGTGTGGAGCAGAGGCCCCACCAACTTGGACTACTCACCTATAGACTGCTAAAGAGAGAGATATCTTTATCCCCCTTAAGGTCACTGAATGTTTTAGTCTTTTTATATTAGCACACAGCTCTGTTAACCAATGCAGATTATGAATAAGACCCCTCACAAATGAAAGAGCCAGTTCACCTGGGCTCAAGTTCAGACTGATACTTCCTAACTCCTTGACTTGAACGTCCCTGTCTTTGTCATCTGTGAACCGGGCATAGTAACAGGACTTGCCTCGCACAGTGACCGTGAGAAATCAACGATCCTGATCTCTCCAACGTTACTGCCCCCACCCTCATTCCAGGGCAAACTCCTATCACGTCTAGCAGCAAGGGCTGCCCTGGAAGACTGTCCAGGCACTCACGGCGCTGGTCACAGGGCCAGTTCAGAATGGCAGTGACCAGGGAGCTTTTCAGATGCATCTCCTTCTTCTGGGTTCAGCTCAGCGCTCCACAGAGCCCACAGGTGCAAGGTCAGCATGAGAGATGCTGCTTGCACTTGGATTTAGCGCTCGGGGGAAGGTGTGGTGTGGGAGGCACGAAGAACAGAGCTGCACTACCAATTTCACAGGAAGAATGTGTCAGGGTAAAGCTTGGCTGTAAGTCTCCAGAGTGCTTCCCAAAGGATCGACTTCCTTAAAAAAGACAGAAAGAAAAATGTACCTGTATTTGTCTAGAAAATATGAAGCGCCGAGAAAGTCGTTCTAAGACTGCTGGATCACAGCCCGGAAAGAGGGAGCAGGTGCTCTTCAGCTCCCCATTATCCGACCATGTTTGAGGGCTTTGGGCCAGCACTGGTGGAGGCTCTTGGCACATAAAAAAACCAAAACCCCAAACTAAACTCCCTGCTATGACATCAATGCCCATTCACAGTGACTCTATGGTCCAGGACAGAACTGCCCCTGTGAGTTTGACACTGTTTTTTTAAGCTTAGTAAATCATTTCCTGGGTGCTCTTATACTTCTTATCACAATCCATACATCAATCATATCAAGCACATTTGTACATTTGTTGCCATCATCATTGCCAAAACATTTTCTTTCTACTTGAGCCCTTGGTATTAGCTCCTCTTTTTTCCCCCTCCCTCCCCTCCCCTTGCACCCTCATGACCCCTGCGTAATGTATAAATGATTTCTTATTTTCATACTTTACACTGCCTGCTGATGAGACTGTATTCTTTGTGGGAGTAGAAAGCTCCATCTTTCTGCCTCAGAGTGGCTGGTGGTTTCAAACTGCACACGAAGCAGTTAGCAGTCCACAGTGCAAGCCCTACCCCAGCAGGGCAGGGTGAGATGAAGACCAGTCCTAATGGAGCTGGGAGTGTGCAGCCTCCTTGGTGAGCAGAAGAGCTAACTGGTTATGTGGGTCGGGTCCTATGAGAAGTAGTGGAGTTTGACAATTAATGAGATCCAGGTTTATGAGCTAGGTCAGAGGGAACTTCGTACCTTACTGTTTCAATCAAATACAAAAGTGATATATAGAATCGATATCAGAATATAGAAATCCAATAGAAGACCAGAAGCCTGGCAGCCCTCCTGGCAAAAACGCAATCACGGGCCAAAGGGAAATGCTGGGTTCCTTAATTCAGCTTAATTAGCCTCTCGCACATTTCTCCCTCCATCTGTAATCTCCTATAGGTGCAGAAAATATCTGCCAATTCCAGTGGAGTACAATGGATAATCGTTCCACATAAAGTAGGCTAGAAATATTTATGGAAATCACTATTCCTGCACCACCAGAGACCTCCTGCCGCAAAATAATTTCACACGCTTTGGAGACATAAGCCACAGGGAAGGTTTGTTTCTTTCATCCCAAAGCAGCTCGGGCAGGGCAGGAGACAGAGACCCTCTGTCAGCATCTACCATCTGACCTCCCCACCCCCTATCCTGCCCCCACTCCCCTCCAGGCTCCTGCAGGCCAATCAGGCCCTGGCCACTCTGAGAAGGTCCTCCTGCCAAAGGACTCCTCAGGGAATCCAGATCAATATCTGGGACTAGCCTTCTGGGAAATCACTAGGGCAAGACTCCTGGTGTGACTCACAGAGAGGCCCATTGATGAAGTGCTTCCCAATCCCAGGAGAGGAAAGATGGGGCTGGACCTTGGTAGCTGACTAAACCTGTAGGGAAGACCCCTCAGCTCTGTCTTGTAAAATGTCTTCATCACTGTACATCGAGAAGACCTAGGTTGGTTCTTGAGCTGAACCGGGAGGAAGGGGGGTGGGGTGGGGGGACCTCCAGGCCACCTGATGGATAAAGGAGGGGGCCTTTAGCCTCCAGCTGCTTCCTCCCCCGAAACCTTACAGGTTCCGCTAGGCTTGCAACAAAACTTGCACCGAGTCTATGCACCTGGGGTATTCACTTTGAGGGTAACCTCTGCATGGAAATGAACACGCATGGAAAAGCAAACAAAACCTATGGCCACCACGTGGCTTCTGGATCACAGTAACTCTACAACAGAGCGGCACTGTCCACAGCACTCCCAAGGCCGTGCGCAGGTCTGCAGGGAAGCTCACTGCCACGTCTGTCTCCACGGACTGGCTGCAAGGTTTGAACTGCTGCCCCTTTGGCTAACAGCTGAGTACTTAACCACTGTGCCATCAGGGCCCTCTGGGCGCACACACGGGTCCCTTTGTACACACCTACCAGAGTGAAAACCAGCCAAAGAGAGTGAGAGAGCTGCGGTGTGGCGGGAGGTACCCATATCGAACATGTGTTCGTTGAGATGAAGTGCGCACTGATTCCGGGGTGGGCCAGAACCTGATCTCAGCCTATAGGATTCCAACCGCAGGTGAGGTGATGCTTGGGGTAAATAAAGGCACTGTGGTGCCAAGAAATGGTATTAAAACATATGCGATGAGAGGCATGTAGTCCCCTAGTCTATCCACATCCAATCTTGTGTGAGTGTGAGGGAAAGTCTCCGTTGGCTTCTGATAACCCTTAAACACCTTTTGAACAAGAGCTTCTAGAAGAAAGAGTACCACAGCCCCCCATGTGGAGCGGAGATCCAGCACCATGGTCTTGCTTGCTCCTATGGTCACTTCTATGGATGGCATATGACAGTGGCTTTCCATTTCCTATGTGAAACAAGCTCCTGTTTAAAGTGGCTTTAGTGGTGAAGCCAGAGGATGGTGCCCAGCTATTAAAAGATACAGTGTCTGGGGTCTTAAAGGCTTGAAGGTAAACAAGCCGCCATCCAACAGTGAAGCAATAAGCCCACGTGGAAACAGCACACCAGCTGGTGGGATCATGAGGTGTCGAGATTGGGCAACAGGCATCAGAAGATTCACAGCAAACAGTAAATAAACAAACAAAAATACATTGGTGAGAATGCAGGGGGCTTGGAGCTGAGACCCAAAGCCCATCTGGATAATGGAGTATCCCCCCACAGAGGGGTCGCAGGGAGGGGGTGAGTCAATCAGGGTGCAGTAGAGCACTAATGGCTCACACAATATACCTCTGTTCCCTGGAGGCCTCCTCACCCCCTGCTATCACGACCTCAGTGCCGCCTCCCAATCTAGACTAGATGGGAGCATGTACATAGGTATAGGCCAGAGATAAAGCTCACAACACATGGAACCCAGGAACAGGAATGGGAATAGAGATACCAAAAGGGTAGAGGAAGGGAGGGAGACATGAGAAGGGAGGGGGCACCGATCTCAATGAATGCTGCATAACCACTCACCCCCAGCCAGGGGGAAGAACAACGGAAACCAGAGGGGAAGGGAGATGGTGATCAGAGTAAGGTTTAAAAATAATTAACAATCTACAATCTCTCAGGGGACCACGAGGGTTGGGGAGGGGGCAAAGAGGGAGGGGGAAAAGGAGGAGCTGATCCCAAGGGCTCAAGGGAAAGTAAATGTCCAGAAAAGAATGATGGAATATATGTACGAATGTGTCGGACACAACTGATATATGGTCTGTAACCAGAGTTGTAAGAGCCCCCAATAAAATGATTAAATACAAATAAATAAATAAAGTAGCTTTAAAGTGAAAGTAAAGAAAACGATTCAGAAATCATATTCAATGAAAGTAGCTGCTTTGAAAATCACAACGTCGAACTGAGACAACTGAGGTTTAGGAAAAACTGATTTAAAAAGCAATATGCAAACTGCTTTAGCCCCACTGTTCCATACAGCCTCAGCACCCTCCTCTCCAGGAGCCAGACATGGGGTGTTGAGCTCAATTCCCTAAGCTGCTCTGTTCCGGTGGGACAGGGCACCAGTGCCTGGGGGATCGTGGCGGGTGGTTTCGAGACAGCCAATGGATCTGGTCCTAGAAGAGATTCAGAAGCACAGCCAGAGCTCCTGGCTCGTCCTGCACCACAAAGGACCACTGGCCTGGCCGCATTTCTGGAGAAGCAGCCCCTGGGGAAGAAGTTTTAAAAGAACAGGCTGGCCATGGTGCCACCTGGGTACCATAGTGATGCTAGAAAAAATATCCAAAATATACACCCTGGGGCGGCTTCATCCAGTCAACAGACTAAGGTCAACAAGCCTTTGGAAACTCTCCTCATGGTTAGTGATTCTAATTCCAGTTGGTAGAGCAATCAATTGGGTAATCCCAGCCACGTTGGCACTGGTGGTGGTTCTGATGTACCACTTACACACGGCAGGAGAGTCATTCCTTTTCAAAAGCCATGGAAAGAAGAGACCCAGAAGCCAATGCCATGTCCACGTGGCAACTGACCAACTACCGTAATGCGTCTGTGTCCCTCTCGCTCCGGCGCGAGAAACCACAAACCGAAAGAGCCGTTCTGTGCTTTCCACTGCTCTTGAACTTTTATTCCTGGGGACGCCTTTGCATTCATGAATGGGATCTTGATGTTTCTTATGTAACGCCGTCATCCGACTGTTCTAAAGCACATCTGGCTTAGACAGTGTCCCACCAAGAAAGAAAGAAAACACGGTGCAGCGTCTTCTGCCTGGAAGCCAACAGATCTCTCGCTTGCATGCACATCAAGCCCATCCTACCGTCAGGTTGTTACCTGAGGCAGTGTAGAAGCCTTTGGAGAACCCGACAGCAGGGCAGAAAGGTGGGGGAGAGACCTAGTGAGAGAAAGGACTGCATTCAGGTCGCCAGGTAGGAGGGGAACCTCGCCAAGAGTCTCAGGGAGATGGGAAGTGGCCGAGGCATGAAAACGGCCCTTGTAGTGAGGGAAGAACCAGGGCCACAGGACTTGGCAGGGCACTGGATGGGAGTTTGGGTAGTTACATAACCTGTTGTCAGTTTGAGACTGTTGAGAGTGAAGGGGTGGAGTTTGGCCTGTCAATCAGGTCGCAGCTTGATGACCTCATTTGGAGGCACTAAGGAGAAATATAGCTCACTGGAGGCGGGTCATGGGCTCAATCCCTGTGAGACATTCCTGCTAACAAGACACATGGAGTTATGCTAGAGCCCTGGGGTTCCAGGAGCCACGTGGAGACCCCTGCAAGTGCTGAGATGCTTTGACTACCACTAGATCCACAAGACTTTCCACCCACTGGCCTGTGATCTTCCTGCATTAGGCACCATTGCATGTGTTGTGTGCGTCTGAAGAGGAATTCATAGATTGGTAATGGACATATGGGCTAATATTGGACTTACGGCCTTGACCTGGACTAGACTGGGATGTTTTCTCAATATGCAATTGCTCTTTTATATAAAACTGTTTCTTATACAAATATGAGTCTCCCTGATTTGTTTCTCTAGTCCACCCAGAATGACACAGAGTCTTCTGCTGGTCAGCAGACTCCCACCCAGAGAGCTAGCTCAGAAGTTGCTTTCCCTGAAAGGTGCCCGCCTACCCTGAGCAAAGTCAGTTGGCCACCTCTGCTCACAGACCATGATGCCAACTAGCACCCTGTCCCACCGCCATTCCTTGTTTGTCTCATCTGACCCCTGATGCCTCTCTCAGACCACACAGATCTTAATAAGGGAATGGATCATTCTAATTCCTTCTCTGCCGCCATTTCCCCATCTGTAAAAGATGTGAACTAGATCGGTTTTCAGATATATTCTGACTCTTCTGAATCTTTAAATGTAAACAATAAGGATCCTGGGGTGATCACATTTTCTTTCATCTGTGGGCATTTCATAATGAACCCGTGCACACGCATCCACCCAAGTAAAAGAAACTATGTACAAAAATACTAAGGTAAGCAAGGAGGGCAGTCGTGAGTCAGTGAAAACACTCTCACTTTCGACGTGGGAAATCCATGCCAGATGTCTGGCCACTGCACCTCCTATGCAGCCCATCTGTCAGCGGAAACTTCTGGGTTGCTAAGATGCTAAACAGATTTCAGGGAAGCTTGCAAACGAGGGCAGATTAGGAAGAGAGACCTGGTGATCTACGTGCGAAATTCAGCCGGTGAAACTCCCCTTCCCCCCTACCCGGGACCCCCATGGTCACAAACCAACTGCGTGTGGGGTCACCATGAGTCAGGATGATTCAGTCTTAACTAACTGCAATGGAACGAAAGTGTGGGGGAGGGCTCCCCGTGACAAGGGGAGGACAATCACAGCTGCGTGGGCTGCTGCACTGGGGAGGCCCTAGGAGGGCGTGGGTTCGGTTCCACGGGGAGCCTGCAGATCCTCTGGGACTACGGGCGCTCCTCAACGTCTGCCGTCACTCAGGAGCACGGAGAAGGGCACGGCTCTGACTCTGACGTTGTCAGGAGCAAGGCACCTCCAAGAATCCTCTCCTCTAGAGCCCAGAGTCAGCATGGCTGTGGGGACTGGACTCAGAGTCTTTTAAAACTTGGCAAAGAAAACATTTTTATAAAATGACTTCAAGGCAATCTTTGGACCGTGAGACCCAGGTCCATGTAATAGGGAATTTCTCCAGTCAGGGGAGTGGCTCCCCAACATTCCTATAAGAATGTGCAAGCTTCCATCTTATGTAACATTAAGTTTTGGTTCCTGGAAGGAGAACAGCGTGAACTTTCCAAGTCTGCAGATGGCTCGAAGTTCTTCTGGGTGGTGAAATGCCAAACGGATGGCACTAAACTATCAGGAATTTATTGAGAATGCAGGAGAGGTGAGAGGAGTGAAGCGATGCATTTAAGGAGAATAGTCACAATTTTGGGGGCATAATGACGTCCCATAACCCCCTTAGGGCCCAAATGGGTAGCTGTGGTCAAGTCCAAGATAATAAAATCAGAGAGGATGTGGGGGATGAAAGAGGCACTGGGACTAGGGTCATACCACAAATCTGACATTCTACCTCCAAATCTTCTCAGAGCTACTGAGCCTCTCTGCAACCTCAGGCTTCTAAACTGCAAAACGGGGTCCTCATCCCCGTGGCCTGGGTTCTTGTGGGGATTCCATCGTAATCTGTGCCCACAGATGGTTTACATGCATCACTGGGGATTCTCATAAGGCAGAAACGGGCATAGGAGAAAGGACAAACAAACAAACAAACAAACAACCAGGGTTCAGATCTTGGCTCTGTTACCAATTCTCATATGGCCCAAGCGAGTGTGTGAGGCTGCGCGCTGAGACCCAGTGTCTATCAGCTTTCAAGGATGATGCTTACTCCTCCCAAGGCACTGTGAGATTCCAGGAAGTAAAGCCGAAAAGCACCCAGCACAGGCTTGGGCCTTAATCAACATTCGTTTCCTTCCCCTTCCCAACGCCTTAAATAGAGACTGGCTACAAAAGAATTTCAAGAAAAAACATGCATTCAAGGAAGCCTGGCTTCCTGCAGCCTTCTGAGGCTGAGCCGTGGACATCAGCCAGACTCGCTCTCTCCCTCTCACAGCTGGAGCTTCAGTGGCAATGAAGCCTGACAATGCACACTTTGGTCGGGTTTGTGCGGTCCTGCAGGCATTGCACGGCTCACAGGGGATCAGTACAGCCTGAGAGGCTCCATCTCAGTGGGCTTTGCAGTTGAGACTGACCCATTTCCAGACCCTCTGGCGAGGTACTTGGACCTGACTCTACCAGAGTGCAAGCAAGTGACCCTGCGGCTTCTCTGCACTGCAAGTCTTCAAAGGCAGGGACCACGGGGGCTCTACTTCTCCTCCAGCCACAAGGTTAGAGTTGGCGCCCCCACCATACACGTGTAAAGGATGGATATTGAGTACACAGGATATTAACTGTAAATGGGTGGGTGGATGGATGGATAGAAGGGTAGCTAGGTAGAAGAAGAGATGGATGGACAGATGACTGAACAGACAGCTGCATATAGTTATGCATAGCTATAGCATGTCACTTGTCTCCTCACTTGAAAAATGACAAGGCCTCCAGGTCCTCTAAGCTTGGATTTGGAAGCAGACGGTCTGTTGCTATCCAGCCCCCTCGCCTCTTTCCTAAGTCTTTCTGAAGAGGGAGTCGGTCTCCAGAACGCTCCTCCCGCATTCCCCACTTTGTAGCTCAAACCACCCAAGACAAAGACGACGGAGAATCCTGCGTCAGCTGTGTGCTCCCAGCAGTCATGGTGCTGAAGCCTCGCCCACCTTGTTCATCTGTGATAATGGTCTCTCCCAAGCTCCTCTCCCCTTTGATAGTTTTAAAAATATTTATTTCATTGTGCTTTGGTGAGAGTTTACCCAGCAAATTAGGTTCCCATTAAGTATTTTCTATGCATATTGTTCAATGACATTGGCTACATTTTTTACGATATCCACATTCTTTTTTCACCTCTCTCTTTGACAAGTTCCCTGACTCTGGCTCTGTGGTGGACCTTGGCAAGGGACCACTGCTCTCTTCCTTGCATTAACTCTCACGGAGTCCTAATCAGTCCTTCAGAAGTGTCCTCTAGCCCACAAGTCAAAGTCTACAGAAGGCACAGAGAGCCCTTTTCAGCCAGATGTCTGCCCATTCCCAGATTCAGCCCCGCTCCAGCCCTGCCCTTAAGTCCCCAATTCTGTCTTCTGAGCCTCAGAGGCTGCTCTCTGCCCACACCACATCTGCCTCTAAGCTCAAATCCCAGCATCCTTCAAGCCTGACTCAGGTATAAAGCCTTCCAAAGCTTTCTTCCCAAACGGCTCCTTTTAGAAAATGTGGGAAACACAGACTCTCAACAATAAAATGAACACTACCTATCACAATTGCATGACCTAAAGATATCACTAGGTCATGTTTTGAATGTTTGTTTTTCATGACTACATTTTTTAATGTGGCTGAGATTATAGCTTTATACTTTATAGCTTTTTTATAGTTATAGCTTTATATTGTTTTTTCCTACTTATCATATCTTAAACAATTATCTGTCATTAAATGTTTTGTAAATATTATTTACAGTGTTTGCTTCATATTCCTTAACTTTTAAATCCTTTACATAGTGATTGCAGTTTTTAATAAGACATTTATTGAACTATAATTAACATACCATATAAATCACTTATTTAAAGTGTGCAATTCAATGGTTTCTTTTGGCACATTCATAAGAGTTTTACTACAATCAAATTCTGAAAATGTTCATTACTTCAAAAAGAAACTCCATACTTATTAGCTATCACTTCCTAAACCCCCCAGCAATCCCCAGCTTTATGTAACCACGTACCCACTTTATCCCTCAGCAGCTTAGTCAATACTGGACATTTCACATAAAGGATATAATAAAATTTTGGGTTTTTTTGGTTTCTTGTCACTTAAGTCTAATGTTTTCAAAGTTCATCCATATTATATGCTGAGGCTTCGTTTCATTTTTGTGGCTAAAAAATATTCCACCATATGGATTATCCATTATGTTTATCCATTTATCAGATGATAGACATTTGGGTTGCTTACGTACTTTAACAATTCAAAATAAGGTTGGTATGGACATTAGTGTACAAGATTTTTGTGCGAAGAACTGTTTTAAATTCTCTGGGGGTAGATATATAGGCATCTATCCTAGGTCATAGGCTAATTCTCTTGAAAACATTTTTTGAGGAATTGCCAAATTTTTCCAAAGTGTTTGTATGATTTTACATTTCCATCAACAGAACAAAGAAGTTCCAGATCTCCACACCACCAAGTATGATGTTTTAAAAACAAACAAACCCCCCAAATAAACAAACAAAACCCCACTGCCATTGAATTGATTCTGACCCACAGCAATCCCAGATAGAATTTCTGAGGCCGTAAATCTTTGTGGGAGCGGGTAGTCTCATCTCTCTGGCACAGAGCAGGTATGGGGTTTGAACTGACAGAGTTAGCAGTCCAACACTTACCTGACAGTGCCACCAGGCTAGTTGGTGTTAGCTGTGGTTTGTGTGTGTCACATAGGAGGCTGAGGAAATTCCCTTCATCTTCTAATTTGGTGAGTGATTTTTGTCCAATGCTTTTGGTCCTTGGGAATCACTGTTTACTGCAATGTAATTCCTACTCCTAGACGTGTTTTTCCATGCCAAGCTTTACTTCTGGGTCAAGCTTGCTAAAATTCATTTTAGATGTAACCACATTTCTGGATCTAGGCACTACTGCACTGAGTTAGCCCCTCTGAATGGGATGCTTCTAGACAATCATGCCGGAGGGACTAGGGAACTTATTCCATCTGTGGCATCTCACTCTGTATGTGGGGCAGTTCATTCTCTGAGCCCAATTTTCCATTTGAAAGTGATGAGGATGATACAGAAGTTTGGTGCCGCCCACTGGGGCTCCCCATATTGAAAATATGGTGACATCTACAATCCATTCCCCTCTCCAAAACACTGCATATGCTTACATTCCTTCAACATTGAGAAGTCCTTAGCCCCCTAAAACTATCCACGGACTTTCTTGAAGTCCCCAAGGAGCTGGTGACCTCTGAGGGGACCTGAGTGCTCAAGTCATTGTTTTTTACCCAAAGAGCCAGCTCTGCAACAAGCCTCTCCGTGTCCCCTTCCTCTGGCTGCGTTTGGTGACCAAATTTGTTTACACATTTAAGAAGCACCTATGGAGGCCTGGTCCCTTTTCTAAGCATCAGGACCCAATCCGTGTACAAAGCAACAAAATGCCAGAGGGTTTTCAATTTGGTGAGAGAAGCTCACCAGGGTATCACTAATCCAACCCTTTCCTTGTGTCAATCACCCAACACCTGCTGGCTGGAAGTCGCAATCTCAGACTACCTATAAGGCCTCTCAGGTACAGGCACCCTAAAAGCAATGTACGTATTCCTTTCCAAACCAAGTGGTTTCCATATCGATCTCTCCCAACCCTAAGTATTTGTTTCAGAAAACCAATGCAAAGAAAGAAGGCCACACTGTCAACAAGAATCTGTTTTTGGAATCGATCTGGCTTTCATTCCACTCTTCTGTTCCCCCTCCCCCCTCGTCCCTTCCTTTCTCCTTCCTTCCTTTCTAGAACACAACAGGAAAAGGTCTGGGATCCCTTGAGGAATGGTCTGTTTGAATCATTTCAAGGAAGGCGAGCGAGGCATGCTTTTAATCGCATCATACGGAAGATTTGTTGAAAGTCAAGAGCAGAAACCGACTGAGCATTAGGTGGGGAGGATGGTGTGCTGGAATATGGCTACGAAGGTGAAATTGAGGTAGCTGTGTATGAAACCCCCTGCAGCACCCAGGTCTCATGCCAACCATCCGCGTGGTAGGCTATCAGCCTTCAATTACCCCAAGAACAACCTCATACCCAGTCACTCTGTGGGCGTCTGCCCTCCCCCCTCCCCTAACAAATAACGCTGGCTGGGTGAAATGGAGAAAAACTCCTCCCGACTGACCCCTGGGAACCTTGGATGACTCAAGAGCATGAGACAAGGGTCAATTTGTCTGCTCATCTGTGAAAATGTGCACCGTTGAAGGCCATTTCGCCCACGTCCACCATAACCCATGGTTTGTGGGTGTCCATGGCGAGAGGGCCTCTGGGAGGGAGGTCTAGATCCAAAAGATGCCGGCCTGGGGAAATAGGCAATGATGGACAATGGGTGCTATTCAGGGAGCCGCTTGCGTTGCTATTTTCCCCTTGGGTTCCACTGGAAAACAAAGCTAGATTTGTAGCTGCAGAAAATTCTTATAACAACTGGAAGAAATTATCCCTGAACGAAGCTGCTGGAAAAATCAACTGCAAGAATAGCAGCCGGCCTTTCCTCTTGATATCAAAAGATCTTCACTAGTTGAAGGGCTTAAAAAAAAAGCCCAGAAGAGATGCTCTACTTAAAAACAAGGCAGTTTGCAAAGGCACAGGCAGCAGAAGGAGAAGCAGTGTCATACGAGAGAAACTTTGGAAATTCTTAAAATAGGCGTAGGAAATAGTGCACTGAAAAGCAGAGAGCTATTGAAAACTAAAGTCTTTGCTAGCTGATGCACAGTGAGGCTCATCTCCTCGGAGTTCAAGTGCAATGTCAAACAACGACCGAGACAACGCAAAGGCCTTTAGTTTTTAATTATTCCTTATGTGAAGCCACCTGAGACACCATTTCTCCCTTACGGTCATGGGAGTGGAAGTGCTCTTTGGAAGATGGTTCTGCAGGGCTGGGAATGCCTACCTCCCTGTCCTCCATGGCACCCCTCGGTTTATTCCGGGGTTGCTCATGTGAAAGGCCTAGTAGCGGGTGGTGGCATACCTAGACATCTTCTGAGCAGAAAACAACCACCAGAAGGAATTTGCTGTGAAGAAGCCCCCTCATTCCCTGTACCTGTCTATGGCACCAGTGCCCAGCTGGCCACTTTGGGAGGCCCTGGGGTGTCATCCTTTCCCTTCCTCCACCATCTGTCAAGCACCAAACATGACCCACCTTGGCCTTCCCTAACCATGCGGTGACTTAGGCCTTGTCACATCTCACCTGAATTATGGCAAACACCTCCAACTGGCTGTCTGTCTAAATTCACAGCTGATATTGCTGTTTCACTACTGAGACCTGCATGTCTCCTCCTGCTTTAGAGACAGAAAACCAAGGTTCCTGGCTTGGTTTGCAAGACCTCTTAGGTCCACTGCCAGGTCCCTGCCAGCTTCAGTCTTGTTGCTTTCTTCTCAGTACCATCACAGTCGTGGCTCTGGAAGTCACCGGGAGCTGCAATACTTCCTACCTTGGCTCCCTTCACCGGCATGCCCCTCTCACAGGGTTAACAAGCAGGAAGGCGAGTGAGGACAGAAGCCCAGCCCACATTCTGCTCACCACATGCACAGCAGGGGCCTCCGCTAGCTCCATGTTTCCCAAAGTGGGAGGCAGATACCTACACTTTATACTGGATTGTTGGCCATCATACACCCCCTGCTAGGGGGTTGTAGGCTAAATAAGTTTGGGAATCTAAGGCTTAGCTGGAGGGGCCACAGTTTCTGATCTGCATAACGGCTCCACATGGCGGGGCAGCAGCTCTGTTTCCAGGTTCCTGTCCACCCACCACCACCCATCCACTGCCGTTGGTCGATTCCAACACAGAGTGAACCTGAAGAACAGTTGAACTACCCTGAGGCTTTCCAAGACTGATAACATCTTGCTCCCACAGAGCAGCTGGTGGGTTCGGAGAGCCAGCCTTTTGGTTCACAAGCATGTGCTTAACCACTAAGCCAATAGGGTTCCTCTCTGGGTACCTGCCATGCTATATTTTAATGATTCATCATTTATATATTTTTTGGATTTCTATTTCTCCCTGCCCCCCCTCCACCCCATCAATCAAAGCAGTCTTTGCAACCCTTTCTCCACCCTCCAAGCACAAAGCCTGGCACATGTAGACTGTAATACAGTATAGACTGTAATACAGCATAGACTGTAATCAAAGAGTGCTTGCTGAACTGGCTTAGAATGGGCTGAATGTTAAGCAAGAGGAACAAGAAAGCCCCCAGAGCTGAGCCCCCAGAGCCCATCTCACTACAGGGCTCTGGGGGAGCCCAAGAGCTAGCCTCAACCCAAATCAAAACCAAACCAGCTGCTGTCTGGCATTTCTGAAGCTGGAAGTCTTTACAGGAGGCAAGAGCCTCATCTTGCTCCCCTCAGAGGAGCTGGTGGGTTTGAACTGTTGACCTTGCAGTGAGCATGTCGCAGCACAACACCTAATCCGCTATGCCGCCAGGGTTCCTGAACTAGCCTCACTTCTCGCAGTTCACCCCAGTATGCAGGGGGAGGGGAGAAGGAGGCTGTCCTTATTCCCATAGGGACCAGCAGATGGGATTCACAAAGGCTACTTTTTGGGCAAGTGTGCCCCCTAATGATGTCGCTCCCACTGAGGGCATCTTGGGTGGCTCACAGGAAGGTTTCTAGTGCTAGAATCCAGCAGCCCCAGCACCCAGGTGGCACATGCTCTGAGGAAGCGGAGACGGAAAAATCTCACCCATCCCTTTAGACACACACAGGTGAGAAGGAGGCCTTGGGAGATGAGACAGAGTCCTCAACCATCCAACTGCACCATCAAACCCACCACCATCAAATCGATTCCATCTCGTGGTCACCCTTCATGGAATTTATGAGACTGTCAGCTTCATCTTTCACCTGCAGGTGGCTGGTGGGTTTTACAACCTGGTGAGAAACCTCAGCGGGCTAGGTAGAAGAGGAAGGACTCCAGCGTCATCTTTTAGAACAAGATCAGCAGAAGGCGGCCGGGATAGAAATGATGTGCAGCCAGATGGGGATGACTCTTCATCTCCACTATCTGGATGCAGGTGGCTGGAAGGCCCTTACCTTCGGGAGTCATGGGAACTATACCCAATGGCTAGTTGCTACTTAGGAGGAGGGAAAGGGAGCTGGGGTGTTTTGTACCTTTCAAATATATTTAGCTTCAGGGGAGCTGCTTCTTCTCCAGGTAAATTTGCATAGGTGGGAGGACATGTCCTTGGATGCGCTGCCCGCAGTTCTTGATATGGAGAGGGAAGCCTTCTGGGAATGGACTATAAATCCAAGACCCACGGACAACAGACCATGGCTCTGAGAACAGGGGAGGGTCCCCAAAACAACACCATGTGCTTGTCTCCCTGGTGGCTCATCTCTGCCACATGCCCCACCCTCAGATGCCCAACTCCTGGTGAGCCACCAGAATGGCTATCGATCGCCTAAGAGGGAACTCGGTCTTGGAGAGCAGGAGGTGTGAGTGTGACAATCAGCAGAGCCCAGAGAGAAGGAATGGTGCAAGGCATACAGTGGAAACCAACCCCATCACCAAAGACTGAGCAAGACTGAAAGCTCTGGAGGAGAAATGTCAGAGCTTTCACTTCTGGACGGAATCTCTGGACGATGTCAAGGGTTCATGACACTGCTAACCTCAAGGTTGGTGATTCAAGTCAACTTCCTGGCAATTCAGAAGGAAAAACTTGGAGCTGTACCTCCCCCCCCCCAAAAAAAAATCCGTTGTCTAAACCCTGTGGAGCAAAGTTCTACTGTAACACATGTGGAGTCAGCAGGAGTCAGAGCTGACTCAATGGCAACTGGTTACCAGCTCAAACATTCCTGAAGGCCTCAAGAGCAGCCTTGCCCCTCCCAGGAGTCTGCCAAGTCCATCCCACCCAGGAGTCATCCTCTGACCACCCTGTGGATCTCATCACTGGAGGCTTGCTGAAGAGCCAGTGTGAAACATGCCAAGTCACCAAGCAACCACAACATGTGAGAGGTTCTTTCCAAACAGACGCACTCTCTTCCCTCTCTGCCCTGCTTTCAGTTCACACGGAGCTTGCGCCTGCGGAGAATTTACTATTGCCTTCCTCTCAATCCCAGGAAGTGGTCTTTTACCCAAGTCCAAGAATTTGTCAGGAAAGCACAATCTAGACAAACAAGAATCTATCTTGGTGGTGTAGGGAGAAGTGCCGAGGACCAAATGCAACAATGTAGAAGGGTTATATTTGGCCAAGATACGTTATAACTCTGGACACACAGAGCACACATTCTCCTCCGTTTTCTATAAAATGGGAGAAATAATATAACAGTAATAACTGCCTCATCAGGTTGACATGAAGCTTAAATGGGATCAAGTATGGATATCCAGACTTCAAACACACTTGACACTAAATTAATGAGTTTATTATGATATACATTGAGCATAATAAAAATCACTCTACATGATAATATGTATAAATTATAGTTATTAAATTAAATCATTAACATTATGATATAGATTAAGCATCATAATGATTCGCTAAGTAATACCAGATGAGCATGACTCTGCCGTGACTACCGTGCGTGCAGTTTTAAATCTTTGGGTCATGACTGTTAACGTATTCAGCCTCTAGCGAGCTGTGTTCAAACAGCATGGTGCTTGGAGCATAACATAATTCCAGCAATGCTTTCTCCTGCCTTAGTGTCTAGTCTGACAAGTTTGGCAGTTGTTAAAACAGCCACTGCATGGAAACAGGTTAAGCTGGTGTGTCCGGTTGTGGCCAGCATTTTTAAGCTGATACTGCTCTCAGCATTTGCGGAGCCCCAACAACTCCTCGGAGGGAAGACAGTTCCAGCAGTTGTGCCTGGGTCCACTTGGAAAGAACAAAGCACCCTCGGCAACTTGTTGACCAGAACCCCAATACAAACCAATGCCAACTAATAGAGGGCAGGCAGCATCTCGAATTGTACAGTTCTTGGTTCCTCCTACAGGCCTCCAGACATTCCAAGATCCACAATCACAGGGTTAGCTCCGGTGGCGGTGGGCTCCAGGACCCTGCTCCATTGTGACTGGTCAGCGCTGGGTAGCGTGGCACATATTAAAGACTGCCCTTCACACAAAGAACACCTACCCCGGGCGGGGTGGGGGGTGGGGGGGGGGAGGCAGTTTAAATGATCAGCATCATGCCTGAGGAGGAGGCAGGCCAGGCAAGACAGTGACCTCCTATCCTCCTCTGTAAAAGGAGGTTGACGGACAGGGCAGCTCAATGAACCTCACATGCTACTTGTTTGGTTGCTCTTTCTGTTCCAATCTATCTGCTCTGAACTCTTCATGTTCTCTTCTTAACTCCCAGGATCCAACTGCCTCAAGCCTCTCTCATCTCTGTTACGATCCACCAATGAGCAGACACCCATGTCCAAGAACAAGTGCAACATAAGCTTGGCAGGCGAGTGGCCTTCTTGGCCTAGAGAGGGACACAGAGCAAAGCACTCTCTGCAGGGCATTTTGAACACACAGGTTGTGAAACCACCCACAGCCCAGGCAGGGAAGGGCAGCCAACTTGGTCCTTGCTGGCCCTTTAGCCCACAGCCACACAACACCCACCCCACTCTTTCCCTTCAGGGTGCGGCGGGACTCTTTGACTGCCTTTTATCTAGGACAGCCTTGCTCTCTGACAGACACAGCCTAAAGTCTGAGGCTTGAACACGAAAAATTGGTACTTTCAATTCTTACCCTCTTCTTTGTATACCGATCTAATAACTTACAATCTACCATTAATTTTTTAGAAATTGAAACAAAACATGACTGGTTAAGTGGGACTTGGAAATTAATGGTTAACTGGAATGATGATTCTTGACCACATTCTCCCTTCCCTCTCCCTCCCTCCCTCCATCCCTCCCTCTTTCCCTCTGAAACACACATGCAGAACCACATACTGGCCTCTTGAGAAATCAGTCAGTAAGCTATTCCCAGAACTAGTAGGTAATATTGTCAGTCACCTTGAAAAGACACCAGAGGGGGAGAAAAAAAATAGCCAGCTTGCCAAGCTGCCTTGAAGCTGTGATCTTCAGCCAGGGCTTCATTAGAGGTGCCTCTTTCTGGGGGCCAGTAGCTTAGATGGAAAGTGCAGCTACCTGGATTCTACGCATCTCACTGAAGGAAGAGCAGACATGGTCTGTGCTAGGGTTGGGTGGCTGCTAAAACACCAAGGGAGATCATATCCTCACCAAACCTAGTCTCTTAGGAGAAAAGGTGTAACACGACTTCCAGGGGACAGGAACTTGCACTTGTCATCAAGTCAATCAGAGATCACCAATCCTTGCTTTCCCTAAATGATACAAACAGGCAGGGTTTTCCATGTTTCATGCAACCAAAGGAGCTGCAGTAGACCAGATGTCTCATGGTACGTAGTCCCAATGCTTCTTGCTAAGAGCCAGGCCAATCCTTGATGGAAAATGGAAAAACTGAGCTGACAGGACTTTAGAAGGAAATGCCCAGGACATTCCCCACCCCCACCCCCTTTCCTAATTATATACCTATGTCCTCTTTGGAAGCTCCTAAGCAGACAGAACATGAATGCAAAGGGTCAAAAAGATCTCCTGTTTTAGTTTCTCATCCAATGGCAGGGGTTTCTCCGATTGTTGGGCTTGATGTTACCTGGCTGTCCAAAGAACAGGAAATCAAGTCAAGTCCAAAAAATAAACTCATGGGGAATTTTTGAAAACGGCCATAAGGTGGAATCTATAACCTAGCTGTGAAAACGAGACTAGACCTCCTGGTTCTGAATTTTAAAAACTATGAAGGCTAGACCTCAGCTCCGCTAGCAGTTTGTGCCAACATTAGAACGACACATGAAGCAGCTCTGGTGGGAAGAAAAGCAGGCAGCTGCATCTCCACGCCAGTGCAGCCAGCGTGCCGAGAGGCACTTACTTGGGTGTGGCCTTGGGCTTCCAGTACCTACAGAAGAGGTGGTGCCCATCTGCGTTGACCAGGTGAGGGTGGTTGGGAGACTGAGGGCTCTTGGGGTCGTGCTTGGGAGAACTTTCCTCCGGCATCCTGAGTGGATCTGTAAGTCCTTGAAAGAAAGGAGAATATTGTTAGCAGCCAGAACTATGGCAAAAGCAGACAGAGATGGAGAGGAGACACTGGTTTCAGTAACGTTAAACCCAAGACAGAAAACCCCGCACTTTAACAGTTTAATGGAGCCCTTTCCAAAGGTTTCAACACACGTCTCTTTCTTGCAAACCTCCCCCATCCCAAGACTGAAAAATTCCATTTGTTCTTAAGAAAACGCTCACTTTATTTAAGCGCCTCCTTACAGCTCTTTCCCCCTTCCCATCTGTGTTTATCTTAACTCATTTCAGGACACTTAATCTTAACGACTATTTTTGTTGTAATCAAGTGGAAATGATAGTCTGTTCTATGGGTACAAAGACCCAGCTGCGGAAAAAGAGACCCATCTATCTTAAAATCTCTAAGGAACAGTTTCACGGGCCACAATAATGAGGTGGATGATCGTCCGACGATTTCTAGAGGCTGAAATTCCAGATCGGTGATGACAAACCTGTTTCCATCATGTCCTGGCTTTGCATTCCAGAAGGGCGACAGCCTGGAGACTCAGAGCCAGGCAAAAAAGGGCTGCTCCCTCCTCTCTGCTGTCACAGGGCAGCGTTCACACCGCTCCCGAGCCCCTCTCCTAGCCTCCATCCCTCCCTCCCCTCCGCCCCTGTTTCGGGTTTGCAGAGTGCTGAGCCAGGAGCCTGCTGCCAGCTCTCCGGCGGCCAGCTCCCGGGGTTCCAACGCCTTCCCCCCCAAAAGGGGGGAGGACGGAGAAAGGTGGGGGCCGGGCACTGGTGGGTCTCCGCTACGAGTTCATCTGGGCACTTTTCCGAAAGCAGCCTCTGGGGAGTCTTGGCGGAGGGCGGAGGGCTCGCGAGCCGGGGCGCCAACGGCCGGTGGGGGGGAACGGGAACTGCTCGGCGCCCACGTGAGGCCACCTCGCGCACCGGCAAACGCAGGTCGCCGACACAAAGTCACCCCGAAGGTTCGGACAAACTTTGCTGCCTGCCCGTCCCTGCCGGCAGAGGGAATGGAGCTCGGCGGCTGTCCGCGGGGAGCCACGCGAACACCGGAGCGGCTGGGCGCGGCGTCCCTACCCCGGGGATAGCGTCGACTAGGAAGACGGGGAGGGTGGGAACAAGTGGATTTGGGGGCTGGTGCGCGGGAGCAGGGAGGGCCCGCGCGCGCGCGCGCGCACAGCCACCCCGCGCGCACCCACTCGCGCGCACCCACCCAGGCGCGAGGCGCGGCGCGCAGCGGGCTGCGGCCCCCGGGGCTGCTCTCCACCCCGCGCGGCCGCTCGCGAGCAGGCAGGGCCCGGGAGCCAGTTACCGGGGCCACTAGCGCCGCTGTCCGCGTCCCCCGAGCGCCGCTCGATCCGCGTCCGCAGGCGGCTGGGGCCAACTGCGCGCTGCCGTCTCACTGGCGACTGGGCGCGGCGCCGGAGCCGCCACTTTATCCCGGGCCGGGCTCCGCGGCGGGGGCGGGCGGCCCGCGGTGGGTGGGGACGCGCGGCCCGGCGGGCGGCGCGGGGAGGCGGCGCCGGGCCCACGTGTGCCAGGCAGCGGGGAGGAGCGCGGGCGTGCGGCCGGCCCGCCGGCCGCCCGGGTGGGCCACCGGTGGAGCAGGCGCTCCGGAACCCTTTGCGTGCGAAGACCCACTGCGCACCCGCGCGTCCACACAGCACACGCGCACATAGACCCACGACCCCACAGGCACGGAGACACTTGCACACAGCATATGGTCCGCACCAAAGACACACCTCGACGCAGACACATCACGCCCAGATGCGCACAGACCCCCAGACACGCACACAGGTACACACATATCCACACACGCCAACACGGGCACCACCGGCACACAAATCCAGAGACCAACGCGCGCGCGCGCACACGGAGACACCGACTCAAACACTCAACATTCACAAAGATACACACCGGGAGACATAAATGCTCACATGGACACACACACACACACACACACACCAGCATAGGCATACCACACACAGAAAGCCATATATATATATACACACACACATACACATGAGGACACACCAGGATACATGACTAAAGGATATGCACCCCGTACACACAGACACCCACGTTCAGGGTCAGACACACACATAATACACTGAAATGGGGAGGAGGGCACTGGCTAAGGCCAGCAAAAGCCTTTACTCCCACCCCCATCAAACTCAAAATCAAAAGGAAGCAACCCCAAACTCATTGCTGTCAAGTGGACTCCAACTCATAGTGGCCTCATAGCCCAGAGTAGAACTGCTCCCGGGGTTTCGGAGCCAAGCCCTTCATGTCTCTGGCGCGTCTACCAGGATGAGGATGAGCTGACACTGTTCTGTGGACTTAGATGTGGGGAGCTGAGGTGCTGGGAGGGGGCAGGCAGAGTACAGGGTGAGCACTGGACACAGAGTCAGATCACTTGGTTCAACATCAGCTCCTACACTTGCCTTTTGAGCGTTGGTTTCCTAACCTGCCATTTGTGACAATGCCCAAGTCCCAAAGGACTGTGGGCAGTGTCCCTGGCTCACACTGACCTCACATCTTTCTACATCCTTCCTGCTCTGCCAATGGTTTTACACCATCGCAGCCCTGAAAAGAACTCATACCTTCCAGAAAATGATGTCTAATTATCACATTCTGTCCCAAAGTCTGCAATCCAAGATATTTAACAATAGTGTTCTAGAAGGATCTTGGCCTGAAGACTCCTAGGAAATTCACCAGGCTTCAAAGGAAGAGAAGGAGAAAAATGACTTCTTAAGGGCCACGCTCCTGTGTCCAAGCATCCAGCCGAGATGTAGTCACAATACTCCCCAATGCAGGAGGCTAAGGGCCTTCCCTGTAAACTAGGAGTGCTAATTGCACTGAATTTTCCACACTTGCCATTTATTGGAAGGTGGGGTTGAGGGGTGATTGGGGGACAATGAATGTGACGGGGTCTCACTGGCCTCCCTAGTCGCTTTTATAAAGATATTAGTTTCAGAATTTCTCAGCTCCAACAATAGTTAGTGATTTTAAAAATGCCTCTGGAGTTCTTAACGGAACTGCAGCAGAAATGATGCTCCAAAGCCTGAAGCATTCCTTCTTGCTTCATTACCAAAAGAACTGAGAACAGGGCATCTGCTCAGCAGGCCAGGAATCTGGGAGTTTAAGAAATAAAATTACATTTTTTTCTTTTTTTTTAATAATTGAACTTTAAATTTAAAAAAAACATCATTTTATTAGGGGCTCATACAACTCTTATCACAATCCATGCATACATCAATTGTGTAAAGCACATTTGTACATCCATTACCCTCATCTTCTCAAAACATTTGCTCTAATTTGCTCTCCACTTAAGCCGCTGGCATCAGATCCTCATTTTTTCCCTCCCTCCCTGCTCCTCCTCCCTCATGAACCCTTGGTAATTTATAAATCATTATTTGGTCATATCTTGCCCTGTCCAACGTCTCCCTTCACCCACTTTTCTGTTGTCCACCCCCCAGGGAGGAGGTCACATGTATTGTAGATCCTTGTAATCAGTACCCCCTTTCCAACCCACCCTCCTGGTATCTCCACTCACACCACTGGTCCTGAAGGGATCATCTGTCCTGTATTCCCTGTGTTTCCAGTTCCTTTCTGTACCAGTGTACATCCTCTGGTCTAGCTGGATTTGTAAGGTAGAATTGAGGTCATGATAGTGGGGTGGGAGGAAGCTCTAGGAACTAGAGGGAAATTGTATGTTTCATCATTGCTACACTACACCCTGACTGGCTCATCTCCTCCTCTCGAATGTCCAATTGCCTACAGATGGGCTTTGGGTCTCCACTCTGCACTTCCCCTCACTTACAATGATATGATAATTTGTTCTGATGATGCCTGATACCTGATCCCTTTGACACCTTGTGATCACACAGGCTGGTGTGCTTCTTCCATGTGGGCTTTGTTGCTTCTGAGCTAGATGGCCGCTTGTTTATCTTCAACGCTTTAAGACCCCAGACGCTATATCTTTTGATAGCCGGGCACCATTAGCTTTCTTCACCAAATTTGCTTATGCACACATTTGTCTTCAGTGATCATATCAGGAAGGTGGGCACCCACTGATATGATTTTTAGTTTTTTTGGTCCCTTCTACACCTCGTGGTCATCCAAGCTGGTGTGCTTCTTCTATGTGGGATTTGATGCTTCTCAGCTAGATGGCCACTTGTTTATCTTCAAGCCTTAAGACCCCAGACGCTGTATCTTTTGATAGCCAGGCACCATTAGCTTTCTTCGCCACATTTGCTTATGCACACATTTTTCTTCAGCAATCGTGTTGGGAAGGTGTGCATCCTGGAATGCCAATTTAATAGAACAAAGTATTCTTGCATTGAGTAAGTGCTTGAGTGGAGGTCCAATGTCCATCTACTGCCTTAGTATGAAACCTATGAATATATGCACACAGATCTGTTTCCTTACACTCATAAATATATTTACATATGTACATTCCAGTCTTTAGACCTCTATGAATACCCTTTGTCGCCTAGTTCTTTCCTCTATTTCCTTTTACTTTCCTCTTGGCCCACTATCATGCTCAGTCTTCATTTAGGTTTCAGTAATTTCTCTCGGGTACCTTACCCTTGCTGAATCCCTACCAGGCCACTCACACCCTGCTTGCTACTGATTTTGAACCACTTATTGCTCCCCTGTCCCTGGGTCAGCACCACTTCCTTGCCCCCTTCTCCCCCTCTCCCGTGTCCCTCCCCGAACCATTGATCCTGTTGTTTTTTCCTTCAGACTATTCATCCAGTCTATCTTTTTGTGAATATGAAAGAGTTTTATATAAAAGAACAATTGTATATTGAGAAAACATTCCAGCCAAGTCCAGATCAAGTCCATAAGTCTGATATTGGCCCATATGCCTGATACCAATCCATAGGGTCCTCTTCAGACTCACAAAACACATACAATGACTCCGAATGCAGGAAGATCACAGGCCAGGGTGGGAAGTCTTGTGGATCCACTGGCATTGTAAGCATTTCAGGGCTGACAGGGGTCTTCACGTGCTCCTCCAGCTCCAGCTCACTAGTGTAGCTCCAAGTGTCTTGTCAGCAGATGTGTCTTCCAGGGAGTGAGCATGTGTCCCACTTCCAGCGAGCTATTTATTTTCTTAGTACCTCCAAGTGAAGTCATCAACTGTGACCTGATTGACAGGCTTCATGCAGCCTATCTTATCTAGATAGATCTGTAGAGATAATAATATGCACCAAAAACCAAGTCATAGCAAGATAGGTGATGAGTGAGAACACAGCTATGACAACAAAAAAGGAAACCAATTACCCAATAGAAGAATACGTTAATTAAAAGAAAAAAATTTTAATAAGAAAGAAAAACCTGTAAATAGATCAAGGTCTGATTTTTGATCTCTAGGCGTGTCAGACACTATCTTTTGTTAGCTGGACACCATCAGCTTTCTTTTGCCACATTTGCTTATGCACCTATTTGTCTTTAGCAATAGTATCAGGGAGGTAAGCACACAATGATATGATAATTTGTTCTGATGATGCCTGATACCTGATCCCTTTGACACCTTGTGATTGCACAGTCTGGTGTGCTTCTTCCATGTGGGCTTTGTTGCTTCTGAGTTAGATGGCCACTTGATTATCTTCAAGCCTTTAAGACCCCAGATGCTATATCTTTTGATAGCGGGGCACCATCAGCTTTCTTCACCACATTTGCTTATGCACCCACGTTGTCTTCAGAGATCATGTCGGGAAGGTAAGCATCATGGAATGCCAGTTTAATTGAACGAAGTATTCTGGCATAGAGGGAGTACTTGAGTGGAGGCTCAATGTCCATCTGCTACCTTAATACTAAACCTATAGATATATGCACAGAGATTTCTACATCCGTATATATAAATATATTTACATATGCACATGCCTTTATTTAGACCTCTATAAATGCTCTTTGCCTCCTAGTTCTTTCCTCTATTTCCTTTTCCCACTATCATGTTCAGCCTTCATTTGGGTTTCAGTCATTTCTCTCAGTTACATTACCCTTAGCACACCCTACCTGGCCTCCTACACCCTCCTCACCACCAATTTGGATTACTACTTGTTGTTCCCTTGTCCCTGGGTTTGTTAAGACCACTACCTTTCCCCGCACCTCCCCCTTTCCCATGTCCCCCGGAACTGTCGGTCTCATTGTTTCCTCCTCCAGATTGTTCATCCATCCGAACAACGCCAAGACAGAGCAAAACCAAGCAACAAAAGAAAACAAAACAACAGTACCATCAATAAGCCAATGCCAAGAAAAACAAACAAAACACAACAAGAAAGAAAAGCTTGTAGTAGCTAATTCAAGGACTGTTCATTGGCTGAACTTTTAATTTTAAGATAAGTATATGTGATTACAGGAAATAATGTCACTTGTCTTATAAAACTATTGTGTCTTGTCACAATCAGGATATTGGCATAGAACCATTATGCCAGAACATTTCCATCCCCACAAGAATCCCTCCGGTTACCCTCTTGGAACCACATCACTTCTTTCCTATCTCCAGCTCCCCATGATTCCTGGCAGTCACTAATCAGTTCTTTAGTTCTCCAATTTTGTCATGACAAGAATATTATATAAAGGGAATCTTATACTACTTTCTAGAATCTGCTTATTTTGTTCAGCATACCTCTTTCAGGCAGTTTTGTACATCAAAAGTTAGTTCCTGTTTCTTGCTGGGTGGTCTTCTCATGGTATGGACCCCATCCTGTCGCTGACATGGTTTACAAAAAGGAAAATTAAGGTGTCAAGGTTGTATTCTTTCATCACAACTCTGTTTGCTGAGCAAATGATCTGAGAAATGGGATTATGTGAAGAAGAATGTGACACCAGGATTAGAAATGTCATTAACAAACTTGTGCAGATGGCAACATTGCTTGCTGCAAGTCAGAACTCGAGAGGCACTTGCTGATGAAGATCAAAGATTGCAGCCTTAATATGGATTAAGACTCATCATAAAGATAACAAATATCCTCCCGATTGGACCAATAGGCAACATCATGATCAACAGAAAAAAAAAAGTGAAGTTGTGAAGTAAGAGTGAAGAAATCATCTTGCATTTGGCCAATCTGCTGCAACAATTGGATGTCAGCCAGATGACCATGTGCGCCATGGTCAATGAACAGAGAACAAAGGTGTCAGCACACAGCACACCATGTGTGCCAGATCACGCCATGAGATTTTCAATCACCTCGTATGCCTGTGAAGCTGGACAATGAATAAGACAGACCAAAGAGCAATGAACACTTGGGAGTGATGGCCTCGGCAGAGAATATTGACCACAGTATGAGTCACCGGGAGAATGAAGTCGTCTGTCTTGGAGAAAATAAGGTCCGGTGCTTCTAAGAAATGAGGCTGGTGAGCCTTTGTCTCACTTATCTTGGATTCCGGCAGGTTATCCCGAACAACTAGTTTCTGGAGAAGGCCACCATGCTCGATGAAGTAGGCAGCAAAGGAAAGACCTTCAATGAGACGGGTTGACAGAGCAGACTCACACATGGCACCAGTGATGTGGCTGGTGCCGGGCCAGGCAACATGTCCTTGTGTCAGGCGTCATCAGGCCATTCTGAGACAAACTGACTTGCTGACACTTAACTATTATAACGGTCGTCCCTGGTTTGGATGTGGCAAAGGGAACCACTTACCCGTTGAAGGAAACCTGGAATGTTTACAGTTTGGTTTGTTATGAACAAACTGCTCCCAGCAGGTATGCACAGGATTTTTTGTGAGCGTATTCTGGAATGCAATGGCTGGATGATATGGAAATGACGTATTTTTCTTTCTATTTAAAAAATCATTTTATTGCGGGCTCATGCAACTCTTATCATAATCCATACATAACTCAATTGTGTAAAGCACATTTGTACATTCATTACCCTCATCATTCTCAAAACATTTGCTCTCCACATAAGCCCCTGGCACCAGTTCCTCGTTTTCCCCCTTCCTCCCCGCTCCCCACTCTCTCATGAACCCTTGATAATTTACAAATTATTATTTTGTCATATCTTACACTGTCCGACGTCTCCCTTCACCCGCTTTTCTGTTGTCTGTCCTCCAGGGAGGAGGTTATATGTAGATCCCTGTAATCGGTTCTCCCTTTCTACCCACCCTCCCAGTATCACCACTCTCACCGCTGGTCCTGAAGGGATCATGTGTCCTGGATTCCCACATGTTGTTTCAAGGGACTGTCAGCATGCTTCCCCGCAGGACAGTACCGTTCTTCCTTCTGCCAGCAGTGCCACGGGGTCCAGTTTCTCCATACGCTCACCAGCACTTGGTGTTCTCATTATTTTTATTTTACCATTCTGAAGGCTTGTGACATAGCTTATTGTGGTTTTAATTCGCTTTTCTCCGATGGCTGAGGTTGAACCTCTTTTCAAGTGCTTATTTGCCCTCTGTATATTTTCTTCCGTAACATATCTCTTGGTGTCTTTTGCCAACTTTCTAAATGAATTGTTTGCTTTGTTATTATTGAGTTTTTGTTAGGTAGTTCTAGTGTAGGGATGGGGAATGTCCGTTAACGCATGCCCAGAGAGCCAAGCACGGGAACAGGTAGTGGCCCACTGCACATGCTCAGAGGCTCAAGTTTCCCACCGGTAGGCGTGGGTGGGCGCTAAACCTGGATTGGCCCACCTAGGCCACCTGGATTGGCCCGCCTAGGGCCAGGTGAATTCAATTCAGCCAATGGGGTCCATCAGGGGTCGTCCACCACGCCTCCCCATGGAATGCTTGAAAAGGCAGGTGCCTAGAGTTGAGAGAGACTTTGTCTGTGCGATGCTGAGCAGCTTCCTCCAGGCTGCGTGGTCGGGAGGAGTCCTATGGGTGCCGTGTAAACCTGAAACTTCTTCTCACTCTCATAAAACTCACTTGGATCACGAACCAGATTTCGGCGTGAATTCTTTCTTGCCCGGCGCCAAGGACTGAGGTACAAATCTAGCTCCAGAGAGATCTGACATTTTCAGAGTTCTTTATATATCCTTGATACTAGCCCTTTGTTAGCCGGGATTTGCAAATATTTTCTCCCAGTCTGTAACTTGTCTGTTCATCTTTAAAATAAAATCTTTCTTAGCAAAAGTTAAAAAAATTGATGAGGCCTAATGTATCAGTTTTTCCTCTGATCGATCATGCTTTTGGTGTAAAGTCTAAGAACTGACTAGTCCTCGTTCTGAAGATTTACTTCTTTTTTTTCCACTCAGTTTTATAGATTTATGTTGCAGCTCTAAGCCCATCTTCCACTTTTAAAATTTTTAGATAAGGCATGACATTTCATTTTGGTTTATTTGTTTTTCTCTGGCTATTCAATCGCTCCATATCGTTGGTTGAAAATGCAGTATTTCCTCTATTTATATGCTTTCACATTTTTGTTAAAAAATCATTTGGGAAAATTTATGTGGTTCTGTTTCTGCTTTTTATATGCTGTCCATTGATCTATATGCCTCGTCTCTATCAATACAACTAACTTGATTACCATATTTAAAATTAGATAGACTTATCCCTCCCATTTTATTCTTCTTTTACAAAATGATTTTAACTATATTTGCTTCCATAGAGTGGATGCCAACTCATAGCAACACTATAGAACAGGGTAGAACTGCCCCTGTGAATTTCCAAGACTGTTTGTGTATAGCTATAGAAAATGCTGGAATTTTTAAAGGAATTTCATTAAACATGTGCACTCATTAGGGAGCACTGACATTTTTCCTATATCGAGTCTTTCAATCCATGAGCATGGTATGTCTCGTCTTTTATTTAAACCATCTTTTTATTTTATCAATATTGAATAGTTTTCAGCATGCTTTCACAGATTTCTATCTTTCCTTTTTTTAAGTAATTATAAATATTAGGTATTTTTAATTTTGGCTTCCTCATGTTTATTTCTAATATATAAAGATACAATGGACGTTTATATGTTCATGTTGTATCCTGCAACATTGGTAAATTCACTTAACACTTCTGACATGAAAAAATAATTTATAAATTATCAAGGGTTCATGAGGGAGGGAGGGTGGGGGGAGGAGGGAAAAAAATGAGGAGCTGATACCAAGGGCTCAAGTAGAAAGAGCATGTTTTAAAAATGATGATAGCAACAAATGTACAAATGTGCTTGACACAATGGATGGATGGATGGATTGTGATAAGAGCTGTATGAGCCTCCAGTAAAATGAAAAAATAAATTCACTTATACTTCCATTGAATATTCCTGATGGCTCACTCATCCTTCAGTTTCATCTCCCATGAGTGAGCAGGCATACACATCGCCTGACTGGAAGTCATTGTAATAGACAGCCATGTGGTGGTCTTTCCTGACCCGCTGGTGATCACAGGGGAAAGCAAAATAGCAAATTGCTCATCTTTCCTGTTTCCCATAATAATCACATCAACCAGAATACAAATCAGTTGGGAAGGTAACTGGTGCTCAGAGTCACATTGCTCTCTCTCCATATTAGCCCTGCGGGGTGTGCGCTAAATGTGGATTTGACACTGCAGAGAATTCCCCTTCCTTGCCTAGGCTATAGGTGCGAGGGTGGCAGAACCAAATATTGATCCTGATATTGATCTGCTTCCTGTGTTCTTCCCTTGCAACACACGAAGTCAAATGTGGACGACATCCGCTGCTAGGGAGACAGATTTGAGTGTTGAGTCTGGTGAATGGAACAGTTAAAGTTACACACGTCACACGTCGAAGAATATCTCCTTGGAGTGAGTCTAACCTAAGGTAGAGGACTCTGCTACCAAGTCACCTGTCACACGTGCATTCTTCCTACTTTATTAGTGGAAACAAAACTCTGCTCTTTCAGAAACGGAGGCCATTGACCGGGTGTTAGAGTTCCGTCTCTGAAGAGAAAAGAAATGGTGATTAAGTTTAGGCAGGGAAAGTTCAAAGAAAGACTGAGTGAGCAACCGTGGAGAAGCTCCGATTCATGCCTAGATATAGCACCAGACAACTTAGGCACAGCTGAGAAACATACATAATTGATCAAAATGATAGTACTTTTTTTCTGGGCTTTTAAAAAAATTTGCTGGTTTTATTCAGAGAAAATCGTGTGCTCTGTTGCTTGAGACACAGACTCTGGGACCCGACCACTTGAATCAGAATTTCAACCCTGGGATTTATACATTCTATGGCTTCGGGCAAGTAAATGGGCCTCTTTGTACTAAATGCTCTGGAGATAAACACTACTGCTCTTTACCCCTCTTGAGTTTTAGTTCCAGGAAGAAATGAGAGTAAGTAAGCACATAATCACAACCAGAGAGGTGAGCTTCTTCATCAATAAGACTGAAGTAATGGTTGTTATGTTATAAAAGTCTTAAGATGAAATGAATGAGATATTCAAGAGTTTTGAACAATGCTTGGCACATGGTAAATGCGTCATGTGTAAGCTATATTATTGTTAAAATATAATTATAAAGCAGCTTCTACTATCCATGTCAAATTGCTTTAATACATTCTGTACACCTAACAACCTATATCTTAAAAAGCCGTGTTATCTTTCAGGAAAACAAAAGGGAGAACTCAGTGCTATTGTGTTAATTCTAACTTAAGTGGGTGAAGGGAGGCTGTGGTTGGTGTAAGACATGAAAAAAATAATATATAAATTATCAAAGGTTCATGAGGGAGGGAAAAGATAAACGAGGAGCTGATACCAAGGGCTTAAGTACAAAGAAAATGTTTTGAAAATGATGTTGGCAACAAATGTACAAATGTGCTCGACACAATGGATGGAGGTATGGATTGTGAGAAGAGCTGTCTGAGTCCCTAATAAAATGATTTAAAAAAAGAAGAGAGAAAAGGTGATTCTGTTGAAGGGTTGGAAGGAAGTGAGGCGGGTTATAGCGCCAGTCTCCATCATCATAGAGAAGACAGCGGCACCAGCAACGGAATGTTGCTAGAAAGCTGGATATTGAATGTGTTTCTGGTGAGTCTTTACAAGTAAATGATGAACATGTGCTTGAACAATGGAGGAAAGACAAATAATTTGTCTTGTTATGCTGTGGCAAAAAATTCATCTGAGCTATATTCAAACGTTTGGTGAAAGGTAGAACTAGGAAGAGATAAACTTGGATATCTGGCTGAGATGTCTAAGCAAGATCTGAAAGGTTATCCTTGATGTTTAAAATGAAGTGAGAGGAACGAAATGGGTTAAAATCAAACAGCACTTAAAGTATCTGAATAGACCTTTCTGTAGGGGGCATATAGAAATGGCCAATAATGTGAAAAGTATGAATATATATGAAAAGTACTTTAAAGCCATTAGTCACCAGGGAAATGCAAATCGAGACTACTCTGAGATACCACTACACACCCATTATGATGACTGTCATCAACAGGGTGGAAAATAAAGTGTTGGTGAGGATGTGGAGAAATGGGAACCCTGTGCATTGCTGGTGAAAAATATAAAATGGTGTAGTCACTTTGGAAAACAGTTTGGTTGTTTCTCAAAGAGTTAAAGAATTACTATCTGAGCCAGCGATTGGCTATTGAAAAGAACTGAAAAGCAGACGCCCAAACATCATGATCATGATAGCCAAAAAGTTGGAAACAATCCAAGTGTTCACCAATAAATAAATGGATAAACAGAGTGTGGTACAGTGAACGCGGTGATAGCCAGAACTCTACGGGACTGCCCTGTTTTCCTTCTGCAAACGTTCCACATTTGACATGGTACAGTTTTACCATTTTTCGTTTGCCCTTTATTGGTGGAAAATATTTGGGTTTTCCTCCTTTCCCAGGTTTCCACCTTTCCCAGGTTTCCTCCTTTCCCAGGTTTCCACCTTTCCCAGGTGTCCACCTTAAACATGTGTGACTGTTCAATGGAATGTTACTTATTACAAGAAAGGAAGTTTCTTCTGTCATACCAGGGATTTGTCTGGAAAACATGAGCCTAATAGAATAAACCATACACACAAAAAAGGGCAAATATCCGATGATCCCTCTTATATAAAATACGTAAAAGACTTAATCAAAAGACATTAAAAAATAAGATTGTGTATTTCCATTTATTTGAGGTATTTAGGAATATTCACAGAGAATAAAGGTAAAATAGGGGATACCAGAAGCTGGAGGGTGGGTAACAATGGAGTGAAGTGGGGAATTTAATGGGTACAGAGTACCTGTTTCGGATGATAAAAGAAACAAATCTGTAAGTTGATCACAGTGAAGTTTACCCAATATTATGAATGTACTTGATAGCACTGAATTATACATGGAATAATATTCTATTAGGAAATGTTTTGTTACTCTAGCGCCAAAATTGATTATTTGGAATGGCTTTTCCAGAAACCCATGCAATATCAGACAAGAATTTTGTATGTCCGCCAGCTACCAGTGGGGATGATGCTGTAGAAACGAGGAGAATAGGAAGAGTCAGTGCCCTCTAGGCGGAGTGTATTATAAGGACTGCAAGGTCAAACATAGAACACCTTGTTACATTTAAACTTTGAACGAGCGATGAGCACTTTTTAGTATAAGCCTTGTAAGGTTTAAAATGTCACGTGCTTCTTTGACATCTTTGAGCTCTGTGGGTCCTTTAAGTCCTAACAGTGAATTATTTTGCTCTCCCCATTTTTGCGCTCCCCATCCCATAGCAGCAATGACACCCCCAGTCAGCCAGTTCCCCAACCAGCCAGGCCAGCTGCATTCTGCCAGGTTCTCAGCCTCGTGCATCTCAGGTCCCTGCCACTCGATAAAATGATTCAGATCATACTATCATCTGATCAGAGCCACTCCAATATCTTACTATAAAGCCCGCTTTCCACATTCCCTACGGGTTTCCTCTACTCCTGAGTGCAGCCAATAGCTGGCCCTACATGGTATGCAGTGTCTTCCATCCCACACGGTGCGCACATGTGACTAATGAGTTACTGTCCATCCCATTTGCCTGTAGTGTCAGGAGTCATGTGTTTGGTCATCTCATACTATTTTGGGCTGGAGATTCTTCTTTCACCAACAGACTGAATAGGAAGTGGTCAGAATATTAAGTCCCATGACAGAGTTGGAACATTCTTATACTAAACATTTGTGTTTACTTGACATTAAGATTTAACTGGGCATCAATTACCTTTATTTGCTAAATCTGCCATAATTAGTCTACCAGGATCCAAATCTACCTGTTGACATTTTAAAGGATTTGAAAGTATTGAAACAAGATAACTAAGAAAAAAATGAAAGAACAGAAGGGATGGCTTAAGTTCAGCATGCCAAGCAAATTAAGTTGGGAATATATATATATATATATAATGCTTGCTATATGTGTAATTATTTATAATATTTGCAATTCAGTAAGGATATAGTTTAATCACCATCCTCTCCAAGAAAAGAATAAGAAAAGATTTAAAAGTGAAAGATAAACTTTAAAAATTAGTAGATGAAAGTGTAAGAAAGCATCATTGCTTTCCAGGTGAAGAGAATTGGTCAAATACAATTTTAATGTACAAACTACAAGGCCAAAAAATGTAATGAATTTTATTACACCCAAAGTAAGGATTTATTTTCAACAAACCATACCACAGATAAAGTTAATAAGTGAAGACAAACATGGAGTATAGATTTTAGCCAAAGATAAGAATTCATTTGTAAAACATCGAAGGAACTTTTGAGAATCAACACAGAAAAGATCGACAGCTGTTCTAATAGGGGAAAATGATATGAAGAGGAAAATACAGAAATAGAATCTCTAAAAGCTTATTGAAAAAAAAAATGCTCAAAATCAGTAGTAACGAGAGAGGTACACAAGGAAAAGACCCAGGACGCTCGCTCTGTCACTTGAACTGTAACATGGGAAAGCTGCCAGCCTGAAGGACTGGCGGGCGGGAAGCCTAGTGCACTGCTGCTGCTCACAGTAATGGAATGCATGCACCCCTGTGGCACACCAATTGTTTTTTGATGTATCTGACATCTAAATTCTCCCTCAAGTGCTGAAAAAAGAGCACACTGGCTTGGGGGGCGGGGCGGGGTGGGATTTAAGCTGTCTTTGTATTCTGAATATTCATCACTGTGAGTGGGAGAACGATGAGTCCTTCTGCTTCCATCAAGATTGATCACCTTAGACACCCACCAGGAAGGGGGTGGCGCCTCTATAGGGTCGCCATGAGTGAGAATCCGCTCCATGGCCGTGAGTTGTTCTTTGTGGCTTTTTATCACTGTGAGAATGGACAGTTCCATGTGGTAGATACACTACAGAATTAGGAGCAACCTGGGAAACCCTATGAGGTAGTTTCTACTATATTCTCTAGGGGCGCTATGAGGTGGAATTAAGTCAACAGCCATACGTTTGGTAGGCCTGCAGGCCTGATCAGACCAGTTATCAGAGTCCATTTGTGATGTGTGCATCCTTCGTTTTTACCCCTTTGTTAGGGCTGCCAGAGGTTTGCTGATTTTGCTCATCCTTTCAAAGAACTAACCTCTTATCTTGTCAGCTCTTCCTGTCAGTTTTTCTGTTTTCTGATTCATGTATTTTTGTTTTAATCTTTATTATTCCTTTTCGTCTGGTGACTGAAAGTTTATTTTGTTGCTCTTGTTCTAATTTGAAGATGTTGAAAATGTTGGATTACAGTGTTGATTTTGATTCTCACTTCTTTTTTCATGTGAGTTTATTGCTATAAATTGCATTTTGAATACTACTTTTGCTGTGTCTCAAAGTTTTGGTATGTTGCATGCCCTGTCTCATTTGTTACAGGACATTTAAAATTTTTGTATCTTATTTCTTCAATTACCCAGTAATTTTTAAGCAGGATGTTGTTCTGTTTTCAAGTGTGTGATTCTCCCCTCCCCAACCCATGGTCTCCTTACTGCTCATTTCTAATTTTGTCGCATTGTGATCTGAGAAGATGGGTTTTGACATCTCAATGTTTTAAAATTTCTTAAGGCTGGCTTTGTGACTATCCTATGGTCCATTTAGAGCACACTCCACGTGTATCGGCAAAGCACCATTTTGATACGTGTAAGATGCCCGGTGTGTTGATTGTGTTGTTTAGTTTTTCTGGTCTGTATTGAGTTTCTTTCCTGAAGATCTGTCCTTCTTCACGAATGAGCAGCGAAGTCTCCCACTGTTCCTTTCGTTGTCCATGCCTTGTTTCAACTCTGTGAGTTGGAGTAACGTACCTTCAGTCTTTCCTTGGGTGCACATCTGCTTATTGGGGTTGTGTCTTTTGGGGCTGTCATCCCTTTCATTATTATGCAATATCCTTCTCATGATGAATTTTTCCTGGAAGTGTATTTTAGCAGCGATTAATATTGCCACGTCTGCTTTTTTTTTTAATGCTCTTGGCTTGATATTAACATTCTATCTTCTGATTTTTATTCTTTGTTTTCGCCTTTGTGTGTTTCTTGAGAACTGCATGTTGCCAGGTCCTGTTTTCTTAGCCTGCGGTCTCTGACTCGGGCCTGTTAATCCGTTTACATTCCGTGTCATTAGTGATGTGTATGGGTTTCTTGCTGTCATTTTGCTCTACATGTGTTTTTGTGATGTTTTTTCGGTTGTTTTTTGTTGTTGTTGTTCTTCATAAATTTCTGTCCTGAGTGGAGGGAGGGTGGGTGGAAAGGGGGAACTGACTATAGGACTCTACATATAACCTCCTCCCTGGGGGACGGACAACAGAAAAGGGGGTGAAGGGAGACGTCAGACAGGGCAAGATATGACAAAATAATAATTTATAAGTTATCAAGGGTTCATGAGCGAGGTGGGGGAAATGAGGAGCTGATAGCAGGGGCTTAGTGGAGAGCAAATATTTTGAGAATGATGAGGGCAACAAATGTGCCTGACACAGTTGATATATGTATGGATTGTGATAAGAGTTGTATGAGCCCCCAGTAAAATGATTAAAAAAACAAAACAAAAGAAGATGATCCAGTGTAAGACATGACAAAATAACAATAATTTATAAATTATCAAGGGTTCATGAGGAGGGGAGAGGGAGGGAGGGGGAAAATGAGGAGCTGATACCAAGGGCTCAAGGAGAAAGCAAATATTTTGAGAATGATGATGGCAACAAATGTACAAATGTGCTTCACACAATTGATGTATGTATGGATTGTTGTACAAGCCCCCAATAAAATGATTTTTTTTAAATTTCTGTGCTGAGTTCCTATTGTTTTGAGTTTTCTTGCCCCTTTTTCCATGGCAGTTATTTTACTTTTTACTAGATTTTTGTGATTTTTAAAGTTTTTCATTTTGATGTTTTTCCATTTTCTCTGAAGTTACATTATTATTATTTGTTTTCCTCCCAGATTTAATGCAGTCTGCTCTCTAGTGAACTTCCAGTTTTCCTTTCTCTTTGAATAGTTTGTATCTGTACTTATTTTCTGTTTTCTTTGCATTTATTTTAATTGCAGATGAATACCTCTCTTTTCCTATTTTCAGTCATGTAGGCTTGCTTTACTCTGAGTACTACTTCCTGTGGGTTGATTTCTGTGGTAATGGCTTTAATGTTGGTCTCAGGTTTATGAACAAGATTTTACTTGATTCACTGTCTCCTTAGTCTTTTTTGTAAAGCTAGTGAAGAAAAAAATGTTTTTCTTTACAAATTCCTTTAGTTTCCTGGAAATATCCTTATTTCTCCCTTGTATTTGTGGATAATTTTGCTACATGTAAGATTCTTAGTTGGCACTGGAGACACAGTGCAGGAATTGCACCCTATCTGACCCCACCACAGAGGCAAAACATTTGGGTGTGCAACAAAACCGCAAGGGGAGCAGAGCAAGGAAGTCCCAAGGGAATACTAAAAGTAGACTTTGGGGCCAGGGTATGGCCCCAAAGATTCACCACAAAACACCCATAAAGATTAACAAACAGATCTTGAACTATTTACAGGCTATTCTTTTTTTTATCATTGGTTTCTTTGTCTTTGTTGTTTTCTTTTGTTGCTTTGTTTTGTCTTTTTTTGTGTGCAGGTCTATATAGATAAGATAGGCTGGATAAACAATCTGGAGGAGAAAGCAATGGAATGACAGTTCCAAGGGACATGGGTAAGGGGAAGGGGGATTGGGGAGGGGGAGGAGGTGGGTGTTAAAGTCAGGGACAACTGAACAACAAGTGATCCAAAATAGATGGCCAGCAGGGTGTAGGAGGCCTGGTAGGGCTTGATCAAGGGCAATGTAATGGAGAGAACTTACTGAAATCCAAATGAAGGCTGAGCATGACAATGGGACAAGAGGAAAGTAAAAGGAAATAGAGGAAAGAACTAGGAGGCAAAGGGCATTTATAGAGGTCTAAATACAGGCATGTACATATGTAAATATATTTATACATGAGGATGGGGAAATAGCTCCATATGCATATATTTATAGGTTTAGTATTACGGTAGCAGAGGGACATTGGGCCTCCACTCAAGTACTCCCTTAATGCAAGAATACTTTGTTCTATTAAACTGGCATTCCATGATGCTCACCTTCCTGTCAGGATCTCTGAAGACAAAGTGGGTGCATAAGTAAATAAAGAAAGTTGATGGTGGCCAGCTATCAAAAGATATAACATCTAGGGTCTTAAAGGCTTGAAGATAAACAAGCGGCTATCTAGCTCAGAAGCCATAAAGCCCACATGGAAGAAGCACACCAGCCTGTGTGATGACGAGGTGTCGAAGGAATCAGGTATTAGGCATCAAAGAACAAAAAAATCATATCATTGTGAATGAGGGGGAGTGTGGAGTGGAGACCCAAAACCCATCTACAGGCAACTGGACATTCCCTTACAGAAGGGTCACAGGGAGAAGACAAGCCAGTCAGGGTACAGTTGTAGCAATGATGAAACATACAACTTTCCTCTAGCTCTAATGCTTCCCACCCCCACCCCCGCCCCCACTATCATGAACCCAAATCTATCTTACAAATCCGGCTACACCAGAAGATGTACACTGGTACAGATAGGAACTGGAAACACAGGGAATCCAGGACAGATAAACCCCCTAGACCAATAATGAGAGCAGCGATACCAGGAGGTTAAGGGGAAGGTGGGGTAGAAAAGAGGAACTGATCACAAGGATCTACATATAACCCTCTTCCTGGGTGATAGACAAAAGAAAAGTGGCTGAAGAGAGACGTCAGACAGTGTAAGGCATGACAAAATAATAATTCCTAAATTATCAAGGGTTCTTGAGGGAGGGGCAGCAGGGAGGGAGAGAAAAAAAATGAGGAGCTGATACCAAAGGCTCAAGCAGAAAGACAATATTTTGAGAGTGACGATGGCAACAAGTGTACAAATGTGCTTGACACAATAGATGGATGTATAGATTGTGATAAAAGCTGTATCAGCCCCCAATAAAATGATTTTTAAAAAAGATTCTTAGTTGGTAAGTTTTTCTTCAAGAGTTCTTTATATATCATTCTATCTTATTGCCTGCATGCATTCTGCTGAAAAATCCAATCGTATTCTTATTAGTTTATTTTGTAGATAACTCTTATTTCTTCTTGTGCTGCTCTCAGGATCTTATCTCCCGCGTTGCTGTTGGAATGTCTGATGAAGATATGTCACAATGATTTTCTTCTGGGATCTGTCCTGTTTGGGATTCCCTTGGCTTCTTCAATAGTTATTTTCTCTTCTATTCTGGTAGGGAAGTTTTCTTCCAGGAGTTCTTGTATTATTTCCCCTGAGGATTTTTTGGTTTCTTCCTATTCTGGAATCCTAATGAGACATTAGTTGTTCTTCTTGGTAGAGTCCCACGTAGTTCTTAGGCTTTCTTTAAGATTTTTTGCTCTTTTTATTATTCTTCCTGTGAACTCACTGATTCACCTTTCCATGGTTTCATTTCTATTGATTTACTCTTTTTAAGTGCTTTGCAATTCTATATTTTAGTATTAATCTTCTGGATTTTGTTTCTGCGGTTGGAAAGTTTCTAATTTTCCATAACTCTTCCGGTCTTTTCCTTCCGTCATTGAAAGAACCCCAACATCATTTTTCTGAATTCTTTTTCTGGTAATTTCAGAATGTTTCCTTCAGAAAATCCCTATGGATCTGTGCATGGGTTATTTTTGTGTTGTGCGTATGGCTGTCCCTCCTGCTTCTTTGTGTAAACTGAGATTCTCTGCTGTGTCCATGCATGATGATGCAGCTGTCACAGGGCTGGGAGGGTAGCTGTACTGTGGTTGACTCCTTCAAGTGGTGCAGGAAAAGAATCATAGAGACCACAAGCCAAAGAGCCCCCCCCAAAAAAAAGAAAAAGAAAAAAGAATTGCTTTATTGAGGTGTATTGTTCCCTCAGTCCTGGAGACTAGCAGGGGTATGTGATCGAAATCCCTCTCACATACTATTTGTGCACACTTACTGCTCAGTCGCAAGATTCTAGGGGGGATTTGTACCTAGGATCTCTTTCTTGCAGCTCTGTGGTTTAGGTCAGAGCAAAGGGACCTTTTATGTTGTTTGTTAACTTCAGACAGCAGTGAGATAATAGGGAGTGAGTCAAAAGTAAACAGGCGCCACCCTTGTCAGCCTCACCAGTTCAATGAAGAATGAAAATTGCAAAATATAGAGGTACAGGTATAGGCATATATATGTAGATATATATATATACATGTATACAATATGTGTGGGTATATTAATCTATCATGAAAGGGATAGAAGCCAATGTATGCTTATTTACATGTGAAGTATTAAGACAGCAGATTGTGGGCCTTTTTTCAAGGCCTTTCTAAACACAAGAACACTTTGCTCTAATAACCTGGCACTCTATGATACTCACCTTCCTGACATGATCGCTGAAAAGAAAATGGGTGCATAAGCAAATAGGGTGAACAAAGTGAATGGTGCCCAGCTATCAAAAGATACAGGATCTGGGGTCTTAAAGGCTTGAAATTAAACAAACAGTCATCTAGTAAGGAAGCAAATAAGCCCCCATGGAAGAAGCACACTAGCCTGTGTGATCATGAGGTGTTGATTGAATCAGGTATCCATCATCAAAAATCCCAAACAATTATATCTATGTGAATGAAGGAGGTTGGAGTGGAGACCCAGAGCCCATCTGTAGACAATTTGGCATCCCCCCCACAGAAAGGTTACAAGGTTGGGATGATTCAAACAGGGTACAGTATAGCACCAAAGAAACACACTTCGTTCCTCTAGTTCCTGAATGCTTCCTCCCTCCAACTGCCATGATCCAGTTCTACCTTACAAATCTGCCTAGACTAGAGTATACACATTGGTACAGATAAGAGCTCTCCACATGTGGAATTCAGAACAGATAAAACCCTCAAGAACAGCAGCAATATCATGAGGGTAGGGGAATGGTGGAGGTGGAGGGGATAGAGAGGGAGAAAGAGGGAACGCATCACAAAGTTGGATATATAACCTGTGGGGGAAAGGAGGGCCAGCCCCCACAACTAATCATGGGTTCAATAAGCGCAATTGTATGGTTTAGATATAAATATATATTACATTATAGATTATATCTAGATTATAATAAAGTCATACAGAGCATGGGAGATAGAAGAGAGATTGAAATAATGGAGTCAACATATTTCATAATAGCATGGTCACCTCCTGGATGGCCATGATCTTACCAGCCACGTCCACTTACAACATGGGCCGAGGCAAGGTGGGGCTGAGACTGGCAGCCGGCTGGAGACCCGGCAGGAGGCTCAAGGTCCCTGTTTCTTGCTCACAAAGGCTTTTCTCTACTTCGGGGGCGAGATTACAGGTAACGTCACAGGAAGGGGCAATACAATAGGCATACACACCATAGGAAGGGGATGTAGGACAGGCATGAGTGTGACAGGAAGGGGATGAGCTAAGGGAGTGCCCAAATGAAGGGGGTTGACTAGGGGTATACATGTGACAATATGGGCAGACCCTAGATTCATGATGGCGGCCTAACCTTGGTCACCCTTGGGCGGGCTTGACCTCTCAGAGGTCTCCTACAAAGAAACAGTCAACTACTATCCTTATCAGAAGGGTGTGGGTCCTACTTGTTGTGGGATAAACAGTGGTGACTGCTTGCTCTAGATGGCTGATAACCCTTAGGGAGAATAACCCCTGACCTACTTTGGTTGACCTCCAAGTGTATAGTCATTCGCCAAGTGTAGCAAGCGGCTATGTTTGGCATATATTTGGGAGGGGGGCAACTTGGGAGAAATCTTTGTTTCCCATAATAACCCACTCCCCAGGGGGATGAATAAACAAATGTGGGTGAAGGGAGACAACAGACAGTGTAAGATATGAAATAAAAACAATAATATATAATTGATCAAGGATTCACAAGGGTGGGATGGTGAGGGAGGGAGGGGACAAAGAGGAGCTGATACCAGTGGCTCAAGTAGAGAAAAAAATTTTGGAGATGTTGATGGCAACTTATGTACAAGTGTGCTTAATACAATTGAATGATGGATTGTTATAACATTTGTAATCCCCCCAAAAATGATTAATTAAAATAAAAGAAAACAGAAACTTAAAAGGCCCCACACAAAGTCTGTAGGTCCAGTTCACTAGCAAACGTGGTCGACCTGTCCCTCCCCTGAGTACTCCGGGATCCTTGGAGATACAGGGCTTAAGCCACTAACACTCCACCCTCCACCCGACTCCTGGGTGTGGCGGGTCAGCCTGCTGCTCCCCTTCTTCCGTCCACACCCACAGCCGGTCCACTTATCTTTAATCTTATCTTCCAAGATTCCAGACACCTGGCTTCCTTTCAGAGTTTTGTTGTGCATGTGTCTAGGTGACCATCTTGTCCTGGAAGTCAAATAAAAAAAAATGACACTCAGCAGATTATGGAGACTTGCAGATAAAATTCTCTGTCTTTGAAATATGTGCGGGAATCCCAACTCCTATACCTGTGGGTTTGGTGTGCCCTTGAGTGTAGCTTACCGACCTGAATTTAGAGACCACCTTAAGAACAGGTTTGATTTATTGGACTTTAATGACTGAAGACTAAAGGAGTTACAGCATAACACCAAGAACAACAGAAGATCGTCAAAAAGACAAGAACGCAAGAAATGGCCAAAGTGAAGGTCAGAAGAGACTCCATAACTTGCTTTGAACAGAGAGTAGCTGAAGTAAACTGAAGAAATGAAGTAAGAGAGGGCAATGTGACGTTTCCAAGGCCACCCCAAGAAGACACACCAAAATGTGCGCAGAGTTGGGAGTTGAGAGCCAAAAGGGAAGAACATGTTCAGCATTGTTCAAGATGGAAAAAAAAAAACTGGAGGAAAACAATTCGACTCGAGTTGAAATATTGAAGGATTCTAGGAACAAAATTGAAGAAGGCAGGAGGCATCAAAAAACAACGTTCCTCTAGTTCTTTAGTGCCTCCTCCCGCCCTGCTCCACAATCATGACCTCAATTCTACCTTACAAATCCAGTTAGACCAGAGGATGTACACTGGTTCAGATAAGAGCTCACAACACAGGGAATCCAGGACAGATAACCCCTCAGGATGAATAATGAGCATAGCATGCCAGGAGGGGAAGGAGAGGTGGGGGGAGAAAGCGGAAACCAACCACAATGATCAACATATAACCCCCTTCCAGGGGGGCAAACAACAGAAAAGTGGGTGAAATGAGATGGTGGTCAGTATGAGACATGAAAATAATAATGATTTATAAATTATCAAGGGTTCATGATGGAGGGAGGGGGGAGGGGAGGAATGAACTGATACCAAGGGCTCAAGTAGAAAGAAAATGTTTTGAAAATGGTGGTGGCTATGGGGGAGTGGGAGGGAGGGAATGGGAAAATGAGGAGCTGATGCCAAGGGCTTAAGTGGAAAGGAAATGCTTTGAGAATGGTGAGGGCAACGAATGTACAAATGTGCTTTACACAATTGATGTATGTATGGTTTGTGACAAGAGTTGTATGCGCCCCCAATAAAATGATTAGAAATAAAATAAAATGCAATTATAAAAAAAAAAAAGAAAATGATGGCGGCAACATATATACAAACATGCTTGACACATGGATGGATGTATGGATTGTGATAAGAGCTGTAAGAGCCCCCAATAAAACAATTTTTTAAATGGAAGGAATACCAAAAAGAATTGGTTAGTGGCCAACTATTTCCAGAGGCAGCATATGCTCAGAACCTATGATATTAAAGGACGAAGTCCAAGATACATGGAAGATACTAATGAAAAATAAGGCTCCAGGAATTAAAGGAATATCAATGGAACTTTCTAAACAAGTTTAAGGGAGCACTGAAAGCCATCACTAGTCTATGGCAAGAGATTTGGAGGACAGCTACCTGACCAATAGAATGGGAAAGATCTATAATTGTACCCATTCTGGAGAAAAGTGAGTCCTCAGTACATGGAAATTGTGAAATATTCATTAGTATCACATTCAAATAAAGTTTTGCTGAACATATATATATTTTAACAAGTGGTTACAGCAGTACATGGACAGAGAGCAGCTAGAAATTCAAGTCAGATTCAGAAGAGGAGGTGACACAAGGGGCCTCGCTGCTGACATTGGATGGATCTGGGCTGCAAGCAGAGGATGCCAGAAGAATATTTACTTGTGTTTTATTGGTGATGCAAAGGCAGTTGACTGTGCAGATCATACCAAATTATGGATAACACTTAGAAGAAGGGGAATTCCAATATAATTGCACTCACGGGGAAATTGTGCCAAGAAGCAGCTGTTCAAACCGAACAAGGGGAAACTACCATGGCTTAAAACCAGGCAAGCGGCGTGTGCCAGGGTTCCCCATGTGTATGGAACCCCTATGCAGAGATTGGTTTGGTTTGGGTTTGTAATCTGAGAAACCAGACTATCTGAATGAAGAAGAATGTGGCATCAACCTGCGATATACAGATAATATATTTTGTGGGAAGCCAAGAGGACTTGAAGTGATGGCTGATGAAAACCCAGGACTACAGCCTTCCTTATGGAGCACAGCGCAACACAAAGAAAACAAAAATCTGCACAACTGGACCAACGGGCAATAGCTTGATAAACAGGAAAACGATTATAGTCGTCAAGGATTTTATTTTACTTGGCTCTACAATCCACCCTTATGGACGCAACAGTTACGAAATCAAATGCCATATTGCACTGGGTCAATGTGTGGCAAAAGTTCTCTTTACAATGGTGCAGAGTAAAGAATTGTACTTGACCCAAGCGATTGCATTTTCAGTCACCTCTGGCGTCTGTGACAGCTGAACAGTGGACAAGGAAGCCCAGGAAGGATGAGGCATTTGAGCTACGACATTGGCGAAGAAGACGGACTATACCATGACCTAGCAGCCGAGCAAGAGATGTGCAGCCAGAATGCTCTGTAGAATCGAGGTTGGCAAGACTTGGTCTCATCGACTGTGAACACATTATCAGGAAAGACTATGGTCTGTTGAAATAGACACTGTGTGCGGTAAAGGACAGGGCCGGTGAGAAAGAGGAGGTCTCTCGACAAAAATGAGCTGGTGCCTTCTGGCCTCAAACAAGGGGCTCAAGCGTAATCATAATTGGGAGGATAGTCCAGGACGAGGCAGGGCTTCACTTTCTTGTATTTGGGGTTGCTGGGAGTTGTGATCAACGTGAGGGCCCCAAACATTAACAACCGGGCATTGTTTCAGGAGCTCTGATGGTGCTCAGCTGCCAACTGAAAGGCTGGTGGTTTGAAACCGTCCAGCAACAACAAGGGAGAAAACCTTGGTGATTCGCTCCTGTAACTGTGCCCGCAACGACAACAACAAAACCCATGGGATTGTTCTATTCAGTCACTGAGTTTACTAAGGGCCCCAAATGAACTCATCAGCACCTAAGAACAACAGTAAATAGAAAACTTTAAATTACAATTGTAGCTCATATTTGTGGTTCACATTCTATTTCCATCGGCTGGTGCTGAGAAGAGAGTCACCTGGTCTTCTGGGGCCTGGCATCAAGATGCCCCTGCTATATACGCTTGGTTAATCTCTGTTAAAGGGGACTTTGCATTCTCTCTGCCTCTCTCCCCAACTTCTTGTCCTCCTTAGTGTCATTTCTATATAAGAAACAATCTTTTGGGTCTGCTTACTTAAGACCCTGTCATAACTCGGGCCCTTCTTGCTTCGATTTCATAACACCTATCTTTTGAAAAGAACCTGAATTTGATCACAAAATAATCATTGTGTTTTAAATCTTCATTGTATGGGCAAAGTACTTAATGTAGTTAGTCTGAGAAAGTCTTCAGAGGAAAGCAAAAAGCCAAAAAGCAAAAAGAAACAAACTCAGGCATTGGATACTATTTATTATTAAATTATTTTCACCTGTTGCTTTTTAATTTTTCACATATCTTCTAGAAAATTTGGAGGAGGCCTTGTAGCATCACGGTTAAGTGTCTGTCTGTTCACCTGCAGGTTCAGCCCACCTCTGCATTGTGCAGGGTGCAGCTGGGAGAGCCCGGGACCGAACACTGGAAGGTGCTGCGTGCCTGAGAGAGGAAAGGACAACTGAGTGAAGACAGCAAGGGACACAGTCAAGCACTGAGATGGTTTCCCAGATGAATTCAGGCACGCCTTGCTAGGACCAATGGGCTGACAACAGCAAACACATCTACAGTTTGCAGAGTGGTGAATTACAAGTAGTTCCCTATTTACAACAGAGCGCTATCCCAATGACTCCATGGTATTCCGGTTCTGATGTAAGTCAAATGTATTTTTCCCCCTAAGCTTTTATTATTGTTGCCATTGTTATAAGTTTGATCTTCATTCATCTTTGGGGGATGAAAAGAGTACCTAGCAACTTCCAGCTACAATATTGGTACCCGCTGCTTCTCCAGTTAGACATGCATTATGTAAGCCCCTCCCACCCCCAAGGATGGTCATAGTATGGTTCATCTGAACAAGTCTACATTGTAAGTCAGGGACTACCTGTACTATAACTTAGCTCTTTTAGCTATGGCTTTGTGAGGCCTACAAAATGACTGGGGGCTGGCGGGGGATGCAAATAAGGTGCTTGTGGCCTCCCAGGGGATTAGACATCCTGCTAATAATGCAAGTAAGGTGTGTGGGAGACTTGGGGCCATGCAAGGCATGTGTATGGAGCAAGAGAAACGGTCAACTTTGCCATCATGAGAGGCAGGATGGGGAACTCACTACATCAAATAAAGAGGCCAGGAGAGAACATGTTTCTTTGAACCCTGGGCCCTTGCAATGAAATGCCCCTGGACCCGAGACAGAGCGAGTGCTGAAACACCAGAAGCAATGAGAAGCAGTGGGAAGCACAGCAGAGTGCTACATGCCAACGGAGGAGATTCAGTGAGAATAACGTAGGCAAGTTCCCCACTCATTTTGAAGTTCATATTCTATCTCAGGAGATAGAAAATTAGTAAACAAGCTCACAAATAGAAAACTATATGTAATCTCTAGACCTTATGCTTGCTCAGGGAGAAGGGAATCCATGTCCTTAATTAATTTTTAATAATCTGCAGTGTAGGAGATGAAGTTAGACTGTAAGAAATTTTCTGAAAATAATTTTCTGATGTTACAGATTATGAGTAGTTAAGTTAAATCTCTACAGCGACAAAATTCAGGCTAGATAGGCTACAGAGACCCTCCCTCTAAGAGACATTTTGAGGACCAATTCGATACCAGAGGGCTTCCTAAAATAAATGAGTTCCTATCCAGTCCTATAGCAAAGTGCCACCAACATGGAATAGGTCCAACACCCAGTACACTCATTGCATGTGAAAACATAGAAAATACTGTATTTCTAGATAGGAAGAAATATACATCTATTTTAATACCGGTAGTCGTATTTAGTTTAACACTAAAGCCAAAATACTGTCGCAAAGGTGCGAGACTTGGTATTATATTTGGCAACGAATTAAAGAAGAGGAAAACACGATCCCGACAGAAGGGAACATGCCAGCCTGAAAAGCCCTTGAACTGCACAGCGTTCAGGGCAGGAGAGAGCGCCTGCCTCTTTGTTGGCTTTGAGCACACCCAAGCATTTTCTGGAAACCGCTAGCTCCGAAGCTCAAATTGCCTGCTCTAAGCTGAATGGAGACAGAAGCAAATGGAGCAAAGGCATTAATTTGAAATTCTGCGGTCACTGCAATGCCAGGGCGGGAGTCCATTTACAGAATTGTTCAACGGAGAAGACCTGGCAAATCTATAATGCAACTTTTTCAGGAATGTATAATCAGTCCCTTAGTTTATAAATGATATAATAGTAAATCTCTGCTGATTGAATTTCAGGAGGAGGAATGGGTGTGCTGTTCACAAATGGGATCGTAGTCAAGAAGGAAACACTTAAAAAAAAGAATGAGGACTGGTCTGGGTCTACGTGTAATTATATCACCTGTGTTCATTCACCCATTCACTAAAGATCTATTCGTGCCTGCCACAAATTTAGTGTTGGGATGCAAACGTGAATAAAACATGCTCCTTGACTTCAAGAAAACTAGTCTAGCTGTAGAGACCAACTTATAAGCCAATGTTTATGGCACTGTGTAATAAGCACCAATAATGGAAGCTTAGGCCCTTCCCGATGGGTTCAAAGAACGAAGATACGCACTTCTCATCTGTTGACATGGCCAGGGCCCAAAGACCAGGTTGTTACTTAGTACTTGACACTATGAGAGCACAGCAAATAACCACCAAAGGAGGACAGTGACGTCATTGTACAACTGCCAGACCGCGGTGAATCATCGCTAGTCAGGTTGACCTATAGCCTTCACCATCACGTCAGAGTTACTCTTGCCTCATACCTCGGTGTTTATCACTGCCAAAGGCACAGAGGCAATACACAGACTAGCCAGACAGTGATTTTACTACTGTGGTAAATATGAAATGTCTGGTAACGGGATAACAGATAAGCGAGGAGGAGTACTCCTGCCTGAGAAAGCAAAGAGGCGTCACAGGAGAGTAGGGCCATTTGAGTGAAGCCGTAAATGTCCAGAAGGACTTAGTCGGGTAGTTGAAGAGAAGGGTATCCAGATCAATTTCCATGCAGAAGGAAGTGAACATGCAAAACTGACATTCCAAAACATGTGTTTGGAAGGAAGTGCTTTATACAAGAGGGTTGCTTATAAGCCGTATGTGTAAGTTTGGATATCCGGAAGAGAAAAAAACAAAACAAAAACATTCCCAAATAAGAATGACGCCCAAAATAACCATCGTATGGGCATGAACAGTCCTGAGCTGGTAGGAAATCTTCTCAGTGTTAGAGACCCTGTCTCCTCGTGTTGGCCCACAGTCCTTCCCTTGGGGTGTGGCCTTTGTCACAAGGTCAAACAGGATACAGACCTGTGCATGATTTTCCTCCCATGCCTTCATTCTATTCTAACATGCTTATTGTCACAATGTAATCTATAGTCACCCTTAACACAATCTGCATTCTCACTGGAAGATAAATCTCTTCCCAACAATTTGGGATTGTGCTTATCACTACATAATGTACTGACATGATAAGACTTTAGGCGCAAAGAAGTCTGGGAAATGGAGATTTTGTCCTGGGCAGACATATGCTAAACTAACAATGGGAGGGCCTACTTCCTGAAGAAACATGAGGAAAGTAGATATGAGGCAGTATAATTTAGTGCGCTGTATTTATAACCTCAACAATGGCCATGGGGAAATCAGAACATCACAGGCCGGAATTTTCTGCTTTGTTTATTCTGAAGTGCTTATTCAATGATGGTGTTTAAAAAGGAACTTTCTTTTTGAGTACAGTTTTAGGTCAACGGAATTTTGAGGAGAAAGTACAGAGTTGCCACAACATCCTGTCTCTCCTACCCATTTCCTCTTCTTGTTTTAGTATCTTGTTTTTGTGTCAATTCATTGCAATTGATGAATCGATATTGATAGCTTGCTATTAACTGAAACCCATAGATTACATTGTGGTTTATTCTTTGTATGGGACAGTTCTGTGTGCTTGGATACTGCATATTGCCATGTACACACCATGACCGTTTCATGCAGAACCGCCCTGTGCTCCACCTGTTCAGTCCAGCTTGTTCCCTCCGACCTCCTGACAACCATGGTCTTTTTTATTTGATTCATTTGACTGCTTTTGCCTTTTCCAGAATCTTATATAGCTGGAGTCATATACTATAGATAGTTTTTTATTAAAAATTCATTTTGTTGGGGGCTCGTACAACTCTTATCACCATCCAGCTATCCATCCATCCATCCATCCATCCATCCATCCATCCATCCATCCATCCATCCATCCATTGTGTCAAACATATTTGTACATTTGTTGTCATCATCATTCTCAAAACATTTGCTTTCTAATTCAGCCCTTGGTATCAGCTCTTCATTTTTCCCTCCCTCCCCACCACACCTCCCTCATGAACCCTTGATAATTTATACATTATTATTATTTTGTCGTGTCTGACACTGTCCAGCATTTCCCTTTACCCACTTCTCTGTTGCCCGTCCCCCAGAGAGGGTGTTACATGTAGAGCCTTGTAATTGGTTCCCTCTTTCTACCCCACCTTCCCATCACCACTCTCACCACTGGTCCTGAGGGGTTCATCTGTTCTAGATTCCCTGTGTTTCCAGTTCCTATCTGTACCAGTGTACATCTGATCTAGCCGGATTTGTAAGGTAGAATTGGGATCATGATAGTGGAGGAGAGAAAGCATTAGAGAACTAGAGGAAAGTTGTATGCTTCATTGTTGCTACATTGCACTCTTACTGTCTGGTCTCCTCCCCACGACCCTTCTGTAAGGACATGTCCAGTTCTCTATAGATGGGCTTTGGGTCCCCACTCCACACTCACTCTCATTCACAATGATATGATTTTTTGTTCTTTGATCCCTTTGACACCTCGTGATGATCGCACAGGCTGGTGTGATTCTTCCATGTGGGCCTTGTTGCTTCTGAGCTAGATGGCCGCTTATTTATTTTCAAGCCATTAAGACCCCAGATGTTATATCTTTTGATGTAGATAGCTTTAAAAAAAGGTTCTATTAACACTTCATCCATGTGATCCAATTCAATAATCCAATCATATCAAGAGAAGCTGTATAATCATCATCATAGTCTGTTCTAGAACATTTTCTTCTTCCTTGTACTCATTGTTATTCATGTAATTATTTTTTCTAATTGTGGCAAAAATATATGCAACAAAACATTCTGCAATTTCTACATGTATAATTCAATGCCATTGATTATACTTTTCGTGTTGTACAACCATTAACGATATCCTTTTCCAGATTATTCCACCACCATTAACATAAACTCAATGCCCTCTAAGAGACAACTCTTCCTTCTCCTTTTCCCAAGGTAACCACCAATCAAGTTTGGCTTCTTTCTTTCCTTTTAAAGTAGTTTTCTTGATAGAGTATTCACATATCACACACTTTCACAGTTAAATTGCTTTTAAAACGAGGTGTATATACATCTTCAAAACTGTTCTAGTGCTCTCCCCCACCCCTCCCATATTCATTGTTTGCTCCCCAAGTCTCCTCACCTTCCCCACCCCCCAATCTTTTTCTATATAGCTTTTTCAGACTGGCTATTTTCACTCAGCAATATGTGTTTAAGGTTCCTCTGTGCCTTTTCACGGATTGATCTCTCTCTTTTTTATAGTTTGAATAAAACTCCATCATTATCCAGTCACCCATTAAAGAATATTTTAATGGCTTCTAAGTTTTAGCAATCATGAACAGAGCTGCTATAAACATTCATGTCAGGTTTTATGTGAACACACATTTTGAACTTATATGGGTGCATAACCAGGTGTGCAGTTGCAGGATGGTATGGTACATTTATGTTTAGCTCTAGAGGCAAGTACAACACTGTCTTCCAAAATGCCAATACCATTTTGCATTCCCACCAGCAATGAGGAAGGGCTCTTGTTGTTCCACATCTTTACCAGCCTTTGGCGTTGGCAGTGTTTGGATTTCAGCATTTCTAAAAGGGGTGTTAGAAGTTCTTGTGGCACAATGGTGAAGTACTTAGTTTATAACTGAAAGATTGGTGGTTCAAACCTACCTGGAACATCACAGGAGAATAACCAGGACCTCAGCAACTGTGGTTAGTCCAGGGGGACTAGAGAAACAAATCTAGAAGACTCACATGTGTATAAGAGAGAGCTTTATACACAAGAGCAGTTGAATATTGAGAAACATCCCAGCCCAGTACAGATCAAGTCCATACGTCCGATATTAGCCCATATGTCCAATACCAATCTGCAAAGTCCTCTTCAGACTCATAAACACATGCAATGATGCTGGATGCAGGAAGATCACAGGCCAGTGGGTGGAATGTCTTGTGAATTCAGTGGCATTGTAAGCATCTCAGCACTGGTAGAGGTCTCCATATGGCTTCTCCAGTTCCCAGGACATGGGGTATATCAGCCTAGTGCCATGTGTTTTGCCAGTAGAGCGTCTCTCCGGGAGTGAGTCATGAGAGAGAGTCTCTCCTACCTCCAAGGAGGAAATCCAGGCATTCCCAGAATTCTTGGGAGAAAGCCATTCCCACACAGAGACCTCATTGGTTATGAACTGATTGACAGACTAGACTCTACTCCTTCACTCTTAATCCTCTCAAGTCCCAAATTGACACCAGATGATGGAACTACCACAGCAATCCGTTGGGTAAACCTAATGGGAAACCCTATCAGGTAGTCTCCTCTGTCACATGGGGCAACTATGCATCGACATGGGCTTGATGGCATTTAACAACAATAAAGCATGCAGTCGTATTAGTGCTTTTTTTTCACTGGCAATTCCCTGGTGACATAGGATGTTGAACATCTTTTCACATGCTTATTTGCTTTCCACGTATTGTTGGGAAGTATGCAAATATTTTGCCCATTAAAAATTCTTTAAACTTTTTTTGGTTTTGTTTTAAGGATTCTTAGATTGGATCTGAGGTCTTTATCGGGTATGAAAAAAGAGTGCATTAGCATGTGGCAAAATGTTAGCAACTGGCGACTTGGGGCAAGAAATGTGGATTTTCATGGTGTTATTATTTTTAAACTGTGGGGGTGGATTTTAAGTTTCTGAAAATAAAAATCAGAAGAGAAAATCTGAAGCAATGAAGGGACAGAACTTGAGTTCCATAAAAGAGGGTTACCTTGCAGCTCTGTAAACACGAGAGCTCCTGGAGCTATTGCCTTCCAGTTGCTTCTTCCAGTGACAAGTAGGAGATAACTTACTGTGCTGATGATCATGGTCAAAAGGAAAGGGAGGATGCTCTCACAATGGGTCTTGAGGGGGGAGCTCCATCCGTAGCACCACTGGGTCCTTACTGAAGACAATGTGTGAAAACAAATGTCAAAAGCTAAGGCAGAAGAACCAGAGTGCTATTGTCTTGTGGAATATGAGTGACCTTCAAGCATTTTGTGGAAAACCCTCATATTAAAATGTCATGAAAAATTTCCACCAAATTTCTGAAGCCCCCTCATACCTTCACTCAATATGAATTTCCTTAAATGAGATAAAAGAAAAACCTACCAAGGGCAGATGATAAGACTTAGCTAGAGGAAGAACCATTCTGATCATGGGACAGGGACTCTGGCTGCTGAGGAAGGGCACACAAAGGTTTCTGGGGGTAGGGTCTGAGATGGGCATGGGAATTTTAAGTCATGCCCTTGATAGAGGGACACGTCAGCTCCATGAGTTGAAGCAGGTCATTGAGAAAGGTGAATCACTTGAAAAGAACATCAGGTTTGGTCAATTAGATGGTCAGTGAAAGCAAGAAAATCTATTAGTAAGAGGAATTGACATAACAGTCACAAGAATGGACTCAACCATACCAACTGTGCTAGGCCAGGTTGACTCAAGAAACAAATCCAGAGACACTCCTATATGTATAAGAAAGATCTTAATATCAAGAAGGAATTCTACATCAGGAAAACATCCCAGCCCTAAGTCAACTCAAGTCCCCAAGTCCAATACTAGTCCATAAGTCCCTTTTCAGACTCATGAAGCCATAGGCTGGTGGATGCAAAGTCTTGAGGATCCAATGGCAGTGGACACATCTCCAGGGCACAAGCAGGTCTCAGTGTGCTTGGCAGGCATGAAGATGAAGGCAGAGGGAGCGAGAGAGGCCTGCCTTCAGCAGCCATTTATCTCGATGGTACTTCTATATGAGTTCATCAAGCTGAGACCTGATTGACAGGTTAAACTCCACCCATGTCGCCATACGGGTGCCATGTTGGCACCAAAAAACCTAACTATCACACCAACCAACATGAACCAGTTACAGGACCAGCCTATAATTCATTCTGTTGTACATAGGGCATCAGGACTTAGAGCCAATTCATTGGCAACTAACAACAATTTCTCATATTTGTAGAAATGGTTTACTCGGGAGCAGCTGGATGATGGAAGAGCACACTCCTCAAGGAATCTCAGTAGTAGACTGGGTAGGCATTGGATCCTAACCACAAGGTTGGTAGTTCAAACCCACCAGCAGCTCCAAGGGAAGAAAATGAGGTTGTCTGTTCCTGTAAAGATTTACAGTCTCAGAAAATTCGATATAGGAAGCAGAATCAACTTGAGGCAGTGGGTTTTGGGTGGGGTTCAAGTTCATTCAAGGGGAATTTTATATTTCAGTATTAAAAGAAGGCACATTCACACTGAAGTGCTGAACCCACAGTATTGAGATTTACCAAAATCACACAGAAGAGAACTAGCAGTGTCTGGAAGACAGTAAGTAATCAACACATTTTACAATAAAATAATTTAGTAAACAATTGAGCTGATGCTATGTGTTCCATGGCCAGCACCAAGTCTGTCTGATGCAGGAAATGGGGGGACTTGGGAGGACAGTACTGTCTAGGGAGAATTTAAAATCAGGAATGGCATTAAGTGAAGACTGCTTTTTCTGATCACCACAATTCTAACCAGTGCCTTTGATTCATACGCCTTCTTGTAATAGACTTTTGTCTTAAATAATTGTAATGACTTTTTATAATTTCCCCTGCAACAAACCATCTCCTGGTTATACTCAGGGGTCTCAAAATGTTTGTGGAAACTTTCCATTCTCTTTTAATTCTGTTGTCCACAAACTTTTTAAAGTCCGCTTGGAGAGGTGGGCTCCCCACACAAGGACATCCACCTGCATGCATGACTTAAATGTGTAGTGGTTCGCAATCATGTAAGTTCTCTGCCATCACAGAAGATAGGTTCCTACCTCCAACCTGTCTGTGGTGTGAGCATGCCACATCTCTGCATTTAAATAGTAGCTTCGATAGCATGGAGACAGAATCAGAAGGCGAGTTACCTCAGTTGTGATTCTTGTCTGTGGCAACTCAGTGTTTTAATTTTTAAATTGAAAACAGCAAACTGGATTATAAGCCCCTGCCCCCACTAAGAGGAAAATGTCGAGGAATTTATTTTCTTTGAGTAAACAATGAATGAACATTGAAGCCGCAATTTAGAAATCAAATGGCATTGAGAAATCTATTAGGGAAGTCTTTCTTAACATGTTAAAAAGCAAAGGCGTCCTTTTGGTGCCCAAAGTGGACTTGACAGTCTGTATTTCCTCATATACATGACAGATGGACAGTGAACAAGGAGGACCAGAGAACTGATGCATGCCAATGGTGGCTTTGGTGACAGATATTGAACACAGGCTGCCAGAACAAACCGATCGGTTTGGGAGGAAGTCCAGCCCTAGCACTCCCTAAAAGAGAGGCTGCAGAAATGCTGGCTTGCTTGCTTTGGAAAATGCATCATGCTTGGTAAAGGGGAGGGTCAGTGAAAACCAGGGGCATCTTCCGTGAGATGTTTAGACAGCGGGCTCCAACATACGGGCTTAATGATGTTGATGATCTTGAATCCACTCGATGGCAGTGTATTTGCTTTATGTTGTGAGATTTTCAGCCTCAGAGGTCCACAGGGGCACTTCTACCCTTTAAATAAGAGCATATCTTATTTTTCTGAAAAGTACCCAATACTTTGAATACCATTTTGGAACAATACTGTCTAGATCCAAGTTAAGGACTTTAGGAATTCCTTGGCCCTCCTTCCCATCTGGCTCCAGACTTTGTCAAGCACGCCGTCTTTCAGCCCCGCGGGTCCCAGCAAAGTTTCCAGCCAAGCAAGTGTGTCTCCTAGGCGTCCCTGCAGGTGCCCTCACAGATCCCCCATGTGGCCGGTCTCTTGCCACCTCTGGTGGATGCATTTTTCTCTGCGTTCTCCAGCATTGTAGTCATTCTCTTGCGTTCTGCATTTCCTCACAGTGCCCCGTCCTGAATTCCAGTGCCAACACCAATCACATTTATTATTTAAAGGGTGCACAGCACGAAGTTGAAAGACATGGTTTATTTCCCAGAGCCATCGCTTAATATTGGCGACCTTCCTTCTGAGCTAATTTTACAGCAGGAAAAGCGGATAATAGGCGCACTGCGCTGGTTGAGGGAGGAGGACCAGCCCACTCTCACGCACTCTGCCTGTGGAGGAGGCGTCTGACATTGCTGGTCACTGGTCAGGGAGAACTTAAGGGAGGCTCAATCGAGGTGGTGCCTCCAAAATGGACTTAGAGTTCTCACGGGAAACCATAACCCCGCACAAACCCAGTTTTCAGAATTTAGGTTCTAGCCCATCCTCTCTCTAATCAAAAATTTTATTTAAAATATTTTGGTCATATTTAGGTTGGTGTGCTTCTTCTGCCTGGACTGCCCGACAGCCTCCCTAGGTGACCATTTGTTTTCAGACAAGCCTTCAAGACCCCAGGTGCTATTTCCCCCCAAGGGTCTGGAACCATCTAATTCTTTCACTCCAGTTTGCTCTCTCACTCATATCTCCAGTGATCGCCTCGTGAGGGAACATTGAGAAGAGCTCCAGCGTAAAAACTAATTCTTCTTAGATGAGGCCTCATGCCTTCAGTTGCTTGCTCCAAATCCATTCATAGAATTCATCTTCTTTTTGTATCAAAGGTTCGCTTCATAAGCAGCATATTAACTTCCTGAGAAATAATATTATACGTAATTTGATAATTCTGAAATTAATAGCATCCTTAACCTAGTCGCCAGTTTAAATTTAAGATGCTAGTGAGAAAAAGAAACAACACCTAAGGCTTGTAGCATAAAAGCAAAGAATGAGAAATTAGTCGCAATTATATAATAAACTCAAGTTGCCAATGTCAGGCAACCTCCAAAGCAATAGAGATTTGACAAAGTCCAATCAATGCAGTCTATGATCTCGGGGTAGCCATCTTCCACTCCTGCCCACTAAGAGTGTTTCAGCTTCACCCCCAACAGCTGTTTCAGCTCCTTTAATCTGCAAGGTGTGTGTTTAAGGTTACACAGCAAATTTTGGTTCTTTCTAGTGGGGTTCCAAGTGAGTCCTTCCACTGTGTCCTCTGAAAAATATACATTTTTCAAAGACAAAATCTAAAATCCATTTAGTCTAAGGCATAAAGACTGGATCACCAAAGACAAAAAAGAAATTTGTTAACAACACAGGTGTAGCAGGATAATATAGGGTGGACTCTCTCATTGGGGGTCTATAAAAAAAAAGTTAAGCTTCACTCCAAGGGAAAACTACCCTTCTCTAGTTCACCGTACAGCAACAGACAAAACCGTACTTGCAATGCATCGATTCTTCTCTGGCCGTGCTTGTGCATGGCTCAGCTTTCACATGCACAGGAAGCAGTCAAAATGCCATGGCTTGATACAGGCAAACCCTAGCCTTCAAAGTGGCATCCTTGCTCTTCAATGCTGTAACGAGATGTTTTGCAGCAGATTTTCCCAGTCCTTCCTACATTGTTCAATATTTGCCCACAAAATCCTTCAATTTTGCAACTTGAGGTTAAAATTTTTTTCTGTTAATTCTTGCACCTTGAGAAATACTGTGTCCTTCCCTTTTAGGGAGATACTCAATATATAATTGTACCTCTTTTGACCAGTTCTCCTTTCAAGCCAGTGAGCAATCAAATGAGGCATGAGTGTTTCCTTCTCAGTTCTCTGATCATTAGGAACTCTCATGAGGCCACATGACTGTGGAGGGAAGGTTACATGGCACAAGTGGAGACTGGGCATTTGGGCCATTTCTTACTTGTTTCTTATGGTCCTGCAAGGCCCTGATCTCTTATACACTACTTTCATTTAATGACGGAGTGCTTCTGTGCATATCCAACATTAACAACTCTTGTGTTCGACATCATATGCCATCTAACCTAACGAAACCTTTGGCTACCTCTGCTGTATCTTAAAAAAAACACCAAAAAAACAGATCTTACCAGATATGGTATGTAAAGTTGTTTTAATACAGGCTACTGCATGCTTCCCTCTCCATGAAATAATCTCTTTCCATCTGCTGAGTCAACACATTGAATGAAGACAGAGATAGTTAAAGTTTATTGTGCAATTGGGTAGATAAACACATATGTGGTTAATTGAAGGGCAGAGGGATAAATGGCTCAGTGAGCCTCGCCTTTCTACTTCTCGGGTCTCTTGCTTTCTGATGGTTGGAACAGGGTACAGCTTCCTTAGCCAGTTCCCTGCTTCAGCTGGCAAGATTCACTTCTGCAAGACATCCCTGAGGAAAAGCCACATGGACCTACGCCGATGCAGCCCTGGGTGTTGGAGCAGTCGTGTGGAGACCCCTGCCAGCACTGAGATGCTTACATGCTCACTGATTTGGCTTTCCTCCTGCAGTCGACATCATTGCATGCTTTTTGTGAGATGGAGAACTTTGTGGATTGATGTCAGACCCATGTGCTAATGTTGGACTTGTGGGCTTGGACAGCACTAGGTTGGGATGTTTTCTTGATGTGCACGTACCCTTTATATAAACCTCTCTCTTATGCATATGATTTTCTGTGGATTTGTTTCTCTAAAGTACCCAGACTAACATAAGACTCCATGCTTAGTGGTCTCCAATAAATAAAATCAAACCGATCCAATGTTACATTCCTTGCACCATTATCCTAAATGCTTAATAGCCACCCCCACACAGATTAACCAGGTTCTCAGCCCCCAATCTTCCATGTCATGTCCCTACTAAATTATTAATCCACTTACTGATTCCATAGACTTACCTATCCTGGGTTTCATATAGAGAAAAAACATGAAAAACAAAATCAAGAAATAAAAATAAAGCCTAACAATGACAACATAAAACAGAGAACAACCTCAATTGAAAAGAAAACATAAAAGATTAAAAATTGGACCAAGTTGGAAATGGGTCAAAAGGGAGACCCAATGATAGGCTGTTAGAGTTGAACCTCCTTGGTGATTTAGGGGTTGTGCCTTGGGCTTCAATCAGCGTGGTCAGTCATGCTCAACCATGGACCTCCACCCAGGAAGACTGGGCTCTCTACACCTGTGAACAGGTCAAGTCTAGGAAACCCATCAGGGCTCCCTATATATCAGCATTTACTAATGGCAGTGAGTTTGTTTTTTGATTTGGGGATTGATGCATATAATTCAACTTGATGTCCAGAAAGAAATTATGGTAAGAGAACATTCTTTAGTACAGGGCCACAATTTTCTGATGAGGTCTTCATTCGATCTATTCTAGATGTAGATAATTGAGTAATGAACTGTACACAGTCATGTGGATTCTGAACTTGAGATAAGGAGGGCCAAGCAGTTGGATTCAACAAATGACATCATTTGCTTTGAATATTGGAAGGTGTTAATACAGATAATAATGGATATGAATCCTTTTTAAAGAATCAGTTATGTTTCTGACAAATGCTAAGTCTAAGGATCATTTACTAGTTCTTCTGCTGTATAAGGGTACTCTAAAATCACTTGGTTAATTGACTCTAAAACTAACTTTTAGAAAACTTGAATACGCTTGAGTTACTGATTCTAATTTTCATTTATAATAAGCAATAGGCTTCTGATTTCCTCCATTGTCCCGAGTTAAAATTCATGGGTTTGCTCACCTCTTTCATGTACAAAAAGGTAGAAAAGTTTATCATGATTGGGAAGACCAAGGCAGATGGAGTCTTTATGTGCTTTTTTCAGTTTGTAAAGAACTGTTCAAATGTTCCATCCAAGGCAGGGGTTCAGGAATATAGCTTTTACTAGCTTAACTCATAAAGAGGAGAAGCTCCCCACCCCCAAATGCTTTTGACAATGTCCCACTAATTCTAAAACTGAATCTAGTTATTTCTTAGTGTAAGTCTAAGCAATTGTCTAATAATGTATTATCCTGATGAAAAAAGTCTTACTCTATTTTTAGATCATGTCCTAAGTACCACAACAGATTCCTGAATAAATTGCAGTTTCTTCTTTGAAACCTTATGTCTTTTTATTGCCAAATGTTTCAACAAATGAATTAAAACCCTTAACTCTGAGATATAATAGTTCGAGTAAGTAGTAAAATTTCCCAAGGAAATGTAAAAATGATTTTGGCTAACTTCACCCACAGCTATGCTTTAAAAAGCAGAACATCTATGACTGTTAACTAATATGAATATGAGTGAACTTTGGAAAGTAAAATATGGGGATTTGAAAGTAAAATGGGATTTGAAATGATTGAAAATCTAACAAAAACAATTTTGTTGATTGCTCTAAGATTGTGCACAATCCTTGTCCGTTCTCTATAATCCATACCCACCTGGAAGCTTGTTGCATTGTGGTGGTTTGTGTGGAGTGCTGTCTCTCCCATTCAATTTCACTCTGATTGAAATTTCCAGTCTAATTTCTTTTCCCTTGAGAGCACGGATTAACTCTGAACTCAAATATCCTACACATCTCCTGTCATCTTAGAGGAGTATTAAGAAACTAATATATATATATATTAGTTATTAGTTATTAGTATTAAGAAACTAATATATATATCATAATGTTGTAACAGGGAGACTCTCAGGACTTATTCCAAGTACAGAGACCTGAGCTCTAAAACCCTGCTTCTCAAGGTCACTTGGTAATCATAGAATAGTTACTTTCTAATTTATGGACACTGGGAAATAACAGTGGAGCCACCTGCAGATGGAACTGTGGGGTTCAGGGAAGAAAGACAGCAGTTGGAGTCATGGTGATGGAGAAATCAGAGCAGAGGGTGACAGTATCCTCCCAGGGGAGCCCTGGATACAGGAGTGCAGAGAACACCCTGGGACATTCTCAATTGTGCCCCACCCCGAGTTTTAAGACGAAGAGCTGCTGATAGTCATGCTGTGTCAGCAGAAATGCCGTTCCCCTTCTTATCTTCCTTCTTCTCAGGCATTTGCCATATTTATGGCATACAGATACGCCAACCCTTGTCTCATCTGGCACACCCTCTGCTCATTCCTCCTACCCCACAAATGTCTGTCTTGCTTAATGCAAAGCACTAAGCCATGGGACACCCACTTTAAATGGCACCCACGGAACATGCTGTACTGCTATACCTGAGATATGCTTTTGTCCTGGTAAAGCACTCAGTGGGAGTCAGCAGGTACAAAGAGCAGGGATGCAGTGTGCTTGGAGACCTGGGTTGGGGGCCCATCTTGGTTCCCTCCTCTGAGCTATGTACATACAGCTGCTGGCAGAGAAGGCTTTCCAAAGAGAAGAGCCGCCAAGGGAGCCCCTCTGTGAAAGGGGCTGGGGAGGATGCAGGAGGAAAGATGGCAGGCAGCTCAGCTAAAGATTGAGCTACATCGAGCCAGAGCCTTCCTTGACGTCCTGGTTCCGCTGATCTGCTCCCAGCCACCTATGCCTAGGGGAACCGGGAACTGAGGGAGCGGCTCACAGAACAACTGCATATAGTAGAGTAGTCCGTATTGTCCTCTGTTGGGTGGATGGTCTGCTTCTATGTCTACTATCTGGGTGTCTAAGCAGAGGCCTTGAGCCCAGAACAACCCCTGTGAAGGACACAGTGGGTTGGGTCTCTCTATCTGCCCTTTAATTCCTTCTCCTTATCAGGGTGCCTTTCTCCCTGTTCTGGGCGCAAAGTAACTTTCATAACTTCATAGCTTTCATCTATAGCTTTTCTTGGTAAGGAGGGTGTATGGTTTCTCTCGCTTGTAGGACACTGTGGGAGAATGGTGCCCACCGTTGAGCTGACCTTGTTCTTTGTCTTCTCTATACAAGCAAAGATACATTTCATCCACGGTCTGTGCCTTTTTTGAGTGACCTGTGACCTCACCATGCCACCTCTTATTATTACTCTGGAGCAGACAAAGGGGCTCTTGTTCACCAGACGCCTGGAGCAAACTACCACCAAGTTAGACAAAGACCAAGAAACTTAAGGAAGACCGATCCTGGCTGAATCCGAAACGATGCCAACCCCAAACCAAGTTACCTGTCGAATTCATCTTAATTAAAAAAATTTTAAATATAATTTAAATTGTGCCCCTGTCCTCAATTTTAAGATGAAGTGCATGATTCAAAATTCTAAGAAAAATAGAAAGAGAAACCATGAGAATTCTCCTCATTGTCCTCAGTTTCATTCTTTCCCATCCTAAGGACACTCCTTTTTTTTTTTAAATTAGTGCAAATTCATGCAAATTTAAGACCTGGAGCTCGTTTCCATTCTGTCTTACACAAGCATGGCACACCCATCGTGCTTTCATAGTATGCCCCTGGAGATGTTTTCATGACAAGACAGAGCAAGTCTTTCCATCTGTTTGTAGCTATCTTCTACATCAGCGGTTCTCAACCTCTGGGTCAAGACTCTTTTGGGGGTTGAACGACCCTTTCACAGGGGTCGCCCAAATCATAAAAGTAGCAAAATGACAGTGATGCAGTAGCAATGAAAATAATTTTATCTTTGAGGGTCACCACCACATGAACTGTATGAAAGGTTGAGGCTGTAGGAAGGTTGAGAACTGCTGGTCTACATTATTTGGAGAGTATGTTGGGGTTGATGGCCCCCTTTCTCTAGATGAGCCCTGGAGTTGACTTTTCAGTCTGTTGGCATCGAAAGCTAAGCTTCATATCATAGGGGCGATGGTATGATTGGGGACATGGGGTTGCCTAGTCAAAGGATAAATGTGCTTGTACTTTGGGAAACGTTGCCACATCTCTCTCCTTAGATGCACTTGTGCCTGCAGCTTCCCCATAACCGCACTGACCAGGTGTCACCCACCTGTGGAGTTGTGTCTATCTGAGAGGTCAGACACGCTTTCTTCACACCCATAGTTTTCATTCTCATTTCTCTTACAACTGAGGCTGGACGTCTGTTCAGGGATTTCAGGGCCGTTTCTGTGTATTCTCCCACAGACGGACCATTGTTTACTGCGTGGTTAGTTCTGCTCTTCCCCAAGCACTCCACCGACGCAGAGAGCAGCTCTGTTGTAGGTGGTCCATTGTTTTCCAAAATGGACCGCTTGTTTCTAGACTTTTAAAGTTTTCATTATGAGAAGTTTCAAACGTTTGCAGAAGTAGAGAAATTAGCATAACGAAGCCTAAGTATTCATCATCCAAATTCGATAGTTGACAGCAATCACTCAGTCTTACTGCTTCTGTCACCCATTCCCTCCCACCCCTGCTCCGGATTATTGAAGGCAAATCCCAACGATCATTGTGTTTCATCTATCAATATTTCAGCAGATGTCGAAAGCACATCCTACTTGGCAATGGAGAGGGTCAGTTGAATCGAGAAGTGGACACAATAGCATCAACAATTGGCTCAAACATTGAAGACCGTGGAACGGGTTCAGGCAGAGGCAATGCTTCATTCTGCTACACAAAATACCTCCACTCTTCAGAGCCAGCTCGAAAACAACCCGCAACAGGTTGTTGCAAGAGATTCCATTTCAAAACACAAAACAACAATACTATATGTATCACCTATACGTAAACAAAAATAATTCCCCCTTTTCTTTATTTAATTAGGTTCTTTTTAAAGAAATCTAGAACACAAATTGGTGAGGATCAATTCCATCTGTGAGCATGTAGGTAGTGGGCAAGCAGCCTTGGGGCTGGGGGAACAGCTTTGATTTTTACTAAAATTTGCGAGTCCACGGCTTTCTGATGAGCTTTGCACTGATGTGTGATCTCGTATTTCTCTTAATTCGTGTCAAATAGCTCACCTTCTCGGTGTTTGGGTTGACCCAGCTTCTTCTTGAAGGAGGCGTCCGTGAGATGCTGGAAATATTCACACCATTGATACCGATTTTGGTGGAGGTGGTGGCGATGGCAAGTTTCTGGCGCGTGGCACGCACAGGGACTTGAGGGAGGGAGAGAGGTCCAGTGACAAGCAGCGAGCCACTGCCCAGCTGCTTCAGGCAACCATGTCCTTGCCTCGGTGGCACCCTGCCAGGAAGATCACAGGGTCCCGGGTTGACTCTGGCACGCAGTCCTACAGGCCTGGGCTCCACCGCTTTCCAAGGCTCGACTTCTGTAGGGTCACACCTAGGCACTGTGCGCAGCTCACCACGCAGGTACTACCATGCTTGTCACCACCAACTGGGTTTGTGACAGTAGCTAGGACCTCCTTCTTCTTCTTCTTCTTCTCCTCCTCCTCCTCCTTCTCTACCCTGGATCTGGCCGCTGAATCCTTCCTCTTGTACATGGTCTTTCCAGAATACATGGTGGAGTGGGAATGCCGGCCAATTCCTCGGACTAGGACAGGATTTCGGCTGCAGGGGGGCATTCCTTCTTAGAGCTCTTTGCCCTTGATCGTAGCCTTCTGAACTTGCTCACTGGCGTCAGCTTTCTTGACTTCAGGCTTCTTCTCTTTTGTGTCTGGCTTCTTCTGAGCCTTCTTCCGGCCATCTTGCAAGATGACAAAGAGAATTAAGGCTGCAACTTCTGGTCTACAAGGTTAACAATTCCTTAACATCATCCAATAACCCGTGTTTAAGTTTCTCTGTACCCCCGGGTTAATGTATGTGTCTTGTAAATCTCCTTCATTCTGTAGACCCAGTCTCTCATTCTTGCTTTGCTGAATTTCTTTTCATTTTTATTAATTATTTTATTGGGAGACTTTTACAAATCTTGTAACAATCCACCTATCAATTGTATCAAGCACACTTGTACATATGTTGCTGAGAAAGGAAAAGTTTATTGTGCCAACCTGGCCGATAAACACATGTGGGGTTAATTGAAGGGTAGAATGATAAATGGCTCCGTGAGCCTCACCTTTCAAGTTCTCGGGTCTCTTGCTTGTGATGGTTGGACCAGGGTGCAGCTACTTTAGCCAGTTCTCTGCTTCAGCTGGCAAGGCTTACTTCCTGTGAGACATCCCTGGGGAGAAGCCACATGGACCTACCCCAACGCAGACCTGGGTGCTGGAGCAGCTGTGTGGAGAACCCTGCCAGAGCTGAGATGCTTACATGTTCACTGATTCGGCTTACCCCCTGCAGGCAGCATCACTGTGTGTGTTTTGTGAGATGGAGGAGGACTTTGTGGATTGGTGTGGGACATATGGGCTAATATTGGACTTGTGGGCTTGCGCACTTGGTTGGGATGTTTTCTTGATGTACACTTAACCTTTATGTAAAACTTTCTTTTCTACATGGGTTTCTGTAAATTTGTTTCTCTAAAGTACCCAGACTAACACAGTTGCCATCAACATCTCCAAAATATTTATTTTCTACTTAAGCCCTTAGTATCAGCTCCTTTCCTCCACTCCCCCTCCCCCTTATCAATCCTTGGTCAATTAAATTTAATATTTCATGTCTTACAGTGTGCATTGTCTCCCTTCACCCACATTTCTGTTATTCATCCCCCTGGAGGGTGGGCTATATATACAACCTTGTGATGGGTTCCCTCTCTCACCCTCTCACCCTTCTTCTGCCTCCACCATCCCCCTACCCTCATGATACCTCTACTCCAACTACTGTTACTGAGGGTTTTATCTTTCCTGAATTCCATGTGCCGAAAGTTCTTATCTGCACAATGTGTATACTCCAGTCTAGATGGATTTGTAAGGTAGAACTGGGTCATGGTAGTTGGGAGTGAGGAAGCATTCAGGAACTAGAGGAATGATGTGTGTTTCATTGGTGCTATACTGCACCCTGTTTGAATTGTCCCTTCCTTGTAACCTTTCTGTGGTTGAATGTTCAGTTGTCTACAGATGTGCTTTGGATATCCACTCTGACCTTCCTCTTTCACATCAACATAATTATTTATTTTGGATCTTTTGATATCTGACTCCTCATCCTGTTGACACCTCATGATCACATAGGCTGGTGTGCTTCTTCCATTTGGGCTTATTTGCTTCCCTGCTAGATAGCTGCTTGTTTAAATTCAAGCTTTTAAGCCCCCAGACCCCACATCTTTTGATAGCCGGGAACCATCCACTTTCTTCATCCCATTTACTTATGCACCCATTTTGTTTTCAGTGATCGTGTCAGAAAGGTGAGTATTAAAGAGTGCCAGGTTATTAGAACAAAGTGTTCTTGTATTTAGGGAGGCATCCAGTAGAGGCCCAAAGTCTGTCTGCTATCTTAACACTTAACATATAAATACATGTACATTGATCTGTATCCCTTTCTTATAGATTAATACACTTACACAGATACATGCTTATAGCTACACCGCTCTAAATACTTCTTTCATCTATTTCCTTTCACCTTCCTCCTGTCCCACTATCATGCTCACCCTCAATTTGGGTCTCAATAGTTCCTCTTGGATACAGTGAATTTTGATACTTTTTTTGGGAACTTTGATACATTATAGTCTTACAAAATGTACTTGTGAAAAAATTGAGTTGTTGGCTTGGCAGCATTTTCCACAGCCTAGAATTGCCAAGTGGGCCTCCACAGTGTCTTTTTAATGTGTTAATTTGCCTTCAGCCCTGGTGGTGTAGTGGGTTGGTTACATGTTGGCCTGGTTAACAGTTCAAAACTTCCATGTTCTCTGTGGGAGAAATAATGTGACTCCCATAAAGATTTACAGCCTCAGAAACACACAGGAGCAATTCTACTTTGTCTTATAAGGTTGGGTGAGTCAGAATTAACTCAATGACAGTGAGTGTGCTTGTATCTTCTGTAAATCAGTTGCTAGATTCGAGGACTTTAAAGCATTGTCATTTGATTTTAGAGTAGGCAATATTATATGCAGATTATGTAAAATTTATATAGAAAATTTTCTACATCAAATATTTGGTTAATCTGAAGTTTAATTCATATAGCAAAGACACAATAAATACTTTACTATTTTTCTCTACTTACTACTTTTGGAAATAGTAATTAGTGCCCTACGATTCTCCAACAATAATGTGTGATTATTATCCTTATGAACTCATATACTTTAGCATATTTATGTGTTTCAACTCATTGCAATTATTGTCCTTACTTACACTAAAATTGGCCCATGTTTAGCCATTAGAAGCCACTTCAAGTTGAACCAAGTGCTTGTGACATAACCTCAGGTAGTCCTTGTGACTCTCCTTACTTTCTGATAGATCAAGGTGTTCCAGCTTCTCTTGTATATTTCCTGCCCTGGTCCTGGAAACAACACATTATCTCAAATTAAATAAATAAACCCCAAGAGAATAAATCCGATATGATTTCACTTATCTAGGACTATGTAGAACAGGACAAACACAGAGGCAAAAGTGTATCAACGATTATCAGAGGATGAGGGAAAAAGGAATGAGAGTTATTGCTGAAGGGGTACGAGGTTTTTGGTTGGAAAGATAAAGCTTTTTTGAGGAAATGGATAGTAGTGACAGATGCACAGCATGATGAATGTATTTCAATTGTCCATTTAAGACTGATTAAGCCAGTTAATTTTGGTGACACACTTGTGTATGTTACCACAATGAAAACTAAAAAGATAATTGATGGTCAACTAGCTTTTTAAAATTTTTTATTTTTATTAAAGGTCACACTCACATCTCTTGGTAAACTTTCAGAACAAAAGATAAAGAGAAGGTCTAAAAACCTCAGGAAGACAAAACAGCTCTCCCTGCAAGGTGAGGGAATTAGAACATCACACTGATAAAGGGTAACATTAGACAGAACAGTGAGCAATGGTTCAATGCTATCAGATTCAATGTTATCAGCATCTTCAGCCTAGAATTCCAGAACCACTCAGAATTTATATAATTACAAAGGTAAGAGAGCATTCTAAAACCCCAAAATTTTATATATTTAAATTTTATTTAGGGATATTCTAGCAAAACAAAACAGGGCCACATGGGATATAACATATTGCAGTAGGTGTATGTGAGTCATAAGAAATTGATAAGACATCAAAGAACAAAAAATCATATCATTGGGTGCACACTTCTATGACATGATCGCTGAGGACAAATGGGTGCATAAGCAAATGTGGCGAACAAAGCTGATGGTGCCCGTTTACCAAAAGGTACAGCATCTGGGGTCTTAAAGGCTTGAAGGTAAACAAGCGGCCATCTAACTCAGAAGCAACAAAGCCCACATGGATGAAGCACACCAGCCTGTGTGATCACGAGGTGTCGAAGGGATCAGGTATAAGGCATCATCAGAACAAAAAAATCTTACCAAAGTGAATGATGGGGGAGTGCAGAGTGGAGACCCAAAGCCCATTTGTAGGCTACTGGAGATCCCCCTGCAGAGAGGTCTAGGGGAGGAGATGAGCCAGTCAAGGTACGATGTAGCACTAATGAAAAATACAACTTTCCTCTAGTTCCTAAATGCTTCCCACACTCCCCCAATATCATGATCTGAATTCTACCTTGCAAGTCTGGCTAGCCCAGAGGATGTACACTGGTACAAATAGGAACCAGAAACACAGGGAATCCAGGGCGATGATCCCTTCAGAACCAGTGATGTGAGTGGCGATACTGGGAGGGTGGAGGGATAATGGGTTGGAAAGAGGGAACCGATTACAAGGATCTACATGTGACCTCCTCCCTGGGGGATGTACAACACAAAAGTGGGTGAAGGGGGACGTAGGACAGGGCAAGACATGACAAAATAATATTTTATAAATTATCAAGGACTCATGAGGGAGGGGGAAGCTGGGAGGGAGGGGGAAAAAAAGAGGACCCGATGCAAGGGGCTTAAATGGAAAGCAAACGTTTTGAGAATAATGAGGGCAATGAATATACAACTGTGCTTTACACAATTGATGTATGTATGGATTGTGATAAGAGTTGTATGAGTCCCTAATAAAAATGATTTAAAGAAAAGAAATTAATAAGAATACATGGAAATAAGAAGAATCCACATGAATGAAACTGATCAATCTCTAATGTGATGAAGAATAGATCAAGTACATATTGGAAATTGCATTACTCTATTATTCTAAAGATTCAGATCTTGGGCTATAAGAGACTATGTTTTCAGTAAGCTCCTCAGATGATTCTCTAACTTTCTTTGAGGGGACTGCTTTACATTCTAACCTTTTTCTAGCCGCAAGATTTCAAAAACAAAGAATTTCACGTTCTTCTCTATGAGCCTAGTCTTACTGCTTACTCTATTCATTTACTCAGTAAATATTTATTGAAATACATGTTGAATTTACCATGTGCCAGGGAACTGTTCCGTTTTAAGCTTATGTCATAGATCCATATCAAAGCAGAGGAAGACTCCCTGATTCAGGGAGCTTATTTTTAACCTCAAAGGAACACATAAGGAGCCCTGACATAATCAGATATTGAGCTGAGGTGTTAGTCTAGGTAGACTAGAGAAACAAATTCATGTAGACTCATATGTGTGTAAGAGAGAACTTCATATCAAAGAGCAATCGAATATTGAGAAAACATCTCAGCCCAGTCCAGATCAAGTTCCTAAGTCCGATATTAGCCCCACATGTCTAGTACCAGTCTGTAAATTCCTCTTCAGGCTCACATACACATGCAATGATGCCATGTGCCCGATGATCATAGGCCGGAGGGTGGAAAGTCTTGTGGATCCTGTGGTAGTGGAAGCATCTTAGCCCTGGCGTGGGTCTCCACGTGGCTCCTCCAGCTCTAAGGCTCTGGCTGCCATCAGCATAGCTCCATCAGCTTAGCTTGTCAACAAGAATGTCTTGCTGGGAGTGAGTGCGTGTCCCACCTCCAGCAAGCTATTTATCTCTTTAGTGCCTCCAAATGAGGTAATATCAAGCTTCCACCTGATTGACAAGTTAAACTCCACCCCATCATGCTTAAATCTCAAATTGACAACAGATTATCTAACTGCCACCGCTGTTAATTTAAAACTTGGTGCTTCAAATCCACCCATTTGCTCCTCAAGAGAACGATGTGGTGAGCTCTCTTCCAAAAGATTACTGTTTAGAAAACCCTATGGGGCAATTCTACTTGGTCATATGGAATCAATTATAAAGTCTAAAATCAATTATATGGCACCTAACAACTACAGAAAATAATTGAATAATCACTGTGGTAGTTACGTAATCTCCTGTCAACTTCTGAAGGGGTGGAGTCTAGCCTGTCAATCAGGTCACAGCTTGATGACCTCATTTGGAGGCGCTAAGGAGATAAATAGCCCACTGGAGGCCAGATATACCATCTGCTTCTCTCTCTCTGCTTGTCTTTCTGATGACAAGACACATGAAATCAGAGCCCTGTAGCTGGAGAAGCTATGTGGAGACCCACGCCAGTGCTGAGTTGCATCCATCTCCACTGGATCCACAAGACTTTCCACCCACTGGCCTGGTATCTTCCTGCATTCAGCATCATTGCATGGATGCATGGATCTAAAGAGGAATTTATGGACTAGTATGGACATATGGGGTAATATCGGACTTATGGACTTGATCTGGGCTGGGCTGGGATGCTTTCTTAATGTACAATTGCTCTTTGATATACAGTTCTTACACACATGAGTGTCTATCAATTTGTTTCTCTAGTCAACCTGTACTATCACACACTGTGTTAGGCCGAGTTATCTAGAGAAATAAAACCAGTGATGCTCATGTATGTATAAGAAAGAACCTTATATCAAGAAGGAAGTTTATATCAAGAAGCCCAGTCCAACTCAAGCCCACAGGTCCAATGCTAGCTTGGGCCCTCTTCAGACTCATGTAGGCACATGCTGGTGACATAGAAAGGTGAAGCGAGAAGCAGAGATCACAGGCTGGTGGAAACACGGCAGAGGGCCAACAGTTCGGAGGTTGGCTCCAAGGGTCAGTGACCCTTGGGCCACCTGTGGAATCCAACCCAGAGTCCCAGCAATGAGGAAGACAAAGGGCCAGTGAGAAAGGCTCAATGTCACCCTTATTAAAAAGACCACACTCCTGAAGGCATCATCAGACTGCGACCAGTTTGATAGGTTGGACTTCATCCCTGCACAGGTTTGAGTTGACATGAAATTCAACTGCCATCATCACCATGTGCACTTACATGAAATGATCTGATGAGGGATAGGTGGGAGGATGGGTAAAACTAAAACACCAAACCTTTGAGTGGAAAGCTCAGTCTTTCTCCCTTGGAATGGCTGGTGGTTTCAAACTGCTGACTTTGAGGTTAGCAACGCTATGCATAAGCACGACACCACCCGGGTTCCTCTTATGCACGGCAGGAACATTTAATTATGTCATGGCATCTGTGACATCTAAGAAGCAATATGTTGAAAGTGTGGAATTATCATAACTACAAAATTAAACGTGTATAATTGTTTTTGATCAAATATTCCACAGCAGAAGGAGGGGGACTGATAAAATCATCATTCTAACATTTGGAAGAGGAATAAAACCGGAGCACCCGCTGGGTGGCATCAAATTTCCTTTCCTTGACTCAGATCCTTGTAGGGCTTCCAAGACTGTAAATCTTTACTGAGCAGTCAACCATGGGGTTAGGAGCCTAACACCTTGAAAAAAAGGCAATGATTCAAATTGCAGAACAAAGATCACAAAATCCAAGGAAGCAAGGACTTAGAGTCAGGTGTGACTAAACGAACGGCAAGAGCCACTTCTTGTATGAATCCTGTAAGTATTGCCTGGGAAAGCAGCTTGCCGAGCTTTCTCATCAGGCAACCGGAAGAGCTACAAGTACTGAATCATAGCCCCCAGCTGTAAATGTTTAATACTCTCACAAATTTTCCTTAAATTTAGTCACATCTATATTTTCTTAGTTTTGATAAGTGGAATCATAATTGTTAATGTTTGCTAAACGTGGGATTTCGTTTGGAAGATGACTGAAGTCCTTTCATATGCAAATATTAGATGAAGCTATGATTTTGGGGGGATATTTGAATATTTTTCTTGAAGCAAAGTTTAGATCAGTTTGCCTATTCTAGAATGTCACATAAAGGGAAACCATGTAGTGTGTACTCTTTTGTATCTACCTTCTTTAGCTCAACATAACATTAAAAAAATTAATGCTATTATCCCACTAATTGACTCCTTTTTAATTACTGTTATTATTCAATTGTATATTACAGAGTAATCATATACCTCCTATTGTTAGCTAGATTTTTGTGTTGTTTAAAATTTTTAACTAAGGTTATATCTTCTGGCAAACATATTTTTTTCTTCACTCGTTTAAAAATGGAGAAGCAGAATTTTTGTGTATGTATATGTTTGACTTCATAAGAAGCTACCTATTTTTCAATGGATATGTCTCACTTGAGACCCACAAAGGGAGTATATGAAAGTTCAAGTTTCACATCCTTTACAACATTTGATTTCATCAATCTCTTTAAAATTAGTCAATCTGTTTAGGGTTTAATGTAGTTTGTAGTTTCATTGTACTTTCAAATAATATTTCTCTGGTGACTAACGATGTGAGCATCTCTTGAGGTATTTATTGGCTGTTGTTAGTCTGGGTTGACTAGGAAAACAAATTCATAGATGCTCTTATGTGTGTAAGAGAGAACTTTATATCAAAGAGCAAGTATACATGAAGAAAATATCCTAGCCCAATCCAGATCAAGTCCATAAATCCGATGCTAGCCCATATATCCATTACCAGTCTGTAAATTCCTCTTCAGACTCATGCAAAACATGCAATGATGCAGAATGCAGGAAGATCACAGGCTGGTGGGTGGAAAGTCTTGTGGATCCAGTGGTGGTTTAAGCATCTCAGCGCTGGCATGTGTCTCCATGTGGCTCCTCCTGCTCCAGGGCTCTAGTGTAGCTCCATGTGGCTTGTCAACAGGAATGTCGCATAGGGAGTGAGCATGTGTCCCGCCTCCAGTGGGCTATTTATCTCCTTAGCACCTCCAAATGAGGCCATCAAGCTGTGTAACCTGATTGACAGGTTAAACTCTACCCCTTCACTCTTAAAAGTCTCACGTTGACAACAGATTATGTAATTACCACAGCTGTTTTTGTGATTATGCAATTACCCCACTTTCTTTTGAAAATATTTTTTTATTTTTAAAATTAAGCTGTTCCCTCATTGATTATTGATTTATAATTACATATTCTGCTACAAGTCCTTTGTCAGATACATATTTTGTGAATATTTTCCCTCAATGTGACTTGCTGTTTTATTTTTGTCTGCTCTCATCTTATATGTAGACATTTAATTTGTTATGGAACACAATTTATCAATTTTATCTTTTGCACTTATAAATATCAGGATAGTTCCCTGTGTTTTCTTCTAGCAACTCCTATAATTCATCCTTAATTCATTTTTAAGTATGATATGAAGTAGGGGATTAAAATTCTTTTGGTTTTCTTTCCTGATATCCAGTTGTTTAATAGCATTTGTTGAATAATCAATAGAGTATGTGTGATTCTATTTCAAGACTTAGATCACCTTTCCTTTCTCCCATAAATGTTTATATATATATTATATATAATAAAATACTTTATATACAAGTAGTCATTGAGACTGATTAAATGGTTTTTAAAAATTCTGCAGTTCTAAGTCAACTCCTAAAAAACAGAATGGGCTCAGGGGTTAGCACTCAGTAAACACTATATACACTATTAAAAGTTAAAAGACTGTTGAATTCTTTGACTACTATATTAATGATTCTATTTTTAAGAGCGGTATCAGTGCTTACTGAAGAAAAAGTATACGTAAAATAAAGACTTTAGTCTGATTGCAGTCTTGTGCAAGCCTTTTATTCCAAGCCTTGCTTATCCAGCCTTTTATTCCAAGACTTGCTCCAGTACCCATCATCTCACCCACCCCAAATCTCTCTCTTTTGTCTACCACAGCTGTACCCTTGTTTCCAAGCGACCGCCATCACCATTACGAGGGTCCAAGGATTCCTTACCAACTCCAGGGCCTGTGAAATAATGTCTCATTTGGCCCCACTCTCTCCAGCATTTCAGCCATCAATGCGTTCCACATGCTGGGTTCCAAAGTTAACATTTTAAAATACACACCTGAACATTAAATATGTATTCGGTATTTCTTTAAAATTAAATGCTTCAACTATATCTTTCTTGATGTACTAGCTGTTTTACTATAACATAGACTAGCAAATACATTTTCCATATTCACAGTTATTCCAGGAGCCATGGCGGTATCATGAGCTACCCCTTAGACTTCTACTCATAAAGTCATCAGTTCAAAGCCACCATCCACTCTGAGGGAGAAAATGGGGCTCCCTATGGCAGTGTGTTTGGTTTTGATATTATTATGCTGTCAAAATAGAGATAATTTTCACAGTCATTACATTGTGAAGGACTAGGATTGGGGTTTCTTAGTTATGCTACAATGCCATATTGGTGTGGAGTCTGATTTTGCTTTATTAAGAGCTTTATTGGCATGTAATTCACATATCATAGAATTCAATAGGTCACCATCACCACAATCAGTTATATTAACACCCCATTTGAGACATAAAGAGGGCAGAGCAGGAACAGAGAAGCAAACAAAAATGGGGGAAGATCAACGCCACGCCACAGGAAGATCACTGAGGAGCCCAAGGGCTGAGGTGAAGATGAGACAAGAACCTTTCCCCTAGCAAGAAAGCAAGCCTTGAAGTCGACTTCTTGTCCCCTGTGGGGGTGCAGTGGGGTGCAGGGGAGTTGTTTGTTAAAGAAGAAAAGATAACTTTCAAGGGATCCAGGGTAATAATAGTTGTAAAAATACCTTAAATTGTGAACACCAAGCTTGCAGTCGTCCCTGCATGACAGTGGAAGTCCCCAATCCATTTGCAGGGTCCCCATGTGGGTGATGTCTCCAGCAAATCCCTCTGATTATCGGTGAGGGGTGTGGATACCCTTGCTGTCTGACAGAGAAGAGCCTTGTGAGGTTAATTATGTGGGTAGGCTAATATGTAATATTTCATCATTTGCTTCCCTTTGGATCCATGTTGAAGTTGTTTCCGTTTTGAGGTTTTTCTATGTTTTATATAGTCATTGTTGTTGGGTTTCGCTTGTTGGTTTGGCTTGTATGATTGTGAGTGACTGTGTTGTTTTGTATTATCTTCTGTATATGAAATCCAGGAGCGATATGACGATGGAGACAGTAACAGGCTAAGGGGACGCAGAGGAGCTGGGGGATGGGGAACGAGCAACAATGAGTGTGAGAAGAAAATGTTCCACATCAATTATGATGATGATTGCACACATTTTAAATACAACTGAATGACTAAAGTGTGTGAAATATGAAGTAAGTTCCAACAGAACTATTTTAAAAATGTGCTTTCAAATTATTTGACAAGCAGCACAGACTTTTAGTTAAAATAACTAAAGTCAGATTTCAGTAAATGAGTACAATTATTGATCTTAAAATACATGAAAAGTAAATGCTACATTAAAACATAAAAGATCTTTTACTTGTCGCTGAGTCACATGATTCCAAGTGAGGAGCCTGCACTATTTGCAGAAGAACTAAATTGAGTCTCCTTGATGAATTGTTCGAGTTGAGTTTTCCTGACTATGACATAAATCATGATTTACAATGTGATTAGTACTGAATTGATGTGAATAAATCCATGCGACCTGGAAGCCATGATCAAAGATGGATAGTTAGCCATCATATAAATGACCTTAAAGGAAGACCCCCCCAAGTAATTTTTGAAAAGCAACAGGAAATCCCAGCTCTTTGGAATTATGGTTTTGTGCCTCAAAGTGGCATATCACCTTGTTTTCGTCAGTGATGATGTGGTGGTCCATTTTATAAACCTGATGTAATCCTTTTCAAGAAGAAAAACAACAAAAATATAGGTTATGCTGCTGCACGTCTGTTTGCCAAGTTAGAAGAAAGAAAAGAGTCATTTTGCCACCTTGCTCTCTACCTTTGCATTCCAGTTGAGTGGCTACAACAGCATCCATCATGCTTCACATGACAGTTTTTCTTTGTGATTTCCCCCAGTTCATCATAGCATAATTATGTTCCATGTTTTCCTAGCCCCGGGCTGGCGTCCTCTTTCACCCAGGACCACAGCTGCAAAGCTCAACCTTGATGACTTCTCACAATGGTGAGCTGTGTTTGCTTTTGTTTCAGCCTTGGCAATTCTAATTTCCACACTCTTGCTTGACAAATTTTCTTGCTGCCAAAAAAGAAAAGAAAAATGCATTCAACTCTGAAATGTTCGTAGTAATGTGCGAAGGAGCTCCCAGGGTGCTTAGTACTGGTCTGCACTGTATCCTTGGGCCAAGTTGTTTTTCGAAATGTCTTAAGAAGACGAATGCTGCTCTCCTTTTTATAGGCTTGTAATTGCTAAAGGAGAATTGTTTTTGTGTCGAACCAATCCGAACATTTCTATTCTTCTCTCTATTTGTGTATACTCACATCAAAATTTTCTGAGAGCTGGAGACAGCAGGCCCAAATCCTGTCCCTAAAAACTGTATGCTTTCGAGAGAAAAATGAAAGATTTTAGGAATGCTAAGCATAGTTAACAGTTTGCTGAGGGTTGCTCTGGGAACATATTGTTCTAAATGCCTTTTGCAAAATACCTGATTTATTCCTCACAAAGTACTACCATTGCCTTGATTTTTATTGAGGAGGAAAAGCAGACTGAGAGGGATTTGAGAAACCGACTAAAGAGTCCACAGCTAAAGTGACCGAGTGAGGAGTTAGATTCCAGAAGCCAAAGTCTCTGTTCTTTGCTGGTTTCCCACCTGTCTCTCATCGTCTCTCCAATATTCCAGAAGTTCTGGCTGCACAGAGAGCGCTGTGGTAATAGTGCTTGATGCTCAGCTGATAGCCCACAAAGCCAGTGGTTGAAACCCATTAGCTGGTCCGTGGGAGAGAGATGTGGCCATCTGCTGCTGTGAACAGTCCCGTTTTGGAAGCCCTACGGGGCAGTTCTAGTCTGCCCTACCAGGCCACTATGATAGTAACAAATTTGGTTGACTGTCAACATTAAAAACTTGATGCGTTCCCTGCTGCTTCTCCACTTTCTCTTCTCTCCTCTCTTCTCTTTCTCTCTCTTCAGTTCAGGCACTCTTTTGGGTCTGTGAACTCCTCTTTAAAAAAAAACCCAACTTGATAGAAACCAAAAATTGGCTGCCTTTTTTATTCTGGACACCTTATTTGAAGTCATTGTCCTAATGTCTCACCAACAGGTGTTCTGTAGAAAATAAGCACAGCTTGCCTTCCCACCATTTGGCGAAGGGTTTCCCACCCCCACCCTCCACGGAGATTCCAAGGTTGGCCATGGGATTAAATCAAATGACTGCTGCTTGTTCTCCAATGTGTTTGGTCCAACTTCCTTCCATTGGATTTCTGCCTCCAATTTTGTCCACTCCTGATTGATCTGACTCTCTTCTTTCCCTTAAGAAAAGAGCCTGGCTTTTTGTAAGTGGGCTCTTATAACTCTGAATGGCTACAGAGGCTGGAGAGATAAAAGGGTGTTTGATGATTGCATATGCCTTGTTTCTCATCAATCAGATCCATCCATTTATTGAAATTGGTGAGCCTCAAGCAAACTGCTTTAAACCCTGGATTAAAAATACACCAAATTGCCTTGTGATGAGGGTTTGGGTCCTGAGGGGGTGAGGGGGGAAATCTTTAGTTCTGTATAAGAATTACAACCAAGAGGAGCTGTGTTAGCCTCGGTAGTTTAGAGAAACAAATCCACAGAAACTCATGTATAAGAGAAAGTTTTATATAAAGTTAAGTACACATCAAGAAAACATCCCAACCCAGTGCTGCCCAAATCCACAAGTCCAATATTAACCCATATGTCTGACACCAATCCACAAAGTCCTCCTCCATCTCATAAAACACACATGATGATGCTGCCTGGTGGAGGAAAGCCGAATCCGTGAGCATGTAAGCATCTCAGCACTGGCTGGGGTCTCCACATGGCTGCTCCAGAACCCTGGGCTGCATCAGGGAAGGTCCATGTGGCTTCTCTTCAGGGATGTCTTGCAGGAAGTGAGACTTGCCAGCTGAAGCAGGGAACTGACTAAGGCAGCTGCACCATGGTCCGACCATCACAAAGCAAGAGACCTGAGAACTAGAAAGGCGAGGCTCACTGAGCCATTTATCTCCCCTTCCTTCAATTAACCCCACATGTGTTTATTGGCCAGGTTGGCACAATACACTTTATCTACAGAGCCAATGACCAAATGAAAATTCCGACGATAACTCAGTCCTTGATTAAGAAAACGAGAAAAATCCCTTTTCTAGCTGTAGGTCACTTGGGCCATTGGAAACTGAATAAAATAGCTCAGAGACTAGATCACTGTCTAGGATGTGACACGTTTATTATTATATATTAAGATACAGTATTCCCAAACCCAAGATCAAAATAATTGATCTCTTCTAAGACAGAGATATATTTGTGAAGACATGGGCTTATGCACGAGACTATCATAGTGTCTTTGAGCAGGAACAACAAAGCCCCGTCACCTCTTCTTTTTCACCAAAGTACAGGGAGTTTGCTCAGTTTTAAGAAACCTTGCGACAAGAAGCCATTTCTCTCAGTCCAATAAATAATTTCACTGGCCTATGACTTAACCAGTCCTTTAAGATAGATATTTTTTCTCCAGAGAGCCCCACTCTAGAATATCCGGGCCAAAGATCATGAAGGTACATTAAATAAGAAATAAACTGATGGATTCACATGCATAGGGCCAGTTCACTATATCAATAGGCCAATCAGATAGATTCTCAGGCCTTATGCTGGAAAAAGCTGTCCTCTTTTTCCTAGGGTAGATAAATAGTCAGTTCGCCTCAAAATCCAATAAACAAGATGAGAACCAACTGTCTGTTGAAGCTAATCTCATTTAAAGCATCTCAGAAAGAGGGAAGGCAAGCGAGTCTTGGTGAGAATCCTGAGACACTGATCAAACCTCATAAGTAACAAGTCCTGCCTCTGAGCTTTTCAAACATATGGGCAATATTCTTATTGCACATGCTGAATCTCATCTGAGTTATATACATGCAGTAGGAAGAATCATAATGGATAATATCATCATGTGTATATGAAATGTTTGATATGACACAAAACAATGGTTAAATGTTAATAATTACTCTTTGGATATGACAAAGATGAGGAGTGAAAGAGAATTTTACTGTTTGCTTACCAGCATTCAATATGGTTTGAACTTTTGTGTTTATAATAATAAATCCCAAATGATTGGGGAAAAAAACCACTTCCACAGAAACTTCATGTTCCAGGTAGGAGGCCATAACTCTGACTACAGTGAATGCCGATTTAATTAGGGGGATAAAGCGGGCTCCTTTTGGATATCTAGTTAACTGTTTTCTGCTCTTTACATTGCTCAAGGGGCAGTTGTTCGAACAGAACAAGGGAATACCGCATAATTTTAAATTAGGAAAATGTACATCAAGATTGTATCCTCTCACCATAGTTATTCAATCTGTTGTAGGCTGAGCAAATTATCAGGGAAGCTGTATTATATGAAGAAGAATGGAGCATCACAACTGGAGGAAGGCTCATTCAAAACCTACAGCATGCAGATAACACAACTTTGCTGGCTGAAAGGCAGGAGCACTTGAAACACTTGCTGATGAAGATCAAGGATTTCAGCCTGCAGTATGGATGCCAACTCAATGTCAAGAAAACCAGTTTCACAACTGGACCAACAGGTAACATTTTAATAAACGAGGAAAGATTGAAATTTTCAAGGATTTCATCTTGCTTGTATCTACAATCAATGCTCATGGAAGCTGCTCTCAAGAGATCAAATGAGGAATTGCATTGTGTAAATCTACTGCACAAGACCTCCTTAAAGTGTTGAAAAGCAAGGATGTTACTCAAGACATGTTATTTGTAATTGACATATGCATTGGACATTGAATAAGGAAGAATTGATGCATTTGAACTATGGTGTTGGCCAAGGATATTGAAAAGACCAGATTGCCAAAAGAACAAACATTTGTCTTGGAAGAAGCACAGCCAAAATGCTCCTTAAAGGCAAGGACGGCGACACTCCACTCCAAGTACTTAGGACATATAATTAGGAAGACCAGTCCCTGGAAAAGGACATCATGCTTGCTAAATTAGAGAGGCAGAGCAAAAGAAGAAGACCCTCGAGAAATAGATTGTCACAGAGACTACAACAATCAGCTCAAAAATAAGAAAAGTTGAATGACACAGGACTGGGCAATGCTTCATTCTGTTGTATGAGTTGGAACCAACTTGATGGCACCTAACAAAAACAAAAACAACAACAACAGCAATAACATATGTTCAAAACCCAACCACTCATTGCTCTTGAGTCGATTGCACTTCATAACAAGCCTATAAGAGCTGGTGTGAGACTTCGCTTCACAGGCGCACAAACATCAACCTTTCTCTTGAATGTGAATCACTGGGGTTACTATATGGAACCCTGGTGGTGTAGTGGTTATGCTTGGGCTGTGATCTATGTGGTCGGCAGTTCAAAACCACCAGCAGCTCCTCCGGAGAAAGACTAGGCTTTCTACTCCCATAAACAGGGGGTCACTCTGAGTCAGCAATGACTCAATGGCAGGGTGTATAGGATTACTATATTATTTGCATTAATTAATATATGTGGCATTCAGAATCCAGAACTACTTTTCACAGGTGAGATGAGTCAGCCTGCAGCTCCAGCTCTGAGATTTTAGGATGAAACATCTTTTTGGAAAGATTTTCACTGTGATATGTGAAAGTGTATAGAGCAAATTGGTTTTCCATTTAATGATTCATACAAATTTTGAGTTGTGGTATTGATGACAATATCCACCATTCAATAGCATTCTTTTCACCTCTGCCTGTGTATATCATTCCCACTCCTCCTCCTTCCCTTTTCCTCCCTTTCCCCCTGGGGCAATGCTCCCCTTTTGTTCTCATGTGGTTGATTGTTCTAAGGATTGGACCTTGTTCATCTTATTGGTCACTTATGAGATTGTCTATGGTAACGTTGATCCAAGGCAATGAGTTCAGTTCCAGACTTGAAGAGAGGATAAAATATCTTTTTTTTCCCAAAACCATTTTATTGGGAGTTAATATAGAGATCAGATCATCCCCAGTTGAGTCACATCAAGCAGTATTGTATAATTGCTACCACAATCACTTTCAAGACATTCTTTTCTTATCCGAACTCTTTGACATCTTTGGAAACCTCATGTATTCTTGGGCATATTCATTTAGAAAAGAAACCAACTCACCAGTATATCATATATGATAGACTTGGCTTTCATATAAGTCATGTCTTGGGAGTTAGGACAAACCCCCGGATCCATGCACGTCCCATAACATACAATCTCTTCTACAAAGGAATGATAACTGGATACTTCATTATTTTGATTGATTTTATTATTTAACTATGTAATATTTGAGACCTACACAGAGAATACAATGTAAGGCAGGATATTAATATGATGAACATCCATGGACCTGCTAGGCAGGGAGTGAGAGCAGGGCAGAAAACTCCTCTGGGCTACCCTCCAATGAGAAACGAGGAGTGGCAGGTTAATGCACCCCGAATAAGGAAGAATTGGGACCACAAAGGGAATTCCCCAAGACTGGTACAGGTGAAAAATCATTGCAACATGTCTCATTATAGAGCAATAAGTATTGTGTACTGTATATGAATCCTATTACCACAGAGTGGATTGTGGTTAAAGAATACACCCCAGCTCATTCTTTGTTCCTTTGTGGGACTACCCTCAAGCTCCAGGAGTAGGCCTTTCTTTCTGTACAGAAGGTGCTTTGCTAATGAACTTGGCCAAAGAGTGCTATTTCAAGCTGCACTTGTCCCTTAAATAATCGCCTCAAAGTGCAACTTTGCTGCTATTTTCTATTAAGACTAGTTGTGAGGCCAGAGAGTTCATCATCTGCCCGGTAACAAGCCTGTGACCCCACTTCATGAGAACATTGCTGATTCTCTTGCATCTCTTAGGTGCTTAGCTTCCCTCTTCACTTCAAGAAGGAAAAGCTAACTGAATTTTGTGGTTAAAATTCCTTTGCTTTCAAATAAGGAAGTTGCAAATACGGTAAAGAGAGGTCCCTGTACATATGCATGTATATATGTGCATAGATGTGTGTGCATATATACTAGTATATGTGTATGGGCACACATACGAGTATAAGGAGCTCTGGTGGCTTCGTGGGCTACCAGGTGGGTTGCTACAGCCCTGTAAACTTAGCAGCTGCTCTGCAGGAGAAAGATGGGGCCTTGTGCTCCCCTAAAGATTTGTAGCCACAGAAACCCAAAGGCAGGGTTCTTTATGTCCAATAAGTCTGCTAGGAGTCAATGGCAGTGAACTTGAGTTTTTTTTGAAATGATAGCCCAATATGTAGCTCTATGTCATTTTATCCCATGTGTAGGTTTTGTGTGAAAACAACTGTCATTAAGATAGCGAACCACCCCACAATCACGAAGATCTCTGTCTTGGTACCCTTTATAGTTACAATGAACAGTCCCACTCACAACCTATTCCTTTTCTTTATTTATTTTGTTAATTAGGATCAATATATATATCAAATCATTCCATAGTTCAATCAAGTTCAACAGAATTGTAAATCAGTCTCCACACATTCTTTTCTACATTGACATCCGCATCCATCCACCCCACCACCACTTGTCCCTTTCCCGTATTCTACTTGCTGACGCTGTAGGTTCATCTCTTCTGGTTTTCATACTCCCTAGAATGAAAAACAAACAAACAAACAACCCCCCCCCAAACTAACAAACCATTATCACAACTTCAAGAGGGTGACCCCCAATGACATAAAAATCCTGAGATACCCCCTAATATGTACAATCAGAACCCAAACAAACCCCAAGTAAAAACATCAGATTTTGGTAACCAGATCAGGTCCAGCGAGCATACTAGGGGGAATCTGCTGATGAGTTTTAACTGTTCAAGTCAGGCTTCTGCCTTTGACCTTCTACTTATTGACACATAATTCACACATACAATTCAATGGTTTCAATATACTAGAAAGAGTTATGCAATCATTACCACAGTCAACTTTAGAACTCTTTCTTGCCTTCATTTTCCCTCCCATCTTCTCCTGCCATAACCCCAAGAAACAATTAATTCAGTTACTGTCTCTATAGATTTATCTGTGTCTATCCTGGATTTCACATAAAGAAAATCATATAAAAACAAGAAGCAAAAACCCCAATGACAATAACAAAATAAAACGGAGAAAAGCCTCAATTGAAAAGATAACAGAAAATAATAAAAACTGAACAAATTTTATTTTTAAAAATTATTTTATTGGGGGCTTGTATAACTTTAAAAATCATTTTATTGGGGCTCATACAAGCTGAACAAATTATCAAGAGGTCAAAAGGGCGAGCAGATGCTGAGGTTTTCGCCTCTGCCTCAGTCCCCCTCTGAAGGCACTCTGATAGCAAGGCTATTGACATCCGTGGCCCATGATCAGAGGGAAGTCCTTGGAGACTTAATCCGGGAGGGGACCCTGCAAACGAATTGTGAGCTTTCAATGTCATTCATAGTCTTCTGCTAACTGAGTGGTCAGCATTAAGCTCTAATGCTGTGCTCTTCTTCAGTCTTGGATTTTATTATACAATCCTTGAAATACACAGGCTGGACATATCCCATTTTTAATGCCTCACAACTATTAATCTGTTCTCCATTTTCCATTGAGTCACTTTAAAAAAATGGAATCATTGCCTTTTTTCCCCTACTTAAGATTTCCTTGTGATTCATCAAAGTCACTATAAGTATCATTTATTCTTTCCTTTTTATTGTTGACTATATTTTATTGTTTATTGTATGGAGGGGAGCCCTGGTGGTATAGCGGCTACTTGTTGGGCTGCAATCCACATGGTCAGCAGTTAGAAACCACCAGAAGTTCTGAGGGAGAAAGAATGGGCTTTCTACTTCTGTGAACAGTTACAGTCTCAGAAACCCACAGTGGGGTGGATAGGAGTCAGCACTGACTTCACGGCAGTGAATTTGTTTGTAGGGTATATGGATGTAGCTATCATATTGTATTTAGCCAGTGTGTTAGCCCAGGGAGACTAGAGAAACAAATCCAGGGAGACTCCTATGTGTATGAGAAAGAGCTTCACATACAAGAGCAATTGAATACTGAGAAAACATCCCAGCCCAGTCCAGACTAAGTCCACAAGTCCAATATTAGCCCATATGCCCAATACCAATCTATAAAGCACTCTTCAGACTCACATGACACATGCAATGATGTCCAATGCAGGAAAATGACAGGCCAGTGGGTGGGAAGTCTTGTGGATCTAGTGGCGGTGGTTGCATCTCAGTGCTGGCAGGGGTCTCCACATGGCTCCTCCAACTCCTGGGCTCTGGTGTAGCTCCATGTGTTTAGTCAGAAGGAATGTCTCCTTCAGGAAGAGCATATCTCCTGCCTCTAGTGAGCTATGTATCTCTTTAGCGCCTCCAAATTAGGTCATCAAGCTGTGACCTGATTGACAGGCTACACTCCACCCCTTCACTCTCAAGTCTCAAATTGACAACAGATGATGTAACTACCACAGCCAGTGACCTAAAAAATGACATTTGATAGTTTAAAATTTGGGGCTATCACAAATAAGCATCCTGTAAACATTCATGTATGGAATTTTGTGTGGACCTAAACTTTTATTTCTCTGAAAGAAATGCCCAGGAGTGGAATATGGTAGGTTGTTATGATACTGACAAACTGTTTTCCTCTGTGACTGACCACTTTAACTTCCAGCAGCAATATATGAGATGTCCAATTTCTCTACATCTGTGTCAGCATTTGATATTGTCATTTTCATTTCAACTTTTGTAATAAGGTGCATAGTGATAGCTCGTTGAGGTTTTAATTTGCCTTTTCTGAATGCATCATGCTGTTCCATATCTGTTCATGAACTGATTTGCCACCTGTATATCTTTTTCAGTAAATATCTTTTCTACTTATCTAGTGTCATGGATTGATTTGGGCCCTCCTCAAATGTGGGTTAATTTGGCTGGACCACTATTCTCAATGGCTTGGCAGTTAGGCAATAATGTAATCATCTCCCTGATTCAAGTTATAAGATTAGCCCACCAGTTATAAGGAGATTAGGCTGGGACTCAATACCTTCGCTCAGGTCGCAGCCCTGGGCTGCATCACTTTTTATCTCTTGAGAGATAAAAGGAGAGAAGTGAACAGAGGAGGAGGGAATCTGACTACCACAAAGAAAGAAGAGCTGGGAGCACTGCGCATCCTTGGGAAGTGAGGTCCCTGCACTAAGAACCTCCTAGACCCAGGGAAAATCGATGCCAAGACATATGCAGATCTCCGAGGAGAGTTCAGTCCACAGACGTTGAAAGGAGACAAGGATCTTCCTCTAGAGGCAAGAGTCTGAATTCAGACTTCTAGCCTCCTACACTGAGAGAATAAATTTGTTCAAGTTATCTAATTGTGGTGTTTGCTATGGCAGCACCAGGTAATTAAGATATTTGTTATTTTATTGTTGAAGTTTTCTCTTTTAAAATTGACACACTATACAGTTCCTTTTAATGTGTACATTCCAGTGGTTTGTAGTATATTCACCAAGTTGTGCAATCCTAACTGTCTAATTCTAAAATATGTTCACCACCCCCAGGGGAATGTGGTACCTCTTAGCAGTCACTGTTCCCCGAGCCGCCGTGGAGTCACTGCTTTGTGACTTGTTGAATTTGCCTGTTCTGGACATTTTATATAATAGATGATACTTTGAGACCAGCTTCTTTCACTTGACTTAATGTTTTCAAAATTCATCCATGTTGTAGCCTACATTATTACTTCATTTCTTTTTTATGAACAAATACAATTCTGTTGTATAGATTTTTGTTTATCCATTCATCTATTGATAGACAGTTGTTTTCACTTGTTCCCTATTATGAATACAGCCTCTAAGAACATATGTGCTTTTATATGGACATGTGTTTTTAATTTTCTTGGGTATATACCTTGGAGTGAGATTGCTGGGTTATATGGTAATTCTGTATTTAATGTTTTAAGGAATGGGCTATATGAATATAGTGGCATCATTTTATATTCCCAGTGTCGAGGGTTCCAATTTTCCCAAGTCTTAACCAACATTTGGTATTGTCTGTAATCTTTATGACAGTCATCGTCATAGCTGAGACTCTTTGATGGTATTTGTTGCTATTTGTATATCTTCTTTGGAGGAATATTTATTCAAATACTTTTCCCACTTTTAAATTGGGTAATTTCCTTTTTAGGCATTCTTTATGTATTCTATATTATTCACTAATCCCTCTTCAAAGATATGACATACAAAACTTTCTCTTATTCCATGGGTAGTCTTTTCAGTCTTTTGAAAGCACCAAGTTTTCATTTTTGATAATACATGCTGTCAGAGAGGGTAGAACTTCAAAGCACTTCATAGAAAAATTTTATCTGAGAAAACATTTTATGTAACTGAGAAACAACAAAGCCCACACAGAAGAAGCACACCAGCCTGTGAGATCACAAGGCACAAAGTGTGGAAGGGATCAGGTATCAGGCATCAAAGACCAAAAAAAATCATAGCATTGTGAATGAGGGGAAGTGTGGAGTGGGGACCCAGGGTCAATCTGTGGGAAATTGTACATCCCCTTGCAGAAGGGCTGTGGGGAGGAGACGAGCCAGTAAGGGTGCAGTATAGCAATGATGAAACATACAAATTTCCTCTAGTTCTTGAATGCTTCCTTCCCCTCCCCTCCACTATCATGATCCCAAATCTACCTTACAAATCCGGCTGGAACAGAGGATGTACACTGGTACAGATAGGAACTGGAAGCACAGGGAATTCAGGACAGATGAACCCCTCAGGACTAGTGGTGACAGTGGCAGTACCGGGAGGGTGGAGGGAAGGTGAGGGAGAAAGGAAGAATAGATTACAAGGATCTACATATAACCTCCTCCCTGGGGGATGGACAACGGAGAAGTGGGTCAAGGGAGACATCGGATAGTGTAAGATATGACAAAATAATAACAATTTATAAGTTATCAAGGGTTCATGGGGGAGGGGAGCAGCGAGGGAGGGGAAAAATGAAGAGCTGATACCAAGGGCTCGAGTAGAAAGCATATGTTTTGAGAATGATGATGGCAACATATGTGCAAATGTGCTTGGCACAATGGATGGCTGTATGGATTGTGATAAGAGTTGTACAAGCCCTCAGTAAAATGGTTTAAAAATAAAGAAAAATGGTATTATCTCTTAATCCCATTTTTGGGGTAAAGTTTTTGAACCTTCTTCCCTGCAATGCAGTGAATTATTTAATAGGGCTACCCTAGTCATATTCTTTGTAATTCCTACCAAAATTTCTTGATAGAGACAAGAGGGCGTTTCCAATGTTGCATCCGTTACATTTCATATCACAACATGAATATGAAACATGTCCGTGCAATATTTTCAGCAGATTTCTGTTGTGGAGCCTTAGGAAAGTAGAGTATGGGACCCTCACACGTGAGCGCGGTGCGCCTGTGGTTGGCGCCACTCAAGGAAAACTTGGGTCTCACATTTCTCCGGCCATTACTTGGTCCCTAAGAGACTCTCCTTCTGGCCTCCTCTTCAGCATCACTTCAATACAGTAGCTGCCTTTCTGTCAGCGGTTCTCTTTCAAGGCCGCTTGTCCTTTTTTCACCACTGCAGCTGTTCTTATGACCTTGTTTCCTGACTGGGAATGTGCCCCATTAGTTGTGGAAAACAAAACACAAGAAATGTCAAATGTAACTAGTCGCATATATTTATTTTAAAATAACAATGTGTGCAGGGCTTCTTCTGTTAAAAATCTTCTGTGCACATGTTTGAAAGCTAAAGGGCATCAATTTTTGAAAATAAAGCTTGTGGAAACATTAGCAGGCGTGAAAGGAATCAGTAAACTAATGGTCCTCCAGCCAGATGTGAGGAAAACAATGTGGAGGCATGCATCAGCATCCTTCAAGGGAAACAGGGCGGACAACTACAGTAAAACGCAGTTAGTTGATAAGATTCTAGGTCAACAAAGGAAAACAAGAGTAGAATCAAAACTTGGTGGTAAAACAGTGGCCAGCTGAAATGAATTCTTCACTCTTTGGATTACAAGTATTTAGCATAATATTACATATTGTGGGTGTTAATGTTGATTTTCTCTCTCTATTTTTTCATTTTATACAATATTTGGAATGAATTTTCACAAGTTCTATATGTTTTTCTCTTTTTCCTTCCATTCAGTTCTTCCTTCCCTATCCCCCACCCTCCCCGCTGCTGCCACATTTGGTTTCTCTTTTTGCCTCTCCCCTCTTGGTGAACATCCTGCCTGCTTCTCAGTGCTTAGTGGTGTGCCTCCTATGGAGTAAGCCCCATGTGTCAGCTGCAGCCATGTTTGAAGGCTAACATTTGTTCCAATAGGTGCCATGCTTGTTTCCTCTTTTTTTCTGTCTTCTTAGTTCTTTTCTCTCATCTCTTCTTCTTTTACTTTTGTCTTTTTCTTCCTCACCATACTCCCGTTTATACATCTGAGCAGGTGCCCCACAGCCCATCACCGCACATCGCACACCCATGTTTAGTGGCTAAGGCTGCTGTCCAGGCTGTGCCACTCTGATGGGTTTTGTTCTGGGACTTGGGTGAAGAGAAAGTCAGTGTTCCACTCAACCTTCAACATATTTTGTTTATGTCTTTCGTTACAATCTCCACCAGGTCACAGCACTTATCCCACTTCTTCCAAGAGTTTCCCATTTTCATTCCTCCTCCTTCCCACCCCTATCTGAAATCTAAACTCGTCCTTGAGCACATGCTCCCCTTTATAGCAAATGGTTACTTATTCTTAAGGAGTCCCTGACAAACTATAAGGGACCAGAGGTCTACATAAAAAACCTAAGAACAGGAGGGCCGTCCCTTAAAAGACAGCGGCAAACCTAGGAGCCCTCCTACAGGGCACAGATAGATTGCTAGACAACTGGCACCTCCCTCAACATTACATACTTGTGAGCATCAAAAGATTTCAACAAAAGAGCAAAGATGAGATTCTAAAATCGGAGCATAGTTTTTTCACATTAACATATCAGACAACAGATGAGTCTTTAACATACATAGAAAATTCAACACCTTAACAAGAAAAAGACAGAAAATCAAATTGTGAAAAGGGCACTGGACATGAACAGACACTTCAGCAAAGCATTTTGTCTACCAACAAACACATGAAGAAAGTTCCATCATTAGCCATCAGAGAGATGTACAGCCAAACAGCAATGAGATATCATCTCACCCCAACAATAATAGCAAAGGTCAAAAATCCAGATAAAGAAATTCTGCTGGGGTGTAGAGAGGCTAGAAGCTTTGCTCACTGTTTCTTTGGATCTTTAAAAGGTATGAACACTGTGGTATATGATGTGGCACTTCCTTAGAGAGTTGGGGGAACCAATCACACGATCTTCATATAAACCCCTCCCTGGGGGACGGACAATAGAAAAGTGGGTGAAGGGAGACATCAGAAAGTCTCCCTTGAAAAAAATAATAATAATTTATAAAGTATCAAGGGTTCATTAGGGAGGGAGGCGAGGGGAGGGAGGCGGGAAAATGAGGAGCTGATATCAAGGGCTCAAGTAGAAAGCAAATGTTTGAGAATGATGATGGCAACAAATGTACAAATGTGCTTGACACAATGGATGGATGGATAGACTGTGATGAGTGAGTGGTACGAGCCACCAATTAAACTATATATGAAATAGGGCATGGCTTACTGACAATGGAAGTCAGCAGTATGGTGTTTCCTTTAAAATGCGGAGCTAGAAGTACCAATGGATCCAGCGATCTGACCTCTAGGTTCACAGCCTCGAGAAAAGGAGCTGTGATGGTAACCGACTAGTCGCCATGCTCATTCTTCACAAGAGCAGCAAGATGGGACAACCTCAACGCCCACCTCTGAGAGAACGGCTATCTCCACCCAATGGACTACTATGCTACGTTAAGGAATAATAATGAATCTGTATAACACCTAATAACACGGTAATCCTAGAGGATATGATGCTAGGTGAAATTAGTCAGTAACAAAAGAGCAAATCTTGAGTAAGATCACGACTGTAAGAAGTCAAGAAATGTTTTATACAGATTAAGAAACATTCTATGAGCCCCACAGCACTATTCACATAGCACAAAGATGGAAACAACCTAAATGTCCATGATGAGCGGAATGGGTAAACAAACTAGGGCATATATTCACAATAGAACACTACACAATGCTATAGAAGAATGATAATGAATCTGCGAAACTCCTCATACATGGATGAACCTGGAAGACATTATATTGAGTGAAATTAGTCAATCACAAAAAAGCAAATATTGTATCAGACCATTATGGTAAGAAGTCAAGAAAGGGCTTTGATGATTACCACAGGTGGGAGGGAAGGAAGAGTAAATGACTGGTTAATGTAAGTTACTGGGGTAAACAGATTAACTTTGGTGAAGGAGAAGGCAACACCCAAAAAGAAGGCAGTTAGGGAAAATGATGGAGGCAGGGAAAGCTGTCAGGAGGCTTGCACAAAATAAAGGCACCAGGGGAAAATACACAACCCTGCTATCCCAGGGATCTACGGGTAGATAAACAGGCAGTGTAACCAGGGATGGACGGGAACGTGGGATACCACAAATACATATAGGTCTGACAAGGGTTATTTACTGTTGATATATACATGAACGTGGTGGGCCAGCTCATGGTGTGGTAAGGCGCCATCGTGATGAGCGTTCTTAGACATAACCAAACACCTTGTGGAATGAGTCAGTGGGCCCCGAGATCAGGACCAGTCTCAGAGGACCCCAAAGTCAATCGGCATAACACCATCCCCAAACACAAAGGTTTTCTTCCTACTTGCATGATCAGTGAGTGGAGTCTTAAAAGCAGGTGAGTGGTCACCTGAGCTGCAGCTGCACCTGAGGTGAAGCTATTCCCTGAAAAGGAAGGAGGGTGAGGAAAATCAAAGATGCATGGAAACAATTAGTCTAGTCCCTAGACTCCAGTGGATGAGTGGGCCATGTAAACCTCCGTCTACACAACCCTAACACCGGAAGACCAGTCAGTACCTTGATACCACTACCAACGGGTCCCAGAGGTTTTGCATTAGAAGGTCTTGGGAGAAAAAGATGGGACAAAATTCAAAATCATAAAATAAATAAATAAATAAATAAATAAATAAAAGGAACTCATTGGTGGAACTTCCAAGATTGTGGTCCTTCGCCAGCCTTCAGGTCTGGGAAGGAAATTAGCCTTGGGGCTCAATTTTAACTTTTTTTCTAGTATTTTTGTATTATTTTCTTCTTTCTTTTTGATTGGGTTTTCTGTTGTTGGGGTTTTTTTGAGGTTAAAAAAAAGGTTTTCTTAAATCCAGGATAAGTGCACGCAGAGACAATCACTGGATTAACAGCTTCTTAGAGTGATGGCAGGAGTCTTGGTGGCAGAATGGTTACATGTGGGGCCATGATCTGAAAGTTCTGTACTTTAATACTCTTAGTCACTCTGGGAGAAAGACAGGGCTTTTTATTTCTGTAAAGAGCTACAGTCTTGGAATCTCACAGGGGCAGTTCTACCCTATCCTACAGGGTCACTATGAGTCAGCATCCACTGGATGGAAGTGAGAAAGAAAAAAAAGTTACGGCACGGTATGGGGGAAGGGGAAGCTCCCCCCCACAATCACGGGTTCGATAGGCGTAATTGTACGTTTAAGATTATAATAAAGTCATAGAGAGCATGAGAGATAGAATAAAGATTAAAATAAAGAAGTCAAACACATTTCATGGTAGCATACTCACCTCCTGGATGACCATGATCTTACTAGCCAGGTCCACCCACAGTGTGGGCCCAGAGAGGTGGGGCAGACAGCTGGGGGTCCCTGGTTAATTGCTAACCAAGGCTTATAACTCTTTAAGGGGGCATGATTACAGGTAACCACGCATCACAGGAGTGGGCAATACAATAGGCATACACTGTTGGGAGCCAATGGTCATTAAGGCCCTAGTTCCAGCCACATAGCAGAAACTTGGTTGCTTCCTAACAGCAAGGCTTTGTGTCCTGCCCAACTCCGCCCCCACATTCCAAGCTACGTACTCTGTAGCACGGGCAGTTGTGATAACTGACCTTGTTGCCATTGGTTAAAATACCGAACACCCATTGGACTACAGACATACCATATTAGGAACATAACGAAATTGGTGGTTCATCTGGTAAGCCTTAATTTGCATGCGAACGTCATCACGACGTCTTTGAGAACTGTTGCATGCCCTTTTTACCTTATTAGGAACATGTAGCCGATTGGTTGTTACACAGTATGCTTCATTAGAATATGTGCCTCCCACGTCCTACCTGCAGCTGATTGGCTAACGTTATTATGCTTCATTATAATACACATATTGTATTGGATGTTATGCAGTATGCCTCATTAGAATATACACCTCCCAGTTCCTCTTTAATGTAAATATATACCCCGAGTTTTGACTAAATAAACGGGCTTGATCAGCACTTGTCTTGCTCCACGTCTCTGTGTCTTTCTTCCATCCAGGTTCGCCGCCCCTCCGGCTCACCGCGTGAGGGTCTCGCTGGACGAGACCCCCACAATACACCTCATAAGAAGGGGATGTACACTAGGCATAAGCATGATGGGAAGGGGATGAGCTAGGGGTGTGCCCAAAGGAAGACGAGACTTGGATATAAGAGGAAGAAGAATGTCCTTTCCATGAGGGCCAACTTGAATATGCAACAGCGTTTGTGGATTCTCCACCTGGCAGCCACATAGGCATCACAAATGCAATCTGACTACAGCACACCTTCACGCAGTTCTCCTCCAGCCTCCCCATTATGGTAAATGGCACAAACATACAGCAAGACGTTTGAGATAGAAAAAACGCCCACATATATTCACCTTTTCTTCTTCAGCACCACTGTTCTCTACACCAGTTAGCATTATCTTCTGGAATCTAGCCAATTCTGCTTCCACCTTTGCTCTGCTCACATCAATTCTCTTTGCAACATCCAGTGTGACCTTTTAAAAATACAGCCTCTTTGTTACATTCCTGCTTTCTTCAATAGCTTCTGACTAGAAGTCAAAACTCATTGTCCTTCAAGGCTTGAGATGATGGGTAGACTCTCCACCTTTCCAGCTACATGTATTGCTGTTCTCTGCTTTTAGACAAACATGTTGCTTGGTAGTTTTAGCTCCAGGGTCCCCAAAAGTCGCCTGGCTTCTTTGCCTAGGAACTTTGACTTGCTGTCCTCTGGGCCTAGGGTACTCCCCATTGCATGGCTGATTTCTTGTTTTCCAAGTCTCAGCTTACATGGTACCTCCTACCAGAGGCCTTCCATGGCCACCCTTCTAAAACAGAGTCCTCAACACATTACAGGTTACAGCATCTTGTGAATGTTCTAGTTAGTAGGACTCTCCAGCTCTCATTGTCTCTGTGGTAGTTACATAATCTGGTGTCATTTTGAGGATGAAGAGTGTAAGGGTGGAGTCTAGCCTGTCAATCCAGAGATAGCCAATGAGACCTCTGTATGGGCATGGTCTTCTCCTTAGAATTCTGGGAAATCTGGTATTTCCTCATTGGAGGCGGAAGACACCTCTTTCTCTCCCTCTCTCTCTCTCCTCACTCCTTGGGAGACATTGCAGCTGAAAGGACACATGGAACAACGCTAGTGTCCTGAGCTGGAGAAGTCACATGGACCTACCCTGATGCAACCAGACCTCTAAAGCTGGAGAAGCCAAGTACAAACCCCTGCCAGCACTGAAATGCTTACAATGCCACTGGATCAATAAGACTTCCAACCCACTGGCCTGTGATTGTCCTGCATTCAGTGTCATTGCATGTGTTTTGTGAGTCAGAAAAGGGTTTATAGACTGGTATCGGACATATGGGCTAGTATCGGACTTATGGACTTGATCTGGACTGGGCTGGGATGGTTTCTGAATGTTCAGATGCTCTTGTATACAATCCTTTTCTTATACACATATGAGTGTCTCTATGAATTTGTTTCTCTAGTGTACCTGGACTAACACAGTCTCTTTTCATTGTCACCTACCTCCAGGATTCCCCACTCTTCTTCAAAAACTCATTACTTTAGAAGCAGTGACTGCATTGTTCACCACGATATCCCAGAACTTAGCACAGTACCTGACACCGAGCAGGTGGTTATTTCATCTTCACAGAATGAACCAATGCATGGGAAAGGAGTAGATGGGAACTAGGTTTGTGGTTTGTATACCCAGACAGATGGTGGCTTCAGTTACACTGTAACAGAGAACACAAAAATCAGGTTTTAGAGGATAGATCATGAATTCATTCTTAGATATGTTGCATTAAATGTATCCTTGTCTCTTTGAGTTACTGGGGTCATTAAGATTTTGTGGTTTGGCAGTTAAGAGGTAGCAAGCAATCACACATGACTACTACTTGTCTATTTGTCATACTGTGGTAGCTTGTGTGTTGCTGTGAATCTGGCAGCTATGTCACTGGCATTTCAAATGCCAGCAGGGTCACCAAAAGTGAACAGGTTTCAGTGGAGCTTCCAGACTAAGCACACACTATGAGGAGGAATTGGATGTCCACTTCAAAGGAATTAGCCACTGAAAACATTATGGATGGCAGCATAACCCTGTCAAATGCTGAAAACCTAATGGATAACACCAGAACATTGTCAGGCATCATGCCAGAAGATGAGCTCGACAGGTTGGGAGGCACTCAAATCTATGATGGTGGAAGAGCTGCTTTCTCAAAGTAAAGTCGACCAGAATGATGTGGAGGCAGAAAGGCTGCTAGAGTAAAGCCGTTGGGGCTGTCATTTGCTGACGGGGAACTACTTAAAGTGAGAAGACACAGCTGCAAACATTTACTGATAATCAGAACTCGGAATGTACAAAGTATGAATCCAGAAGAGTGGTAATAATCAGAAAGGAAATGGAACATAAAGAGCAATATCTTAGGTGCTGAAATGGACTGGTATTGGCCATTTTGAATCAGAAAATCAGATGGTTTACTATGCTGGGCATGTTCCAATCACGACTTTGCACTCATCATCATAAAGTAAATGACAAGAATTTATCTTGAAGTACAATGCTGTCTGTGATAGGATTATGTCTCACTGCCTTCAAGGAAATCCAATCAATACCACTAGTATTCAAATTTATGAGCTAACCACTAAAGCTACTGAAGAAATTGAAGAATTCTACCAATGTTTATCAGTCTGAAATGGATCAAACATACAATCAAGAGGCACTGATAATTATTAGCAATTTAGATACAAAAGTTGAAAACAGAGGAGGAATAGTAGCTGAAAAATATGGCCTTGGTGATAGAAACAATGCTGGAGGTTACTTGATAGAATTTTCCAAGACCAATGACTTGCTCATAGCATATACCATTTTTTTCCCCCAACAATACAAACAGCAACTATACACACGGACTTCTCCAGATGGCAAACACAGAAATCAAGTTGATTACATATGTGGAAAGAAATGGTGGAGAAGCTCAATATCAGCAGCTACAAAGAGGTCAGGAGCTGATAGGAACCAGACCTCCTATTGCTCATGTTTTTCTTGAAGCTGAAGGAAATTAAAACAAGTGCAAGTGAGTTAAAATATGATCTTGAATATATCCCACCTCAGAAGACTCGTGAAAGAGGACTTGATGAGCTGTGGACGACATCAAGATCATCATCCGCGAAGAAAGCAAGAGGTCATTTTAGACAAGAAAGAAATAAAAGATCTAAGTGGATGTCAGAAGAGACTCTGAAACTTGGTCTGGATCTTAGCGTAGCTAAGGCAAAAGGAAGCAACGATGAGGTTTGAGGAGCTGAACAGAACATTTCAAAGGGTAACCGAAGAAGACAAAGCAAGACCCAGCATCCTGCTAAAGCTTCTGGGTGCTGCTGTGACCCTGATCTTTAGCCCTTGGGGCCCCAACTGGATCCTGATTCTTCGATTCACCCTGGTCCCTGCCTGCTGTCAGACAGCAGCTCAGGGAACCTCCCAGACACTGCTGTGCAGTCCTCCTAATGAGTGCTGGCCTTCGAGAATATTCTCTAGTCAAGTTGCTGTGCAGTTCATGGCCCCTTTGGACCTGCTCATTTAATATTATTCGAAATCCTGCCCTCAATGATGTTCCACAATTGACTGACTGGTTATTGGGGACAGACTAATAGAGCTGCACCTTCTAAATCCTGAAAGGTGGCCACCATTAAGGCTCTTCTTCATCTTTGAGTTCATCTAAGTTGACTTTCTTATCAAATGTATTCCAGACTTTCCTAGGAATAACAGGAACCCCAGACAATATTCAACTTGGAGATTATTGACCTATGGTGACCCATTTAGTTCACCCTCAGAGGTGATAAATGTACAGGTTTTCTAATTTTTTCTCCTACTATGGACCCCCTGATCCCAATGACTACTAAAGTACATTGTAAGACCTCTCAGACCACATGGAAACACTTATGTGCCTTGTCTCTACCAAGAATTGGGCACTGTCCTTGAAAAAGAATTCCCCTGACTAGATATTTTGAAACCCATTTTTTTCCCAGTCTATCTTGAATCATGGCAACATGGAGTATAAAGATCAACTGTTTCAAAGGTTGACTCTGTGGTAATGTTTGAGGCAGATTGCCAGGCTTTGCTTTTATAATACAGGAGGTGGATCCAAACTGTCAAATTCTAGTCCACAAACAAAAAATTTTGATCAACATTAGATGATGGCCAGAATCTGAATGAGACTCTTAATTCATCTGCACTTCTGAAACACTGACCCAGGCTTCTACCCGTGAACATAGCTTCATCTTCGAAGGAACCCCATGCCCTTGATGTGGTCACCCTTCAACCAACCAACCAACCAACCAACCAAGCAATTGCTCATGTAGAAATGACACCTTTTGACCAAATGTAGTCTGTTATTATTTGGGGCTCAAGGATAACTAATTTGGGCTTATTAAATTCATTGTTCGTAGTATGTATCAGAAAAGGAAACATAAAAACATAATACTTAAAACATAAAAAAGAAGACAAAGTAAAATGTTATAGTAAAATATGCACAGGCCCAGAGTCAGAAAACCAAAGAGGAAGAACATCCTCAGCATATTTTAAACTGAAAGAACCTACGTGCAATATTTATGAGTCTACGGGTAAAAAAATGGAATGCCACAAGAAGTATCAAAAGAAGTTGCAAAAAGTACAGAGAGTCACTGTAACAAAAACCACTAGCTGGCATCCCATTTCAAGAGGTGGCAATATGAGCAGGAACCAGTGGCGTTGAAGGAAGAAGTTCAAGCTGTACTGAGGCATTGGTTAAAAACAAGACTCCCGGAATTGAAGGAATACCAACTGAAATGATTCAACAAGCTCATAAAGCACTAGAACCATTTACTGGCCTATGGCAGGAAATTTGGAAGACAGCTACTTGGCCAACTGACTGAAAGAGATCCATATTTGTACCCATTCCAAAGAAAAGCAACCCAAGAGGATGCACAAATTACAAAACACTATCATTGATGCCATATGCAAGTAAAAATTTCCCCTGAAGACCATTCAGCAATGGTTACAACTGGACATTGACAGGGAGCTGACAGAGGTTGAGGAGGATTCAGAAGAGGGTATGGAACAAGGGATATCATTGCAGATGTCAGATGGGTTTTAGCTCAAAGGAGAGAATACCAGAAAGATGATTGCTTGTGTTGCATTGACTATGCAAAGGCAGCTGACTGTGTAGATAACAAACTATGGATAGCCCTGGGAAAAATATGAATTGCAGAACACTACATTGTGCTCATGTAGAACCCGTACATGGATCAAGAGGGAACTGTGTGAAAAGAACAAGGGAATGTTGCATGGCCTCAAAACAGAAAAAATGTGTGTCAGGGTTGTATCTTCTCACCATACTTACGAAACTTGTATGCTGAGCACATAATCAGAGACGCTGGATTACTTGAAGTCTGTGGCATCAGGATTGGAGTAAGGCTTGCAGATGACACACCTTGTTTGCTGAAAAGTGTGGAGATCTTGCAGTCTTCAATATAGATTACAACTCAATGTAAAGAGGACCACATTGGTGTCAAGGATTTCATCTTGCTTGGATCCACAACCCCTGTTCCTGGAAACGGCAATCAAGAGATCGAGCAACATATTGCATTGGATCGATCTGCTGCACAAGATCTCTTTAGAGTACTGAAAAGCAAGGATGTTACTTTGAGGACTAAGAAGTGCCTGACCCAAGCCATGGTATTTCCAGTCGCCTCATATCCAGGTGAAAGTTGGACATTGAGTAAGGAAGATCAAAGAAGAACCGATGCATTTGAAAAATGGTGTTGATGAGGAATCTTTAAAGTTCCCCGGACTGCCGAAAGGACAAGCAACTCTTGTTTTGGATGAAATCTTGCCGGAGTGTTCCTTAGAGGCCAAGCTGGTGAGACTTTGTCTCCTGTACACTGGACATACTATGGAGAGGGACATCATCCTTGGTTAAGTAGAGGGTCGTGAAAAAGAGGTAGGTCCTCCCTGAGATGGAGTGACACAGTGGCTGCAACAATGGGCTCAAGCCCGGGAGCAACGGTGAGAATGTGCAGGACCGGTCGGTGGCTCATTCCGTTGTGCACATGGATCGGAATCGACTTGATGGCGCCAAACGACAACAGCCTGCAGGTTGGGCACCATTCTTCGGGGTCATGAAGATTCTTGTTGGAGTGACTCAATCCATTGGACTCATTATTTCCACGGCTTTCCTTGCCAAAAAAAAAAAAAGATTTAGAAAGCTTTGTCACTCTAAGGAACTTGTCCCTTTTTGTGTTTCAGTCCAATTTCTGGGTTCTCTTTGACAAGATGTCCTGATCCCACTCCGAAGTGTCCAGGAGGCGGAGGTCCTTGAAAGCTCTGGCTCACGGTCTGAGGTCCTCCGCAGTCAGCAATGGCGCGAGAACACTGCGCAGCCGCAGAGCAGGCTCGGCGTCAGCCTCAGGTGGGTACAGCCAGCACCTGTGGAGGGCCGCCACCCGTCACCTCAGAGAAGCGCAGTGCCCGCCAGCGACCGCCCTTCCCCCACAGGCCTTGGCTCTCCTGTCCTTCAGTCCTCATCTATTTATATCTGCGGCCGGCCGGGGACAGACCCATCTAGGGCAGCGGCGGCCGGTCGGTAGGCCTGCTGGGGCCTGAGGCCTGGCGCGGGGCCTTCCCTCACAGGGCCTTCCCTCACGGCGGTCCGCGCAGCCGCGTCGCGACGTCGTCGACGCCGGCGCGCGGCAGGGAGAGGGCGGAGGCACGTAGGACGCCGCGGCGGCCGCTCCGTAAGTAGGGAAGGGGTAACGGGATCGGGCGGCATCCCTGTCTGCTCTTAGCTTTCCCTGGACGCGACCGCGGGATCTCGGGACCGGGGCTGGGACGCCGGCCCGCGCCCGTGGCGCTGCTGGGCCCCTCTGCCGGAAGTGCGCTCCCGCAGCCTCGGCGCAGCAGGGACTTCCTCTTATGGGCCAGCTGCCCCGCCGGGGTCACCTCCCTCCGCCGCCGTCTGATCGCCTTCTTCGGCCTCCTTTCCTGATTGGCCATTGGCCATCCTCAGGAGACTGAGAGCCCCCTAAAGATGGACCCACTTGTGTTTTCCCGCCCCTGATAGATTCCTCGAATCCAGAACAGTGTCTGACACTGACAAAGGCTTCAGACGCTTCCAGTGTATCCCCAGGTGATTCTCGTTAACATCAAAGCAAGGGGAAGAATTGCCCTGCACTTCACTTTCCCTAATGGATTCATAATGAGCTCTGGTGCATATTAAAATGCATTCGACAAGTATAAAGCACGATGACAATGCAAAACATTGCGAACTCTTCCAAGGCCAAGACTAGAAAACCTGTATTATTTATGGCTTACGTGTTGTGCTGCGAACGGGAAGGTTAGTAGTTGGAAACCACCACCCACTCCACAGGAGAAAGACAGGGCTTTCTACTCCCCTAAAGACTTACAGTCTCCCAGGGGCTAATCAATGATTATATTATGCCCCAGGGAGGTGACTGACAAGATCTCTACTATAAATTAACTAGGAAGTCTCTAAAGGGGACCAAAGGAAAAAAAAAAAAAGCATAGATCTAGGAATGGGGTTTGGGCTTACACTAAATCCTAGCTCCAATTTAAGAACAATTAGTTCTTACATCATGGCCCTGCTTGATATTCACCTTCAGGAAAGAAACACAGAAGATAGGGGTGCTATAGCAAACTGAAGAAATTAGATGGTGCCCAGCTATCAGATCAAAGTAGCATCTTGGGTTTTAAAGGCTTGTTTCCAAACAAGCAGCCATCTATATGAGATGTCAATGAAGTCCACAGGGAAGAAACACACCAACATCAGTGACTGAAGGATTATAAATCATATAATCCAAAGCCGAAGGATGGAATTGTCTCAGAGCCTAAATTGTGAGATTCTGGTTTGCAGAAAGCATTGGATGACAGCGGGAGCCCAAGATCCATTTGTGAGATCTACATGGGAAATAAGCTTCTGGTGATTTCTCCCTCTATCCATAATAGAGGGAGGGAAGAATCTGGTTACCAAACAGAGTGCACTGGAGAGATGACTCTAGGAGACCAAAATGATGAACCTGACTTGAACGGTTAAAACCTTGTCAGATTTTCTCCCCTCTGATGCACATTGGGCCTGATATAGTTTTCAACATTATTCTGGTTTTTGTTTGGTTCACATTGGAGTTTAACTCAGATGTATTTTTTCATTGGGGGTAACCCTCTTGAATTTTTGTTACATGTTTTTCAGTATATGGAACCCAGGACTGATGAAGCTAGAGAGTCAGCAAGTGGCCCGGGGGTGGGTTGGGTAAAAGAGAGCTGATGTCAAGAAGTCCAAGAAAGAAGAGAATGTTTTGAAACTGATTGTGGTAGCAATTGTCCAGTAGTGCTTGATATAATTGAACATTGGAACGGTATGATATCTGTCCTAGCTTCCAATAAAATGGTTTTGGAAGAAAAAAAGTTACCATCTTGGAAACCCACAGGGGCCGTTTTACCTGTGCAATCGGGTCTCTGTGCGATGGCATATCTTAGTGACAATGAGGTTTGAGTTTTGAATTCTTTTTGCCTGTCAGTTAGGAATGCCCTGGTATGTGGAATACATTATAAAAGTACTACATCTTCCAAAGTTCATGGAAAAATTGAACTGAAAAGTAATGGACCCTTCTCGTGAATATTTGGGTTACTATTAGGGAGATTCAGAATACATTTAACAACAACAATAACAAAACCAAACTCACTGACATTGAGTAAATTCTGACTCACAATGACCCGATAGGACAAGGTAGCACTGCCTCTGTGGGTTTCTGAGACTGTAATTCTTTATTGTAGTAGAAAGGTTCTTTCACTCATGGAGCGGCTGGTGGTTTTGAACTGCCAACCTCAAGTTTATCAGCTCAAAGCAAAACCCATTACACCACCACGGCTCCTAGAATACATTTAGGATGGGCTATTTTCTACCAGTGTCTGCAAATGTAATCCTTGAACAAAATGATGATGCTGAAACAAAATAGGCCATGGGCATTTAATGTATAAACCAGGTATAATGGTATAAATTTACAGGACTGAAAGCTAATAAATAGACAAGAATGAGGAAAGCAGTAACTTCTGACTTAGAAATGACTGGCCCTCTGAATTCAATAGAAGATAATGGGGACTGGGGATTGGGAATCATTGTTGGAATATCTCCCATATTTTCAGTAGACCCTGGATGTTTTAGTTTTATACTTTTTTCATTGTAATTTTACAATTGTAATTGTAATTTTTAAAATGTAAATTTAATTTACATTTCATTTTATTGGGGACTCATACCACTCTTACCACCATCCATACATCAATTGTATAAAGCACATTTGTACTCATTAAATTTTATATTTTGACAGCTAATTTATACATACACAACACAATACACACCCAAGTCTGTGAGAGGCCAGTGTCGGGTGCCGTGTATTGGCAAACATGGCTGCAGTGGTTCCCAAACACAGGGTTGCAAATCCTTGAGAGCAGAAAAGGGTCCGTGTGGGTGTCATGATGCCCCAAGTTGTAAGCAAAGGGACTGAGTTACTGCTTCTGAGTGATTTGTAATGATGAGAAAATAACTTAAACAGTGTGACCTTTGTATGCAGAAGGGAAAAATAATCAAGATAGTGCTTTATTAACATGTAGAAGTAAAAAAGGATTATTATGAACTTATAATTTAGGGCTATGTAAAACAATTTACTTGAACAAACTTTATTGAGCAACTTTTATGTGCCAGGCGTTGCCCACAGACAGATGTAAAGAACACAGAAATGATTAAAACATAAATCCCTTACTTTTGCTCATCATGAAGAGGAGGCAGGCACAAGTTAATTCGAAACCAACAATGCAACCGCAGTACAAGCTGCACGCAAGGAAGGGCAGAAGGCTTCCGTGAGAAAGTGATTTCTGGGCTGAAATTTGAAGAGCTAACTATGTATTTTTTCAGGTAACTCAAAAGAGAAGGATATTCCAGGCACAGAGAACAGTATGTGTATGCATTTATCAGACTAATCAGTGATTCTATACTATTAAATGATTACAATTATGAGGAAGGAACATCAAGAGATATGGTAGGAAACAATGAGAGAGTTCAGCTTGTGACGGGCCCTGTAATACCAGAAGTAAGGGTAGGATCAGGTAGTTGTGTTTTAATACGGGGTTATTTGTGCATCGAAGGGAGTGGTGGTGTTGTGGTAGAATTCTGGCCTTTCAGGCAGATATGGGTTGGAATCTCAGTCATGTAAAACATCACCCACCTGTCAGTGGGTGCAAATGTGTTGCTATCATGCTGAACTGGTTTGAATTGAACTTCCTAAAACAAACTAGGAAGAAAGGTCTGGAGATCTACTTCTGAAAATCCACCAGTGAAAACCCTATGGATTCCAACTATCCAGCCCAAACGGAATGTGGGGCTGGTGCAGGGCCAGGCCGCTATTTGTTCTGTGGTGCGAAGAGTCTGGGGCTAACTGGATAGTAGTGCCAAGAAGTAACCAACTTGCAAAAATGTTTCCTTAAGCCATTGGCACTGGAACGTCAGCTTCTGATAGCATAATATCAAGGTTCCTGGGCTTCTTAGCCAACGTGTTTTTAAGGAAGTTTTAGAAAGACTGAAACAGGAGATCTTGTCCAAGTCATTTATCTAGTCATCAGATTTTAAATCTATAAAATCCAAGATTGTAATGTTGCTCAATTATGTCATATGTTCTAACCTACCCACCATCTCAAAATTTCTGTTGAAACAAATGCGTACAAATTCAGAAACCCAGTAACTTCTTTTTCTAACAGACAGAAGTAGGAATTGTTTCTGCCCTGTCCTTTCACTGAGGCTGATGCCAGTGAAATTAAAGAGGGTGGAGGAGGGATGCCACAGCCACTGGTTTTCAAAGGTCAACACTCATTCAGACTGGATAAGAAATTGGTAATCTTTGGTCATTTCTAACCACTCATAAATTGAGCTGCCTATATCTTGACAGAAAGCCCATAATGTGTCTCTGATTATCTCTCTATAAATATCAGATCATAAATGCACAGACATGGTTTACAATGTGGGTTGGGCTTTCAAATGATTCTAATTTTAATACCATTTTTATGTATTATTTTTGTGTGCATTCCAACTCATAACAAACCCAAGCCACAGAGCAGACTGGCCCACAGGGTTTTCAAGCCTGTGATCTTCACAGGAGCAGCTGGATGGATTAGAGTCACCAACCTTTAGTTAGCAGCCAAATGCTTAACTACTGAGCCACCATGGCACCTTAGGAATATTTAAAATATACAAAAAGACATCGAGAGTAATAAACATCAATTATTCAGGTGAAATTTGTCACCCACTATGCTGAATTTCTTGCTTAGCATTGTCTCTTAATGGCTTCTATATGACAGTACAGTTATAAATATCCTTCAAGAATCTGTAATATATTGAATATATATACTAATGTTATATATAATATACTATAGATATCATATCTTAATTATAGTACAATAATGTAATTCATATAATATATAATAGATCATAATATAGAATATTATCAAATGTTCATTTTGATATAGTTTTAAACTAAATCAGTTTTCAAACAAAACACTCATCATGTCCTTTATTCAAATTCACAAATTATTTAAATTTACTTTGTCATCATATATAATCTACATTTCATCTCTCAATATATTTGCATATTTAAATATATTAATTAACATGCTACATGCTTTTTATACATTATTTGTGAGATTCATTCATAGTGGTACATGTAGCCCTTTTTTATGCTGTATAATATTCTTTCAAGTGAATATACTGTAGTCTATTCAGTCTCCTGGACACTTGGGTTGTTTCTAAATTTTGCTATTTCAGACAGTAGTTCTGTGATAGTTAGTTTTTTTTGTGCCAAGCTGGCCAATAGGAACATGTGGGATTAATTAGGTCACTGATTGGAGGGCAAAAAGATAAATGGCTCTGCAAGGCTTGTCTCCCCCCACCCCCCTTGCTCTGGTGATTAGTGTGTGCTGGAGCGTGTGTGCTGCTGCTTTAGCTAGTTCTCTGCTTCAACCTGTGAGCTGCACTACCTGTGAGCCATGCCAGCCCATGGATCGTGTTGCTAGAGCTTGAGACTCCTTGGAGACCTGCTTTGCCATACTGCTGTTACGTACGTCACTTGAGCTTTAGGCTGGTGGATCTTGTCGCCTTGCATTGCTTGCATTCAATATCCCATTCAGGCCTGCTTTGCTAAGCTCCCAACCTACTAATTATTGGACCCACCCTGCTGCTTGCTGCCTGCAGGCAGACACTGCTTGTCTTGCCCCAGGAAGAACTCTCCTGTCTGCATCCTTGATCTTGGATCCAGCATCGCATGTGAGTTGAAATATTTCCAGTATATTGACTGTTCTATGGAAGTGAGTTGAACTGAATCTTTTGTATTGATGTGTGGACTAATTAGCTGTTATGTCCCTTCTTGCTGTATCTATCTATCTATCTATTTATCTATCTATCATCTATCTATCTATCTAATCTATAAAATCCTGATTTCCTTTCTCTAGAGGACCCTGCCTAACACAGGTGCTATGAATTTAAACTTTGTTTTAACACAACAAACACCACTGAGTGTCTTCACATAAAATGAAGCATAGTCATGTGTTATTATCTCTAAAAAGTAGTAATGTTGAAGATATTTTACAAATTGTAAATTTAAATTCCAAAGAAGAATGCAGCATCAAGGTGGGTGGAAGCCTTATGAACAACCTATGACATGCAGATGACGGACGATCTGTGCTTGCTGAAAGTGAGGACTTGAAACACAGCAATGCTGATGAAGACCAAGGATTGCAACCTTCCTGTTGATTACAATTCAATGTAAAGAAAACCCGAATCTTCACAACTCAACCAAGAGGTAAATGGAGAAAAGATTGAAGTTGTCAAGGATTTTGGATTGCGTGCGATCCCACAATCAATACTCATGTAAACAGAAGTCAAAAGATCAAACAATGCATTACACTGAGTAAACCTGCTGCACAAGACCTCTTAAAAGTGTGGAAGTGCCAGGATACTACTCTGAGGACTGTGTTAAGGTTCTCTAGAGAAACAAAATCAGGACATTTATGATTATATATATACAGCACGAAGGAATATAATAGCTAATTAGCCTACACAGCAGTACAGAGGGCTCAGTTTAACTCACTTCCATGGAACCGTTAATATACTGGAAGTCCTTCAACTCACAATGGCTGCTGGGTCCAAGGTCAAGAAAGCAGACAGCGAAGTCTTCTGCAGGGTGACGCAGGCAGTCTGGGTGAGTCACCAACAGTCAGCAAGATGACAAGGTCTCACAGTCCCAACCTCAAGCAATGCATACACCAGCAGCGTGGCAATGCATCACCAGCAGCGTGGCAATGCATGCACCAGCAGCGTGGCAATGCATGCACCAGCAGCGTGGCGAAGCAGGTTTCGAAGGAACTTAACGCCCTAGTGACACAATCCACAGATTGGCAGTCCCACAGGTAGTGTAGCTCACGAGTTGCGGCAAAGAACTAGCAGCTGCATGTTGGTCTGATCACCAGAGAGCAAGAGAGAGAAAGGCAGGGCTTGAAGTGCCATTTATCTCTTTGCCCTTCAAATTGTGATCTTGTTAATCCCACATGTTCTTATTGGCCAGGTTAGCACAATAAACATAGCTATCACAAGGACTAAGGTGCCCCTCTCAAACCATGGTATTTTCAGTTGCTTCATATTTATGTCAAAGTTGAACATTGAGTAAGGAAAACATTGAAGAAGAATTGATGCATTTGAATTATGGTGCTGGTAAAGAATATGGGAAGTGCCATGGGATGCCAAAAGACTAGGATGAGCAAGATGGATTGACACAGTGGCTGCAAAAATAGAAGAACAGTTATGGGGCTGGTACCGGATCGTGTGGTGTTTTGTTCTGTAGGGTCATTAGGGTCATTGGGTCGATATGAGTTGATACCAACTTGATGGCACCTAACAACAATGACAACAACAACATAAAGTTAAACATTCTAAATAAAAACATTCACAATTGAAGTAAATTAGCATTTTGTGCCACATTAAAATTTTAAGTCTATTTCTTAAAACTAAATATAATGGGCATGGGTTTAATTGTATTTTTAATTTGCAAAATAATTAGTCTTTATTCTTGTGATTTATAGTCATCTTTGCTACTCAGTTTATTCTCTCTGATTAAGGCTACTCTTAATATGAATGTACCAGTTTACTATAAATTGGAGCACTGAATAGCTTCCCATTGATATTATTGAGAAATCTGTATCATATTGTTTTGCTGATGAAAGTGGAATACCCTCTCTATCCTCATTATAAGAAAAAGTTGCTCTTAGATCTGTTTTATGTATAAGCAAACATTTTTATTATTTGAGAATTGTTTCTGCAGATGGATCCTGTGTCAGCTTTACCAAGCAAATATTACTAAGCAAATTCCAGGTTGTACATGCATGGCTTATTTAATCCTCACATTATTATATAATTTTCAAAGCCTCAAGGGAGAAAACAGAAGCTTAACAAGCCTAAGAAGCTTCTGATGCTACTCGATGGATCAAGGATTCAAATGCAGGCCTCAGTTACACAGGCTAACGTTCATGTTTCTAACCTTGCAGCTACACCACGATAATGTGATTAATGGTAATTTTCATGTATTGAGTATTGTAATGTCAAGGACAGATCCAATTGCCATTATTTATATGCATTATCTCCATTTTACAAATGAAGAAAAAAACATTAGAAAAGTTTTATAATTTTCTTTACAGGCAATAAATGAGTAACGTGGAGTCCAAGCCCAGCATTATCTCACTCCAAAGTCCTTATCTGCCATGCCAATATCATCTATGTACTTTATATGCACAAGAAACAATGGTGAGAGTGTTTTTTGAGGGATAATAATGGGTTGGATGTTTTCCAGGATTTCTATCAATAAATTCACCCACTCTGTAGATCCATAGCAATTAGAGTATCTTTCAGGAGGCAATTAGAACAAGAGTCATTAGACAAATATTTATGGCCATTTAAAAAATTCTAATAAATTTTTCGGAAATAGGTTTCAAACCATCATTTTTGGGTTTGTTGAAGTCAGATAAGCTGTATCCAAGTGAAATTTTTAATTGGGTAATTATTTGTGTGTTGGAGCCTTGGGAACAGCAAATGATCTTTTTAAAACATGCCCCCTTTTTTAAACCCCTTCAGCGTGGCATAAGCAGAGAAGTGGTGCTTAGGCTCCCAGACAGGGAACGGTGACTTACAAATAATCTAGAAAATGGAATTACTTATAAATCTTGAGGGAGGATCAGCAATCTCCTACCTTGTGGGGTACCAGCCCCCACAATCAAATGGGTCCAAAGAGTGGTTGTGCAATTGAGGGTTAAATTAAAGAGACATCAGACAAGACTCACCTCCGGACCACCGTGACCACAGAGAGAGAGAATATATTTCCAACTCAGGTTTATATACACTCAGAGGCAGGCATGCAAGCCCCCCTAATTACAGGTAACCACATATGTAACAAAGTGGGCTGTAACCTAGCTCTAAAGGTCCCTGAGTACATGGGAGGAATAGCCTAACACAGTGCCCGGGTTGGGTAAGGGGCGTGGCTGTCTTCAGAGCCCAGAGAACAATAGCTGGGTCTGCTCCTCTAGTTAAAGCTGCCACGAGCTAGCTAGCTGGCCATCAGCCACATGCTTGTAAGTGCTTGAAGAGCTTGCCTCAAGGTAGCACTACTCAGGCAGGATATAGTGGGAACCAATATCAACTGTGAGAATGTGATTGGGACTCGCCTCTAACTCACAAGGATGAGTTACCCAGAAACTCACCCCAGAAACCCAGTCCACCAGGCTTCTTAATATGAGAATAAAGGATTCATCCATATATACTCTTTTCCCATGCTGTGTCCCATACCACCTATTTTTGTCTAGCCTACTAATGAAGAATGAATTTTCTGTTTTTTTTACATTTTATTAGAGGCTCATACAACTCTTATCACAATCCATACATATACATACATCAATTGTATAAAGCACATCTGTACATTCTTTGCCCTAATCATTTTCAAAGCATTTGCTCTCCACTTAAGCCCTTTGCATCAGGTCCTCTTTTTAAAAAAAATTTTCTATTTTTAAATGGCTTTCGAAAATCGAAGTAGCCCTAGTGGAGCTTTGGGGTATGCATTGGGTTGTTAACCTCTGGGTAAGCAGTTTTAACCCCCCAGTCCCTGTGTAGGTGTCAGAATCTACCTCATGGCAGAGGGTTTGGTTTGCGTTTGGGTTTAAAAATCAAAAACAGAATAGTTCATGACATAGGAAAGTAAAATTTTGGTATCCACAAATAAAGTTGTATTGGAGCAAGCCATCATCATTTGTTTACGTATAATCTTTGGCTGCTTTTGCTCAATGGTGGCAGAGTTGAGTATTTGCAACAGAGACTGTATTGCTCGGCAAACACAAAATAGTTACGTGCTAGTTTGCTACTTCACCTGTTAATGTGACCATTTAATGAAGAGGTCGAATCAGAAGAGTACCTTATGGAAGAGAAATGAGAATAAAGATTTTGTTTATATACCGTATATACTCGTGTATAAGCCGAGTTTATCGGCACAAAATATGTGCTGAAAAACTAGGGTTTGGCTTATACACGGGTCAATGGTACCCCAGCGAGGTGTAACATCTCACTGCCCCTCCCCCCCAATTAGGTAATGGGACGAGTGCCCATTATCTCGTGGGTGATTGCCATTTCTCCCGTTCATGCAAAGCCCCGCTGACACTGCAGGGCTTTGAATGTTTGTTTACTCACATCTCACCAATCAGAGCTGTCTTATGACATGGATGGCTCCAATTCACAGAAGCACCTGTAGTGATTCACTTATGCCAGCAGCTGAACTGGTAAGGATGTGTCTGTGGCTGCGCTCCGTCTCTCCTCTCTGGTCTCTGTTAATTCACATCCTGCATCATTGTCTGCACAGACTCTCCCCACCCTCCTCCTGGCATTACCATGAAAGTTCTTTTTCAAAGTCTTGTTTTTTTTATCCTATTAGAAATGGATACTCTTGAACCAAAACAAAGTTGTTTTTTTATCCTATTAGAAATGGATACTCTTGAACCAAAACAAAGTTGTTTTTTTATCCTATTGGAAATGGATACTCTTGAACCAAAACAAAAACACTGGTCATATGAAGCTGGTTTCAAAATGAAGGTTGTTTCAAGAGCAGAAGAGAGCAATAACAGTATTGCAAACAGGGAATTCTGTGTTGATGAAAAGAAAGTGAGGGAGTGACGGAAAATGAAGGCTGACTTGGAACAGATTCCAAAAGGTAAAAAAAGCCCATTGTGGTTTAACTTCTTTTTATGGGGCTCTAGAGAGTGAATTGCATAAATGGGTTATGGAGTGTCATCAAAATGGTTACTGCGTAATACGCATGGGAATCCGCATACGTGCTCTCCGAATGGCTAAGGATGACAAATAGAAAGCACCAGGCAGTGAAAAATTTGCTGCGTCATGAATAGGTTTGGCCTACTATGTTTGAGACAAAGAACAAAGATTTCCCAGAAATTTCCACAAGACCTTGAAGAAAAAATTATGTCATTCTAGTCCTTTATTATAAAACAAAGAAGGATTTATAATTATGACCTTGCAGATATTGGGAATATGGATGAAACTGCCATGACTTTTGATCTTCCAAGCAACAGAACTGTGGCAAGTTTAGGAGAAAAAACCCATTTTTCTTAAAACCACAGGAAATGGGGAAAAAACCACTTTACAGTTGTCCTATCATGTTTAGCTAATGGAACTAAGCTGCATCTTGTCATTATTTTTAAAAGAAAGACCTTGCCTAAAAAGATCAATTTCTCATTAAGATTTTCTGTGTGTGCACATGTTAAAGGCTGGATGGATGAAGACGGAACAAAAAGATGGCTGGAAGAAATTTGGAACCGAAGACCAGGAGCAGCCTTAAAGAAAAAGCCATCATTACTTGTTTGGAATATGTTCAGAGCCCACCTATCGGATGACATTAAAAAAATGGCAAAATCTAGTAAAGTTACTTTAGCCATTATTCCAGGTGGGCTTACATCTATCTGTACTATAGCCTCTGGATGTATCTTTGAATAAGCTTTTTAAAGACCGTGTGCGAAGGATGTGGCATGAATGGATGTCATCTGGTCAATTCCGACTAACAAAAGGAGGAAATCTCATGAAGCCTGACATAGAGTTAATAGCAAAGTGGGTTCGAGATGCATGGGAAGACATTCCAGAAGACATGGTGCGACGTGCCTTCCAGAAATGTAGTATTAGTAATGCTATGGATGGCAGTGAAGACTGCGCTTTGTATGAAAATGACAGCAGTGATAGTGATGATGGTGATCTCAGTGAGGACAGCGTCTATGATGACTTCACACCAGCCGTAGCTCTGCTTTGGGATACGGATGATGATGAGAAATCCAGTTTTGAAGGATTTTAACTCTTTACATTTTAGCTTGTTTGCTGATTGAGCTCAGGGAATAGTACTCTTAAGGTATCATTGTTGATACCTTATTGTTTTTGTTGATTTTCCACTTACTGTGCGGGTTTCCTTATGTTAAATGACTTGTCCTTTTATTTAAAATAAATATTTAAATGCATTACCCCACTGATGTCTCAATTTTTAGTAATTTTATTTTCATTTGTTTTGATTATTGAAACTCACCAATAGCTTCTGCATTTCCCACCCTAGGCTTGTACTCGAGTCAATCAGTTTTTCTGGTTTCCCAGGTAATAATTAGGTACCTCAGCTTATACTCGGGTTGGCTTATATTTGAGTATATACTGTAATATATAATTACAATTACCCTAGCAACTTAAAAAAATTTTAAAAACCTGTTAGGACTCTTGATTTATAAATAAAGCTTTCATCCATAATGTCTACTAATGTGATGTTTAAAGAAGCCTAAGTAATGAATATGATTTTAGTTAGTCACATTGTATGATAGTTCATAATGTATGACAGTTCAGAAGTGACAGTTCAGAAGTAGATCTCATAATTAGATTATCCTGGTGTTAAAGTATGTAACAAAATAAAGCAAGAAGCAAGGGATAATTTATTACCCTTGCAAAGAAAGTCTTATGTTTTGTTGAAATAAAATTGAGTTGTTAATGTCAAAAACTACATCAAGTTTGGTTTTATTCCTAATCCAAAAATAAAAAGAAAATGTTGTCAGTCTTCCCCATCCCCTTCCTCCCCAGTTGCCTTTTGACAGGATTCTGCAATAGGATTTTCAATCAAAACAAATACACACGTTTAAATTTTAGATAGTTATGATAATTTCACCTACTTCAACATAGTGCTTCTTAAATTTTAGAGTTGTTATATAATTAAATATTCCTGCCGTACATAAAATGAGCCCTGGTGACATGATGGATTATGCATTGTGCTGCTAATGACAAGGTCAGCAGTTCAAAGTCAAGCCATTCTTTGGAAGAAAGATGAGGCTTTCTACTCCGGCAGCTCTATTCCATACTATAGGATCACTGTGAATCGGAATTAACTTGATGACAGTGAGTTTGTTTTGCAGAATATTATGTATAATGCTTTTTTTCTAAATGAACTTCAATGCTCAGGGAAGTGGGTAGGGAGGGAAATGCTATTTCTTATGACATAAAATTTCTATTTTTTTCCAAAGTTAAACAAAAATTTAGAGAAGTAAAGCTGACACATTTTGTATTCACTTTATTGAAATCACCTCATCTCTCTGAATTCTTAGTACTAACTTTTCAGTATCAACGTTTATTCATAGTACATGCCATTCACAGCCAAGTCAGAGCTAGAAAGAATGATGGAGACTCAAGACTTCCTACTCACAGTAAGGTGACTGACTCAAATGGACTTAAAAAAAAATTTTTTTTTAAAGCAAGACAGATAATTAACTTCCTTGAAACATTCTGTTTCCATTCCCCCAGGGAAGGTACAGATCAGACAACTGGCTTAAAGAGACTTTTAATTAGATTAGAGCCTTTCAAGGCAGAGAGTAGCTTCATCTCTGCCACTAGGAAACAGAGAACAAAGAGGGACTGAGGTAGGAGGGAAGACAGAAAAAATGATGGCTTTCATGTACTTTCTATGTTGATGATGATTTAGTTGTGCGTTTCAAGTAGTTTGAATTCTCTGATCAGCAGACAATTGGCTACTTTCCAAAGCCTGATAAAGGAATCTTTGTATTATCCACTGTTTTGAATTATCTGCCCTATAGCAAAATTTAAGCAGAACGTTAGTGAACTCCTTTCCCAGCCTTCCCACGTCAAGGGCGTGCTCTTCAAAGCCACAGTCTGGGTTTTGAGGACTGGTGCTTGAATGCACTGGAGTGACGACCATGCTCTTTCTCAGAGAGACTATTAACTAAGTGTTGACAGGCAGACCGCATTTGGTCACTGGAAATGGAATGGTAAAATGTGCCCCCCCTTTTTATTTGGGGAGGGAAGATTTTGTAGTTCTAAAAATATTCTTTGTGGCTCATTAGCAAGATAGTTTATTCTCTGTTAATAATTTACTGTGTATACCAAGATATTTTTAGATTCAAGAGTAGTCATCTTAAAGTTAAACTTCTCTGTTTGAAATGAATAGTTGCTTTTAAATATTTCTTAGATATGATATTACATATTTAAATTGTACAGTTTTTCTTTTTTTCTCAGAAGAAACTATTTCTGTTCTTTCCCGTAGGGATGTTACATGACATCTCTATTGCTTGGTGAGTAATCAGACATGACATGCAAAGAGGCCCTTCAGAAATCAAGTTACGATTAAAGAAGACTTAGAAACATTGGAGAGTAATCATGGAGTACAAGATTGAAGAAAAAGGAAAATATCAACATAGTTTGAATTTACTGAATAAAATTAAGAACATGAGAGAATTAGCAGAAATGATTGATGTAGTTCTCATAGCAGATGAGGAGAAATTTCCTTGCCATAGACTGGTCCTGGCTGCATTTAGTCCTTATTTCAAAGCTATGTTCACCTGTGGGCTGCTGGAATGCACTCAAAGGGAAGTCATCCTTCATGACATCACAGCAGACAGTGTGTCCGTGATATTAAATTACATGTACAATGCAGACTTGGAGATCAATAATGCCAATGTACAGAATGTAGCTATGGCTGCCTATTTTATGCAAATGGAAGACGTATTTTGTGTGTGTCAGAAATACATGATGGACCACATGGATGCGTCCAATTGCGTAGGTATCTATTATTTTGCAAAGCAGATTGGAGCTGAAGACCTATGTGAACAATCGAGGAAATATTTATATCAGCACTTTGCCGAGGTTTGCTTACATGAAGAAATACTAGAAATTGAAATGCACCAATTTCTGATGCTTATTAAATCAGATGATCTTAACATATCTAGAGAGGAGAGCATCCTGGACTTAGTTCTGCGGTGGGTAAATCATAACCAAGAACTACGCACACAGTATCTTATTGAGCTTTTGAAGCAAGTCAGATTGGAACTTATAAATCCTTCTTTCTTAAGGCAAGCCCTTAAAAGGAATACAATGCTTCTGTGTGATGCAGGTTGCATTGACATAATTCAGAATGCATTCAAAGCCATGAAGAACCCCCAGCAGCATGCTCTAAATCTTCGTTACGGCATGGAGACCACCAGTCTTCTCCTTTGCATTGGCAACAATTCTTCTGGAATCAGGTCAAGGCACAGGAACTATGGGGATGCCAGTTTTTGTTATGATCCGGTATCACAGAAGATCTATTTCATCTCATCTCCGAAGTATGGGGAGGGTTTGGGAACTGTGTGCACTGGTGTCGTCATGGAAAACAACACTATCATTGTGGCCGGGGAAGCAAGTGCCTCTAAACTCTCCAGACAAAAGAACAAGAATGTTGAGATCTACAGGTTTGTATCTGCATCAAATGAACTTGATTTTCTTGGCATGTTTTGACATTAGCAACAGTATCGGAAAGCTCTGCTTTAAGAGTGACCGCATCTTAAGTGACCTGCCCAAATTACCCCATTCGTCTCCACAAAATAACACTATTCAGAACATGGTTTATATATATATATATACACACACTTTTTTTGAGAGGGCACCCTGTTGGCATAGTGGCTATGAGTTGGGCTTCTAACTGCCACGGCAGCAGTTTGAAACCACCAGCCTCTCCACGGGAGAAAGATGAGGCTTTCTGTTCCTGTAAAGATTTAGTCTCAGAAACCCTCAGGGGCAGTTCTACTCTGCCCTATCGGGAGGCCATTAGTTGGAATTGATTCGATGGCAATGAGGTGTTTTGTGTTTTTTTGGAGACTATATCAGAGTACAAAATTGAAGGACAAGAAAAATACCAGCAGCTTGAATTTACTGAGTAAAATTAAGAATGTAAAATAATTAACAAAAATGATTACTGTAATACTCCTAGCTAGAGAATTTTCCTTTAGTCCTTATTTCAAAGTTGTCTCCAAGTGTGGCCACAAAAGGAAGTCCTACTCCATGACATGACAGCAGGAAGTATATGCCTTTCTATGTACAGTGAGGCCATTGATGGTGCAGTGGTAGGCTTTTTGTGGAACACCCAGGTTCAGTAGTCCCCCACGTACCTCTCTGTCAGTGGAGGCTTGCATGTTGCTATGATGCTCACAAGGTTTCAGCAGAGCTTCCAGGTTAAGTTGGATGTCCTGTCCCCAGTCCCAGGCAGCCTTTTCGTTCCATCATGTTTGAGGATCTCATGAGTCTGGACCTATCTCCATGGCACCTGACAACAACAAATGGATAGTAAATATAGCACATATGTAGAATTCATAGTCCCATATTTGAAAGTTATATTTTCCACTTTAATTGCTGAGAACAGATATTGGGTTTGCCTCAGTAAAAAATGTATATTATTCCTTTATTGAATATTTTCACTGTTATCTTTCATTATTCAGCCATCTGATAGAGAGCTTAGCTTTAAAAGAGCTTGATTTCATTGTAACCAGATGTTGTCGTTGGGATTAGTTGCATTCAAGCCGGCTCCAGCTCCTGGCGACCTTATGCATCACAGAATGAAACGTTGCCCAATCCTGGGCTGGCTTCATAATCCTTTCGATGCCTGAGTCCATTGCTTCAGCCACTATGTGAATCATTCTTACTAACACTGTTGCCTTCGCCAACCTCCCACTGACAGACCATGTTGTCCCTTTCTGGCTACTGTTTATTTTGGATGATACGTCCGCAGTAAGCAATCTGGAGCCTCTCCACCCTTGCTTTTGAGGATCATTTTTGTTGTATGTCTTCTCAGATCGATTTGTTCCTTCTGGCAGTTGATGTGATATGCAGGATTCTGTACCCACAGCACAATTCAAATGCAATCACGTACCCAGTTTTCATTGGCCAACTTAATGAGATAAAAAGTTATGAATACAATCTTGGTTGAACTGATTTTTTTTTAGTTCATAATTCAGAGTAACAAGTAACTATTTTCTTGACCAACATTACTAATTATCCATTTTTACTCTTTAATTCGTTGTATCCTAAACACCTAATATTTAAAAATGTAATATAAAATACTTCAGACTTAGGTAGAATTGTAGAAGAGTCTGCTAAGAAATGGCATATCATCTAGATCAGTGGTTCTCAACCGTTGATACAGTTCCTGCGACCCTTTGATACAGTTCCTCATGTTGTGGTGACCCCCCCTCCCAACCATAAAATTATTTTTGCTGCCTCTTCATAACTGTAATTTTCCCACTCTTATGAATCGGGCAACCCCTGTGAAAGGGTCATTCGACCCCTAAAGGGGTCATGGCCTACAGATTGAGAACAGGTGATCTAGATCATATATGTGATAACACATACATTTAGTTACTTTTTCTTCAAGTTTTCAGTGTTAAATTTCAATCTGTAAATAAAGAAATATTTACGCTGAACAAAGGGTAGCTACGGAAGTTCTCCTTCTCGTCCCTCATTATCTCAGACGTCAGCAGCCTGTGACTAAGCTTTGTGCAGACTGTCCAGTCAGAAAGTAATTCTTGATTGTGAAGTTGGAACAAAGAAGAGCTCCACTATTTTACTGTTATCTCTTACTGTTACATAATTGTTTCCCAAGCTATGGACCACTTCACTCTGTATGTTCATAATGTGAAGACTTGTATCATCTCCCCTGTTAGTGACAGAGGAGGGGCTTCAGAACCCTAGTTGGGGGACCAGGACCGGTACCTTTTGTGGCACATCACTGAGTCATAGAAGGAGCCTTCTTTTTTTTTTTTTAATCATTTTATTGGGGGCTCATACAACTCATCACAATCCATACATCCATCAATTGTGTAAAGCACATTTGTACATTCGTTACCCTCATCATTCTCAAAACACATGCTCTCCACATAAGCCCCTGGTATCAGCTCCTCATTTCCCCCTACCCTTCCCACTCTACCTACCCTCATGAACCCTTGATAATTTATTATTTTGTCATATCTTACACTGTCTGACATCTCCCTTCACCCACTTTTCTGTTGTTTGTCCCCCAGGGAGGAGGTTATATGTAGATCCTTGTAATCGGTTGCTCCTCCTCTCTACCCAACCATCCCTCCACCCTCCCAGTATCACCACTGTCACCACTGGTCCTGAAAGGATCATCCACCCAGGATTCCCTGTGTTACCAGTTCTTATCTGTACCAGTGTACATCCTCTGGTCTAGCCAGATTTGTAAGATAGAACTGGGATTATGATGGGTGAGGAGGAAGCATTTAGGAACTAGGGCAGAGTTGTATGTTTCATTGTTGCTACAATGCACCTTGACTTGCTCGTCTCCTCCCCACGACCCTTCCAGAAGAGTATGTCCACTTGCCTACAGATGGGCTTGAGGTCCCCACTCTGTACTCCCCCTCATTCACAATGATATGATGTTTTTGTTCTTTGATGCCTGATACCTGATCCCTTCAACACCTCGTGATCACACATGCTGGTGTGCTTCTTCCATGTAGGCTTTGTTGTTTCTGAGCTAGATGGCTATTTGTTTACCTTCAAGCCTTTAAGACCCTAGACACTATATCTTTTGATAGCCGGGCACCATCAGCTTTCTTCACCACATTTGCTTATTCACCCATTTGTCTTCAGCGATCCTGTTGAGAAGGTGAGCATCATGGAATGGCAGTTTAATAGAACAAAGTATTCTTGCACTGAGTACTTGAGTGGAGGCCCAATTTCCATCTGCTATCTCAGTACTAAACCTATAAATATATGCACATAAATCTATTTCCCCATCATATAAAAATATATTTCCATATATACATGCCTTTATTTAGACCTCTATAAATGCCCCTTGCCTCCTAGTTCTTTCCTATATTTCCTTTTACTTTCCTCCTGTCCTACTATCGTGCTCAGTCTTCATTTGGGTTGCAGTAATTCCTTTTGGTTACACTACCCTTGGATCATGTCCTACCAGGCCTCCTACACCCTCCTCACCACTGATTTGGATCATTTGTTGTTTCCTAGCCCCTGGGTTTGTTTACATGACTTCCTTACCCCCTACCTCCCAATCTCCTATGTCCCCTGGAACTGTCACTCCCGTGTTTTCTCCTCCAGATTGTTCATCCAGCCTATCTTATTTAGACAGACCTTTGGAGAGAATAACATGCACAAAAGCAAGACAGAGCAAAACCAGGCAACAAAAGAAGACAAAAAGCCAATGACAAAAAACAGAAAACGAAAACACAATAACAACCAATAAAGAAAAGCTTGTAGTTAGTTCCAGGACTGTTTGTTGGCCTTTAGGAATGTTTTCCAGTCAAGTCTGATGGGGTGCCAAGCCCTGGCCCCAAAGTCTATTTTTGGTATTTCCTGAGGACTTCGTTGCTCTGTTCCGCTTGCTGTTCTCTTGCATACCCTTAACTGTTTCACCTCGGTGTGATGGGATCAGAATGGGTGGAATTCCCACACTGTCTGCAGTGTTGTTCCCTGTAGGGCTATGAGTCAGTGAGGGATATTGTGTCTCATAGTGGGGCCGGCCATATGGTCTTCTCTGTGGATTGCCTGCTCTGAGTGAGAATATCACCGTCAAGGCTTGGTGGGTCAGGATGTGCTCCACTCTCTCTTCCTCCCCCTTCATTTTTTCCCGTGTGCTCTGATCAGACATATCCCTCTCCCTGAGCTACAGCTTCAGTGCTGTCCTCTGAAGTGAATTCTTCTGGGAGGAGGGGCAGCTGTCCACGTAGTTGGGATTGGGACTGGCCCCTCGGACCTCTCCACTGGTTCCCTCCTTCTTGCAGCATGTTGCATTCACATCTTGGAGCACCGGGTTGAAGTCTGGTCCCTTTTCCCCTGTGGAGACATAAACAACAATTTCCCCTTGGGTAGGCTAGTGCCTTGTTCCCTGGCTACCCATTTTTCTTCCCCCCCCCCTTTTAGTTGGCTACCATATGTATCCCTGGATTTGGTCTGGCCCCTACCATTACTACCTGGTCCTTGCCCCAGGAGAAGGAGCCTTCTTTAGCATTGCCAAGCATAGGCCAGGATGACAAGTTCTAATAGGAAAAGGAAGGCTTTCAGACACGGTGCTTGTAGGTCCATGTTGCTTGTTTCCTGCTTGCTCTGATTAGGGGCCTTCTTTGCATTTTAGAGCTTCTCTTCTACGTGTGCCTTAGGTTCTGGAAGAGCTCTTTCTTCCTCAGTAAGATGGTCCATAATTCTGCCAATAGAGTTTTTTTTAAAGAAACATTTTACCTCGTCAAAGTTCCTTTCTACTTAGGCCCTTAGCCATTCCCCCTCTTACCTTGAAAGCCTGCCTTCCTTTGTTCTAGTATATTGTTACAATATGTTCTGTTTCCCGTCTTAGCCATCTTGAGCTGAGCCAGGATTCCCATCACCAACCAGTTCTACCACATGAGTCGAAGGGTAACATATCACTTGCCCTCATTATTTTCTCCACAAATGGAATTGATAGCAAAATAAATGACAGAAGTCTAGGAAGTTAGCCTCTCTTAGCGCTACAAAAGGTTACATTAGTGCCTTTTTAAAAATGCGTGTGAGAAAGTTAAGGGAGCCCTGGTGGCATAGTGGTTACTCATTGGGCTGCTAACCACAAAATCAGCAATTCACAACCACTAGCCTCTTGGGAGGAGAGAGACAAGGCTTTCTACTCCTGAAAAGCATTAGTGTCAGAAACCCATTGGGCAGTTCTGTTCTGTCCCATGAAGCTTGCTATGAGGCACTGACTTGATGACGGTGGGTTTGGTTTGTTGGTGAGAAATGTGTCTGTTATTTGTGTAGTAATTACATGCCATTGAGTTGGTTATGACTCACAGTGACTCTCTTAGAGCAGAGCAAAACACGGTCCCATCCGCACGATGTGGTTCTGTTTGAGCCCATTGTTGCAGCCATTTTATCAGTCTATCTCCTGGATGACCTTCTGCTTTACCGGCCATGCTGTCCTTTTGAAGGGACCAGTCTCATACTTGGGATGAAGTCTTGCCCTCCTTGCTTGTAAGGAACATACTGGTTGTACTTCTTCTAAGGCTGATCTCTTTGTTCTTCTGACAGTCCACTGTATCTTTTCTAGTATTTTTTACCAGCACTATAATTCAGTGGAGCTCTGGTGATGTAGTGGCCACGTGTTGGGCTGCATGGTCAGCAGTTCAAAGCCACCAGCAGCTCCTTGGGAAAAATGGGCTTTCTACTCTCTTAAACAGTTACAGTCTCAGAAACCCACAGGGCATCGCTATGAATCAGCATTGACTTGATGGCAGTGAGTTTTTAGTTTATAATTCAAAGCATCAATTCCGTGGGTTTCCCTATTTATTGTCCAACTTTTACATGCACATGAAACCACTGAAAATACCGTGGTTGGGTCAGCTCACCTTAGCCCTCAATGTGACATCTTTGATCCTCAACATTCTAAAGAGATCTTGTGCAGTTTATGCATCATGCCTTTTTGTTTTTTCTTTATATTTCATTTACTATATTTTAAGATCATTTTATTGGGGGCTCTTACAGCTCTTATACAAATCCATACATCAATTGTATCAAGCACATTTGTACATAGGTTTCCATTATTTGATTTCTTGACTGCTACTTGCATGTACACTGAATTCAAACAAAATGAAGCTAAACTAACAATTTCCATCTTTTCTCCGTTTATCATGATTTCTACTGACCCAGTGATGAGGAATTTTGTTTTCTTCACATTGAACTTCAGACCTTACTGAAGGCTACAGTATACACATGCTTCAAGTCCTCCTCACTTTCAGCAAGCAAGATGATGCTATCTCCAATTGCAGGTTGTGAACAAGCCTCTTCAATCCTGTTGCCTCACTCATTTTCACAGAGCCCAGCTGCTCTGTTATTTGCTGAGCACACAGATTGAATAAGCATGTGAAAGAGTACGACCCTGACACACGCCTTCCCTGATCACACGCCATACAACATTCCCTTGTTCTGTTCACACGACTGCTCCTGATCCCTCTACAGGTCCCACACGAGCACAACGAAGTGCTCTGTAATTTCCATTATTTCCCACGTTATTTATAGTTTGTTATGACCCGCTTCTGAGAATTAGCCACTGAAAACCTTATACGTAGCACCAGAGTGTTTTCAGATTTAATGCTGGAAGATGAGACCCTCATGTTGAAGATCCTCAAAATATGACTGATGAAGAGCTGCCTCCTCAAATTAGAAGTGAACGTTAGAGGTGGATGTAGTAAAGCACTCAGGCCCTTCATTTGCTTATGGCTCATGACTCAGTAAACAGCTGTGACTATCCATTAATGGTCAGGCATGGAATATATGAACCATGAATATAGAAAAATTAGAAGTCAAAAACAAAATGGAACACTTAAAGATTGATATTCTAGTCATTAGTGAGCTGAAATGGGTTGATATTGGACTGGCATTTTGAGTCTGACAATCAGCTTATATAAGCTAGGAATAACAAATATAAGAGGTATACTGTGACATTCATCATCAAAAAGAACATTTCAAGATAGATCTTGAAGTACAATACTGCTTTGATAGAATATTGATACACCTTCAAGAAAGTCCAATTTATGCAAGTATTATTCAAACCTGCATCCCAACCACTAAAGCCAAAAATGAAGAAGTAAAATAATTCTACCACCTGTCTCACACATTTTGGACATGTTATCAGAAGAGAACCAGTCTCTGGACAGGGACATCATCCTTGGTAGAGTCAGCACAAAGGAGGAAGATCATCAAGGAGATGGACTGACACAATGGCTGCAATATAACAACATGATGGGCTCACACATCACGGCATTGCGAGGATGGCACAGGACTGGGCAGTGTTGTGTTCTGTTGTGCACAGAGTCGATATGAATCAAAATCAACTCGTTGACACCTATCAAGAACAATTGCTTCATTGTGAAAATAATGAAACATGCAGTGTATTAATAATTTCTAACAATTAGAATGTTAATATTGTAAACAGAGAGGACGGGCCAATAGTTGGAAAATATGGCCGTGGTGATAGAAATGAAGCTGGAGATCATGTGATAGAATTTTGCAAGACCAACAACTTCTTCATTGCAAATACCTTTTTTCCCCCAAAAAAGCACCAAGTGTAACTATATACGTAGACTTTACTAGATGGAATATACAAGAATCAAATTGACTAGATCTAAAAGAAAAGACTAAGGAGAAGCTGAATATCATCAGCCAAAACAAGGCCAGAGACCAATGTGGAACATTAGTTGCTCCTGTAGAATTCAAGTTAACAACCCAAACCAAACTCACCGTCATCAAGTCTGCTTCCTCTAGCAGCCCTATGGGACAGAGAAGGCCTGGCCATCAAGTCTGCTTCCTCTAGCAGCCCTATAGCACAGAGAAGGCCTGGCCATCAAGTCTGCTTCCTCTAGCAGCCCTATAGCACAGAGAAGGCCTGGCCATCAAGTCTGCTTCCTCTAGCAGCCCTATAGCACAGAGAAGGCCTGGCCTCAAGGGTTTCCGAGACGAACTCTTTATGGGAGTAGAGTGCCTCATGGAGCTGCTAGTGGTTCCGAGTTGCCGACCTTGAGATTAGCAGGCCAAAGCACACTGCACTGCTCCATCAGGGTTCTTAAATTTCCGTTAAAGCTGAAGAAAAGGAAAACAAGTTAGCAAGACACCAAATCCAACCTTGAGTGTATCTCACTTGAATTTCAAGAACACCTCAACAGCAGATTTGACTCTTTGAACACTAATGGCTGAACACCTGATGAATTGTGGAATGAAATCAAGACCTAGGGCCCATCTGTGGGCAATTGACATCCCCTTGCAGAAGGGGCGTGGGGAGGAGACAAGCCAGTCAGGGTACAGTGTAGCAATGATGAAACATACAATTTTCCTCTATTTCCTAAATGCTTCCTCCCTCCCACTATCATGATCCCATTTCTACCTTATAAATCTGGCTAGACCAGAGGATGTATACTGGTACAGATAGGAACTGGAAACCAGAATCCAGGACAGATGAACTGCTCAGGACCAGTGGTGAGAGTGGCGATACTGGGAGGGTGGAGGGAAGGTGAGGGAGAGAGGGGGAACAGATTAGAAGGATCTACATGTAACACACTCCCTGGGGGATGGACAGCGAAGTGGGTGAAGGGAGACGCTGGATGGTGTAAGATGTGACAAAATAATCATAATTTATAAATTATCAGGGGTTCATGGGGGTGGGGGGAGTGGGGAGGAAGGAGAAAAAATGAGCTAGTACCAGGGGCTCAAGTGGAAAAGCAAGTGTTTTGAGAATGATGAGGGAAACAAATGTACAGGAGTGCTTGACACAATGGATGTAGGTGTGGATTGTGGTAAGAGTTGTACAAGCCCCCAATAAAATGATTTAATTATAAAAAAACATCATACATGAAAAATGAAAAACATCATTAAAGAGACAAGAACAAAAGAAAAGACCAAAGTGGATGTCAGAAGAGACTGAAGCTTGCTCTTGATGTAGAGGAGCTATAGTAAATGGAGAAATTGTTTTTACATATCCCTTTATCTCTCTCCAGAGTCTCTTTAATTTACATATCATTGCATTATAGCTCATTGCTTTTTCTCAGGTAGATCTATTTCTTCATGACTTAAAGGAAGAAGTAACAGAGTACAATAGCAGGTCATTTATTTTCAAGTTGGTATCATTTCCTGTAGTAATTACCCCTCACATTTTGGAGTATCAACACCTGAGGATACCAGTGTTGTCTTTAAACCGTCAACTGCTGTGAAACATTGCATTCTCCACTGGGTCTTTTGCATGTAATAGCCACTTCTTTTTCATAGCAACTACTTCTATAGTTTTATTTGGTTCATTGCTCTCCCTATTCTCAGTTCCAAATGTTAAAAACCAGCGAACAAGTCACCCAGATAAAATGTATTTTCCTAAGCTTCATGGAATGTACTTTATTCCTAGCCAGTTGGCTTACACAATATCTCAGAGGATCAAAGCCCACTTGTTTTATTCTGTCCATATTTTCATTCAACTGACTGTACCTGCGTGACCCCTAATCTTTTCTAAAATCTGGTACACTTAACTCTGGCTGTGAAAATATCACTTGTCAGCAATAAAATTGTCTGCAATGTTTTTTATAAAGCTAAAAAAAATATCACTTGTGATTTCACTTGTGATATTCTAGGGAATCTGGATTCCTACCTAAAATCTAACAGAGAAAAGAGCTGTAACACATGATACATTTCTCCTAAAGGAAAAGAGATACCCCCAACTTCTATGGAAGGCCTGCTGTAAAATGTTTTCTCTGGGTAAGAATGTAAGAGTTGGCCTAGAATTAGAGAAAAACTGATATGTGATTAACTGCCAAATACTGTATATACGCATGTATAAGCCGAGTTTTTCAGCACAGTTTTAATGCAGTTTTTGTGGTAGAATTAGGTGCCTTGGCTGATATTCGGGTCGGCTTATACTCTCATATATACGGTACTGGATGCAAAATACGTAGTCTATACTTAAAAAGTTATACTCTGTATAAAACACACACATACATAATTATTTAATTTATTTCCTAACCAGGTGTTTGCCTACACATTCTTGCTTTTCATTGTTTTGATTTGAATTGTAGGTATTCTTCCTGAATTTTCTAGGACAGATCTAATTTCACACTTTTATCCCACTGTTCCTACAAGTACTTTTGTCCATCTTTGTCTTGGCATCATTGAAGAAGAGAGAATTACCATTAGCATGAGACAAGTCCAGGGGTAGCCACCAACATACTCATTGTACAAGCAAATGCACACAGACTCAGTTAATGTGTTGGATTCTAGGAGGCACTGGGACACCAAGTCCCTACCCCTCAACACTCTTCTCAGACAGATGGAACTTCCCATGGGAAAACATTGCACTACCTACTGGATTAAAATAGATCCAGAGATGAATATTATCAGTGCTCCTGAGTTTATTTGAAGCCTGTTAGGAAAACACCAAACCTTGAAACGCTACATATTCTGTATCATCCTGGTAGAAATCTCTGAAAGATGCTTCAAGTTCTTTGCTAATTATGATTTTTAATGTAATGTAAGTAATATTTCTAGTGTGCAGAGTAGGCATTTTAAAAAAATTTTTTTTTTGAGTAGGCATTTTTGTATGAAAATATTTTGGGGGAAAATGACAAATGACTTGCTGAAAGATTTTCTTTCTTGTTCATTTCTCAGGAAGGCTAGCCTGGAAGGCTTTATACTTTTTTCTGCATATATTTTTTCCTAGAATTTTTCAGGTAGATATGGTCAATCTTTATATTGTGTTCATAGTTCTTGTAAACAAAAACAAAAACTACCACTGTCTTGGATGAATGTTTTCCCTCTTCAATTTGAAGACACAGATTACATTATTTTTAGTTATAAAAGAAGCATAAATTGTTTTTACGTTAACTCTAATTCTGGGTCTCTGTCTTTTAATCTACAGGTATCATGATAGAGGAAACCAGTTTTGGGAAAAGTTATGCACAACTGAGTTTCGAGAACTTTATGCTTTGGGCAGTGTTCATAACGACCTCTATGTTATCGGAGGGCAGATGAAAATCAAGAACCAGTATCTTATTACAAACTGTGTTGACAAGTACTCTGTAGAACGGGACAGTTGGCAAAGGGTGTCTCCCCTTCCACTGCAGTTGGCATGCCATGCTGCTGTAACAGTGAATAATACACTCTATGTGATTGGCGGCTGGACCCCTCAGGTGAAGACATTTCCTAATTGGCATGGCTCTGCTGAGTTTGGCTGCTCTTTTGAGATTTGTAGCTGTTAATCCTAAGCGAGTATGATTTATATTGTTAGTAGAGGACTTTGTTTAGTGAAACCTACTTAAGGTTTCAAAGTGTTAGCACAGTTTAGGAGAATGAATTTTAAAGTGTGTTATTCATAGGCACCCTTCATTCAGTATTCATGCTGTGTTCTTCATAATCCTTCTCATTTTTGTTAATCAGGAAAGATGCCGGTGCCTCGGAACTGTCTACAGAGAACATCTAAGTAGCGAGGCAGGGAGGCTGAAAGCTCCTTCAGTTCAGTCGGCTTAATAGCTGTGTGACCTGGGTTAAGCAACCTTTGCATCTCTTCCACATTTAATTGTTTTACTCTGAGTGGGGCACCATCCTGCCAATCCAGGAATGGCACAGTTGTACACATCGAAGTACACGGTAATTCTAAACACTTCATGTCTTTGCTGGGCATTAAATGTAGAAAATAAAACACTGTTTACTGTTGGAGGCCATCGGCGTGATGGCCAGCGATAAAGCCACAATGGGAACTCCTCACAGGGTGACTTCTGTGGCCTTTTCTTTTCTCTCTGGCGCCCTTTCCAGGGACTTGCAGCAGCCATCCCAGTAGTAGTATCCCAATGGCCTCCTGCCCAGGCCATAGTTTCCCTAGTAAAACTCAGTCGTACTAGCTCCTCGTCTATCCCCTTAAAGTCAAGTAAATTCATTTGTGTGTATGTAATTTGTTTCTTCAGATACGCTTCAGACTAAAACACACTTATGCCCTCATTTCATAAGCTTGGATTTTTGCCATTTGTAGCAAAACTTACAGTGTAAAGACTTACGCCTTACATTTAACGCATTTCATTTGTACTATGCATGAAAAAATATTGCAGATTTCATCACAGCTAATAACTGAAAGCTGAAAAATTATTTGTAAAGCTCTTTCAACACTATTTACACCATTAATTTTTTTTCTTTTTTTTAAATTTTAACAATTTATTGGGGCTCATACAATTCTTATCACAGTTCATACATATACATACATAAATTGTATAAAGCACATCCATACATTCCCTGCCCCAATCATTCTCAAAGCATTTGCTCTCCACTTAAGCCCCTCGCATCAGGTCCTCTTTTTTTTTTTCCCTCCCTCCCCTTTCCCCCCTCCCTCATGTGCCCTTGGTAATTTATACATCGTTATTTTGTCATATCTTGCCCTATCTGGAGTCTCCCTTCCCCCCTTCTCTGCTGTCCCTCTCCCAGGGAAGAGGTCACATGTGGATCCTTGTAATCAGTTCCCCCTTTCCAACCCACTCACCCTCCACTCTCCCAGCATCGCCCCTCACACCCTTGGTCCTGAAGGTATCATCCACCCTGGATTCCCTGTGCCTCCAGCCCTCATATGTACCAGTGTACAGCCTCTGCCCTATCCAGCCCTGCAAGGTAGAATTCGGATCATGGTAGTTGGGGGGAGGAAGCATCCAGGATCTGGGGGAAAGCTGTGTTCTTCATCGGTATTACCTCGCACCCTAATTAACCCATCTCCTCCTAAACCCCTCTATGAGGGGATCTCCATTGGCCGACACTTGGACCTTGGGTCTCCACTCTGCACTTCCCCCTTCATTTAATATGGTATATATATACATATACATATACACATATATACACATGCATACACACACTTATATCATTTTTTTTTGCATGATGCCTTATACCTGGTCCCTTGGCACCTCGTGATCGCACTGGCCAGTACACCATTAATTTTGCATGAGTAAACTCTGAAGATATCTTAGAAGCTTTTCTCTCATAAAAATAGGTTAGATAGTTAAGTTAGAAGGAAATTTAAAATATTAAAGCCAATAGTTATTCATTTATATGTCCTTAAGAAGATGATACATGCAGACTTATTGCATAAGAAGGCATCTAGTTTGTTTTATTACCTAATAAAATAAATTAGGTTGCAAGATAACCTGGGGTTGTGTTTGTACCGTAGTGCTCATTCCTTGACATATTTAACATCATAAACAAAAATTAACGGCATATGATTTTCTTTAAAACAGCACCATTGAATTGATTCCAATGTACAGTGCCCTTCATTGGGGTTTTCAAAACTGTAAATCTTTAGAGGAACGATAGCCTCATCTTTCTCCCATGGAGCAAATAGTAGGTTTGAACCATTAACCTTGGGTTTATACTCCCATGGAGCAAATAGTAGGTTTGAACCATTAACCTTGGGGTTGGCAGCCCAGTGCTTGCTATCCCATGGCTCTACCAGGTAGGTCCTCTTAGTTTGTTATTTATGTATTTATCTATTTATGTAATTATTTATTTATTTATTGTAACTACCTCCAAAATAATTTTAAGAGACTATTTAAAATCCTTAATATGGTATCATATTAAGTTCCTGACATATTGTGTATCCAAAAAAATATCTGTCACTGGAAGTTTATGAATAGAAGAAGCCACTTAAGCTGTGTGGAGTAGAGTTTTCAATTTGTATTGTCTATAGATATAGAAATCTATGTAAGAAAGGTAAACATAGAACAAGTTGAAAATTCTTTAGATTCATATATGTATATCTTGAAATTTTCATTTAGACCATTCTTAAATTATGTATTCAGCTGTAAAAATTCAAAATTCAATTCTGAATTTTGATAGAAATTTCCCTAATTACTAAAACACTAAAGTTTTTGCAAAATACCTTAGAGTATATTCAAAATCGTTTCTAAAAATTATTAATAGTCATAACCATAAATTTTGGTCAAATGGAATTACACTTTTTTTAATTCTAAAGAGCTTTGCTGTGATAGCTTTGTTTGTGATAGCTTTATTATTATTATTTTTAAGGCTCTGTTGTCTCACTGCTAAGATCACAGATTATTTGCTATCATCCAGGATCTCAGTTTTGATGTCATGAAATATCAATTTCTCTAATATTAACCTTAAGTCTTGGGATGCAGTGTGTTTGTGAGGATGAGTCAGGTCGGTTAACTCCTGTTTACTTCCTTAGCTATCTGCTGTGATTGATTATATTCATGTGTCACAAAGGCCTCTAAGTGTTATGTTATAGTGGCTCTCATATTTCATACAGATGGATCTTCCTGACGAGGAACCTGATCGGTTAAGCAACAAAGTGTTTCAGTATGACCCCGGCCAGGACCACTGGAGAGAGCGGGCACCCATGAAGCATGCAAAGTACCGATTCAGTACAGCTGTAGTCAACAGTGAGATTTATGTTTTGGGTAAGAAGTAGATTGCTAACCAAAAATATGACTACGTTTTTATGTTCCTCGGCCGTTTGCCCTAGTAAAAATGAAAGTCTCTTTTATAGCTCATTTCAAATGCACATATAGATAGTAAAAGAAAAATTATTCCTAGATTAAATGAGAATCTACTGACTTATGGGAAGCAAAATTATTTTTATGGCATTTTCAAATGCCTTGAAAGGCAAGAACAGTAGTAACGCATCCCCATCTATACTCCTAAGTCGAATGCTTTGAAGTGGTAATAAACCTTTGGCCACATGTAGTCAATTGTCATTGTGAACCTTTGCAATCGAGGAAGACTTTCTGAGAGAGCCACCAGACAGCAGACCATTCAGTCCTCTTCAGTCCGCCTCCCCCAACACATTTCCGTAGAGCTGTTACCAAATCACCGTCACCTAAATGTGTTACTTTCTTTTCTTTTAAGTGTGTACAGTCTTGAACAAGTCTCGATCCACAAGATGACCTCCCTCAAGTAGCTAGAACACTCAGAACATCTCCTGTACCACTCCTAGTCTTCCTCAGTCCGTGTTCCTTCCTCATTTATGAAGTCCTTTGCTCATCTCAAAGGAGGCCGGTGGTAAAGTAGTAAAGCGCTCGGCTGCTAACCAAAAAGTCGGAGCAATTCATACCCACCAGTTAATGAACTTTGCAGAGCAATTAGTGTGCCATTCACCAATTCACAAACATTTTCTCTCATGACATCGATGGTAAGCCCTACAATGTAACAGCCACCATTCCCCTTTCTGCCTGTTTCCTATTTCCGGTCCTACTTCTGTCCTATCACTTAGTATCATTTTATTTTTAATGACACATTATGACTGCTGTTACTTCCCGTCCTGTTGATTCTGACTTACAGCAACCTCAGCGTGCTGAATAGAATTGCTCCATGGGTTTTTCCAAGGACGTGACCTGCTGGAAGCAAACCACCACACCTGTCTCCTGAGGAACTTCTAGAGTTCCTCTTTCAAGCACTTAACCCTTTATGCCACTCATTTATTCCTAATAGAAAATAAATACCAAAACAGAAGTCTATATTCAGTTAAAATATGTTTTCAATAACAAAGATGAAATGACATTTTCAGACAGTAAAGTTGAGAGCTCTTGCCCATTAAAAGAATTTTAAATTATGTTTTTCAAACAAGAAGAGTAATCCCCGGCTGAAGGCCTGAGATGTAAACTGAAATAAAGAGCAAATAAAATGGTAAACAGATGGGTAAGTGATGTCATTTAATATTAAAATGTTTAATTATGTGTTTTAATATAAATTATGGATTAAATGCTCACATATAAACCCTCATAATAATAACAATGATGACATAATACTTAAAGATTGAACTAAAATTCATAATTATAGTAAACATGTCAGGAGAGAAGTGAATTGAATTAAAGGGTTCCCAAACCCTTGTATTGTCTAGGAGAAGAGTTAAGGAGGTGATTAAATTTTGCCTTTTCAAAGTTAAGTGCAAAAAAATGTCAATTAGGAAAAGAGAAGATATTGAAAATACAAGTTGATGTTGATAGGTGCCACAGAGTCCATTCTGCTCAATGAAATACTGCCCAGTCTTCAAAATTGTTCTTATGCTTTAGCCTAAGGTTGCAGCCACTCTGTCAATCAATCCATCTCCTTGAGGGCCATTCTCTCCTTTCAGCAAGCAAAGTTTTGTTATCTGCATATCGCAGGTGGTTAATAAGCTTTCCTTTAATTTTGACACCATATTCTTCTTCCTATAACCCAGTTTCTCCAATTGTTTTCTCAGTGTACAAAATGAATAAGTATGTTGAGAGGATCCAACCTTACTGCACCCCATTCCTGATTTTAAGCCATGCAATGTTGCCTTGTTCTGTTCACACAACTGCCTCTTGATCCATGCTCATTTGCTCCACACAAATCTTCCAGAATTCCCATTGTTAGCAAGGATTTCAATAGTTTGTTATGATCCACATCGTCGAATGCCTTTACATGGTCAATGAAACACGAGAGAACATCTCTCAGGTGTTCTTTGCTTTCAGCCAGGATCCAGCTGACATCAGCAATGACATCCTTTATTCCACCTCCTCCTCTGAATTGTACTGCTGCAACTGTTGTTGGATGATCTTCAGCAAAATTTTACTTGACTATGACAACAATGATATTGTTCTATAATTTGAGCATTATGGCGGGTCATCTTTCTTTGGAATTGGTACAAATATCCATCTCTTCCAATCAGTTGGCCAAGTAGTTGTCTTCCAAATGTCCTGACATAAATGAGTAAGTACTTCCAGGGCTTCATCAGCTTGTTGAATCATTTCATTTGGTATTCCAACAATTCCTGGAACCTTGTTTTTGGCCAGTATTTTCAGTGCTGTTTGAACTTCTTCCTTCAGCACTACTGGTTTTTGCTCATATGCTGCCTCCTGAAATAGTGGAAGGTCGACTAGGTGGGTTTTTTTGGTACAGTGACTTTGTATATTCTTTCTATATTATCTTGATGCTTCCTGTATCATTCAATATTTTGTCAATAGACTTTTTTCAGTAATGCAACTCGAGACTTTAATTTTTTTCTTGAATTTTTTTCAATTTAAGATATGCCGAGGGTGTTCTGTACTTCATCCTGCATCTCCCTTGGATAAAACTATAACATATGGACATACTGCAGGGAATATATAAAGACTCTGAAAGGTAAACAGAAATAGGTGGATCAACAAAGGTCACCAGATCATAAGCAGCACCAAACAAGCAGTAAGTTTATAGTAAGTATGTATCCCCCTGGCCTGCACTCAGTGCAGCTCCAAACCCAGAAATTGACAATCTGTACATACAGAGTTTCAAGAGAAGTCGCCTAATTTTGGCTTGCATTACTGCAAAGGAATCTTAATTGTTGGAGGGAGTGTGGACATCCCTTCTCATTTCTCTCTTTTCTCACATCTCATCCGCTACGCACTTCCACAGTAATGATGACCTGCAATCCCCAAAACCTTGAGAGGAGAAACCTGCTCTCCTCTCAGTGAAACTTGCTCTCCTCTCAGTGAAACTTGCTCTCCTCTCAGTGAAGTTTCAGTTTCCAAGAAGTTGGGTCAGCTTGGATTGCTTTCTTCTCTCTGTGTTGTCCTGCCTTTTAAGCCAAGACAAGAGTCCAAATGGAAATGTGTGACAGAACAGGCTAATTAGATCCCCAAGGCTTTGGATAGAGAATCAAAAAGAAGGACGGCTGGGCACAGAGAAGTACAAGGGAGCGCAGAGAGGGAGAGACTCTGGAAGGCCACCCATATCGTTTTTGTTTTTATGCTCTCCTGTTCCAGCTCCATGGATCTGACCCTAATTCACATAAGAACTCTGAGCCCAGTCGTAGACTGGCCATTGTGTGGTATATCCCTGGGAAAATAGCAAAGAAACCCCAAACTAAACGAACATTGGAGACACAACACATGAAAGGCAGATTGGAACTTTCTGCTTGAACCTAACCAGGGAAATTGCCTAAAAAGTAAAGATGTCAACATTCTCTATAAGATTTAAATAAGAGGGTCTCATAATTAGAATGTCTAGGATACATTGACCGATCCTCAATTCCTTCTTCTATTCAGATGGCTGTTATGTAATTCAAGAAGGTCTCATTTTTAGAAACCTCATTTTTTAGTTCTATAATGTTGATATCGTTCTCTTTCACAGATTCCAATTCTTGGTGAATTTCTCTAATTGTACCACTCATTTTGCTCATATTTTCCTTTATAGTCATAGTTGTTTTATTTGTCTGCTAACTCCAATATTTGGATCATTCATGAGTCTATGCCTATTATGATTTTTCTTATAGCCATCATATTTTCCTGAATATTCATATGTGTAGTAATTTTCACATTGAACCTTTACAAAGCAACATAAAGGCTCCCCCTGATATCTTCTAGCAGAGAAAATGCTGCCCTTTTTATTGGTCAAATAGAGCAAGGGGACTGGTCACCTCAGTACTATCTGGGACTGAGTTGTCTGTGTGCTTAGTTTCAGGCCTAGTAAAGTTTGTCCCTGTTCTGTGGTCTCCCAGGCTTTTGATCATCCCCAATGTTTTATTAAGATCCTGATTCATCTCTTTCTTCTCTGCCCTGAAATATTACGGTGAGTCCATTATTCTCTTCATACTTTTTTAGCTTAGCCCTCTAAGTGCCAAACTCTGATAACATTTTTAACAAGGAAAAGATATTTTAAGTTAATATACTTTCTTGCAAAGAACTACTAAATGCTGTCTGCCGAGGTAAACTCTTTTCCTTGCTTATTTTTATTTCGCAAAGAGAGCTGCTGCTGCTGTTGTTAGTTGCATCGAATCCGTTGTGACCCATAGTGAGCCCGTGCACAACACAACGGAAATCTGCCTGGTCCTCACAATTGTTCCTCTGCTGGAGTCTATTGTTGCAGCCTCGGTGTCAATCCATCTCTGTGAGGGCTTTCCTCTCCATGGCTCTTCTACATTACCAAGCATGCGTCCTTCCCCAGGGACTGGTCTCTTCTGACGACATGTCCAAAGTATGTGAGACAAAGTCTTGCTATTCTTGCCTCTAAGAAGCATTCTGGCTGTACTTCTTCCAAGACAGATTGGTTTGTCCTTAGAGCAAGCCGTGATACTTTCAAAACTCTTCTCCAGTTCCACAATTCAAAAGCATCGATTCCTCTTTGGTCTAACTTTCACATGCATATGAGGCCACTGAAAGTACCAGGGCTTGGGTCAGGCACAGCTTAGTTCTGAAAGTTACTTGCTTTTCAATACTCTAAAGAAGTCCAAGTCCCCCAAGTAGTGTGGTTAAATTCAGGATTCACACCAGATCACTCTAGTTTCAAAGTTTAAATAAGTCTTTTTGATAACTCAGTCAGTGCACTAAAAACTGTACTTCTTTTTGTGTGAAAAATATATGATGACTATAGAATTAAATAGACTCTTTGCCTTTTATTCTAGAGAGTCACAGATTGGTGGATGTTAAGGTCTTTCTTTCTTCCCACTGTTGTCAAATCATGATTTCACCTCTCATTGGCATCATTATATTATGCCACCCGATTGTCCACAGGAGATTGTACATGCATATAGTTAATTGTGCATCCATAAAGATATATGTGCTGTTGCATCATGAGTCTGTGTGGGCTCATGTCACCATTGTTTTTCAGGATAAAATGAAAAAACATGTCACCATTGTTTTGCAGGATAAAATGAAAAACATGTGACCATTGTTTCCAGGATAAAATGAAAAACATGTCACCATTGTTTTTCAGGATAAAATCCAAAGTCTTTGTCAGAACACTGCTAATCGACTTTGCTTTTGGAGGGTTTCCATTTGTGTTCTGAGCAGTGGCTTGAAGTCTCACTTCCTGTTGAATGGGGGGTCACTATAACTGATGAAATAAGTCTGCTGGCATAGAGGGGTTCACGTGGAGCTGCTAACCAAAGAGATCAGCAGCTCGAACTACCAGCTGTTCCTCGGGATAAAGACGAGGCTGTCTATGCCCCCCATGAAGATAGACAGTCTTAGAAATGCACAGGAGCAATTTTATCATGTCCTAAAAGGTTGCCATGAGTCAGAATTGAATCAGTGGCAGTAAGTTTGGGACTCTAAGTGGTTAACAGGAGGTTTAGGGACCTGAGAGTCTTGAACATCCAACTTCTGCAGGGAGAAGTTCAGGCAGGAGGGATAAGGAGACCCAGTTACTTACTGTAGTTTTATAAATACTCTGTGTTAACCTTATATGTACAGATATTTCCTAGGCACCTTTCTTCAAAGAAGGTAAAGAAAAGGACAAATTCTCTGTTATACGAATTAGCAATATTTCTTAGTTCCTCCAAGTTTTTTTCCCCTTCATTCACAAGATGGAGACGAGAGAGGATTATATCAATGGTGAATGATGTCCCTGGCATACAATAAGAGTTCGATAAATCGTAATTACAACAATGATCATTTTAAGTGATAAGTGGTCCATTACAGCCAGGGGGCTCATATGCGCCAACGCCCTGCTCGCGCTCAGCTCAGTTCTTTCTTAACAGAGGTATTTCAGCTCTTCCTTCCCTCGCAGTTTCCTGCTGCTAATCATTTGACCCAACTGAAGAAGCCTCACCATGCTGTGACCCCCTTCTGCTCATGCATGTGGAGTCTGCTTTCTTCACCTTTCCCCACTGTACAGACGTGCCCCCATTCATTCCCCCAACTCTGCTCTCTGTGGTGGAATCTCTGAAAATATGACACAGAATCTCTTCCTCCTATTAGAACTGCAGAGTCGCTATGAGTCGGCGTCGACTTTATGGCAGTGAGCTGTTTGTTGTAGAAGAACTAAAATTAGAACATTAAATATTGGGCATTGTGATTAATACTGACACTGAAGATTCTGTTAGAGATATAAATATTTTACCATTAAAACCTGTGCTAATGCTTTACTTGTGGAGATGTCTGTGTCTAGGAAAGCGTGTGGGCACGAATACTGTGAGTAATTTGAATTTAGATAAAAAGAGCTTCTAGAATTATGGCAAACTAGCCAGGGGGCATATCAGGAAGGTGCTTGATCCTTTTGCCTAGAAACCTGTAAATTATCTTCTTAAACACAAAGAAAAACATGTCTAGATTGTTCATGTGGTCACATGTTTTATTTATCAGTTTTACCACACTATAAATGGCTCTCCTGTTCAGTAACTTCCTGTAGCTTAAAATAATTTAAGTAGTCTGTATGAGTCATTACGAGTAAACAAATATTCTTATTGAAAAGCTAGGTATTTAGAGCTGGCTAATTTTAATTTTAACTTTAACTTTTTTCCCCCACTGAGAATTTTCTCAGGAACTTAACTGTATCTGTTAGGAAGTGCACGAAAGAGTGGTACTGTGTGCTTAATGACTGGGTGCATTGAAACACTTTGGGAAAGAAACCAAATAGAAGTTTAAGGTCATGCATCTTAATATGCCTTTGAAAAAAATAAAGATCTTCTGGATAATTGGAAAGCTCATTATAAGAGATAATTAAGCTTCAAATATTTGTTATTAAAAAGTCTGCCATGAAATTTAGGTTCATATATTCTACTGCATTGAGAAGGTGTTAACCCTTCATTCTCAAGGTTTTAAATCCTCTTTCTATGAACAATAAAGTAGAAGAATGAAGTCAATGCAAACTCAGTAAAATCTGAGAAGGGTCGGGCCCTCTGGTTTCCAAGTCATTCACGTCTAGTTGTGCGCACTGCTTGAGGGCCTTCATTACAATGTAATGCTCAAAGCATGGTACCAGAGGTTTGTTTTAAAAAAAGACTTTGTGTTAAGTTAAACTAGCAGGCATTTTAGATTTTATACTCACTTAGGCAGTTGCATAATTTATACTTGCTTCTGAAATGAAAATTTATATTCATAAATACACCTTAGCTTTCCATCAAAATTTTTAAAAATCAGGTTCTATTCGGAAGTTGTTTCAGTTTGATGGGTTAGGAGCAATATTGCAGGATGCTAACTACTGGTCTGTGGAAACACTAAGTCCCTTTTCTAGACTAACCTGCCTCTCAGCCCCATCGCCAACCCCCTCCCTCTCAACCCTGCACACCTGCACTCTAGTGACACGGGCTAAGGCCATTTATGTGCCTTTGTTTATCCCTCCTTCTCTGCCTCTCGTACCTCTAGCCGTCAAGGTCCAGCCATGTCCTCCTAGTCAGAATGGGTCCCCCCGCTCCCCATGTTACCCAGGCCATTTGCCCTTGTCGCACTTTACCCAGATTGTCCCAGGGAGAGACAGTGCCTTATTCACTTTAGGATTTCTCTAAAAGCCAGGGTGGGGCCTATAAAGAATAGTCAATATTGATGGACTGAATTTAATTTTCTCATCTCCATAACCCTAATGGGTTAGTGGTCTATGCCACAAGGTCAACAATTGAAACGCACCAGCCACTCGGAAGGAGAAAGATGAGGCTGGCTGCTTCTGTGCGATTTGTAGTCTCTGAAACCCTAAAGAAAACGCTACTCTGTTCTCCTTAACATCCCAGTGGATCTGAATTGACCTCCACCGGAGTGAGTTTGGAAGCCTCTTCTATTTTCCCATTATGTAAAAAGTCACTGAAGTAATCATAGTTACAGGTCTTGTGGGATTGGTTTAAAATATGGACTTTTCATTTCCCTGTCTGTGGAGACAACTAATAGTAAGTCTTCCCACATAGCTAATATCCCAACCTATCAATGTTGTTTTCTCCAAGAAACAATTTTGTGCCTCATTGGTTTACTGAAAACACAATAACATTGTGTAAGTCAGACTCTCAGCTTGAATGCCAATAAAGCGTAATGAAGGGAAAAGTTACATAACAGGTCCAAGTCATTACAATAAATGCATTTCAAAGCTCACTTTACTGGTGAATTATTTCATGAACTGAGAAGCCTTGGAGGGCCTAGATTGAAATGCCATTGTGGCTCCATTTGCCTGTGTTTCTTTCTTTTGATCAAGTGCCAATCCAGGTTGTGTTTTGTTTTGCTATCACCATTAAGGTCCCTAATGAAAACAAAACAAAACAAAAAATGTCAGAGTCAAGAGATCTGATGTCTGACTTAGGGATTTGAATTGTAGAAAGCATTCCAGGCAGTTATGGTACGAACCGTCACAGGACTGGACTTGAAGCAACACAGACACTGTGAGGAAACGGAGCAAGAAAAGCAGTGGAATTGGAGATGTCGTATGCCAGACTATTGACTAAGATGCCAGGCTATTGACTAAGCACGTGTTACAGAAGCCAAACCTTGGGCTGGCTGTTGGGGGAGACACGGATGTGCAAGACAGGATGCATGGATCTGAGCATTATAGGAAGCGTGCACCTAGACCACAATGTGTATACAAGAATTCTAGGAAATTGGGTCGAATTATTTGGTCAGGCATTCTGGCATTCATTAGTTACCAGAGCAGACTGCCAGATGTGTTCTGATCCCATTTAAAGATCGTTCTAGGCTTACATATACATGTCTGGATCTGATGCCAAACAGGGAAAGAAATACACCCTCATAATGGTCAGAGAAGTTAATTAGACAAGATAGTCCTAGCGTCGATAAGATTTGCAATTAGAGATTCAGCTGACGTGGCATAGAGGTGGGATGAGTGCTTTGCCATGCTTTTGCTGTAAAGCAAAATCAAACTCATCTGTCTTGACCCGTGGAGACCCCTATGTTACAGTGTAAAGTTTCTCTCCGGGCTTTTCTTGGCTGTCGTCTTTATGTAAGCCGATTGCTAGGTCTTCCTCCCCTGGCTCCTTTGGATGAGTTTGAGCCACCAAGATTTAGGTGAGTAGTCACGGGTCAATCATCTGTGCCAGTCAGGAACCAGAGTAATTTGCTATAAGTGTGCATGAGATATATGTACAGTTGAGCATAACAGAGATTTAAACCTTGGTTACTTAGAACTATCAACATGGGGCTCAGAAGTAAGTGTTTTACGAATGATCACATATCCCTGCAGGTTACTTATTTTCTCTTCATAATGCTCCGTCCATAGTAGACCCTGGGATCTATGTCAACCTTAGATGTATGAATGAATTTTGAACTCACCACGGAAGAGAAGCACACTAATGAGACCTGCTCTGCTTTGGTTCTACACGTGTGTGTGTAGGAGAGAGTCATGCTACCCCACTAGAGAATTAGCCACAGGCATGTTTGGTGTGTTCCTGTTATGGTAAAGAAGCAATCTCCAAAAAGCCAACCCCGTTTTAAAGAAAATACCTCTGAGGCATGCCTTTATCAACCTAATGCGTGGAAACATGTCTACCAGTGGTATACTCTGGAAACAGGCCATGCCATTAACCCTAAATCCTGACTTTAAACAGTGCATGGGAAACGGAAATAGAATGCTAATAGAATTTCTCCACAGACTTTTTGAAGGCCCCTGTTATTTGGTATCTTCAATTCCCATCCTTGTAAATCACTAAGAATGGAATATACATTGTTAAACATAAAAAATTGAAGCAGAGATTTTGATTCTTTAAAAAAGATAGCAGTTGTCTATAAAACCACCCCCTCTTTTTACAAGCCCTTGGGTAAATATAAAAATAATCATGCATTATACTTATATAAATAATTGTGTTTGTAGAAAGCATTTTATTTAGCTGTAAGTATGCCAAGGGCTTATGATAACAATTTTCTTCAGCGTTTATTCCACAAATACTGTGAAGCAGCTTTTGGAGGAACGGCACTATGCACGGCACCTGAGGGACCCTAAAGACATAGAGAAAGCGCTGAGCATCTGTTGGGAATCTATTGAAAAGGTTGCTGTGCTCTGCTGCTAGCCGGGGAAGGCTGAGGTTCGAGTCTACCAGGAAGCACCTTCTGAAACCTCACGCATTGCAAGCCCCACAGAACACAACTCTGGTCTCAGATTGCCATTAGTCAGAATGAATTTGACAGCAGCTGGTGTTTTGCTACATGCCAGCCATTTTGTTTCCTGGTTATAACTGATACATTCACTGCCATCGAGTCAATCCTGACTCGTAGTGACCCTATAGGACAGGGTTGAACTGCCCCTGTGGGTTTCCAAGCCAAGACTGTAATGCTTTATGGGAGGAGAAAACCTTGTCTTTCTCTCGAGTAGCAGCTAATAATAAGTAGAAAAGTTCCTAAAATATTATTTGTGAACAGATAAGTAGTAAATGTGAATTCCTTCTTAACCTTTTATGTGGTTATCTCATCATTTAATTTTTGCAATAATTTATGAGATACATATTATTCCTTCTTTGTTTACTGGATGAGAAAATTGAGGGTCCAAGAAATTAAATTGACCAAAGTGGTCCAGCTAGTCAGTGGTGACTCAGAGATATGAACTAGGGTTTGTCTGTTTCCAAAATTACATGTGCTTTTTCTGTGACACAAGGGGAGCCCAAGCATAGTAATTATATGTATTTCTAAGGCTGGTTTAGCAATGCAAGTCACTATCACAATAGCCCTTGAGGACGACTCTCCTCGTCCCTCCACCAACCACCCCTGTCGGGTATAATCTGTACCCAAGCCTAGAAGAGAATAAAAGATGTCTCCACGAGACAACTCGGCTGGCAGAAGGGCATGAGCAGCCCAAGTACTCTTCTGGTCAAGGGCGCACGGATGGTCTGCCCTTGAGGCCATACCAGAAGCGCAGCTGCTCTCCCCAGACTGGTTCTGTGCGTAGGAATCCTCTGAGCTGGGAGGTTTTCTTTGCGGACAGATGTTTCCTTTCCTTCCACCGCCCGTAGCAGGGGGTGAGCAGGTCTTCGTCTTTGCCAAATGCATTTCTTCTATTATTTTCTTATCTGCCCCCAAAGGTGTATAATCTGCATCCGAAATCCATTTGGATATGAATCACAAAGATAATTTTCCATTTGTCTAGTCTCGAATAAAGAAAAATTGGGCTCAGAGGTTCTGCTGTCATGGAAATTAAAATTTTGGAGGCATCTCATTGAAATGCTAAGCATGTGCTGGCCCGACCCTGGGGTTCTTTCATCAAAAGATCTTTCTTAGAGTGTTGGTACTGACTTATTAATAAAGAGCATGCCTTTATTTGATTATCTAATTAAGATTCACCTTAATTTAAACTCATTAAATTTGCTAACGAGTGACACTTTCAAGTGTACTTGATGGTGGAATTACATCCAGGTGAGTCAGACACTAGGTTAATGGTTGGAAACAAAGATGCGGTGCCCTGTAAAGTCGGCTCCACTCCTCTGGTGGAGGCTAGGGACTGTCTGCCAACCCCTAAACATGTTTAAAGGGTTAGTTTTGGAGACTAAGGCCTGAATGTTATAACAAAATACATTTGTTAACAGGACAACGGAAATCGAGAGCTACTACCCATTTGTATGCATTATTTTGAAGGAGTTTTTCTAATGAACTTGTATGTTCACTAAAATCACAAATTTTAGTTTGTTCATTTAGGATTTGGGATGCTGGATATCCCCCAACCTGACTTCCCAGGACTTTCATTTAACCTGTTTGTTTCCACTTAACTAATTGCCTTGCAAGGGAGCCTATTAACCTCTCTACCAAGAGGTCCTGCTCCCCAAACCGAACCAGATTCACTCCCATTGAGTCAGTGGTGACACACAGTGACCCGCTGTGGTGGGTTTCTAAGGCCTCATCTGTGTAAGTGGTTTGAAACTGCCGACCATTCACATTGCAGCCCAACCCGTCACCAGGCTCTGCAGAGACAAATAAGCCAGTCTTCTTGCTCTTCCAAGGTAAACGATGTCAGGCTCACCTGCTTGAAGGACCCAGCTGCACACGTTGAGCGAAGAATCCTCAGAGGACCACAGCGCCTTGCTGAAAGAGGCCCCGAAAACAGCGTGGGGTACAGTAATGGAGGCGAGCATGCCCCCTACTTGGAAACACTGCAACTCAGTCTTGACACTGTCATGCATAAAAATATATACCCAGAAGGGTTCGAGAGCGAGCAGCTCAGAACTTGACTTTCTATCTCACGCCCTGGATTCTTATGGCGACAAGCAATAAGCAAGGCTCCATCAGCAGAGAGGGGGAGAAAAAGGATATTTTCTCAAAGGCCTCTTCTACCTGGCCTAAACTACAACCATGGTGGAAAGAAGCTGCTCCCACCACCCTTCATGTACTTATTCAACATTTACAGCCACTATGAAATAGAAACAGATGTGTAAAAAATGACCTATGCCTTGCATGCACTTCTGGTACATGTACTTGGACAGAGAGGGAAAGCACAGGAGAGTTGAATGGCTCATTCTTCCAGCCCAAATGCATCACGTAAGGCACGGTGGTGGATCCTGGGGATACGGTAGTGAAACACGTCTGAGCCAGATAGGAAACCAGGCAACGACTGCAATACAACCCCAGGATGAGTAAAGTGGCTTTGAGTAGCAGTGGAAAAATACCGTAAGGCTGTGTGGAATTAATTCCCAGTAAATGCGGCAGAGCAGGCTAAGTGACGTGAGGTAAGTTTGTAGTTTGGGTTTTGATGTGGCTGTAAGAAAACCCCAGTGAACAGCTCAGCTGGGCCCTGACTCTGCTAGGATGTGTAAGAGAGGTGGGTTCGCCTGAAGCCTACACTCCCAAACCTTTTGGGTTGGTCATACAGATCAAGCATCAGCCCTAGATGGAATTCGGATATTGATGAAACGCATGTCTTTATGTACCAGAGTGTCTCTTCTTCCTAGGCATCCATCTCAGCCTCGGGATTATACTTCGGATCAGGGAATTAGACTCTGATCATGAAGATCCTTTCTTACGGGATTGAGAAGGAAAGAACTAAAAAAGCTCACTTCCACACTTGTGTTTCTTAGGAGTTTCCTAGACAATTACTTTTCTCCTTGAGGGTTGTACTTAAAATCACAATCATGTAAATATTCTACTACTTGTTCTAGCACCTGGCTTCACAATCCAATTGTATTCCTCTCAAGATAGCTGCCATCACATCCTCTGTTCTTTCTATTTGTATCCTTGGCCCCTTTCACCCCATAAACTTTGTGAGGGCGGAAAACATGGCTCACCCTTACCTCTGGGTTACTCAGCCCATTGCCTTGCTGGTAAAAAGGAGTCAATATCTGTTGAATGAATATATCACTCAGAAATGCACTGGGCTCTTCAGTTTGGGTGTTCATTTGACTCTAATCCTGAAATTGACTTCCCCAAAGGTCGGAGGTGCCTTGTTAATCATTAAAGATGCCTGCAACTTCAGAAGAAGAGAGCTAGCGAAATCATTCCTCAGGATCCACAGGGAGGCAGATGTCGGCGGGAGCTGGGCTCACCTGCTCCTCCTGTGAAGGAAGGAGTGTTGGCTATTGTAGATTATTTGACCTGTAGTGGAATCAATCGCATATACAAGCAAAAGCTGAGCAAACAACTATGAGCAAAAATGGCACTAACTTTTCCTATGGAGTACAGAATAGATATCATGATTACTTAAAATTTATGTAAGTTGGGCAGAAAAAGCCAAAGGACCTGTGATATAAAGCATGACTCGGAAGGGGTAATATCCCAAATAGAGTCACAATTCTTGGCCTCCTCATTTCTGTGTCTCATTCTCTACAGGTGGGATTGGCTGTGAAGGTCGAGATCGGGGTCAGGTTCGGAAATGCCTCGATGCCGTGGAGATCTACAATCCTGATGGGGATTTTTGGAGAGAAGGCCCTCCCATGCTAAGTCCTCTCCTCTCCCTCCGAACCAATTCTACCAGTGCAGGAGCAGTGGATGGGAAACTGTATGTCTGCGGGGGATTCCATGGGGCAGGTACCGAGCCAAGTTAAATGTTTGGAACCATTGGTGTTGATTTTTATATTGGATCAATAATTTTTTTATTGCTTTCGTAAAATCCACTTGTTGGGTTTTTTTGTTTTTAAAGGATTTTTATTGACATATAATTTGTATACCATACAATTTAATGGTTTGAATATATTAAAAGAATTGTCCATTCATCAGCACATTCAGTTTCAGAACATTTTCTTCATTTTTGCACTCATTTTATTAGCTCCTCATTCCCCCCGCCCCAACATTACCCTAAACATTTATTAATCTATCAATTACTCTCTAGATTCATCATCATGAATTTTATACCAAGGGACCCTGGTGATGTAGTGGTTATGTATTGGACTGCTACCCACAAGGTCAGTAGTTCAAATTCACTAGCTCCTCTGTGGGAGAAAGATGAGGCTTTCCACATCTGTAAAAGTTGCCATCTCAGAAAGTCACAGGAGAATTCTGCCTTGTCTTTTTAAGATTATTATAAGTAGGAATTAATTTGATAGCAGTGAAGGTTTTTTTACTGTTTTAGCATTTCATATAAAGAAATCATACAAAATAAAAAGCCAACAACAACAACAAAATAAAACAGAAAACTCTGAATCTAAAAGAAAATGGAACTTAATAAACACTGTAGCAAATTTTAAATGAAGCAAAGGAAGAATAAATGATAAGTCATTAAATTGTAACCTAAATATGTCTGCATTGATTTCCTTTTGGATGCACTCTGTGTAGAGCAAGGCTATTGACACCCTTGGTGGATGGCCCAAGGGAATTCAATGGAGGCATAGTCCCTCTGGGGACTCTGAAAATGGATTTTGGCTTGTACTGTCATCCATGGCCTTTTGCAAACAAAGTGCTTAGATTTAAGTTTAACACAATTCCTTCTCTGATCTTGGAATTCCTATTTACAACCCTTGGATCCATAGTCTGCTGTGCTTTTTCCACGCAGGCTTAGCGGAAGCCTAGCTTAGATGACTGCTTGTTTAAAGACAAGCTTTGAAGACCCCAGATGGTACTCTTTCCGATAACCAGGAGCCTCTGCTTTCTTCAGCGTACTTTTCTGTAGCTTCCAGATATTCACGAGGGTCAGGACGGAGCAAGGCCAGCTCTGATGAGTAATCTTGAGAGCAGGGTGTGCAGTGACCAAAAATGGAGCCCTGGAGCAACTCACCAAACCTTTCTGAGCTTTTGTTTTCACCGCTATCAAATGTAGCTGCTACTGCTCCATGTCGATGTGTGAATTAAATACGACTTGACTTACCATCCATCTGGCACATAGCACTCGATGGATATTAGTGGACTTTGGACAGAAAAGAGAGCTCGAGCTGCACAGTGGTAAGAGCATTCAACTGCTAATCTCAAGGTTGGCAGTTCAAACCCGCCAGCCTCTCTGTGGTGAAAGGCATGGAGGGCTGTTTCCATCAAGTTCCCAGTGCTGGAGCCCTCGGGAGCAGTCCTGCTCTGTCCTCCAGGCTCGGCCTGAGTCAGAAGGACTTGACAGTAGTAGGTTTGGTAGTGACTTAGAGAAAACAAATGATACGGAGAACCTTTGTGCCTGATTATTGAGCTAAAGAAGGACAGATTGTAAAACGTGAAGAATTGGTAGTGTAGTCGTTGTAGTGACCAGAATCATTGGGTTTTATTTCTGTCTTTATGAACAAGAAAGTTTGCCCCTCAGAAAATTCTCTTATTCTTACACCTACTACTGCCAATAAAATAAATTTCTTGAAAGCATTTCTAAAATAATACCCACCCAATTCATACATTCATTAGGACAAAGTAGAACTGCCTGTTTGGGTTTCTGAGAGACTTTAACTATTTCTAGGAGTGGACAGCCTCACCTTTCTCCTGTGGAGCAGCAGGTGGGTTTGAACTGCTGACCTTATGGTTAGCACCTCAGTGTGCAACGCTCTACACCACCAGGGCACGAGTCAGAATCAACTCAAATGCAATGTGTTTGGTTTTTATTCTAATGCAGACATTATACTGAGTGTGGTTTCCAGATATTTAAATGTACCGCCGCTGCATTCTGCAGTATGAATTCAGACATTTTAATGTAACCAATCTTAAAATATGCATAAATCTAGTACGCTACGGGGCTCCAAAATTTGATTAATTACATCAGGACATGAATCAAAATCCAATGATATTAAAACGACTGAATGCTAAATTCTTATCTAATGGGAGCTCTATGCCAATACATAACCAAGAAAACAGTGTCTCAAGAAGACCTGATTTTTGGAAAGGACCAAACAAATAGAGTAAAATAAAACTGGTTCTGCAGTAAAGCAGCCTCCCTTTTATAAGCCCATATGTCTATGTCAATTAACTTTCATTACAAACTATACAAGACTGAGAACACATATGAACCAAATACAATCGATAGTACTTATTTGGTTAGTGTATGTATGAGTTAAAATAATATATAGCAAAACATTTGCCATTTCAACCCTTTTTATGTGTGTAATTTGGGGGTCTCTTTGGTTCTAAATGCAAGCAAATTTTCTGTGAGAATTAAAAATATATTTTTCTCAATATTATGGGAAATTTAATATGGACTGGGAGAGTAGAAAATGAAATTGTTAGCTTTTTTTTAGAGGTAGTAATAGCACTGTGGGTTTATATAGAAAAAAAGGAAACAAATTTAAGTTCCTAACAGTTAGAGACTATATAGAACTATTTAGGGGCGAAAATTATATGGTATCTGAAATTTGCAGTAATGCATTCTAGTAAATATTGTTTTTAATGGAGGCAGGAATGAAAATCTATTTTACAAGGTTGGTCAAATGTTGATACCGGTAATTGTTAAAGATGGATGGTGAGTACTTAGAGCTTTATTTTACAATTGGAGTATGCTTAAGAAATGTTCACATTAAAAAGCTTCAAATAACCTTAAAAATGTGTTCTTCAGGGACTTTCCAAAGATTGTTTTAAAGAATCTATTGTAATATAATTTACATCAAACATCACATGCCATGATTATATGAAGGTAGTGACGTCTCTTAGTAGCAAGCACTACAGTAAAACGCCAAGCTCACTGCATAGAGTCTATCGGTGGACCGGGGAGAACTGCCACTGTGGGTGTCCAAGACTATAGCTGCTGATGGGAGTAGTGAGTGCTATGGAGTGACGGCTGGATTCGAGCGGTAACCATTCTACCACCGGGACTCCCTTTAGGAGCCCTGATAATTCAGGTGGGAGAGCCACTCTTCTGCCAGGGCTCTCCTGTAGCTGCCCTCTCTCTGTCCTCTGCTCTTTGGCCTCCTCTTCACCATAAAAGAAGGGCAGGAGAGATAGGAGCTGCTTCAGGATCTCCAAAGATAGGGGTGGTAAGTCCTATCTGAAGATCTATAGGACTTTCTGTTTCATCATCTATCTTAATTATAACTAACTTGGAATTATAATAAGGTACAGGATTGATAGCCTCCATTTATTGTGAACATGTCCGAACTCACACCGTGAACCAACTTCCCTTCTCAGTACTATTGTGACTGATACTGCTTTCAGAAGGAAAGGAATTTGTTCTATGGGCTCCTGAAGGCCATTTTTAACCATCTGATTCTAAAATAATAGGCTACCTGAGATTAGCTTAATGAATTATCATTAGAGGTTTAGGCAAAATAGAACAATCATGTAGTAGTGTGTGCATTATGAACTAGAGATCTCACCAGCAGACCTGCAAACCAACACTGAGTTTTCTCTCTCCTTGGGGACACAGATCTGCTTGCCTCATTTCTTTCCCCGGAAAACCAATCAAGAAATTAATCTTTTAAATCATTTAGATAATTCAAGAAAAATGTATTCAAATGTACTATGTACCAACATTTGTGATGTCTCATCTTAAAATATTTAGCATTGGATGCTAAAGATAAATGCATAAACATGTATTAAATATAGTAATTTATTTCTGGTTAAAAATAGGAGAATGGACATTTCTGATTTCCTTCCAAATTCCACTAAAGTGACCACAGGCAGAACAAAGCAAAGGGGAAAGAAATAGCAGCAACAAACTGAGACACAAATGCACAACAAAGTTCAGTTCCACACTGGCAACAGGGAATGAAAAGGGGGAAAAAGCAAACACCTAATCTGTACCAAAGAATAGCCAATAGGCTCAGGAACTGGCATAAAAACAGGTCACTCTATAAAGTGGCATGAAGATGATCCTGGAGGCATGAAGACTGGTGGGAGGCAGACCGCTCCATCACCTGCCCTGATCTTAATAGTCAGCCGAAGACCCTCCCTCCCTCTGCAGAGCCTGGAGTTGAGGACAGGAGTCCAGTGACAACCAGGCTAGACAGAAAGGGTCCATGGAGGTCTCCGCAAGGAATACTGAAATCTTCACCTTCCGTCTTTCCCTCACTCCCAGAATTCTGACAGCCACACTCTCCAGGCAGGAGAAGGGAAAAGGCCGACACAGACAGATCCTGCTCTAGAGGATCTCACAGAAATATCTTGTCATCACGTATTGGGCTTCCCTGGAATATAATTCTTAATGATAAACGAACAGCCAACGATCACCACACACTTGAGAAAAGCGTGTATGATAAGGTTTTGTGTCAACGTAGCTGGGCCAGTGTTCTTGGTGGTTAGGCAGTTAACTCCTAGTAACTCCCCATAACCTGACCCAGTACGGTGCCATCACAGCCAGAAAGCTGTAAACCTCCATGACAAGACAAGAAAGGTGTAGTGAAACATCCGTACTCAGGTCAAAACTCTGTGGCCTGGTTCCAATGTAAGTGGACAATGCAGGAAAAAATATTTGCTTTGTTCATCAGGCTCATTACCTCCAAGTCTTTGGACTTGAGCCAATGGCCTGCCATCTTCCTTACTGATCCTGGGAGTTGTCAATCACTGACCATCTGACTTGCCAACCTTGTATTCATTGCTTGTGCAGCCATAGACTTGCTGACCTTAGACTCATCCTTCTCTGCAGCCACCAATGATCCTCCCCTCCTCCCTAGCCAGCTACACGAGTCAGGGCAACACTCAGCCTAACATCTGACCGTGGACTTGGAACTTGCTTCTACAATTGCATGTGTCATTTTCTTGATATGGACATATATATGTTACTGGTTTTGCATCTCCAGAGAACCTAGCCTACGACAGCATGCATATGAAAAACCGATATCCAAACAAACAACAAACAAAACTAGCTGGAGGAAACAAGGACTATGGAAGGAAATGAAATATTCTCCAAGAGATAAAAGAATATATTAGTGGAACAGGAAAAGGATATTTAAAAGAATGTGGAAATTATATACACATTAGAAAATTTGAAGGGTAAAATGAAGAAACTTTAAAAGCAACTGGATGGGGAATAGATAGAAATTAAGCCTAAAAAGTCCAACGTTTGAATAATAGAATTTCCAATAAAAGAAAACAGAGAAATGGATGGGAATAAATCATCCACAAAATAAATGACAACTTTAGTCACCAGATTAAAAGATGCTAAGTAACCAGCATAATGACAATAAGCCCAAACTGAAGCCCCTCATTCTGACATTACAGAAGACCAGAGAGAACACGATCTTCAAAGCTTCTAGAGAGAAAAATTTTTCAGTCAGAGGAAAAAGAGGGAGAATGAGATCAGACTTCTGAACAACTGCAACATCGAAAACTAAAAGAAAGTGAAGTAAATGCCTTCGAAGGTTCCATGGGAAACTTTATCCCACTTAGACTTCCGTGTCTTCAAAATTACTGTGGGGACAATTTTCCGGACATTCAATGTCTCAAATATATATTTACCTGTGCACTTTTATCAAGATATGCTTCACCCTAAAATAAAGACCTAAACCAAAAATGACAGACAGGGGATCCAGAAAACCAGAGTCAACAGAATAGAGAGAAAAGAGAGTGCTTGGGAGATGTTAGAGGGCTATTCAAGTCTGACAGGTGCACAGCAGGCTTGAAGAGCAGTCATTACCAAATGGAATTGGTCAGGCGGTTCTGGGATAGATGTCTTCTAGATGAGAAAACTGGCCAAATATTAATTTTCAGATGGAAGATTTAGATAGGTAGATACTTGGCGAAGAGCAACGAAAACTAGCAAACAAAAGCCTTTACCTCTAGAGAAAATAATGAAGCTGTGTGGGAAAGGAGAAGCAGACTTTAGAGCTCATGTGTGACTAGTCATAGTCTGTAAAGAATAAAAGTGGAAGTAACCAAGGCAGTTGCTGGTGGTTGTTGGCGAGCTGACTCTGCCTCATGGCTAGCCCGTGTGGGTGGAGTGTGAGAACTGCTCCACAGGGTTTCAAGGCTTTGTGCCTTCAAAGAAGTAGCTCATCATCCCTGCGTTCCAAGGCGACTTTGAGTTGGTCAGTACTGCCAACCTTTCAACTAGTCCATGACCACTTAACCATTTGTACGACCTAGGGACTAACCAGGACTATGCCTGAAGTATATTGGAGAGATGGTATCTTAGTTACTTAATGCTGTGATAACAAAAATATCCTATGTTGGCAGCTTTAAAGAACAGGAATTTATTGTCGCAGAGTTTGGGAGGATAGAAGTTCAAATTAGGATAGTGACTCTCTGCGAGGGTGATTCTTTGTTGGTAGCTTCAGAAGTTGTGTGGCATTCCTTTATATATTTTAAAATCCGTCTTCAGACAATATTTAACTGTGTGTCTTGTCTGCTCTTTTTATAAGATACATACCACTTCAAACTGTTTATACTTAGAACCCACCTTGTTCTAGACCTCATTAACACAAGGATAAGGTCATATTCTCATGCACAGGAATTAGAATTTCACTGTGTTTTTAGGATAGACACAATACAATCCATAATAGATGGGCAATGAGAATATATGCAGATAATGGTGTGGATGTGAAAGATCGCTAAACCCACATTTTCCAGGAAGTCAAAATCTGCTGTCTTCAACTCAGGAAGGGGCAGTAATATAAGTGTTGCTTATAGATAGAATAGGTCTAGACTGAGAAGCCACAGGTGAGGAGACTTGGTAAATAGTTGTGTGGCATGGTGCAATAGCTTTAAAGTAATAACTCTTATACATATAATTAATAAAGCAAAAATTAAATAGAAAAATATAAGTATACTACACATAATAGAGGAATAACAAAGACATATGCAGTAAATTCTAAACCAGCAGTTCTCACCCTGTGAGTCACGACCCCTTTGGGGTCTTAGGAACCAAGACACCGGTCCTCTACCTGTCTGTCTACAGGTGGGTGTGCCCACATACAGATATACCCACATACGAGTACCCAATGGGAAGACTGTTACCCATGCGACACCATGCTTCAAGACAACATTTCATTTATTTGTCATTAGAAATAAATATTGCACAAGATATAATTACATATTGTTTCTGTGATTAATCACTATGCTTTATGTTTAATTTGTAACAATGAAAATACATCCTGCATCTCAGATATTTACATTATGATTCATAACCATAGCAAAATGACAGTTATGAAGTAGCGACGAAAATAATTTTATGATGGGGGGGGGTCACCACCACATGAGGGACTGTATGAAAGGGTTGTGGCCTGAGGAAGGCTGCGAGCCACTGTTCTAAACACATGACCACCACGTGTCTGTCACTTGGGCACACCGTGGTGGCTTGTGAGCTGCTGCGATGCTGGAAGCTTCGTCACTGGAGTTTTTAAAGGCAGCAGGGTCCCGCGAGTGAATGGGTTCTAGTGGAGCTCCCAGACTAAGAACACACTGTGAAGAAGGAGTAGGCTGTCCACATCAGAGGAATTAGCCCCGGAAAACCTTATGGATGGCACCAGAACATTGCCAGAGATTGCGCCAGAAGATGGGCCCTTCAGAGCAGATGGCACCCAAAATATTGAGCAGGAGTTGCTTTCTCAAAGTCGAGTCAACCGTGGGGATGGGGATGGAGCGAAACCTGATGAAGGACTAAAGCCTTAGGACCTTCATTTGCTGACAGGGTCTGACTCCAAATGAGAAGAAATAACTGTAAGCATCTCCTTGGAATTTGGAATAATTGGAACTTGGAATGTACAAAGTATGAATTTAGGAAATTGGAAGTTAAGTATGCAATAGAACAGTTGTTAGTGAGCTGAAATAAACTGGCATTGGCCATTTCGAATCAGGAAATCATGATTTACTGTAACAGAAATCACAGATTCCAGACAAATGGCGTTGCTTTCATGTTCAAAGAGTAAATTTCAAGATCTATCTTGAAGTTCTGTCTGTGATAGGATGTCTATCTGAATACAAGGAAACCCAGTCAATACAACTATTATTCAAATTTATGCACCAGCCACTAAAGATAAGAAAGAAGTTGAAGAATTTTACCAACACCTTCAGTGTGAAATTGGTCAAACTTGCAGTCAAGATGCACTGATAATTTTTGGTGTTTGGAACACAAAAGTTGGAAACAAAGAGGTAGGAGCAGTAGTTGGAAAAAATGGCCTTGGCGGTGGAAGCTGGAGATAGAATGATAGAATCTTGCGAAATCAATGACTTCTTCATAGCAAATATACACAGAAACCGAGTAGACTATGTCTGTGGGAAAAGACAATGGAGAAGCTCAATATCAGCAGCTAAATTGAGGCCAGGGTCAACTGCAGAACACACCACCCATTGCTTGTTTGCAAGTTCAGGTTCAAGCTGAAGAAAATTAAAACAAATTCACTACAACCTGGATTATTTTCCACCTGAAAGTGCTGTGGACTGTCAAAAGAACAAACATATCTGTCTTGGTAGAAGTACAGGCAGAATGTTCCTTAGAAGCAAGGATGGAAAGACTACATCTCATGTACATTGGACATGTTACCAGGAGAAAATAGAGAGGGAGTCAAAAAGAGGAAGACCCTGCACAAGATGGACTGACACAGTGGTGGCAACAATGAGCTAGAACATAAAAACCATTGTGGGGATGGTGCCAGACTAGGTGGTGGTTGGTTGTGTTGCACATCGGGTCACTATGAGTCAGCACTAACCTGACAGCACTAACCAACAGCCAACAACAAGTAGATTAATCCCTTGGAAGACAAATTTCCATGTGTCTCATCGTTCCACATGTCTTGTAATCGGAGAAACCGACTGCCTTTGCTCTCTAGACGATCTTGTAAAAACTGCTTCAAAATGCAAAAGCCCTAGAACAGTCAAAAGTTAAAGTAGAACAAAGTTGTAAGACCAACATTTCCCAATTTCAAAACTAATCACAAACTACAGTAATCAAGGCTGTGTGGCACTGGCCCACATCTAAGCATATAGGGCAAGGAAATGGACCTGAGTGTCTAAAAGCAACCCCTCATGTTTCCGGCCAACTGATTTTTTACAAAGGTGACATGGAAAATGGTGCAGAAAATTTTGGAAAACAGTTAGGCAGTTCCTCAGAACAGCAATTGTGAAGCTGCCACGTGACTCAGCAATTCCACTCTTAGGTATATTATTGTTGTTGTTAGTGGCCATCAGGTCGATTATAATTCACGGTGACCCCACATGTGCAGAATAGAATTGCTTCATCAGGTTTCCATAGCTATGAATTTTAGGAAGCAAATCACCAGGCCTATCTTATGAATCCTTGCCTCTGGGGGTGTTCTAACCACCAGTCTCCCCGATCACACACACCACCTGCCTACACAAGAACTTTCACATAACCGTTCATAGCAGCAATATCCACAATCATCCCCAAAGTAAAAAAATCTATATGTTCATCAGGGGATGAGTGAGTAAACAATGTGGTATACTCCTCCATAAAAAGGATTAGGGGGCTGATGCGTGCTACAGCAGAGGTGAACCCTGAAAACATAATGCTAAGTGAAATAAGCCAGTTGCAAAAGACCACATATCACATGTCATTTATACTAAATGTCCGAAACAGTCAAATGAATAGACAGAGAGAGTAGTTAGTGGTTGCCAAGGCTGGAGGGTGCTTGAGGAGTGACTGCTAGTAGATATGTTATTTTGAGGATGACATTTTTCTGAAATTAGTGGTGATGGTTGTGTACTTCTATAAATAGATGTGTTAGTCTGTGGGTAGACTAGAGAAATCCACAGACACTCAGATGTGTATAAGAAAGAGGTTTATATACAAGAGCAATTGATTATTGAGAAAACATCCCAGCCCAGTCCAGATCAAGTCCGTAAGTCCAATATTAGCCCTTATGTCTGATGTCAATCTATAAAGTCCTCTTCAGGCTCACGAAACACATGCATTGACACCAAATGCAAGATCACAGGGCAATGGGTGGGAAGTCTTGTGGATCCAGTGGTGTTGTGAGCATCTCAGCGCTGGCAGGGGTTTCCACATGGTTCCTTCAGCTCTGAAACTGACTGCCTCAGGGTAGCTTCATGTAGCTTCTCCTCAGAAATGTCTCTCAGGGAGTGAGCCTTGTCAGCAGAGAGTCTCCAAGGGAGCGAGCAGAAAGAGGGAGTGCCTCCTGCCTCCAAGGAGGAAATCCAGGAGTTCCCAGAATTCTCAGGAGAAGGCCACGCCCACACAGAGGCCTCATTGGCTATCACCTCATTGACAGGCTAGACTCCACACTTTCACTGATAATCCTCTCAAATTGACAAACGATTATATATTACCACAATATACTTTTAAAAGTACTGAATTAAATATCCTTTTAAAGGGTGGATTTTTATGGTGTATAAATTATTTCGCAATGAAACTGTTATTAAACAAGGGAGTCGGGGAGTCAAAACTCTTTCCCTCTTTGCTCTCCTAAAGTAAGTAGCTTTGTGGTTGACATTATGCTGAATTGAAAATTATGTTGAATTCCTTTTGAGAGAGTGAGCCTTCTAGGGCCAGAAAGTTGGATTTCCTGAGGCAGAGAGAGAAGATAGTGGCGACAAGTGAGACCTAGTGGGAGGATTCGATTCTCTGTTCAGAAGAGCTTCAAGGAGAGAAAAAACATTGCACTATAAAGAGAAAAAAATCACCGTGACCTTGTAAGTGAAGATTTTTAAAGGTTTGACTCCTTGATGGAATGAGTCGGTGGGCCTAGGTTGTCAGGACCATAGTCTCAGGGAGTACCACAATCTACCGGCGGAGCATTGTTCACAAAGACAACATTCTACATTTTCACTTGGCTGAGGAGCCATCTAAGGTGGAACCATTGCTTTCTCCCCATCCAGAGGAAAGAAGAGTGGGGAAATCAGAAGGCATATGGATGAATGGACTCGGCAGACATCATTCTCTACCACCTTGAGGCCAGAAGAACTCAATAGTGGCCAATGGCCAACGGTCACGTTAGAAGATCCGGGATTGAATGGGTGGAAGCCATGGAGCACAACTCAAAATCATAAAAGAAACAAGCCTTACTGGTTAGATAGAGACTGGTCCTTAGTTACTCTTTTAGGTCTGGAACGGAACTCACCCCACTGCTGTACTAACCAACCAGAAAAGATCCAAAGGACAGCCCTTACTTGCCTAAGGACAATGTTCACAGGGGTGGGAAAGCAGGAGGAATGGGAAGAGGAAACTCAGGGAGGAAGTGGGGTAAGCAGCGGTGCATCCAGGGGATGGCCATGGATGAGTTAAACCTATTAAATATATCCTCTGTTATAAAGGCATTTAACTTGAAATGAAATGTGGAAAGATAACAGGAAAATATATGGAAATGAAATCCCAGCTCTCTAATAATCCATGTGTCGAAAAGGAAGTATCTCAAGGGCAATTAGAATTTATTTTCAGCTGACAATCAAATTAGAGTACATAAAATTTGTGGGGTGCACCTAAACCAATGCTTGGAGGCAATGTATAGCATGAGACACGAGTGGACATTTTAAAGGAAGGAAGTGTCAGCAGTCTGAGCTTCTACTTTCAAAATCTAAAGGTGGGTGGGGGAAGAACCCAGAGAAATAGAAGGTGGGTACACTTCTGATGGTGGGGAAACCCGGTGGGGCAACCTTCCATTGGGAAAAATGCTTCTCATTACTTATGTAGACCCCCCCCCCAGAGGAGATTGATGTTGTGTTCCTAATTGGGCACTTTTGATCTAGATTCTGTCCAGCCCTTAGTGACCGGGAACACGTGCAGTAGACAACCAGGATTTCAGATTCTGGTGTGTTCGAGGTGAATGGCAGCCTCCGTAGCCCACTCCAGAAGCTTCCTATTTGGACACCCTACTAAGTGAATTGGACTTTACCTTAACCTCATCGATAGCAGATTAAGGAACTGAAAGGCCCCCTGGCACTTAAGGCTGAAATGCCCGAGTGGGAGGAGAAGCAGTAACGGCTATCCCAAGGCTGTGGATTTGGAAGTCGTTGGACTCTGGCTTGGGTTGCTTGCTTTGAGGGTCCCCAATGAATGGTGGGTTGGGACTACCATCCATTTGCAATTTTCGGGCTCTTTTTGCCTTTTTTTTTTTGACCTGTCTTAGTCTACTAGGTATGGTTCTCCATTATTCATTTGAATAATGAATGAGAATTATTCAAAGATTTCCCCTATCTCCAACCCTGACTGTTAGCATAATGTCCAGTCACTTGAGTATTTGATTTTTACAGATCCACAATCTATGTACTTTGTTCTATAAAGCTTGTCCTATCCATGCATACATTTCTTTTCTCAACAGTATTTGAAATTCTATTACATTGAGTAACTGCCAACGGTATTTGAAATCCTGTTACATTGACTAACTGAATGATACAGTCAGTGGAATTATCATATGCCCCGTGGGGATGAGTAAAATATTCTCCAATTAAATGATAATGATGTCTCTTAAGTGGACCCGGGACATATATAAACCCTGGGTGTGTGAAGGGTTTTGAGCTCTCCCTTAATTGCAGCCCCAATCTCTGAACAGTTTGTTCTTGTGGTGTAGCTCTACACAATGCTTGCTTCATGAAGAGATCAGAGAAGACATGGGTGTTACAGTAAAAAGTGAAGAAATCAGATGGTGCCTGGCTAATCTAGGAATATTCATTGTATGATTTATTATTTACTCATATACTTATTAGTTCACTAAATAGGAAAAATATTTGCCAATTCCTTAAAAAGTTAAACATATAATTATCATAACAGATGCCAGATGCCATCAAGTTGCCTCTGAGTCATGGCAATTCTGTGTGCATCAGAGAAGAACCAAGCGCCTACGGTTTTCAGTGGTTAATTTATTTTTCGATAGTGAAGCAACTAGCAGACTTTTCTTCTGAAGTGCCACAAGGGACACTGAGCTGTCAAACCTTTGTACCAGGAGCGGAGCATGTTAACTTAGGCACCACCTAGAAATTGAAAATGGAAGTGATAGTGATAGTGATAGTGATAGTGATAGTGATTGCACAACACAGTGAATGTAATTACAGTTACTGAATCAGAGAGTTGAAAATAGATGTTCTGTTATGTAGATTCTACAAAATTAATAAAGGAGAAAGAAAGCGATGATCCATTTGGATATCAAGACACAAAGACCGTACCACAAAACAAGACACGCCTGGGGTCCGCCAGACCGACGGTGCACTGAAGGGCTTTGCATTCAGAGGGAGCCTGGCCCTGCTAACATCTTCATTTCCCACTTCCAGCTTGAAAATAAACCCCTGCTGTTTGTGGTTGTTTGTTATAGTAGCCCTAGGACACGAATGTAGATCTACCAGCACTGACCTCACAGGGCAAGCGAAGGTCTAAAAGGGCAAAACAGTGTTTACCAGGTACCCGATCCTCAGCATCTGAATCTGAATAAAATCTTTTGAAAATATCTTAAAGGATGGCTCACCTTACTGGAAATTCACCACTAGGAGTTTGTCATTGAGTTTGGTCAGCATACTCTAGCTGCCTTCATAGATTGAATTTTGTCTCTGAAAAGTGTGTGTTCTCTTGGGTGGGCCGTGGTTCTCAGTATTTTGGCAGAAAGTATGTAGGGAGGAAATTTGGCAATTATGCGATGAGGTGATCACCCCTAGGATGTGATATGGTCAGCGAATCAGCTGTGAGGGGGTTTAGGATGGGGAGGGACCTGGTTACCATCGAGAAAGTCCAGAAGCTGAGTGTGCACTTCAGATCACGAGCGCCTGTGTTGAGAACTCCCTAGACCCAGGGGGTGATCGAACCCAACATGCATAGAGATATCCAAGGGAACCCGAACCCAAATGTTTAAAAGAGACAAAGAACTTCCTTCAAAATTGTGAGTCAGCAGAAGCAACACTTGCCAACAGAGACAGAGCTGTCTGCTAAAGTTTAACGTCTACCTTTCTAAACTAGGAGAGAACGCGTCTATTCGTTAAAGCCGTCCATTTGTGGTCCCTTGCTATAGCACCGCTAGAGAACAGGGACAATTTCTGTGAATGAAAATGGGTGAGTGGATGAATGAATAAGGTGGAAAAGGACATAACGGAGGAGAAGCAGAAACGAATTTCTTTGTATCATGTCACTAACGCACTTGATTCAGTTCTGTACAGTTGTTCTCATTCCAGAGGCAGAGCATTTTGAAGTTAATGAAAGTTAAATTTCTGAACTTTCATTCTGGTAGCTTTACATGGTTAAAAAGGGCGTAAACCGCAGCCTGGGAAGTTCTATACAAGAAAGAAAGCTTATACAAGATCCTGCCTACAATATAGACTGACGCTTAAAATAGCCATGCCCTCAGGGAAAATGAGGCAGAAGTGGCAGTATTCGTATGCTCTTACAGGCCAGCCCTCACCCGAATAGCCCAGGAATACTTAGAGACAAGCGATCTACACAGATCATGCGCACGGTTACCTGAGAGCCCAAATGAAAACTCCCCTCTGAATATTCCTTAGTCCCAGGCATTTTTACTCAAAATAATTTTCAGATGTAATGACCAACCAGGCACACAAGGAAATAAGGTAAAGTGAATAACAGGCAACAGAAACCTGAAATAAACAAACAAATAGACTCGCAAAGACTATTGGATGATCAGACAGATTATGATCATTATGATTCCTAAATAAAAGGTCAACGTGAGAGTATATACAACAAATGTGAAAACAAAACCCGTGGTGAAAATAGATTTAAAAATAACCAAACAGAACGTCTAGACTTTAACCAAAGGAAAGAACTATGTAGAAGGGTTTAGCAGCAGACTATACACCATCAGAGAGGCAATTCGTCCACTGGAAAGTAAATCAACGTTATCTAGAATGTTTTTAAAGAATTGAACATTTAGAATATGCAGAAGAGAAAGTAAAAGACATAAAGGGCATAATGAGAAGTCCTAACCTGTTTATCAGAGTCCCAGAAAAATGTGATAGGTTGCAATTAGAATAATATTCGAAAGAGTACATAGATAAAGATAGTCGCTATTTGGTGAGACTGTTCATTCATAGAATCAAGATACCCAAACAGAGTAGCTTAAAAGAAATCTTCAGTATTTCAGTGTACTGAAGCAGCAGAAAACCAAAAGCAAAGAGATAAGTCATAAACATCAGCTATAAGGGAAAAAAGATTAACTTCAAAGGAGCAGCTGTTAAGCTAATCGCAGACGGCTCAGAAACCAGATTATGCAATGTTATCTTTGTTGTGCTAAAAAAATAATGTAACTGCCATCCTAGAATTGTATCCAGTAAGAAATCTTTCAAGAAATAGAGATGGAAAGGAACCTTTCAGAGAAGTAAAAACTGAAAGGCTTTGTCCTAAAAAAGCCTTCCCTAAAGAAAGGAAAGAATGAAAAGGCTAAGACGCAAGAAAGAAGTGCAAAATATGTGCGAACACGGACTGTATAAAGCAATACCAATGTTATATGGAGTTAAAACTCTTCATGTAATTAAAATGTATCACAAAACTACGTAATAAGTTGGGGAGGGGAATAAGTCAAATCAAACTGTTTGAAGGCTCTCCTAAAGGAGGGTCAAGATCCAGCTTTTCTTTCCATGGTGATAAGTTAAATCCGCCTCTTTTAATTCCTAAAATAACCTCTGGGGGAGGCTGAGTTTTCTAAAGAAACCAAAGCAGAGTTACTGATGTTTGTATGGTACAATTCTATCAAGGAAGCGGCCCGCGCAGCGGTAGAGTGGCAGACCCTGTCCAGCTTGAGTCTGTGGGTCAGATTCCCTTTGGTTCACTCAGCTGCTCGCATGGGGGACCAGAAAGCTGGAAGGTGAACCAGAAGGCAAGCAGACAGAACAGGAGGTGGGAAGACCACCAGCCAGTAGAGGCAAAATCAACTGCATCCAAGGCAGGCAGCATGTCAGGCCACTGACAGCTCCTAGGGTCAGCAGGCCACATGATAGGGTGCTGGCCCCAAGTCCCAGGACCAAGATGCAGGATCCAGGTCAGTAGGAAGAAGAAGGAGTCAGTGCGCTACAGTGTCTATATATCGATATGTAATAGGCCACACACCCAAAGAGACATCGTCAGGCTGTGACCTGCACCTTATAGAAGAGGTCTTGAGGGGGGAGCGGGGAGGGAGGGGAAAAAAGAGGACTTGATGCAAATGGCTTAAGTGGAGAGCAAATACTTTGAAAATGATTAGGGCAAAGCATGTACAGATGTGCTTTCTACAATTGATGTATATATGGACTGTGATAAGAATTGTATGAGTCCCTAATAAAATGTTAATAAAAAATAAATTAAAAAAGAAAATCAAAGCAGTTAAATACAGGTTATATTTAAAAAACAAACAAAAAAGATTTATAGATGAATTGGTCTGGATGGGATACTTTTCATATATAATTATTTGTTGATAAAAGCTCTTTTTATACACACATGAGTGTCACTCACTGGATTTGTTTCTCTAGTTAACCTGGCTTAACATGTAATGTGACTTGGATCTAGAATAAAACAGAGAATACCAGAAAAAAAAAAAGAGCTCTAACTGTCACACCACTGAGGATCCTGGCCCAGCCAAGTGGACACAAAATCACTTTCACAACCACCAAAGGAATGAAAATTAGTTGTGTGCGTTCTGGATCAGTAGAGGGAAAAAGGTGGAACAATAAAAAACTTCAATCCCAAAGGCAGCCATACAAGAAAAAAGAAAGGAAAGAAGGTGACACAGGCAAATCACAAAACAAGATGGTCTATTCACTATGAGTCAATATTAACTTGATGGCAGTCAGGTGTGTGGTTTTCTAGTTTTGTTTTTTTGAGATTTAAGCCAAAATAAATCAGTTTTTGCATTTCATGTAAACAGACCAAGTATTTTAGGGGAAAGGCAAATGTTACAATTTTTTTTGTATTTTTTAAAATTTATTTTAACAACTTATTGGGGTTGATACAATTCTTTTCACAGTTCATACATATACATACATCAATTGTATAAAGCACATCTGTACAGTCTTTGCCCTAATCATTTTTTTTCTCTTTTCTTCTTTTACATTTTATTAGGGACTCATACAACTCTTACCACAATCCATACATATACATACCTCAATTGTATAAAGCACATCCATACATTCCCTGCCCCAATCATTCTCAAGGCATTTGCTCTCCACTTAAGCCCCTTGCATCAGGTCCTCTTTTTTTTCCCCCCTCCCTCCCCATTCCCCCTCCCTCATATGCCCTTGGTAATTTATACATCGTTATTTTGTCGTATCTTGCCCTATCCAGAGTCTCCCTTCCCCCCTTCTCTGCTGTCCCTCTCCCAGGGAAGAGGTCACATGTGGATCCTTGTAATCAGTTCCCCCTTTCCAACCCACTCACCCTTCACTCTCCCAGCATCGTCCCTCACACCCTTGGTCCTGAAGGTATCATCCACCCTGGATTCCCTGTACCTCCAATCCTCATATGTACCAGTATACAGCCTCTGTCCTATCCAGCCCTGCAAGGTAGAATTCGGATCATGGTAGTTGGGGGGAGGAAGCATCCAGGATCTGGGGGAAAGCTGTGTTCTTCATCGATACTACCTCACACCCTAATTAACCCATCTCCTCTCCTAAACCCCTCTATGAGGGGATCTCCATTGGTCGACACTTGGGTCTTGGGTCTCCACTCTGCACTTCCCCCTTCATTTAATATGATATATATATATACATATATACACATACATATATACATATACACATACATACACACACTTATATCTTTTTTTTTTTTGCATGATGCCTTATACCTGGTCCCTTGGGCACCTCGTGATCGCACTGGCCGGTGTGCTTCTTCCATGTGGGCTTATTTGCTTCTGAGCTAGATGGCCGCTTGTTCACCTTCAAGCCTTTAAGACCCCAGACACTATCTCTTTTGATAGCCGGGCACCATCAGCTTTCTTCACCACATTTGCTTATGCACACATTTGTCTTCAGCGATCCTATCATGGAGGTGTGCAGTCAATGATATGATTTTTTGTTCTTTGATGCCTGGTAACTGATCCCTTTGGGACTACTCGATCACACAGGCTGGTGTGTTCTTCCATGTGGACTTTGTTGCTTCTGAGCTAGATGGCCGCTTGTTTATCTTCAAGCCTTTAAGACCCCAGTCACTATCTCTTTTGATAGCCGGGCACCATCAGCTTTCTTCACCACATTTACTTGTTCACCACTTTGGCTCCAGCCGTTGTGTCGGGAGAGTGAGCATCATAGAGTTCCAATTTAATAAAAGAAGGTATTCATGCATTGAGGGAGTGTTTGAGTAGAGGCCCAAGGTCCTTCCGCCACCTTAATACTTGACCTATAAATATAGACACATAGATCTATTTCCCCATCCTCCTATATATATTTGCATGTACATGTCTTTGTCTAGACCTCTATGAATGCCCTTTGACTCCTAGCTCTTTCCTCCATCTCCCTTGACTTTCCTCCTGCCCTACTACCATGCTTCATCGCCACCTGGGCTAGAGTATACCTCTTCTCTAAGCAACCTTACCCTTGATCATTTCCCACCAGGCCTGCCACTCCCCCTTCTCTACCATTTGGGGTCCCATGTTTTTCCCTTGTCCCTGGGTTTGTTAACACCACTTCCTTACCCCCCCTACCCCCCCACCCCAAATCCCCCCAGAACTGTTGGTCCTGTTGTTTTTCCTCCAGATAGTTCATCCAGCCTGTCCTATTCAGACAGACCTGTGAAGTCACTAACATGCACGAAAACTAGACAGAGGAAAACAAAGCAACAGTATACAACCAGACAACAAAACAACAAAAACAAACCACTGACAAAGAACAGAACAAAACAGTTCACAAGAGAAAAGCTTGTAGTTAGTTCAGGGATCGTTTGCTGGCCCTTAGGAGCGTTTTCCAGTCCATTCTGTTGGGGCACCACGCCCTGGCCCCAAAGTCCACTTTCAGCATTCCCTGGGGACCTTGCCACTCCATTCCCTTGCTGTTCCGCTGCACTCCCCCAGTGATTTGCCTCGGTGTGGTGGGATCAAGTCAGGTGCAATTCCCACACTGTGTCTCCGGTGCTGTCCCCTGTATCGCCCTTAGTCACTGAGGGGCATCATGTCTCATAGTGGGGCCAGCCATGTTGTTGTCTCTGTGGACTGGCTGCTCTACTCAGGAACATCATCATCACGGCCTGGTGGGCCAGACTGTCCTCCACTCTCTCCTCCTGCCCCTTCATCTGCTCCCGTGTGCTCTGATCAAATATGTCCATCTCCCATAGCTGCAGAGTCAATGTCGTCCTTTGGAACAAATTCTTTTCGGGGAGGGGCAGGAATCCACTTAATTTATGGTGCTGGGGCCAGCCTCCCAGACCTCTCCACCGGTTCCCTCCTCCACGCCGGGATATTGCATTCACACCTTGCGACACTGGGTTGAAGTCTGGTCCCACTTTCCCTGTGGAGATATAAACAATACCCTCCCCTTGGGTGGATTAATGCCCCATGACCACAATTTTTTAATAGTACTTTGTGCTACTTAAAATATTAACCAAAATAATCCTGATGTAGTTGTATTTATATCTTACTAGTAAGAGAGCCACTTCATTTGCTGTATCAGGAGGATATAATTTTTCAATCATATGTACCTAATAACACTAATTTAAAGCATGTATGTAAAAATGGGCATAACTAAAGGGGGACAAATTTAAATCCTTAATCTTTTTTAATTAATCATTTTATTGGGGGCTCTTACAAATCTTATAACAATCCATCATTCAATAGTATTCAGTACACTTGTACATATGTTACCATCAACATTTCCAAAATAATTTCTTTCTACTTGAGTCCTTGGTAACAATAAATCCATAATCCTAATGTGTTAGTTTAACACAATTTTCTGAAGAATCCACACACGAACTCTACAAAAATCAGTAAGTATGTAGAAGAGTGGGGAGCATGACCTAATGACCATGTATGGAGCACTACACCCACCAACCACAGGAAATATACTCCTTACAGACACACATGAACTGTTTCAAAACTTGACTTTCATCTATCAGGAACGGTCTGGGCACACTTACAAATGTTTTCTCCTTTTATTAACATAAAATTGTAAAATGGGCGTGTAGGCTGGAGAGCATCCATTTTACCGTCCACATCCATTCTTTCCCTGCCTTGTGTGTTTGTGCCCTTCGGGGCAGACATGTGTGAGCCGCATTCCTGAGTTTGCTTCCTCTTTGACTTCTCGTTGAATTTACTCAGTGGAGGATAAAAACATGAAATTGATAAGTGAAAGGAGAGTAGAATCAGGGTATTTATCTTTACTGTCCTTCTCTGCTGGATTGCCCAAAATGACTGTATCTCTCTTCCTGTACTAAGTCTGCTTTTGTCAGTGACCCAGTTAGGAAGTGGGAAAAAGACATGAGCAGAGAGTTCACCAAAAATGATGTACAAATGGCTAACAAACGCATGAAAAAAAAAAAACAGTTCACAATCACTAACCATCCAGGGGATGTAAATGAAAACCACATTGAGATACCACCTTATACCCACAGTGCTTTGTGGGGATATCCAGCTTTCCACAGATGGGCTTTGGGTCTCCACTCCAACCCCTGTCTTATACATTGATATAAATTGTTTGTTTTGGCTCTTTTGATACCAGGTTGAGTCAACAACTCATGATCACACAGGCTGGTGTGCTTCTTCCATGGGGGCTTATTTGCTTCATTACTAGATGGCTGCTTGTTTAACTTCAAGCCTTTAAGACCCCAGACCTTGTATCTTTTGATAGGTAGACACTATCCACGTTTTTTACCCCATTTGCTTATGCACCCATTTTGTCTTCAGTGATCGTATTGAGAAAGTGAATATCAAAGAGTGCCAGGTTATTAGAACAAAGTGTTCTTGTGTTTAGGGAGGCCTTGAGTAGAGGCTCAAAATCTGTCTGCTATCTTAATACTTCTCATATAAATATATGCACATTGGCCTCTATCCCTTTCATTATAAATTAATATATTTATATGTATACATGCCTATAGCTATACCTCCATAAATAGCTTCTGTTCCCCACTTCTTTCCTTGATTGTCTTTCACCTTTTTCCTGTCTCACTAGCATGCTTGCCCTGCATTTAGGTCTTAGTAATTCCTCTTGGATACATTACACTTGATCAAACACCACCAGGACTCCTCACCATCATTTTTAGATCTATTGTTCCTTATCCCTGAGTTCGTTGGCTCCATGCTCACCCTTCCCACCCCATCCTCTTCCATGACCCCTGGGACCTCTTATCCCATTGTTTTCTCCTTGACATTGTTTGTCCTGTATATCTTTTTTAGAAAGACACAGGGTGAAAGAAAACAAAAAAATCCAATAAATAGTTCCATGTCTGTCTGCTGACCCTTATGAGTGTTTTCCAGTTAAGCCCTAGCTCCTGACTCAGAAGTCTATTTTCAGGATTCTTCTGGGACTTGGTTACTTAGCTCCCCTTGCTGCCTTGTTGCACCCCCTTGGCATTTCACTCTGCTGTGCACGAGGTAGATCAGGCACATTTTACACACAATGTCTCCAGTGCTCTCCCCTGTGGTGCTATGGGTCAGTGAGGGAACGTCATGTCTAGTGGTGGGGCCAGATCTACAGTCCTCTCTGTCCATTGGCTGCTCCAAGCTGGGATGTTGCCTCCAGGAATTGGTGTGCCATGTGGTCCACCTTCTCTCTTTTCCTCTTATTTTGCACCCGTGTGGTCTGGACAGACCTGCGACTCTCCCCTGGCTGTATCTTCAGTGCTGTCCTCTGTATTACATTCTTCTGGGGAGGGGATCAACACAGCTCAGCTTGGGCCTCGCCCCACCATCCTCTCTGTTAGTTTGCTGCTCCATGCCAGTATGTTGGTGCTCTGGATGGGTTCTGTTCCCTCTCTCCCTTTCCTGTGGAGACAAACAATACTTTCCTTAAGGGGGTCGAGTGGGGGGGCAGTTGGGATTCAGTCTTGCCTTCTTTTCCGTCTGAAGCAATGTTGTCTTGGTAATTGTTTTCAGCGTGTAGACTTCTGGATGGAGTTGCGCTGTATGGCAGTCTCCTGCTTGTGCTTGGTGGATGTTGATCTTCTGACCCCTGTGAGTCAGAAAGGATTTTCCTCAGGGTTGGGTGTCTTAGGGTATATTCTTTGAGTTTTTCCTTGTTTGGGAAGACTCTTACTCGACCGTCTTTCTTAATAGATAATTTGGCAGGGGAGAGGATTCTCAGGTTGGCGTCTTTTTCTTTCAATGTTTGGAAGATGTTATTCCACTTTCTCCGCCTCCTCATGGTATCTGCTGATAGGTCTGAGCATATTCTTACCTGAGGATATTGTATGTGATTGGGTTTTTTTCTCTTGCTGATCTTAAAGTTTTCTCTTTTTCCTTAAAGTTGGATAATTGAACTGTTCTGTGTCTTGGTAGGTTCTTCCTGGGGTTTAATTTAATTAGTGTCCTCTCTGCTTCCTGTATGAATGACTAATTCTCATTCATTAAGGTTGGGAAATTTGCCTCCAGGAATTCCCTCGCTAATTTAGGTTAACTTCTTCATTGTGTCTTGATTTAGTAGACCAATTATTCAAATATTGTTCCTATTCATAGCATTTGTCACTGTTCTCAGGTTTTCTTCCACCTCTTTGATTATCTTGTTTCCCATTTGTTGAAACTGTCTGATTTTTCTCAAGATTGCTGGTATGATTCTCTGCCTCTTCTAGTCTGTTGGCAAGGTCTGTGATGTTGTGTTTTGTTTCTATTACCTCACCCATTGATTCCTGTAATTCCTATTGGTGCGTGGAATTCATCCCCTCTATCACGGATTTATCTTCTCTATGGCTGTATCCTTATTCTGTGTCGCTTCCTTCATATCCTGTATTACTCAAAGCAGCATTCTGAAGATTTCTTTTTGTCGCAGATTAATGTCTGTTTCTTCTATGAGCATCTTTAGTTTAGGATTTCTTCCACTGTTGCATTTTGTTTTTCTTGTTTTCTCATTGAGGGTGTTGAAGTATGTTGTTGTCTGCATGTCTTTTTGAAAGAACTGGGTGCTATGTTCCTGGGAGACCGAGTGGCCCTGAGCTCTTTCTCTGTGTGACTGATAAGTGTGGATTCTGGGACCACCTGTGGCCTACTATTGTGGTGGGTCGGGCTGTTGTGTATGGACCAGGTTTGGACAGGCCAGCAGTACAGGTGCAGGCATTGTCTGTACTGTCTGGCCACACTTTCCAACCTTTTAAAAACTCTCTGTGGAGCCCAAAACTGGTAGAGCCAGTTTTTGGCTTTTGCTGTGGCTATTAGAACCTGTTGGCTTTTCTTGATTTGTTATGTTGAAAGTCTAGGTTGTGCTCTGGGGTGTGGAGTTCTGGCTGCCTTGTTATGTTAATGCTATTCTAGTGGATAGAGTTCTAGTGGCTTCCATTCAAAGTACACAAAGGAACACAGCCTAGAATTGAAAGTGCTTAAATTTTATTTTTTCTTTCCCTTTTTATAATAGGCTTATAGGGGTGGCCTGGTATCAGGACAGTGCCATGCTGTCCCCCAGGGAAGGGGGCACCAGAGTATCAGAGTGGGTTTGAGGCTGACTGGACCTGAATCCTCCCCTGGCTGCAGTCCTTTGTCATTCCTGTGCTGCACAACATTGCAGATTATGCTCTGGGGAACTGGGTAAATATCCCAGCAGCTCTTTAATTGCTGCAAATTAGTGTCTAATTATCTAAGGTTACCCACACTTGAAGTTGTGGAACTGGGAAGAGGGGATGGCTGATGTGGTCACTCCATTCCTGGCTGGGTAGGGGAGCTGCAAAGCCCAAGACTGCAGGAGTAGGGAAGACAGCAGAGAGGAAAAGTTCTCGGTGTGAGATCTTGTGGCTAGTTCTCGGAGGTTCTCCATGAACCTGGGGTTCTGACTACTTTTAGACAGTATCCTGGGGAAATTATTGCTCCCTGCAAGACTTGGTTCTTGGGTGCAGGATGGGGTAGTGGACACTGTCCTGTTGGATCTGGTGAGGGGTTAGTGGAGCCCATGGGAAAATACAGTGAACTTGGAGCACTTCAACAAGTTCTTGACTCACTTCATGAGTGAAAATCGCAGGGGGCAGTCTGAACCAGACCCCAGTACACTGAATCTATTTTTAGTACCAGTCTCCCAGTATTAATCTCCATAGCTCTTAATTTTATAGTCTGACAACAGGAGTGCCAGGTAGGTAATTCTACCTGGATGCCATCTTGACTCCCTTCCATAATGCCTTTTGAAGAAATTATTCAATACAGTGATGATGACCTTTGGATTTAAAACCTCATGGTATTTTGTGTCTCTCTCTTTTTTTCTGTTTTCCAGATCGCCATGAGATTATCTCCAAAGAAATATTGGAGCTAGACCCATGGGAAAACCAGTGGAATGTTGTAGCCATTAATGTCCTCATGCATGATAGCTATGATGTCTGTCTGGTGGCCAGGATGAATCCCCGAGACCTCATCCCTCCACCTTCAGACTTGGTAGAAGAAGACAATAAGCACTGATACAATGTGGCTGTTGTGTCTGTAAACAAGGCTCTTGGCATGGAGAGAGCCCACAGGCACTATCAGTCATGCTGGAAATGAGGATTGCATGCCTAGTTGCCCATGCACAAAGCAGAGTGTCCTGGACACCATGAACAAGAATGGCAGCATCCCTCCCCAAGGACCCCTCAAATTGATAAAGTAGATAGGACACTGTAAGACATAATGTGATGCTAATTAAGAGAGGAAGACAGTGTAAATGCCATAGGAGTGGAAGGAGATAGACGAATATCGCCCTGCTGGTAGATTCAAGGACAGTATTGCCAAGAAGGAGGCCTTGTATCAGGGCCACAAAGGACAGGAATAGCGCTACCATGGTACAGCTAACGATAAGGTCCTTGAAACAGTTGAGCAAAGGCCTAAGACGGGAAAGTTCCATGACTACTTGGCGTATCCAAACCAGCCAGGTTGCTTAGGGATAGAGTTTACTACTAAGACCAGAAAAAGAGGTAGTAGCCAAAGATCAAACAGCTGGAGGACTGAATAATTTGAATCTGGTTTTTGAGCAAAGACATTACTATAAAATAATGATGTTAAAGGAAAGTAGACTTCTGTTTGTATTCTCTTCTGGCTTTAGCCTTTTAAATATTGCTTATTTTTACGCAGAATATCCTTCCACTGTGCAACATTCAATCAGCAGTGTGGCTAGCAGTGGACTACAAGTCCACAGCAGCTGTGGTGCTTCAGCCAAACCAAAGTGAGCAGAGCAATTTAACCCTGAGCTGAGCCCATGCCACAGAACCAAGATAAAGGATTCTACAGTTCTACCCACTCTGGGATGCTTGGACTGGGCTTACCCAGACTGCCTTTCCTTGAGCTGTCACTCTTTTCTGCAGGCTGTCCCTTCTTGGCAGTGGAGAAGAGGCAGCAAAGTTATATGGGCTACCTGCTGCCTTCTTGTACAGCCCTGGTGTTATCTTCTCCACTGACAGAAGGCAGCAGTGGAATTATCTTCAGCCCAAAACAGCACAACTAGGAAACAGCCTGGATCTGTTTGAGGGGATACATTTAAATAACACATGAGAAATCCATCCAGTTTACTTACCACCTGTACTTCTGGAAGCACAGTAAATTCAGTGTATTTTGGTTACTGTTCTTCTGAACATTTTCCAAAAAAAAAAGGTTCACATTGCATCAGGTTCTCTTATAACAGTGGTTCTCAACCTGTGGGTCGCAACCTCTTTGGGGATCAGCTGACCCTTTCACAGGGGTCGCCTAAGACCATCGGAAAACACATATTTCCGATAATACCCGAGACACCACTCCTCTCTCCGTCTTCAGGTGGGTCCGCCCACATTCAGGTATGAGTACCCCGCATGAAGACTGTTACCCATGCTACACCATGCTTCAAGACAACATTTCACTTATTTGTCATTAGAAATAAATATTTCACAATATAGAATTACATGTTGTTTTTGTGATTAATCACTGTGTTTTAATTGTGTTCCATTTGTAACAATTAAAATACATCCTGCTTATCAGATATTTACATGACAATTCATAACAGTAGCAAAATGACAGTTATGAAGTAGAAACTAAAGTAATTTTATGGTGGGGAGACACCACAACATGAGAAACTGTATTAAAGGGTCACGGCGTGAGGAAGGTAGAGAACCACTGTCCTATAAGCATCACCAAACCATATTCTGTCAAGCTGACTCCTCCTCATGGTGCTGAGGTGTGTCAGAGAAGAGTTGCGTTCCGCTGGGTTTCTATGGCGATTACCTTGTAGAAGCAGATGGCCAGGCTTTCCTTCCGAGGCCACTCAGCATAGAGTCAAACTATTAACCTTTATGATTAGCAGCAAGCACTTAGCTATTTGTGCCGCCCAGGGACTCCATTTTTAAAAAGTCTAAGTAGCCAGAAAGGCTCTAGATTTTTCCAGGAAGAGACATACTCTTTATCAAGATAGCTCTTTGGTGAACAGGTAAATGTGACCCTGGGCATCCTCAAGCCCATGTCCCAGGTCTCAGCTGCTAGTGCAAGCAGCAGAAGCGGGTCCAATGGACAATTGAACCACTTGGGAATCTGCTTCTGTTCCCTGGAGCCAAGGCCATAAGACCCGAGTGAGCCAAGGTCATTGTCCTAGTGTGCCATCTCCAAATAGGCTAAACTCAGGGAGAGCAGAAGCCACACCAGTCTCCTCGGAGTTGTTCCCCAAGTGTTCCAGGTACTTGCACAGGATGCGCCTGCGGGTGGTCTGTGTGGGGCGGTGTTGCTAAGCCAGAGGTCTTGGTCTTTAACTGTGTCTAGGTTAAAGACCTAGAATCAAAATAAGCAGATACAATTATTTCCCCAACAGTGGGGTCATGAATGGGGACGAGGAGCTGCTTACTGCAAAGAGAACCATTCCACCCGAGGAACTTTGTCAGTTGCTGGACATCATGGCAGAGAAGAGCACCGTAGGATTTCCGCTTATGAGGTCTTCTGAAAAGAACACCGGTACTGTCCTTAAACTACTTGAGCATTCTAGATGCTGCCCCAGTTTTCTCAGCCAAAGAGGCCTGGCCAGTGTACCCCGATACATCTTTTAAATAGGGTGGTTTCAAGATCTGGTTCAAGTTGCAGTTCTGCTACTCTACTAACAATGTTTTCTTAGACAAGACAGCTTTCTAAAGTCTTACTTTCCTCATAGCAAAATCTGAAGAAAAAGTCTACATACTTTATAGGGTTGGTGTGAGGACTGAAAGAGAGAGTTCTAAGCAAAAAACCCATTAAATGATAAGATAGGAAACATCACTTAACTGCCATTGTGGTCATTATTATGATCTTTATCATTGTGATCAGCATTGTTCCCAAAGCAAAATACCTCAAATATAACTTCGTACTGTCATTGAGTCTCTGAGATTGTAGGGCAAGATGTGATACCGTTTAAGAGAGTTCTTAATTTCCCAGAACCCGCTGGGCTCTCTTGGCATACTGGGAAGTAGTGGGCAGCTCAGGACTGATGAATGTGCTGGGCTTTGCTGGGCGCTAAGGTGTGTGTGTGCAGGCTCCCTGAGACAGACCCTTGGGAGCAGCACAGCAGGGGCACCCGAGGCTTGTACTGGGTGAGACTGGCGCCCTCTCGGAATCTTGACTCCTGTCTAATGTGGACTCTCTTCTGGGAATTGTCAGACTGGAGGTACTGAAGCGTGTTAGGGTTGGTAGGGGAAGGTTGAGGGCCTTGGCCTGGCTGATTGAAGACTTTGTAACTAATTTCTCAAACTTGTATGGAAGCCCCGGGATCCAAATAGATGCTTCAACATCTCAAATGTCTGGTCTTAAGATTGGATATGATAGATGACTTGCCTAGTTTGGTGCTTATTTTGGGTACTCCTGTGTGGCCTGCATATTTGTAATGAAAAACAAGTAGACCTGCCCTCCTGTTCATGGATATTGCTGGAAAGTCAGCTGTGAAGCAGAGTGTCCTTGCCACTCCTCTTCATTGTAATCGGACACTGTCCTGATGTGGCATGGAGGCTTCTTAGAAAGCTCCCGCCATTTGCCAGTTCTTATCTCTGTGAAACAGGATTGCCTGAAACGGAGCCCCAAAGCATCAGAGGGAAATCCTTTGGCTGCCAAGGCCGACATAAGGCTGCAGCTGTCCACCGGAGCCCTGGCTTTGGTTTCTGTGTTCATCAAGACAGCTTATTGTTCTCTCGGATTGCTTCTTAATGAGAAAATGCTTCCTATTTTAACTTATAGAGTAAAAGTTGAACTAATAAAATCCTGCTTTCATTTGGTTGTTCATAATGCAATTCGATGTGACGGTCCCGTGAGAAAGGGGGCTCCTGCACCTACAGGATTGTGTCCCCATAGTGGCACAGCCACCGTAGGGGTCAGAGAGAGGCCAGAGACAGGAGCATGTTGGCAGGTGAGGGTCAGTGGTGGTCCTATCTCTGAAGTGGCGGAAGCCCAGAGAATGTCGAGAAAAGCAAGGCTGTTCCCCCCAGCCCATTGGAGATGATTATCGTAAGAATGGCAGTGGAGCCTGCAGGGACTCTGGGTTTGTGTCCAGAAGCCTGGGCAAGCCCAGGCCAGTGGAGCAGTGGGCTTCCGCAGCAGGTCCAATGCAGGGCCGTCCCAAGCAGAGAGCAGCAGTGGTTTACCAGGAACCAGGCTGACTCTCTCAGAAAGAGCAGGACCCATCAGTCCAAACCAAAGCCTAAAGATCTCCGTGAAACCACAAAAGAGGCTTATGAATTGGAATGAGGACCCCTTGTCTGCAGGATTACCCCCACTGTGCTTTAACATGAAACTCACACATGAAGCCTATAAATATAAAAGGAATCCGGTGGCATAGTGGTTATTCTTTGGCCTCTTAATTAAAAGATCTCTAGTCAAAACCGCCAGCCACTCCATGGGAGAAAGACAAGGCTTTATATACACATATGTACACACACATATATGTATATATATATATATCATAACAAATCTCTATACCTATATCCATACCTGTACCTATAACAATACATGTATATAGACATGCACACAGAGATGGGAAAGATAAGGAATTAGAACTGATTCAATGGCAACTAGCAACATCCAGAAGAAAACAAAAACAAAAAAACCTTAAAAACTTACAAGTGGCTACCTCTGAGGAGTAGGACTGGGATGAGTGAGTGTGGGGCAAGAGGTGACTCATTTAATTATTTGCTTTTTTATGTACATGTACCAATTTGATAATTAAAATACATAGTCAATTAAAATACTAAATGTTTACCACTTAAGATGAATTCGAAGAAGAGTCCCTGGATAATGTGCTCGGAGCTACCTGAAAGGTTGCAGGTTCTATATCTAGAGAAACCTCAGAAGACACTGAAGCCTATTTCAAAAAAGAGCTACCACTGAAAACCCCACGGAGCCCAGCTCTACTCACATGGGTTCACCGTGATGTATAGTCTACTCATCAGCAACAGCCAAGAATGAAGAGAGAGTCGAAGTTTTCATAGTTCCTTAGCATCATAGACTCTTCCACATTGGACAGAATCTTACATAGAGTTCTCCGTGCAGTTAGCCTGACCCACCAGTGAGGAGACACTGTGTGAAGGCCAAGTGCATAAGAAGCTGTAATTGTGGTAATTGACTATGAAGTGTCCTGTTGAGCAGAAGGACTGTTTTCCAGTGGTGTGACTTCCCAAATCAAGCTGGAGTGGTTCCTCTGAAAACCTGAGCCCGCCTCCGGAAGACTCAGGGATACCCCTTACAGAGCTTTGCTCCCTGGACCCTTCCCCATCCTCCTTGAGAACCCAGGAAGTAGGGCGACCTGGAATTGACTTGCCCCTACATATCATCTACCACCCCCATAATTTCAAAGGAATATACATAAGGGGATGTGAAAGCTCTATGGAGCAGTCGTCTCTGGCTTCCACTAGTAGGGCCAGTTCAGGTTAGACAGAATCTTGCCTATAGCTCTCCACGAGCTTAGTCTGACCCACCAGCCTTGGAGACACTGGCCCAAGGGTAGGAAGGTGAATGAATAGCGCGGCGGACAACTCAAGGCCCATGGGGACCCACATGGTCTGATGCGCTAGCCAGACTTGACGCAGCTTGGTGCCCAACACAGGGTAAAATTATGTGGGGTACCAGTCCCTACAATCGAACAGGTCCAAGGGGCGGTTGTGTGATTGAGGGGTAAAATTAAATAGACACCAGACTTTATAAAGCATGCAACTGCTCATGGCCATGATCCCAGTAGCCAGATCTGTTCAGAGAGAGAGAGCATCTATTTCCAGTGACAACATATAAACACTTTCGGATACGAAAGCCCTCCTGGTTACATCATAAGGGGAAGGGGTTGTACAATTGGCATACATGAATCATAGGGGTACAAGCTAGGGGTGTACATGCAATCAAAAGAGGCTGCACTGAGGGTACATATGTGACAAGATGGGTGGACCCTGGATTCAAGATGGCAGCCTAACCTTGGTCCTCCTTGAGTTGGCTTGACCTTGTCTCTGGGCTCTCCTTCAGGGAAACAATCCAATATCCTTATCAGATGGAAGTGGACTCTACTTAGGGGGGGACAGACTACAGAGTCTGATTGTTCTAGATGGCTGATAATCCTCAGGGAGAATAACCTCTAAGCAGCTGACCATCGAGTGTACAGTCATTGAATACGTGTTGCATGCAGTGTCTTAGGTTGGCATATATTTGGGGGACATCCTGGGGAAAAGACCTTCTGCATCCTACAAAATTTTATTTTATCCGGTGTGAATCACAAAGACAAAAGGGGGAGAGGAGGGAGATTAAAGATAGGTCACAGCCTTCCAAGCCCTGTGAACCCCTCTAGTTTCCTTTCCCATCAGATCAAAACACTAGCTGGAGAGGTTCCAAGCGCAGGAGAAACTACATTGAGGCTGACTGCACTGCTCTGTCAGCACACGGGTGAGATTCAAAGCCAACAAACAAATGGAACAAACCATGAAGGAGGATAGCGAGAGTGCTCTCTGGTACTTTGGACCTGTTTTGAGGAGAGCCCGTGCTTGGAAGGGGATATTATGCTTGGTGAAGTCGAAGGGGAATGAGAAAGGACGAAGCTCAAGGAAAGGGTGGACACGGTGGCCTTGACAATGGACTTCCGTATAATCACCATTGTGAGCATGATGTGGGACTGGGCAGGGTTTCCTTAAGTTGTTAGTACTCTGCGTCCCCCACTCAGACTGCAAGCAGGTGGCAAAGATCTTTCCCTTGGGACAGGGCAGGGGTGGGGAGTGAGGGGTGGGTGGGCACCTCTCTGAGCCACGATGGAGCGGCGCTGCCCTCTGGTGGCTGCATGGGTCCATGAACCTGCCGCTCCAGACAGAGCTCTGGCCCCATACACAAGGCTCCCACTGTAGGTGAAGTCTGGGAATCTGTGCTTTCCTGTGCCCCGTGCTTCCCGCCCCACTGCTATCCCCCACCTCTCCCTCACCCCTTCCCCACAACGCTGAAGAGAACACTCACATCAAGGCTTGTCCCTGTGACCACTCCTTGCTGAATGTGCCCATGGGCCCATTACACACCTGGTGCTACAAGTGTCTGGGTGTGGACCCATTGCCCTTCCATCTGCGAGCTCTTTGAGGGCACGGATGGGGCTTGGCCACCTCAAATAACCCACTCTGGCTCCTGCTTGACACACAGGAGGACTCCATAAATATCGGTTGAAGGGGGAGTTGGAGGAAGGGAGGGAAGCAGTGGGGAAGGAATCTGAAGCCCTGGCTTTGTTATCCAACCCTAAGCCCCCACGTACAGCCCTCCTCCCAACCCTCCTCCGCACTGAGTCCCTGCAGTCTCACTCCCCAGGCGCTGTGAGCCCTGGCCTCTTGGCCCCATGCTCCCTTCCCTTGGCAGTTTGCCTTCACTTTCCAGGCTGGCTGGGGCTTGGAGGGGCCAGGTTTGTAAATCTATGTGGGACGTCCCCCACTTGCCATCATCCTCTGGGAGAAGGTCTGTCAGGGAAGAGGTCTGCTGGCCATATGACTTATAAACCTAAACAGATTTAGAGACACATGATGTGATTTTTTTTTGCATTTTAATTTTTTCCTATTTTAATATTTTTTTAATTCTAAAATACTTGGGCAGGATGAACAACAACCTATAGTTGCTTCGATAGCCCAGGCATTTTGGAAATCCAGGAATACTTATTTTGTTGTCATTTCATGGATGCTGTGAAATGTTGGTGTGCTGTAAAAGAATTTTCTTTTTCTTTAAAAACAATCATTTTATTGGGGGCTCGTACAATTCTTATCACAATCCATACATACATACATTGTGCCAAGCACATATGTACATTTGTTGCCATCATCATTCTCAAAACATTTGCCTTCTGCTTGAGCCCTTAATATCGGCTCCTCATTTTCCCCCTCCCTCCCCACTCCCCCCTACCTCATGAACCCTTCATAATCCGTAAATTATTATTATCTATAATAGAATTTTCAAGACGTTCTTTCACTTCCAGAGATAATCCATGTTCTACTATTGAGATCTTTGTTATCTGATGAACAATAAGAAACATTGAACATAGCACGCTCCAGAAGAAACTCATGACAATGTGTTGGCTTTCTCCTGTTGCTATATTACATGCTGACATAGAGTGGTTCAGGACAAGAGAAATGTATGGTCTTACAGTTCTATCGCTCAGAAGCAGGACATGGGCCCTAATGAAGGTCAGATGAAGGTGATGATTGGGCACTTCTGCTGCAAAAGCCCTCTATTGAGCAGTTTAAAGCAAGACCGTTCCCCTCCAAAGGTTTCCACCACATTCTGAGCTCAACTACTGCGCTCCTGCGCTCCCGGTTTGGGTGACTCCTGGCTCCAGAGCAGTGACATTGTGCCTCCATGTGGGGTGAGCAGGGGGAAAGCCCCAGGGCTCAGTCCGGGAGAAAGATGGGCTTTCTCCTCCCATCAAGAGTCACATCTGAAAAGACTCTTTAATCAGGCAACAATACCACCATAGAATACACAATTAGAAAAGAAAGCCAAACTTTGTTACTATGTTCAAACAATTGTTTCCAAGAGAAATATCTTTTAAAAAACTTCGTGAAACTCAATACAGAAGATGAAACACAGTCATGCCTGAAGATTCGACCAGCCTTAAAAAATTAAAACTTGGTATATAAGCCTTGATTAGAAATAAACTCGCACTCTCTTCTATCTCTTGTCCCACCTCCACATGCACCACCAAGAGGAGCTGAGGTGAGCATGCTACCATAAAAAAAATTAAAACTCTAGATGTTCAAGACTATTGTGGCTTAGGCTACCAACTCACTTGTCTCAGCAAAGTAAAGAGGGGAAACTAAGAAAACACAGAAAACTCACATCATGTGCCTATATAGAAATCAAAATAGCTTGGGAGAGGAGTCATCTCCTTCTCACCATAGTGGGTACAAAGGAGTATTTCCATTCCTATAATCTACAACACCTGTGTTTAAGGTAAAGTCTAGTTCACTTAGTGGGGTTTCCAAATAGAATCTTCTTAATGTTGTCTGGGAGGACATTAGGGTATGCAACAATGTTGTACACCTCAAAAGGCAAAATCTCAAATCCAGATAGCAAAATCTCAAATCTAGCAACAGAATGGAATTTTTCTCAAATATGCATACATGGCAATTTAATAGCGGGCAGAATCTTCCATTGTGGTGGACATGGACATGTGAAGCAAGACCTAGCTCCCTCCTCATTCCTGGATATCCACTGAAGTTCACTGAACATCATTAAGGGAGTATCTTTCAATTTGGGGTGGCCATGGGACAATGCCATTTGGCAGCAGCAATTTGGTCCTTCTCCATTCCTTGGTCCTTGAAAAATTGAACCCAAATTGAACGGGAGCCTCCTCTGGAAAAGATGCATTTAAAAATGTATAAATAAGAGAGACATGGTTCATAAGCATTAGGCAGAGTACCACAACATTGCTTGGGAATCCAGAGGAAGTGGTTCCCAGACTAGAGAGCAGATGCCAACCTGTGTCCTGGTGTTTATCCTTGTAATAGTGCGCTCATACAATATGCATGCTTTTGAGATTGACTGGGCATGAGGTCAGCAGTTTCAACTGACCAGCCACTCCATGGGGAACTTGACACCATCGGGAACATCGGCGGTCTTGGAAACGCAGGGGTGTGGTTACTCCCAGTTGTATAGGCCCCGATGTGTTGGAACCCGTTAATTGTCTTAGCGTTGAGGTGGATAGACTCCAAATGCAGGGTGTCAGCTCCAGAAGGCTCTCTCCCTCTGTTGGGTGTGGGGCAAGGTCCTTGTCTCCTTGTGTAATTCACCCCTCAGTTCCTCAGTCTGCATCAGTTCTGGCATCTCCTCCTGGACTCTATTGTCTTCTTCCCTGACCTCCTCAGCTGCTCAGATACTCGCAGACTCCCTTGGAGACCCTCAGCCTAAGCGTTTGGCCCCTGATTTAACATACCTCTCTTTGTGTCTCAGCCCAAACCATGCTATGTCCCTGGATTTGAGTTGGGCATTCAGGGCTGGCTTAAGTTATGCCTTCCTTCCAGGTCTGCTAGAAAGTGGCTCAATCACCCTGGTGCACCTGAACTTAGCTTCCTGTGGCATCATGAGACTCTGAGCTCAATGCTTTGCAGCCTGCTCTGGGTAATTTCTCCCAGTTCAGCACCATGGTGTTGTGTGAAGACCCAGTCTCCATGGCTGTCCTGCAGGGCCTGCTGCACCCCACCATCCCACTCTGCAGGTGCTCCCTTGTACAGCTCCCTGCCCCTCGGCACTGCTACCTGGACCCTCCGGGTTCTCTCTGAAGTGGTGCTCTTGGACAGGTGATGGAGGAGTCCAGGCTGACCCTGCACCTAACAGGCTGCTCTGTGTAACTTTTGCTCACAGCAGTCTCAATGGAGAGAGGAATGGAATCAACCAGCACATGGACAACTGATGTCATCGACTTCTTCTTCGCCGTGGCTTTTCAATCCTAACCTCTGCCTCTGGTTTCCTGCCCCACTTATGAAGGATGGATGTTTCCTATGCTTGTAGGGTTATTTCAGATTAGGTTCATGAGGACATGTTCACATTTGCTATGATATAGAGACGATTTGCAGGTGAGGATCCCAGAATGCTTCAGCTGTCACCAGCCTTGCCCAAGATCATCCTTGCTTGCTTCACATCTCTCTTCTACAAGGCATGGAAGGACAGGAGCCAGCAGGCAGAGGCCATTCTGGCTGTCAAAAGAAACAACAGACAAGATTGGACTGGAAAGCACTTCTAAAGGCCAAGAAACGATCCTTGAACTAACTACAAAAGAAAGAAAGAAAGAAAGAAAGAAAGAAAGAAAGAAAGAAAGAAAGAAAGAAAGAAAGAAAGAAAGAAGGAAACAACAGACAGCAGAAAAGCCAGTCCTCGAAAACCAATTCCCTGCTCTGGAAACCTTCTGGATTCAGTAGAATATAGATGCCAAGACATGTGGAGATATCCCAGAAATTCAGGCACCCCAGATATTGAACAGAGATCAGTATCTTTTCCTAGAGCCAAACATCAGAACCCCCTTTTAAAAATAGCCATGCCTAAATGCCAATTTCTTATCACCCCAACTAAGACCCAATAAAAGCTTCTCTATGAAGCCATCCACTAGTGGTATTTATTTCTCCCATTGTCTTCCTGTCAAAGTTAAGCCTGTGTTCTTTGGTTTGGGGTCATTGTATTCTTGTATCCATTCATAGTGTGGGAAGTGGTTGCTCTGCTCAGCAAAAATGGGCATCCAGATTTGGGGGTACCGCACCCACCTCATCAGGTTTGAAGCTGGGCTTTGTACACCTTCTGTACCTGTGAGGCTTCATTTGCTGTGTCACCTTGGTTGGGCAGTGCTTCACAATACATGGGCACTTGTGCCATTACGTCATTTGGGAAACCCCAGTGGGGTAGTGAATTAGCCCCAGGGGTGCTGTGAAGTAAGTGCTAGACAGCTGCTGATCACAAGGTCTATGTCCCACTCCCACCAGGTGCTCCACAGGAGGTCAAGTTTATCCACTCCAGTAATGACTTGCAGTCCTGGAAACCATAGGTTAGATTGCTCTCTACGTTACGGAGTCACCTCCCTTTTAATGGGTTGCGTGTCCCGTATGGTGGGCTCTGAACCACAGGACGCAGTCCTAAAAATGCGTCTTTGTGTTTTGTGTTGCGGAATGCCTTCCATGGTGCATTCATCAGTGTTCATATGGCTTCCCAAATCAGCATAAACGGGGTCTAAAGATCGGGGGGGGGGGGGGCAGCCACCCTCTTTCTTCACTCACTGCCTTTGCAGCTGTCTTTCTGGTGTGCCTTCACATGGGCATGTCTTATGGACTTGTAGTGAGTCCTTTTCGGTGTCACCTTGGTTGTGCCCCAATTCTCAGTGTTTTGGCAGCGATGTAGTGATATAAATTTTGGAGCCTTTATGGTGCGATTGTTTTTGCATTGGGGTTACCAAGTAGGTTGGTGGTTCAAACCCACTGTTTTTTTTTTTTTTTTTTTACCAGAGAAAGATGGGACTGCCTGCTTTCATTAAGAATTAGAGCCTTGATAGCCTGAGGGAGCAGGCCTGTCTGTTCTACCAGGCTGACATGAAAGAAAATAGAAAATATATCAAAGGTTTTGTTTCTTTTATCTATTTATTTTTTTATTTATTGGGGACTATTACATGTTTCTGTTATTTTTTAAGGATATAATTGGCACTTATGTAATGGTCCCACATTGGCTATTCTATGCGATTAAACGATCTATTGTCATAGGATGCAGGGTAAGGTATCAAACCCTTCAACCTTTCACCACCCTGATTAGATAGATTTAAAGGGAATGTCCATAGTATTTGGCGGTAGCATCGTTGCTCTTGTGGGGATAACATGATAGAAGCCAGCAGAGGTAAGAGGGAACTGACCACCACCAAGGAAGAACACCTGGATCAGCGGCCCTCAACCTGTGGGTCAGGACTCTCTTGGGGGTCTAACAACCGTTCACAGGGATTGCCTAATTCACAACAGTAGCAAAATTATAGTTATGAAGTATCAACAAAAATAATGTTATGGTTGGGGGGTCACCACAACATGAGGAACTGTATGAAAGGGCTGAGGCCTGAGGAAGGTTGAGAACCGCTGGTCTAAATGTGGAAGACTGTTGTGTAAGGACCTGGAATTAGAAAACCACAGGGGAAGAACACACTCAGCAGACCTGAAATGGAAAGAAGTTAAGAAAAAATTCATGCCTTGGCATAGAATCTCGACAGATTTTCTAGACCAAACATCGAGTGATGCAGGAAGCATCAAGAGAAGATGGGAGGAATACAGAGTCACTGTGTCAAAAAGGACTAGTTGATGTGGGAAACAGAAGGATTTCTCCCAAGTTGTCTCCCCAAAATATATCCCAAACTTAGCTGCTTGCTACTTGTGGCAAATGACTATATACTTGGAGGTCAGAAGGGTTATTCTCCCTAAGGGTTATCAGCCATCTAGAGCAAGCAGTCACCACTGTTCATCCCACAACAAGTAGGACCCACTCCCTTCTGATAAGGATAGTAGTTGACTGTTTCCTTGTAGGAGACCCCAGAGAGGTCAAGCCCACCCAAGGGTGACCAAGGTTAGGCCGCCATCATGAATTTAGGGTCCACTCTTTTTTTATCATGTGTACCTCTAGTTTCACCCCTTCCTATCATGTTACATCCCAAGCTCATCCCCTTCCTGTCACACTTATGCCTTTTGTACATCCCCTTCCTATGAGGTGTATGCCTATTGTACTGCCCCTTCCTGTGACATGTGGTTACCTGTAATCGCACACCCCTAAGTAGATATAACCCTTGGTTAGCAATAAATGGGGTTTCGAGCCTCCTGCCGGGTCTCTACCCCACCTTGCCTTGGCCCACGCTGTGTGCGGACCTGGCCGGTAAGATCGTGACCATCCAAGAGGTGAACATGCTACCATGAAATGAAATGTGTCTGACTCCATTATTTGGCTCTCTTCTATCTCTCATGCTCTCTATGACTGTATTATAAACTTTATGTATCTCAACCCTACAATTGCTCCTATAGAACCCACGATTAGTGGGGGGGGGCTGGCCCTTCCCACCACAAGTTGGCATTCAGCTATGGCAGGAGGAAGCATATGGGCAAGAACCAATGGTGATGACGGAAGCAGTTCAAGCTGCACTGAAAGCATTAACCACATACAAGGCTCTAAGAATTGATGGAATCGCAATGGAAATATTTCAACAAGCTGATGAAGCACTTACTCATGTAAGCCATGAAATTTGGAAGACAGCTACTTGGCCAACTGACTAGATGAGATCCATATTTGTGCCCATTCCAAAGAAAGGTGTCCCTACAGAATGCTAAACTCTAGAACAGTATCATTGACATCGCACACAAGTCGAATCTGGCTTAAGATTATCCAACAATGGTTACAGCAGTACATTGACAGGGAAACAGCCAGGAATTTAGGCTGATTCAGAAGAGGACATGGAGCAAGGGTCCATGGCTGATGTCACATGGATCTCGGCTTAAAGGAGAGGGCATCAGAAAGACGTTTGCTCATGCTTCATTGATTATGCAAAGGCATTTGACTGTGTGAACCATAATAAACCGTGGATGACCTTGAGAAGAAAGAGAATTCAAGAATGCTCCATTGTGCTCATTCGGAACTCATACATGGATCAACATATATGTGAGCAAACAGAACAAGGGCATACTGCGTGGCTTGAAATCAGGGCCAGCGTGCACCAGGTTTGTATCCTCTCTATCTTTGTTCAATGTATACGCCGAGAAAATCATCAGAGACAATGAATTATGTGCAGAAGAATGTGGCGTCAGGAATGGAGGAAGGCTTATTAACCATTTGTCATATGCAGATGACAAAATCTGGCTTGCTGAAAATGAGGAGGACTTGAAACACTTTCTGGTGAAGTTCAAGGATTGCAGCCTCCAGCCTGGAGTACAATTCAATGAAGACCAAAATCCTCACACCTGGACCAATAGGTAACATCATGATAAATGGAGAAAAAAAATTGAAGTTCTCAAGGATATTGCTAGCTTGGGTCCACAGTCTATGCTCATGGAAGCATCAGCCAAGAGATCAAAAGACATATTTAATTGGGTAAATCTGCTGCACAAGACCTCTTTAGGGTGTTGAAAAGCAAGGCTGCTAGTTGGAGCACTAAGGTGCATTTGGCCCCAGTCATGGTATTCCCATTGCCTCATGTGCATGTAAAAGTTGGACATTGTGCTGGAGAAGAATATTGAAAGAACCATGGACTGCTGAAAGGACAAACAATTCTGTCCTGGAAAAAGTACAGCTAGAGAACTCCTTAGAGCAGTGGTTCTTAACCTGCCGAATGCTATGACCCTTTCATACAGTTCCTCAGGCTGTGGTGACCCCCAACTATAAAACTATTTTTGTTGCTACTTCATCACTGTCATTTTGCTACTGTTATGAATCAGGCGACCCATGTGAAAGGATCGTTTGATGCCCAGAGGGGTCGAGACCCACAGATTGAGAACCGCTGCCTTAGAGACATGGCAAGACTTTGTCTTACATACTTTGGACATGTTGCCAGAGGAGCAGTCAGTGGAGAATGACCTCATGTTTTGTAAAGTGGAAAAATAGAAAAAGAGGAAGGGGCTCAATGAGAGGGACGGACACTGCATCAATGGCCTCAGGCGCAGGAACAATTGTGAGGAGGGCACAGGACCATGCAGTGTTGTTCTGTTGTGCATTAGGTCGCTATGAGTCTGAGTCAGACTCGATGACATCTAAGGACAATGACATTGATCAACTTTGGTATCTGTCTAGTGATCTTCTAGGTGGCAGGCCTAGGGCATAAACAAGCCAGTTGTCATAGGATTTGGGATGGGATATCAGACCTAAATTTCTTCACAATCCTCAGGAGATCGATGGAAGGGGACTTTCCATGGGACTGGCGGCTGAGACCTGGATCAGGGCATCTGTGGATCCGAATTGCCTTCCTGGTGAACCTCCTAGACCCAAGGTAAGGCTGATGCCAAGATACATCCTGATACATGTCACCCCCATGAATTCTGTGAGGAGACAAGGACCTTGCCCTAAACCCACCAAGGGAACAATTAGTTTTGGTTGGGTAAAAGATCCCCATTCATGATGTTCCTTTCTTTCTTTTTTTAAATGATGTTACTTTTTTAAATGCACCTAAGAACTAAGAGCACGTGCTGGACTCTTCTCCTTAGGTAAATTTTTTAAATAAGTCCAGTGTGTTCAACAAATCCTTACTGCACTCAAGAGATGCAGCCTAGGTGGCATGCTTGGTTAGACATTGGGTTGTTCACCGTAAGGTCAGTGACTCAAACCTATCAGCCAACCTGTGGGGCTTGATGGGGTCTTCTACTCATGGAAAGATGGACAGTCCTTAGAAATCCAAAGGGGCACTGTATGTTTCCCGTAAGGTTGCTGTAGGTCAGTATAGACATCATGGAAGTCAGTTTGGGCTATAGGAGCTGAACTTCCCGGATTAATATCCCAAATGACTAAATCATGTTGCATCTCTGAGCATCTGGGCAAGAAGGCCAATTTCATAACCCTCTTGCTTAATCCCCTCATCATTTTCTACATTCTCTCCATCAGCGCTGCTGGTGGCACACTGGGTAATGTGTGATGGTTGAAAGTTTGTGTCCACATGACTGGATCATGATTCTAAGGGGTGGGCCCTTTACAATGGTGTCGGCCTTGAAGATCAACTTGAACAGAATGCAATCACTTCCATCATGAGATCTACTGTGAGCAGCCAATGAGTGGGAAGATCGCTTCCCTTGTGGGTGTGGTTTTCCTCATTATAAATGGACTCTCTCTGAAAGCTCTTTAGCTTTTTTTCTGGAGCTTGGCCCTTCATCTGAGCTGAAAGTTTTGGGACTTGAGACAGAATCTTGCCATCATCCCGGCTTCTCTTGAATTTGTCAGTCTCAACATCTCGGAAGGAGGTAGCCTGCCATCTGACCTGCTCATCAGTCTGCCGCCAGCCACTGGATCTACTTGAGTCAGGATAAAAGTCAAGACTAAAATCTGAGCCTGGACAGCCTCTCTGTGAGTTAAAAAAGGGGAACAGAAAGTTCTCTAAATGTTTCTGACAAGCTAAGTTTGCAGGGACCAGGATGTGAGAAGGCTGGGATCCCCGAGCTTGGTTCTCCTTGTGATCTGAGCAGACCCATCTTACTACAGCTCAGGATTTCTTTTAGAGTAGATCCATCATCCTGAGCAGTAGGGACCTACCCAGGCTCATGGACCTTGCCACCCAGAGTGTGGTAGAGAAGGAGGCCTCCATTAGTGCCCCTCTAGAATGTCTGCCCACAGAACTCTTCCCAACCTTGCTCATGGCAGCTGTAGGTGAGGGCCACGGTGAGTCCGTGAAAGCCAGGCCTGGCCCCCACTGGCTACCCGGCCCTTTAACTGGACAACCCCCCCCCCACCCCTGCCCTGGAGGGAGGATGCCTCAACAGAAGGACAAGACTGTGCTCCAGTAAAGGTTTACTGTCTTATCTTAGACATCCACTTGTGATGATTCACTTTCTGAGTCCAGTTGGCGGGCTCATGTTTCTGAGCCATTTGGCAGGAATGGAAAGATGTAAGGTCCTGAGCTCCCTGGTATGCCGGGGTATGCATTGCTCAGCTAGCTGGAGGTGGGGCTTCCAAACTACCACTGCTCCAAGGGAGGAAGTTGAGGCAAGCAGCCTCCTCCTGTAAACAGACAGCAGTGTTTCCTGAGGTGGGTGATCTTGCCTCCAGAAGGGCACTGGAGCGAGCGATCCGCAAGGCTGCAAAAGTAGATACCTACACTTGGTCCTGGATTATGGGCCACTGTACAAACATTTCAGTCGTCCTGGAGGTGCTGAGTGATTTTTTTTTTTCCTGAAGAGAGAGTGGGAGGGGAAATAAATTTAGGAGCCTATGTTAGATAACCCAGAGACATCTAGGGGACAGCTCTTCTCTGTCCTACAGGGTCACTCTGAATAGGAACAGACCCCATGGCCATGGGTTTGATTTATTTTTTGATGACAGCGTTTGGCATCTGTGTCATGATCTCCCAGATGGAGATGCTATTTATGTGACAAACCTGTGGTCACAAGATTCAGGGTGGGATACCCAACCTTTTGTCTCTTCGGAGCCCAGATGAGATACATGGCAGAGGAGTTTCCTTAGGGTGTGGCTGCAGCTTTTTTCCCCCCATCACAAGGGATTATAAGTGATTAAAAATCAGCACAGAGGAGGAAATTGACTACAACCCAGAACGGTGACCTGGACCAAAGTGTGTGGACCTGCAACTCCTGCCTGGTTCCTAGACCTGGTTCCTCAGCCAAGGTACGCTTGCTGCAAGGGTACACAGGCCTCTCCAACGATGGCTGCTCCGTGGATGTTGCAGTGACAAGTCCCTAGACCTGCCAGGGGGAAAGGGACTCCTCGGTCCATTTAGTTCTTGATTATATGCTACCTCCTTAAGTGATTGAAAGTCTAGTTCTTTTGGGTACAATGATTCTGTGTTCCTTGCATTTTCTTTTGAAGGTTCCTATATCTTTCAATCACCACTTGTTTGTTGGGTTACGGTAGCTTGTGAGGATGACAGGACTGGGCAGTGTTTCCTTCTGTTGTGTATGTGGTTGCTGTGGGTTTTGACGGACTCAATGGCACCTAACAACATCTTCCAAATTTTGTCCATAAAGCTTCAATATTGCCACTTGACTTGATTTTTTCTCCCTCCAGTTCTTTCAGCTTAATGCATTCTTTAATTCTAGCTTAAGATATCTCCTCAGAATGTTCTGCAATGTCTTTTTTCTTTTGATGTTGGAAAGTTTTTTATTTTTAATGATGAGATCTATTTCTTCTTTTAATAAGTCAATTTATTGGGAGCTCTTACAGCTCTTAAAACAACCCATACATTATACTTACCTGGCAGGGGAGATACCATGATCACGAAGGTGGTTTTCCCAGGGCGAGGCTTATCCATTGCACTCCGGATGTGCTGACCCTGCGATTTCCCCAAATGTGGGAAACTCGACTGCATAATTTGTGGTAGTGGGGGACTGCGTTCGCGCTCTCCCCTGAAAAAAAAAACAAAAAAACAACCCATACATCTATCGTATCACACACATTTGTACATATGTTGCCATCATCATTTAAAAATATTTTATTTCTACTTGAACACTTGGTATCAGTTCTTTTTCCCCCCCAACTTTCCGAACCCTTGATAAATTATAAATATTTTCATATTTTACAACATCGCTGTCTCCCTTCACCCACACTTCTGTTGTTTGTCCCCCTTGAGGGGTGTGTGTGTGTGTTAGTGCCTACACCCAAAGGCATTACTGATAGAACCCTGGTTTCCTCCTAAGCCATGGACTAGTTATAGGGTGAGTATCCCACATTCACTCTGCCCTTCACACCTGCCAGGGGAAGTCACACGAGGGGGGGCAATCGTCTTGAGTATTTCCCTGGTAACCCTTGAAGGCAGGGAAGAGGTAGTTGCTTATGGGAAAGACAGACAGATAATCAGGAACATACACAAAGAACCAGGAGGGTAGACTTCAGGGTGTAGCCCTCAAGACAAACTTGTAAACAGGAGAGAGCTATGTCTTTGTTCTTATGTCCTTCGTTCTGACCTGATGGATCAACCAAGACCCCTCCTGGCTGTCTTCAATACAAATTATAGTAAAGGATTTTGTAGAAGTTACTGCTGATGTTTAGCTTCTTTGCTGGAAGAACCCAACCCCAATCATGTTTGCATGTAAACTGCTTTGCCCACTTTGTTTGACCAGCTCAGGCATAGATTTTTCAGCCTCTTTTCCATCTCTTTCCTCTTTACTACAGAAACAGAATAAAGTGTTGGTTTTCCCCCACTCTGGTAACTTTGGGATAATTTTGCCCTGGGGAGCATATTTCAGAATAATATTTAATTTTGTCTTGAGTTACCCCTTGGAAATTTCTGTTGAGCTCTCCCCTTCATCATTTCTTTTTGTTTTAGGTGCTTTAGAGCAGTGGTTCTCAACCTTCCTCATGCTGCGACCCTTTCATACTGTTCCTCATATTGAGGTGACCCCCCCCCTCCAACCATAAAATTATCTTCGTTGCTACTTCATTGTAATTTTGCTACTGTTATGAATCAGGCCACTCCTGTGAAAGGGTCAATTCGATCCCAACGGGGTCACGGCCCACAGGTTGAGAACCACTGTCTAGAGCAAGCACCGGGCTCAGAGTCCCTTCTTTTTGGTCTCCTTAATAACTTTTTGCTTTTTTCATGCATGACGGTCTTGATGCCATCTCACAGCATGTCCAGTTTTCTGTCCTTGGTGTTCAATGTGTCACGTTTGTTCTTGACATTCACGTCTGACATATGCAAGGTTGTATGTTGACTTTCATGGATTTAATTTTCGTGAGCTTCGAGTGGAAAGTGCTCTGTTCCACAGTGGACCCCAGCATCATTGTGGACTGTTGGTATTGAGCTCCACGGTCTGTTCTGAATGAGACCTTACATTCGGATTATCTGGCGAGCAGGAGGCTATAGACGATAGTGAAAATTCAAAATCCATTTGCAGAGACTTCACCTAGATGAAGCTTCATTGAATTCCTTCTGGTCATTAACCAAGGATGGGATAATCTTGCCATCAGGTGGAGTGCTTTGGAAATTGGATTACTTCCATCCCTCTCCAGGCATGCCAGGGAGCAATCCCCTAGAAGCGTGTGAGGGTGTGTCCTTGATGGGGTCCAGTTATTCATTCCCTGACTGCCTATGTCCAAATGCTCTGGACCAGTCTTGTAAACTCTTCTAACACAATGCATGTATTCCAGTCATGGCCCTGTCCCCTCTTCCTGAGCCTCACTTATTGTGTTTATGGATCTGCCACCAGTCATGAATTTGTGACTTCCTTTTCTGGGTTCTATGTCTTCCTTAGCTAGTACCTGATTGACTCCTGGGTGCCACTATGACCTCATGCTGACTGCACCCCTCATCCAAATGATGTCTGTGTTTTTGTGTCGTCTTGTCTCTTTTAACACTTAATAAATGTCTTCCTTAAACATATTTGGGATTGGAGTCTATTTTGTATTGGAAAACACTTCTCACAGGGGTAGTCAATTTCATTCCTGTACATGGCATTGGTAGATGTCCATGAATACAGCTGCCGTTTGTGTGGTTGAAATATGGTGTTTGTGATGAAGAACTCATTGGCTTGGCAAAATCTAAAATGTGACCTCCAGATGTCTTTCTATCACCAAGACCACATTTTCCAACTGTTATTCCTTCCTCTTTTGTTTCCAACTTCCAATAGCCAATAATCATTAATGCCTCTTAATGAGCACATGTTTGGTCGACTAAAGACTGGAGAAGTTGGTAGAATTCTTCAGTTTCTTCACCAGTAGTAGTCATTTTCATGATCGGCAAGTAAATTTGAATCATCATTGTATTGACAAGACTTCTGTGTACTCTCATAAATATTATCCTATCCCAGAGAGCATTGCAGTTTGGGAGAGATCGTAAAATTTCTTTTTGATGATGAATGTGAAGTCATTCCTCTTGAGTTTGTCATCATCTGCATAGTAAGCCATATAATGGTGTGATTCAAGATGCTACTTTTCCATCCAGGTCTTGAAGGTCTTAAGCTTTATTTGACATTTCTGTAAGCACCCACCATGGTCTGATCCTAAGGGATAAGACATCTAATCATATAGGATTGGAGATGTGATTCAGAAAAACAACAAAATACACCCGAAATTCACCACTGTCAAGTCCATGCCAATCTTTCCCAAGCCTGGCAGTGAATATTATCTCAGGATAGGGCTTGACAAGCTGTTAGGGAATTTGATATGTAACTTACATTGCCAAAAAAAGAAATTGGTGATCTGATCTAGGTAAACCCTAACCCGATTTACAACTAAAAAAAATGTTTCACCAATGAATAAAAACACGAGTTATTTCTATGATCTGTGATTTGACCCAAACTGTCATAAATCTGAAGTGAGAGCCTGTGTCTCCACGCCCCTACAAAACGAGATGACAGCAAAGCAAGAGCAGCACAGGGCCACCTGTACAGAACGTGGTCACTTGAGAGGGACTGCCGCTTTGAGATGATTTCACTCAGTTGTGATGATTAAAATATTCTCTGTAAATAATCAGTACTGTGCTAGATGGAGAAGTAGCCAGGCAGGAGAATGGGTTAGGCCCCAAGGTTAGCAGCTCTAACCTGCCAGCCACGCCCAGGGTAGAGTTAAGGCTCTCTATTCCACTCAGGACTTCAAAATCTCATACACCCACAGGGGCAGATCTACTCCGAGCTGTTGGGTCACTAAGAGTCAGAAGCAACTCAATGACTAGGGACTTGTGAGCTTCACAGATAAAATCCTCAAAGGTAAAACCACCTAAAAGCAGTTCGTGAGTTGGAAGGTAGGTATGGTTTGCCCCATTATAAATGGACTCTCTCTACAAATCCAGTAGTTTGTTTCTTTACCAGGTCAGGGTCCTCATGTGGCCTGTGGATATGCGGACTTGAGACAGCACCCTGTCATATTTTCTTTTTAGTTAGTTTGGATTTATCAAGCACCTCCGTCAAGGAAGTAGCCTGCCATCGGACCTGCCCATCTTGGATTCGTCAGTCATTGGACCAACTGTCCAGAGAAGATCCAGATTGAAATCTGAGTCTTGCCAGCCTCTATTACTGAGTTGAGAAGGTGAGTGGTGTGAACAGAGAACTCTCTAAAAGGTTCTCATGAACAAAGGGGAGAGATACCCAGAGTTTGGGTGGGTGGGGTCACCAGTTTGACTATCCCTGAGATTTGAGCAGACTCAACTTCACGTCCACAGGTCAGGATTCCTTGCGGATCAGAATTTTCAGCATGGGCAGCAGGAACCCACCCACCCTCTGTGAGCTTGCCATCCAGAGTTTGTTGCAGGATGAGGTCACAGTCATTGCCTGCCTTGATTGGCTGCCCATAGAACTCTTCCCCCCCTTGTTCAAGGCAGCTGTTGCCGGGGGACGCAGTGGGACAGTGAAAGCCATGATGAGGTCCTGGCCCTTCATCTGTCTCCCCCTGGGTGCTCTTATGAAGCCTTGGTGGGCTCACCAGTTCACCTTAGAGGCTGCATTGGAGGGTCTGGATAGCCTGCTTTCCCAAAAGGTTAAGCCCAGGAGATGCAAACTGATGGTGTTGGATTTACGCCTGGACACTGCCACCAACTTCTGGAACGTGTTTGGAACCCAGTCCAGTACCACTGAGCCTTCATTGCAGATGCCCATGACCACTCAGTCATGGTCGAAGGCTCAAAAGGGGGACCATTCAAAATCAGTGGAGAAGCATCAGCCCTTGGGCCGCTTGGAGGTGCTCACAGACTTGTGCTTCCAGGAGGCCTTTCCAGATAAACTCCTCACCTTCCTTACTGAAAGGGTCACACACAGAAAGGACCTGCCATACCTGTGCTGTAGGAAGCTGGAATTTATAGCAACTTCATCACTACTTCCTATTTCTGGGGAGATCTTGAAAATGGTTCAACTAGACGCTGTCCAGGAGTTGGAAGTGCATTGCCCATGGGACCTGCACAGCCTCAACTTGTTTGCTCCTCACCTGGCCCAGATGGTTCACCTGCACACACTCCATCTCTCTGGAATCTTCCTGAATTGTGCAATGCTTTGTCAAGAGAATGAGGTGAAAAGCCTTCTTGCCCAATTCACCTCACAACTCCTCAGTCTGCATCATCTCCAGCACCTCATCCTGGACTCTATCTTCCTCAAAAACTGCCTCCACCAACTGCTCAGGTGCCTGCAGACCCCCTTGGAGACTCTCTGCATAAGTCACTGCCTGCTCGCGGACTCTGACTCGACGTGCCTGTCCTTGTGTCCCTGCACCAGTCAACTCAGGTCTCTGGGTTTGAGTGATGTATTCAGGGGTGGATTAAGTCATGCATTCCTCCCAGGTCTGCTGCAGAGGGTCTCAGCCACCCTGACGCACCTGAACTTAGTTGCTTGTGGGATCACAGACTCTGAGCTCAGTGCCTTGCAGCCTGCTCTGGGCCTCTGCTCCCAGCTCAGCACTCTGGTATTGTGTGGAAACTCAATCTCCATGGCTGCCCTGCAGGGCCTGCTGCAATACACCATCCCATTGTGCAAGTTCACCCTCCTGGAGCTCCCTGTCCCATTTCATTGCTACCTAGACCCCCAAAGCTCTCTACTCTGGAGTTCTCTTGTGCATGTGATAGAGAACCTGAAGCTGACCTTGCAGCTCCTCAGGCCCTATTCAGTCATCTTTTCTCCCAAGCATGACAGCAGCTCATGGGACACGATCATCATCCATCTGTACAGCTAATGGCATTCATTGCCTTCTGTACCAGGGCTTCTCAGTCCTGACCTCTGCATCTAGTTTTCTATTCCATTGATCAAACGTTAATGCTTCCTAAGAAGATCAGATCACATTTGGTAGGATAAAGAGGCAATGTAATGGGGATGATCCCAGGATGCATCTGAGAACACCAGTCTCTTCCCCAAGATAACCCCTGCTTGCTTCCTGTCTCTCCTCTACAAGACATCAAAGGAGAGCAAAGTCAGCAGGCAGAGAGGATGCTGACTCTCATCAGCAAACAAGGAACCCAAATTCACTGCCATTGCTCTTAGCAATTTTTGAGACTATTTAAGGGAATAAAAAGCCCAGTCTTTCTCGTGTGGAGCTGCTGCTGGTTTCAAACTGCCCGCCATGCAGATTTCACCCAATTCATAACCACTACGCCACCAGGCTCCTAGGAGACAGTCATTTCCTTTGAAGCCAAGATTCCTGCCCTGGAAACATTCTTGACTCAGTAAAACATGAATGCCCAGACACGGAGATCTCCGAGGAATGCAGGCACCTCAGATGTTGAAAAGAGACCAGTACTTTCTATAGCCAACCTGTTGAGAACCTTATTTTTTTAAACAGCCAAGTCTACATTTCTTTGTCCTGTACCTCAAGGAAGACAGAATAAAGTTCTCTTTGTAAAGCCACCCACCTGTGATATTTCTTTCTCAGGTCGCCAGCCGATAACATTTAAACATGTTTTCTTTTGTTTGGGGTCAGAACATTCTTGTGGTTAATTCATCGCATGGAAAATGGTTGCTCTTTTTAGTAGAAATGGGCATCCAGATCAGGGGAGGGGGGGTTTCTAATTAGCCTCTCTCTGACCTCGCTACCTTTGAAGTTAAGATTTGCACATCTTGTCCACCTGCGATGCTTCATTTGCTGTGTCACCTAGTGGCAAGTGCTTCTAGTGGTTGGGCAGTTTGATCATGATATCGTCTGGGGAACCCAAGTGGAGCAGTGAATTCACTCAAGTGCTGGAGCCAAGCACACAGTCTATGGACCTCTACCACCGGATGCTCCTTGGGCGAAAGACCAGTCTCTCTATATCAGTAAAGAGTTACAACCTCAGAAACCATAGATCAGGTTGCTATCTAAGATGCTGAATCACTCCCACAGTAATGGGCTGGGTCGTGTGTTGCCCTGAACCAGTAGCTACAGTCCTGAGGACAAGTCTTTCTGTCCTCCCCTCCCCCCACACCCCATTTTTACTGGCACCTAATTGACATCAGACAATTGAGTAGTTCAATCATATCAAGGGGGAACTATAAAATCTATCTTAGGCCTTCCTCCTCCCATGGTTAAATTGCCTTCAATATGAATCCTGCTCCCTCCCCTCTCATTACCTACTCCTCAAATTCCCTTCCCCTCCCTACCACCCACCCTCCACACCTACACTCCCTATAACACCTGTATCAGTTGTTATACACCCACGCCGAGCCTCACTACTGGGCAACCCAACAAAAAACAAGGAAAAAGCAATCACACTAAGGTTGCACTGAGGTGGCAAAAATTAGATCGTATTCATATAGAGAGAAAAATAGAAGCAATTCAGGAGAGGGCAAGGATCCCCAACAACATTCAAGAGGCCAGGGAAGAACTTTCTGTTCATGGAACAATTAAGATACTTGAACCCAGAGCAATTTTAGATTGTGTCTCTCATTAGATCCACTGGCCAAGTGCCGTGTTCCATAGAGCATCATCAGGACAGAGCACCATCAAAATCAGTGGTCTCATCTACCATCCGACGTCTCCCTTCCCCCACTTCTCTGCTGTCTGTCCCTCAGGCAGGAGGTTTTATGTAGATTCTTGTAATCTTCCCCATTTCTCCCTCACCGTTCCATCCACCCTCCAGTATGGAAGGGTAAAAATGAGGAACGAATACTAGGGGCTCAAGTAGAAAGCAAATGTTTTGAGAATGATGAGGGAAACAAATGTACAAAAGTGCTCGACACAATGGATGGATGTGTGGATTGTGATTAAATAAAATCAGTGGTCTCTGCCTGAGTAAGGCTGTTCAGGATTCTTGCCTTTGGCTAGAGGGCATCTGCCAGTGGCTCGGTCTGACGAGATCCTGTGCAGATGGATTTGGGGCTTCTACTGTCCTCCGTAGCCGTCTCCAAATTGGGTGTTGATAATGCTAGCCCCTGATACTTGTCACCATATCTGAATTCTGTAATTGTCATCTTTGGATCAGACAAGCTGGTGTGCTGCTTCTGTGTGGCTTTCGTTGAGTCCAGTCTTTCTGCTTCGGGTCAGCTAAATGCCTTCCATGGTGCATTCAGCAGAGCTCATGCATAAACAGGCTATGAAGATTTGCGGGCTGGTCTCCCTCGATGTCTCTTTGCCCTAACTTCCTTTGCAGCTTCTGGCGTGCCTTCTCTGGTGAGTATCTTATCTTCCTGTGGTGGGTCATTTCCTGTCAGCGTGGTTGTGCCACGTTCCTCAGGCGTTTGGCAGTGATGTAATGAGACCAAGTTTGAAGCACTAACGATCTGGTGCATATGTATTGGGCTGTTACCTAGCAGGCTGGTGGATCAAACCCACCATTCTCTCCACCAGAGAAAGATGAGAGTGTCTGATCTTATTGAGACTGAGTGTTGGGAGCCCCAGAGAGCATGTTGTGTCTGTCCTACGAGGCTGATGTGAGTGGAAAGAGAATATTGTCAAAGGTTTGTCTTTTTTTTGATGCTATAATTTGGCATTTGAGTAATGACCAAATGTTGGTTATCCTGTGTGATAAACCACACCCTTCATTCGTTCATGTACAGGGAATTCCCTAGGGCTCGGCACAGAAACTTCGATCTGACAGGGATAACAGGAGCCATGGCCAGCTCTGATTGTGTGGTAACTCCTGGGTTGGGCTGTTACCTGGAAGCTTGGTGGTTCAAGTCCCCATTTTCTCCACCAGAGAATGATGGCAGTGTCTACTTTCATGAAGCTTCAGAGATTTGGATGCCCTAGGGAGCAGGCCTTTGCTGTCCCACACGGCTGACATGCGTGAAGATAGACTACATGCCGAGTTTCTGTCTCTTATTTTTGAGGAGTATAATTTGGCACGTGTGTCATGAGCCTGCATTGGTTATTGTGTGTGATAAAGCAAACCATTGTCACAGAATTCAGGGCAGGGTGCCAAACCCTTGCAGCAACATCGCTCTCAGAGGGGTACCAGGAGAGAGAAGCCGGCAGAGGTAAGACAGAATCAAGAAAGAAGATTGGGTCAGCCCTGCTTCACTGTCATGTCTGCAGCTGTTAAAAGGAGACTCGGACCGTCCCCAGACCCAACACATGGAGACGGCCTTCGCGTCGAGCGGGGGTCCTGAATCTGGACTTCCAGCCTCCTGAGCTTACAGAAAATTACTCTTCCTAGGAAAACAGCGACGCTTAGACACGAGGCAAGCGTTTCGAGAATGCTCACTCGGTAAGGCAAAACTTTGTTGACAGAACTAAAATATGTCACAAAATGGAAAGGAAAGAGCAAGTCATCATGGTCTTTATCGGCCAATGATTGGGTGACCTTGGAAGCAAGGGAAACGATTCCTAAGTTCACGGGCGTGGAGTAACAGACATGTGCTTCTTTTCCCGTAGGCTGCTTCTGGGTTAGGTCCAGTATTCTTTCATCTGTGAAAGGTTTGTTGGAGGTCAAGTCTGGCTCACTTAGTGGGATTTCATCTTTGTCTGGTAGAGAGATTTGTGGGTCCGTGCCTCAAAGTTTCCAGGCCACTGCCCATCACATCAGCCTCCACCCCACCAGGGTTCCACAAGTGCATTATCACGAGAATGCCAATCTACCGAGAATCGCCACCCAAGCAGGTTGCCGCCGAGAGGGATCCACCACAGACAGCTAAGACATGCCTAAGAGAAGACATGGCCGAGAGCAGCTTCACATGCAGTGAGGGAGGCCAGGGAGCTCTAGAGAGGGAGACCAGCACCACACACGTTTACACCTCGCTGACGCTGGGTAGATCAATCAAATGAGCACTGATGGGGTGCATTTGGCTATCAGAGAATATAAAGACTTCAAGCCCCGAACGTCTGGTTCATAGCCCAACGTGTCACCGATGACCCCATGCCACCCAGCCTCTGTCACGGAGCTCACTTAGGATCATACACAACTACTGCACAGCTGCATGTCCATGGTTCCTGAGGAGGCAAGCCTTCGCTGCAGCAGACACACTTGTCCCTCTGTGGAGTGACTGGGGGGAATGCTCCACGGACCTTGTGCTTAGCTCTATCCCTTCCTTAGCACTGCCAGGGTTAACCCACTCCACCACCAGGACTCCAACTGTGACACCATGGCAGGCACCAAGAAGCACTGCCCAGCCAAATTCACACACTATCGCATATCGAGAAGATGGCCAAAGAATTCGCCATTTTCAGGATCTCAAGAACGGACAGTCGAGTTATAGCGCCAGTAAATTCTAGCTTCCTACAAGCCAGTTGTGGGCAACCTTTGCTCGGCTTGGCCCTCACAAGGAGGATGGTGATTAAGTCAAGTCTGAAAGCTTCCTGTGAGCCTCTCCACGGGAACCAAGAGCCGGTGCTTCTCCTGGGACCTGGAATCACACCTTTTCCGAGTCTCGCTCTGGTTCCTCTGATGAGGATTCGAAGGCCCTTGACCGGCTTTCTCTCCACATGATCCAGAAGTTGCCAGTGTTCACCCACAAATCCAGGAGTCTCCTTTTTCATCTCATGCGCAGAATCTTCTGGACAAGAACAATAGCAAAAGAAAAAAATGATTGCAAGCCCATCAAGTGCACATGATGTGATTTTTCATTGGTTTTCCTCTTTTTAATTGTAAACTAGTAGCAAGTAAAGGTGGGTTTGGCTTTTTAACTGTATTCTGCAATGGGATTCCCCAAAACAGTTTTCCAGATTGTTACCCTGCACTGGAGGGGAAAGCCCATCTTTTCCTGAGCCAAGAGTGACCGGTGGTTTCCAACTTTGGACCTGTGTGGTGCTAGCAGCCCGATGGCTTCCCCCATTGCCATTGCCTCAGCATCACCAGTCAGACAAATCAGGAGGGCAGTAGCGTGGTCGTCGGGCACGCGATGCGCTAGAGGTGCTTGAGCAGCAGAGTATCCATGCCCAGCTTCATCGAACCCATTAGGCCCCATGCGGCACTTCTGACCGACAGACAGCACTGTAAGATCACCAGCTTCCTTTTTTCTACGCCCCTAGATTTGTCAGCATATGATTTGGCCAAGAGAAAATGAATTGAGTTTGGTATGTTCCATGTTGCTATTGTTCATCAAATAAAAATATTTTCAGTCACAGAGCACTGATTTTCTTTGTTCTATTGTTCATTTTGGGGGAGGCGCTTACAAATCTTATAACAATCCATCATTCAACTGTATTAAGGAAATTTGTATGTATGTTGCCATCATCATTTCCAAAACATTTTCTTTCTACTTGAGCCCTTGGTATTAGCTCCTCTTTTTTCCCCCTCCCTCCCCCACCCTCCCAACCTCGTGAATCTTTGATCAATGATATATTATTGGTATTTCATGTCTTACACTGTCTGCTGTCTCCCTTCATCCACGTTTCTGTTGTTCATCCCCTGGGTGGGCGTGTGACATATTCAGTCTTGTGATCGAGTCTTCTTTTCTCCTCTGCCCCTCATGGAGAACATTGATCTTCTATTGAAGTGAAAGAATGTTTTGAAAATTCTTTTAGAGCATACCAACATATGACAATATCCATGAAATAAAAACAAAATAAGTGTTCTTCAACTTTTTTTTTCTTTTGAGTGAGGTTTTAAAAAAAATCATTTTACTGGGGCTCATACAACTCTTATTACAATCCATACATACATCAATTGTGTAAAGCACACATACATTCATTGCCTTCATCATTCTCAAAATTTGCTTTCTGCTTGGGTTCCTGGAATCAGCTCTTCATTTTCCCTTTCTCCCTCCCCCTGCCTCCCTGCTCCCTACTCCCTCATGAACCCTTATTAGTTTATAAATTATTATTTTATCTTATTCTGCCCGGCGTCTCCTTTCACCCACTTTTCTCTTGCCCATCCCCAGAGAGGCGGTTATATGTAGATCCTTGTGATCGGTTCCCCTTTTTTTAACCCCCCTTCCATCCCGGTATCGCCACTCTCACTGTTGGTCCTGAGGGGTTCATCTGTCTTGGATTCCCTGTGTTTCCAGATCCCATCTGTATCGCTGTGCATCCTCTGGTCTAACCAGGTTTGCAAGGTAGAATTGGGATCATGATAGTTGGGGGGAGGAAGCGTTTAAGAACTAGAGGAAGGTTGTGAGTTTCGTTATTGCTACACTGAACCCTGAGTGACCCATCTTCTCCCCACTTCCCCTCTGCAAGGGATGTCCAGTTGTCCACAGATGGGCATTGGGTCCCCATTATGCGCTCCCCTCATTCACAATGATATGACCCCCCCCCCCGCCTTTGGTGCTTGAAACCTGGTCCCCTCAAGGTGTTTAAGGAATCAGGTAGCAGACACCAAAGAACAAAAACCATCATGCGTGATCACCTTCCCCACATAAACACTGAAGACGAATGTGTGCATAAGTAAGTGTGTTGAAGAAGGCTGATGGTGCCCGGCTATTGAGAGATATAGCGTCTGGGGTATTAAAGGCTTGAAAGTAAACAAGCGGCCATCTAGCCCAGAAGCAACAAAGTCCACATGGAAGCAGCACACCAAGATCATGAAGGGCCGAGGGGACCAGGCTCTTCAACTTTAAAATGCCTGAGTGATTGAACTCTGAAGGTTGTTGTTCATCCTGCCCAAGTGTTTTGCAGTTACTTTAAAAAAGACAAATCAAGAGGAATCAATTATTTTTCCCCTTAAGCCACTAGCTTCTTTAGCATTTATTTTGGCCACAGGAGAAAACTAGAGCACAGTTCTAATTTCCTTATTGAGATTTGTATACTCCATGTTTCTTAGTGTTCAACTTCTGTAAAAGGATGTCAGATATACAATTGAAATGTAAAAGCAAACTTTGTTATTAGTACTTTCAAAAAATTGTTACAAACAGACATCTTGAAATAACATCTTTCTGGAACTCAATGCAGAAGGTGACAAATATCATGTCTAAAGATATGACAAACATTAAAGACTAAAGCACTAGATGTGGCATGTGGTACAAATTCGCTGATCTCAGCCATGTACCCAAAGAGGAAAACACACAAAAAGGCGGAGGAAAATAACCTCGTGTATCTATTTGTAAAGCCGAACAGATTTAGATACAGTTACATGAGGTGATTCTCCTTTGAGTTATTACCCCCCCCCCCCCCCTTAAAAAATATGCAAGAATACTTACTCAGTTCCTTCATAGCCCTGGCATTTTGGAAGTTTAAGAACACTAATTTTGCAGACACTGTGGAATGTCAGTATGCTGTAAAAGAATTTTCAGAACTTTCACTTCAAGAGAATATCCATGGTCTACTCTGGAAAATATTTTTTATTTGATGAACAATAAGAAGCATTGATCTTACCAAGCTCAAGAAGAAACGCCTGCCAGTGGGTTAGTCTTCTCGTGTGGCCTTAAACTAGAGGCTGACGGCTCTAATGGTTTAGGAGAGAAGGAATTGGTCATCTTACATTTCTGGGGTCAGCGGTGCACCGCAGGCCATAACGGGTTAAATGAAGGGGGCGCACAAGACCTCCATTGTGCAGTGACAGGCAAGGCAGTTACCCTTCAACGGTCTCTACACTACTCTGAGCCCAATTACCACGCTGCGGTTCTCCTGGGTTGTGTTACTGATTGCTTTCGTGTGATGGCTTTCTGTCTGAGAACCGAGCTGTGACCCTCCACCCCCGGGCATCACTTCCACACCACCCGGCACCGCTGGGCCTGGGAAAAGATGGGCTCTGAAAGAATTTCCAAACGTTTCTTTCTGTTTTTTTCCCCTCACTTTTCAATGACTGATATTCGGAATACCAGGGGACTCTCATATTCAATCCATGGCTTCTTGACCATGGCTTATGCTTTTATTGTACAATATTGATAAGATGTAACCTTTTCAGACTCTGTATGGGCCCTTAGGTAGGAGATTCAAGAAAATGCACACAGTGAAAGGAAGTGAATAAAACAATATGCTTTCCCTCTAACAAGGGTAGATGAGTGAATAAGGCTGAAATTAACTTCTGGAAATGTCCCGATGTGCACAACATAGACACGAGCATGCTGTGCTAGACTATTTAACTTAATTTAATACTCTCTATGTATTACACACATGGACATGTTATTTGCAGATAAAAGGGGTGGGGTGGTAATCTATAGTATTAAGTAAGCATGACAAAGTGAATAGTGTAATTTTCAGACATTTCGTACAAAAAAAGAGAGAAAAACACTGCTGAAAAAGATATCAAAATAGAAAGTTTTTCTTCATGGGAGCTCTCTTGAGAGATCATTTTATTTTCACTCCTCACATACATGCCAGAGCTGAACAATGAGTAAGGAAGATAAAGCAGAACTGACTGTCTTTGAACTGTGGTAGTGGTGAAGAATGCAAAGTAGACCATGGACTGTCCGTCTACTCTAACATAATGTCCTTTTCCAGGGACTGGCCCCTTCTGATTACATGGTCAAAGTATGCCAGAAGAAATTTCATCATTCTTGTTTCTAAGGAGCATTCCCAGCGTTCTTCCAATACAAATGCTTCTTTCCATTCAAGTGAAAGTTGGATATTATTCAATGTCCTTATTCAAGAAAGCGCATAGAATAGATACATTTGAATTGTGATGCTGGAGAAAAATGTTGAAAATACCACGGACTGCTGAAAGGACAAACGGATCTGTATTAGAAGGAGTATAGTCAGAGTGCTCCTTAGAGGCAAGGTTGGCAAGACTGTGTTTTACATACTTTGGACGTGTTGTCAGGAGAGACTAGTCGTTCAAGAAGGACATCATGTTTGGTAAAGTGGAGGGACGAGGGATGGCAAGAGGACTACCCTCGACAAGATGGATTCACACAGTGGCTACATCAATGGGCTCAGGCAATGGGCTCAGGCACGGTGAGGAGGGTCAGGACCGTGCAGTGTTTCCTTCTGTTCTGCATAGGGTTCCTATGGGTCAGAACTGACACGATGACACCTAACAACAACAACAACAGCAACAACAACATAATAGCAATATGTAGCTATGTTGCCTAGAACTCTTACACTCCTCCAATTCTCTCTACTCCCTTCATCATTTTTGCCAACCTCCTTCTATTATATATTGCCTTCTCCTTCAGCCAAGTTAGTGTGCCTCTACCTTCCAGACAGTAAGTCACCCCGTTCCCCTTTGTCCCCGGAAACCATAACAGTGCTTGTTAATGCCTAGGATATAAATCTTGAAGGGCCTCATGCCATCTTGGTGATTTCTAATTTTGCTGGGTTCATCGTTTGTGCATGCTACGTTCTGATCATAAATGGGTATTTGCACCTATTCTTATTTGGAATGGTGCCACATTCATATGCAAAAGCACACCCTAGAAGTTTTTCTCTGTCCATATCATTACAGTGGGCTCTACTTTGAGAAGGCGATTCTTCCCAGTCATATTTTGAGCACCTTCTACCTGGGATGCTTATCTTTCAGCACCATGTCAGATAGTATTCTGCTGTTGCTACCCATAGCACCCCCCACCCTGGCCCCCGCCCCAGATAGAGAGTTGAGAGATGGAGAAAGGACATAAGTCCTACAAAGCATATAATCCAAATTGTGGTGGGAAACACACATACACACAAAACAAACAAACCGCTTCTCACCCCTCCCCCCCCCCCCCCATGCTTTCAAGGCCCTGGTTGCTAGAACCAGAAACTAAATGAGTTGCTTGAACCAGAAATCAAAAGAAAATGCTTTGTCCCTGAAATCTCTCTCTCATGCCTGCTCCTGACAAAGCTTCAAATCACGACAGCTGGCCAAGGAAAATCTTGAAAGGTACCCAGGTGCATTTTCACAAAGCTGGTAATGAAGGGGGAATCTGGAGCTAATGATTCATAAATGGATAACTGGTGCATGCTCTGCTTTCTATCTAAGCCCCAAGAACAAAACAAAACAAAAACCGCCACCCCCAACCCCCCACACAGTAAAAAACGCAAACAAACAGGAAGACACATGTCTTGGCACTGACGAGTGTAACTCATAGTGCACCCAGACGTTCAGACGCAGAGCACCCCCTCAGGTTTCCTTGACTGTCATCTTTGTGGAAGCAGACATCCCGGCCTGTCGCCTGTGGACCTCTGAGCAGGTTGCAACGCCAGCGCATACAGGTGAGTCGTTGAGCCCAAGCCATTTCCATCCTCAGGACAGCCTTCTCCTCAGCAGTCTGTTCCCAAAAATATGACCTATAGTCTTTTTTATCACTGTTGTATTAAAAATATTTTGTTTTCATTGTGCATTTTTTTCTGGTGAGGTTTTTATGACTGAGTTCTAGATTTAATCTACTATGTACAGAGACTATTTGGGTTCAGTCAATTAACTTTTTGAGCTTGCCTGGATGGCTGGCAATGAGTCATATTTACAATGTTTCCAAGTACCTTAAACAACTCACACACCTGTTAAACAAGTGGCCATCTAGCTCTGAAGCAACAAAGCCCACATGGAAGAAGCACACCAGCCCGTATGATCATTAGGTGTCGAAGGGATTAGGTATTAGGCATCAAAGAACAAAAAAATCAGATCATTGTGAATGAGGGGGAGTGAAGAGTGGGAACCCAAGACCCATCTGTAGGCAATTGGATATCCCATTACAGAAAGTCTCAGGGAGGAGATGAGCCAGTCAGGGTGCAGTGTAACAACGATGAAACATACAACTTTCCTCTAGTTCCTAAATACTTCCTCCCCCAACTATCATGATCCCAATTCTACTTGTATCATGATCCCAATTCTACCTTACAAATCTGGCTAGACCAGAGGATATACCCTGTTACAGATGGGAACTGGAAACACAGGGAATCCAGGACAGATGAACCCCTCAGGACCAGTGGTGGGAGTGGCGATACCGGAGGGTGGAGGGAAGGTGGGGTTGAAAGGGGGAGCCGATGACAAGGATCTACATATAATCTGCTCCCTGGGAGATGGACAACAGAAAAGTGGGTGAGGAGAGACATCAGTCAGTGTAAGACATGGAAAAATAATGATTTATAAATTATCATAGGGGAAAGAATGTACAGGAGGGAGGAGAAAAATGAGGAGGTGATACCAGGGGCCCAAGTGGAAAGCAACTGTTTGGAGAATGATGTGGGAAACAAATGTACAAATATGCTTGACACAATGGATGTATGTATGGATTGTGATAAGAGTTGTACGAGCCTCCAATAAAATGATTTAAAAAGAACTCACACATGTGCTGGTGCACACACACTGGGGAGTCAATAAGTTAGTGAAAACAAAGTTTTAAATCTATTTTTTTCCATGAACTTTTTGAAACCCCAGTGTATGTGAGTCTGTGTGGAATTTAGTCTGACTTATTTGTTGCAGTATTTAAATATTCTGGGCACCTGCTTGTGTTTTTATCTTGACTGCTGTCATAGCTTATGGAGGACATGTCAAAAGTGGGCCCTGTGACTGTGGATGACTCTATGTCTTTACAGCGTTTTCTCAATTTGTGTTTCACGTATTTTGAGAATATGTCATTAGGTCACTCAAATGCATAACTGTTTACTCTTCTTGGCTTTTAAAAACTGTAACTATACAGTTTCCCTCTATTTCAAGCAATGAAACTGAACTGAAAGTTCACTTTGATGGATACAGTCCCACCATCGGCCTTCATAGGTCTTCATTCTCCGCGTTTTTTGTCTGTATCTAAGCGGTGTCAGCTCATGAAACTTGTAGATGCAGTCTTGTTCTTCTTTTAAAAAACAAGTTTCTAGTTTTTAATTAAACCATTATCATATTAACATTAATGAAATTACCAATGTGCTTAACCTTAAATATCTTGTCTTCTTCCTTGTTATTGATTTTTCCTGCTGAAACAATATTTCATTCTCCCTTTCATATTCATGGTTATCTCTTACTCCACTAGTTATATATTTTTTAGTATCCTTGGGTTCTTAGTGCTCTAGATGTTTTAATAAAGCATTTTTAAACTATAAAAGTCTAATAAATTTTAATACTTTTATCTCTTCTCAGGAAATTTAAGGAATTTAGAACATTTTCACTTCTCTTCACCTCTTTTGACTTGTACTTATATTTTTATTATCTAATCTTTGTAAGCTTTAGAATATTTTGTTTTATGCAATCGGTATTCATTTAAATTTATTCATACATTTAGCTTTTCTTTCTATTTTTAAATAGTTCTTTCCTAGAGCAGTGAGTTTCTGTCTGGAGTAATGTTCCTTCTGCCTGAAAAACAGCTGCTTGGTAATCTTTATTGCCAATGTCTCTAAAGTGTTAAAAAAACAAAGATGCTACTTTGAGTACTGAGGTACACCTGACCAAAGCCATTTAATTAAATATTAAAAATAATTTTCTTAGGAGCAAATCCAGACATCATACCATTTCATAGATCAATCATATGAAGCAGTGTTGTACAATCGCTACTATAGTCAGTTCCAAAACATTTTCTTCCTTCTTGAACTCCTTCATGTTTCCATCAACCCCGACCCCCACTTCCCCATCCCCCGCCATTCCTCCCAGGTGCCCTTGTTCTAGTTTCTGTCTTTATTGAGTCACCTATCCTGGTTTTCATACACCAAAAAATATCAAAACACACATGCCAGAGAGTCAAGAAGTGTACAAACAATGACAAAATACAACAGAGGTCAACTGCAATATGAAAAAAAATTCCACAGAAAATAGTAAAAGCCAGATCAAACACTAAGTGTATTATAAGGGACATCAAGTGACAAGGTTTTAACTGATCAAGTCAGACTTATCATTTTAATCTACTGTAATTGTCTCTCCAACAATCTGTCTGACAACCAAGTTATTCCCATCTCTCAATGATGATTAGAGGGAAATCAACAGAGGCTTATTCCCTGTGCAGATCCTGCAAATGCATTTTGGGTTTCCACTGTCAACCACAGCTTTCTGCACACTAGACTCTCACAATTTAGACTCTGATACTATTCCTTCCGTTGGATTTGGAGTACGTAATTTACAATCCTTAGAGCACAAATGTGTGTGTGTGTGTGTGTGTGTGTGTGTTCCGAAAGAAGCAAATCCAAAGACAGAGCTTTATATCATGAAGAAATTATGCATCAATAAAACATCCCAGCCCAGTCCAACTCACACCCATACATCTGATATTAGTCCATAAACCCCTCTTCAGACTCATGAAGCCACGTGCAATGATGAAGAATATGGGAACATCACCAGCTGGTGGGTTCAGTCTTGTGGGTCCAATGGCGGTGGACATATCTCCAGGCTCACACAGGCTTCCATGTGGCATCAACAGGAAGGTGTAGGCAAAGAGAGAGAGAGAGAGAGAGGCCTGCTTCCAGGGAGCCATTTATCTTGGTGGTACCTCCAAATGAGATCATTTAGCAGAGACCTGAATGACAGGCTCAAGTCTACCCCTACACTCTTATATCTTCAAGCTAACATGAAATTATATAACTATGACAATGTGCTTCATCCATGTGGGCTTTGGGGATGTCTCATTTAGATGGTGACCTAAGCCATTTTTAATAGGCTGGTATGGCAAATGAGGAGGTCCAGAGAGAGGAACTGATGCATTTTAATTATGGTGTCAATGAAGAAAATTTCATTTACTACAGACTACCAGAACAACAAATAAACTGATGTTGGAAGAAGGACAACCAAAATGTTCCTTAGAAGGGAGGAAGGCAAGACTTTGTCTCACATGCTGTGGACATGCTAACAGGAAGGCGGTCCCTGAAGGACATCAAGCTTGGCCAAGCAGAGGGGCAATGAAAAGGAGACTCTGGGGGGACACCATGGCTGCAGAGTAGACAGTAACTTAGCAATGATTGTGAGCATGGTGCAGGACCAGCAGTGCTTCAACCTGCCCTTCATTTGGTTACTATGAGTCAGAATCAACTCACTGGCACCCGAGAACAGCAGCAGCAGCAACAACGGATATTCTAATGATAAGATCTTTGTATTTGTATGAAAATTTATTTTTATTTGATCTACATTCTTTTCAGGGAGTAAGTAATCCTGTTGCTTAAGCATTTTGTTATTAAGCTTAAAATACATATAGAAAAGAGGAAATGTATGCATCAACAATGCATCAAATCACCGTAAGGGGACTACTTTTCCAAATACCACAATAACCAAAATATTGAGTGCAACCATGCCAAGTTCCTGAGCCTCCTGAGCCCATCCATCTCAGCGTATACTCCTGAATTCTCCCTGTGCAAATCTATCACTAGATTTTCCTTGCTTATCTTCCAAGTCTTAACTCACAACACTAAGCATCTCTAAGCCTCTAAACACCGTAATTTAGTTTGCAGCTGTGTCTTGCTCATTTTTGTGGCCTTATTTTTGCCATACTTTTAAAATTCTGTCTTGATGGACATGAAAGTTTCTGGTCTGGGGTTCTTATCAATAATGATGCTCTTGGTAGCCTTAGAGATGCTTCTTTCTGTATATGTGTGTGAATGACTGTTTGGAGGATACTTAGAAGTGGCGCTGCTGCATCCTTGAGAATGCTTCCTCCTACTTAAATTAATATGCCAACTCCTTCCCTTTAATTTATAATCCATCATCACTGGGTTAGAGTTTTTTTACTGTGGAAAAATATGCATTACAAAGTATTTGCCATTTGAGTAATTTTTAAGTGTCGATTCAGTGACATTAATTACCTTCACTATGTTGGGTATCCTTTTCCAAATACTTTTATTTAATCTTCTAAACGGAAACTCAGCACTCCCGAAGCAACCTTCCTACTTCTCCTTCTCCTCAACCTGGTGAGAACTAATAAACTTCTATCTGTCGACTTACTTATTTTATCAAAGTGGGATAATACTATATTTATGAAATCATTTTATTTGGGGCTCATGCAACTCTTATCACAATCTATACATCCATCCATTGTGTGTCAAGCACATTTGTATGTTTTTTGCCCTCATCATTCTCAAAACATTTGCTTTCTACTTGAGCCCTTGGTATCAGCTTCTCATTTTTTCCCTCTCCCCACTCCCTCTTCCCTCATGGACCCTTGATAATTTATAAGTTATTATTATTTTGTCACATCTTACACTGTCTGATATAGTACAATATTTCATCTGGCACAATATTTTAAAAAATTCATCCATATGTCAGAACTTCAATTCTATTTCTTCTTATGGCTGAATAACATTGCTTTGCATGCTATCCTACATCTTATTACCAATCATCCATTGTTGAACATGCGGCCTAGTTCCTCCTTTTGGCTTTGGTGATGCACTGACGACTGGAGGGCAAGGTCCTGTTTGAGAACAAGTCTCTGCTTCAAGTTCTTTGGGAATGGCTTCAGACATAGGAGGAGAATTCCTCAGTCATATGGCCATCCTAGGTTGTGTTAGGCTGGGTTTTCTAGAGAAAAAAAAACCCTGGTGAGACTTATATATGTATAAAAAATAAAATTATAGGAAGAAAGCAATTTATATTAAGGAAGTGGCCCACACAGCAGCAGGATGGGCAAGCCTAGCCCAACTCAGGCCCGTGGGTCAGATACCAATGGTAGGCCCTTTCTGACTCACGCTGCTCCCAGAGCAATGAGTCAGGAAGCAGGAAGAACCAGGTGGCAGAGGCAGAGTTGAGGGAGCCCAAGGTCAACAGGGAGCCTGACAAGCTGCAGACAGTTCCCAGGGTCAGTAGGGCACATGGTGGCTGCTGTCCTAAGAAGCCAGGTGCAAGATCCAGGCTGCAGGAAGAGGAAAGAAAAGGGGAGGGAATTCTCCACCGTGTCGATTCATAGGTATTAAATAGGTTACAGCCCCAAGAAGACCTTAGCAGGTGTGACGTGCCCAATGTGGGCAGGGTGGGGAGGCCTTACTACCACATTACCCAGGATCCTGGTCCAGCAAAGTTGACACAAAACTTAACCATTACATATGTTTAACTTTCCGAACAACTATCAAACCATGTTCTCCACTGGTTATCATAACTCACATTCCCACCAGCAACAGATCAGGTCCCTGGAGTTGCTTTTGTTCTACTTCACCAGCAGTTGGTGTTATTTTCTTCCCTTTTACAGGATGAGTTTTGCTTGCTATAGAAACTTCAAGAATGCCATTATCAGTACGTTCTATATTTTTTCTTCCAATATGGGTGATTTCCATATTTCCTATTTCCCTTTGAAGATAAGGAAGATTTTCTCTTGGTCATTAGCTTATAGCAGTTAATGGTGATATTCTTAAACTTTGCTTAATTTAGTTTTTTTTCAGATCTAGCTTTGAGTTCATAAGAATTCTTCAAAATATGTCTTGGTATCAATGATAAAGGCTGGTAAATTCTTAGTGATTATTTCTTCCAGTACCTCTACTCTTGGACTCTGTTTACACAGATGTCTCATTTATATACTTTATGGATTTTCCATTCTTTTGCTTCAGCATTTTTCAGTCTGAATTTTTCCTGACTTATTTTGTCTTCTCACTAGTTCAATTACGAATAAATACTGCCTAGTCCTGTGCCACCTCTCTTCATCTGTGTCCACTGTGTCCTTAAGTGTATATATTTAATATAACTTTTATTATACTATTTAATTAGAATCATTTCCAGAATTGCTGATTGACAATTATTATTATTATTGCAATTTGAGGTTTAAATTGTTTGTTTATTTTCATTCGAGATATGCCGAATGTGTTATTCCTTTTAACTTTTTAACTCCAGATCTTTGCACATTTCAGTATAACATTTTTCCTTGTCTTTTTGAGGTGTCTATGAAATCTTTTGCTCAGCTCTTTTACTCTATAATTCCTTCCATTTCTTCAGTGACTCGGCTTTCAAGAACAAATTTGAGTCTCTTCTGACATCCACTTTGGTCTTTTCTTTCACATGATCTTTGCTTTCTTCGTGTATGATGTTTCTGATGTCCTCCCACGGCTCATCACACAAATCTTTGGTCTTTAGTATTCCATGTATCAAACCTGTTCTTGAGATAGTCTTGAAGTTAAGGTGGGATAGACTCAAGGTTGCATTTTGACGCGGATGGATTTGTTTTCATTTTCATCAACTTCAACCTGAACTTAAATCGGAGCAATTGATGCATCCTAGATGATCTCTGGCCTTGTCTAGGCTGATGCAATTGACCTTCTCTTTGTTTCTTCCCACAGTTCTGGCCAATTTGATTCCATGTATTCCAACTGGCAAGGTCTGCGTGTGTGGTCACCACTTACCCTGTTGAAGAAAAGGTATTTGCAATGAGGAAGTTGCTGGTCTTGCAAAATTCTATCATTTGACTTTTAGCTTTGTTTTTACCTGATTCTTTTGTCTACTCATTAATTCCATAATGAATAAACACTGATCAGTCCTGTGCCGCTTCTCCTCAGCTGTGCCATGTGTCATTAAGTGTATGTACATATATTGTATTTAATTTTCTTATTATTATACTCCTTTAAAATATGTCTTCAAAACTTTATTTCAAAGCTATTCCCCTGTTAATGTTCTGTGCCAGGTACAGGCCTGCCCATTGCTGGCAACAGACTTTTAGAAAATCCATTTCCTGGCATCCAACAGGTAAATTGTTCTTTTCAAACCATACTGAACAACCAATACCTGCAAAAGTGTTACATGCACTGGTTCCCATCAGTTTTAAATCTGAACTTATGTTATTAATCTATATCAGTGGGTGTTAAAATGAAGTGTGACAGTACAAATCAAAATACTACTGGATAATATTAGATAAGAAGATTTTACAAACACTACATTACCTTGCAATATGGAACATTACATTTCATATTCATGTAAACTTATTATACTCTTTAATAATGTTTTTATACCTAGCGATCCTTCCTCTTCATTTCCAATTTATTTTATTTATTAATTTATTTTTAATAGTTTTATTAGGGGCTCATACAACTCTTATCACAATCCATGCATATATCAATTGTGTAAAGCACATCTGTACATTCATTGCCCTCATCATTCTCAAAACATTTGCTCTCCACTTAAACCTCTGGCATCAGCTCCTCATTTTTCCCCTTCCCTCCCTGCTCCCCACTCCCTCATGAACCATTGATAATTTATAAATTATTATTTTGTCATATCTTGCACTGTGGCTTTGTTGCTTCTGAGCTAGATGACTGCATGTTTACCGTCAAGCCTTTAAGACCCCAGACATTATATATTTGGATAGCTGGGCACCATCAGCTTTCTTCACCACATTAATTTCTGTCTCTTTTTCCCCCTTTGGAATGAATCTATCCCACATCAGGCCAAACCCAGAGTACATTATTCTAGGACACAGAGGCTGCCTGTGTCACACTATAATACTATTAGGTAAGACTCTGTGTACACAGCCACCCTCCATGCCAGGCCTGTTGCTCTAAACCTGCCCCTTAGTGATCATCCAATCCTGGCTCAGTGATTATTCCACCCCAGGGTCTCCCACCCTCCAAAGATTTGCTAGTTTGGGAGAGGAAGTAAATTTCTCTGCTGGGTCCCAAGCCTCTCTGTACATCCCAGAAGAGCATCCCCATCTTTAGTCCAGGATGGAAAGAGGGGTGAGCTTTCACAGGTGCCAGCATGACTACCTTTGGCCTCCTTCTCCCCAAAGAGGGCTCTGGTTTCTTCAGAAGTTTGGTACTTACTGGGTTACATAAACGTCCATTAGTTTCCATTGGGGATGGGTCTAAAGATGATGTTTATGTTATATTTTTAGCTTCCTATAAATTTTCTCAATTCAGTGGTTCATCAAATTTGATTTTGAATAAGTTGTCTGGGACATTAGTTTTCAAGGTGAATTCCCTCCCCAAATGTACCGTAAGTCCAACCTCAGCAAGGTCTCCACTATATTAAAAAACACTGGGTTGATAGTTGCCCAGTCACACTAAAGACCAGCCATATGGGCAGTTGTGTTAATCTGACTTTCTCTCAGCCATTTGGAGTAGGCAGCATAGTCTCAGAGGAGAAGTTCAAGGGGCAATGTCTCCCCCTTAACTCAAAATTTCATCACATTTACTTTTGCTATTGCAAGCAGGAATAACCAATGACAACAACCAAGGGGAAGAATCCAAACTTTAATTTCCTAGTTCCTTTCCAGAAAACAAATAAGTAACAGTGTGGGTCTATGCAGCCTCTGGCTGGTCAAAGAAGAAAGACGGCCATGAGGCAGAGGTCAGACAAGTGTCCACTCTCCACTTTCATGATTCGTTTCACTAGGACCCCACTCCCGAGGTTCAGGCAGACGAGCGAAACAAATGCAGAGGCACTCCTATGTGTATAAGAGAGAGCTGTATGTCAAAGGAAAATGGAATATTGACAAAATCTCCCAGCCCAGTTCAGGTCAAGTCTACAAGTCTGTTATTAGCTTATATGTCCAATACTATTCCATAAATTCCTCTGTAGACTCACACAGCACATGCAATGATGCCGAATGCAGGAAGATCACAGGCTGATGGGTAGAAAGTCTTGTGGATCTAGTGCTGGTGGAAGCATCTCAACGCTGGTGTGGGTCTCCAGGTGGCTCCTACAGCTCTCTGAGTGTCTCCTCCAGAAGAAGGTGAAGCAGAGAGAGAGTGGCCATCTCCAGGGAGAAATAGAGGAAGTTACCACAATATTCATGAGAAGACCACACCCACAAGTAGGCATCATCAGGCTGTGATCTAATTGACAGGCTAGATTCCACCCCTAGACCTACTATTTACCTTTATTCAATTTGATGGTGCTTATTTTAATCCAATGTATAATTGGGTGCTGTGTGGGAGGTTTAAATGCATCCCCTTATGTGTTATCCAGCTAATGCTAAATGATCTCACCCAGGAAAGGACAGATGGGAAGCAAAAAGAAAAAAAAAAAAGGCTATTCATCTGAGTGATAACTCTATTAGTTGCCACTGATGCAACACAACAATGTGATCCCAGATCTTTCTTTTGAGCTACCTACCACTAATTGAACTTGAACCTGTACACTTTTGGTTAGCATCTGAGCACGTTAACCATCTAGACCATTCTTGTGTGGTGCTGAGTCAACATCAACTCACCCCATAGGATAGAGTGGAACTATCACGTAGAGTTTCTGTAGCTTTACCTCTTTATAGAAGGAGATTGCCACCTCTTTCTCCCATGAATGACTGGTGTATTCTACTCACTCATCCTTCAATTAGCTCCCAAGCTCCACCATCAAGATCCTTCCATAGTCAGTGCAAGAAATTATACTCATATTTTCTTACAAGGCTTCCTTTTCTGGCCTTGACATGAAAGATGGTTTTTTATAGTTGTTTATTTCATCTCTGTGTTTTTTATTAATATTTTTATTGGGGGCTCTGACATCTCTTATCACATCCATACATTCATCCATTGTGTCAGGCACATTTGCACATTTGTTGCCATCATCATTTTTCAAAGCATTTTCTCTCTACTTGAACCCTTGGTATCAGCTCCTCTCATCTGTGTTTTACCAAGAAAGTTGAGAGAAGATAGAAGACACAGGTTAAAAGTATAGCTGATCCTTGTAACGACCTGCATTTGAATTCCACGGATCACTTATAAGCAGATTTTTAAAAGTGTGATATGATGCAAAATATCTCCATATGAACAGTTTGTCTCTCCAGCATTTATGTATCATGTTGAAAAGTGAACTCTCAGAGTTCTCATAGTTTTCATCATATGTGGTTCAATAATCAAACCTTAAAAACATGGGACCCACATGAAATACCACAAGTGATACTGAAATTGATCTCCAGAAGAAGAAAAATAATACAAAACATTTTCTCGGATCACAATTATGCAAAATTAGAAACCAATAATAGGAAGATCAAAACAGAAAAACAAACGCATGAAAAATTGGATAATACTCTGCTTAATTTCTACTGGGTAATAGAAGAAATAAAACTTGATATAAAACAATCCCACAAGCAAATGAGAACAAAATACAGCAAACCTTTGGGACACAGCCAGTGAGAACGAGAGTGGAAATGGAACATGCCAAGCCCTTGTTACATGGGTCCATTTGCAGCAAGAAATGGAGACATCAACCGGAGAAAGAACCGACTCGATGTCTCAACCTCACAACCCCAAAGTGAGCAACGCTGCGGTCAGAGGTTTGTCAGTCTATACCATGTGCATGGATGAAACGGGATAGCACCGTGAAAAGGGCAACACTGAAGGGATTTATAGATATAAGGCTATTTTTTTTCAATGTGTCAAATTGGTTGATTCCACCCCCCCCCCGAATCATTTTATTAGGAGCTCATCCAGACATCATATCATTCCATAGTCAATCACATCAAGCAGCATTGTCATTGCTACCACAATCCACGTAAAACTATTTTCCTCCTTTTTGAACTTCTGGATCTCAGCTTCCATTTCTTTCTTCTCCCTCTCAGGAGCACGTATTCTGGGTGTTTCTCTATAGGTTCATCAATCCTGAGTTTCATATACCGAAAACAGACAGACACATAACAAAGAGTCAAGAAGGCTGCCCTCTCTGACAAAACCATCAGAGAGAAACCCCAATATGAAGGAAAGGGAAAGAAAATCCACATTTCATTGAAAATCATCTCTAGTCCAAAGTGTATCAGAGGGGAGACCAAGTGACAGAGTTTTAACCCTTCAGGTCAGGTTCATAATTTTGATCTAGAGTCATCTCTCCATTACTCTGTTTAGTAACCAGTTTATTCCTATCCCTCAATTATGGTTAGATGGAAACCAGCAGAAGCTTATTTCCTGTGTAAATCTCACTAATATGTTTTGGGATTTCACTGTCATCCATAACCTTTTGAAAACCAGAATATCACAATTTAAGCTCTGATACTATTCTCTCCCGCGCCTTTGGGTGATATCGTTTACAGTCCTTAGGTCACAGATGCTGGTGTGCTTCTTCCAGAGGGACGTAGTTGCCATTTCGCTTAGATGGCTGCTTGTTTGGGAACAAACCTTTAATACCCCAGACACTATTCTACCTGATAGCCAGGCACCATCCGGTTTCTTCACCACACTTTACTGTAGCACCCGCACTTTCTGTGCTTCCTTCACGAGGGCAGGCATCGGGCAGGGCCATGTCATACGAATTAATTGTTCTTAGATGGGAGCTAGGATTAAGTGCAAGTATAAGGCTATCTTGATCCAAGTTCCATGGAAATTCTTTAAGGAGATAAACCCACTAACTTTACCAGGACGGGAAAGAGATTCCAGAGAGCCAAGTGCAACTGAAGAAAAAAGAAAAGGAGGTTTCACACTTCCCAATATCAGAACATACCAGACAGCGATGGTAGTCACCACAGCCTGGTACTGACTCAGTGACAGACACGGACTGCTGACCTTTGACAGAAAGACAAATAAGGAAAAGATCGTGGCTGTAACAACTGATTCTGGCAAAACTGAATAACTGTTTGCAGAAAAATGAAACTGATCATATCTCACATTATATATCTATATATAGATATCTATATCTACAAGATATTTATATCTATATCTATCTATTTTATATATAAATAAAAGTAAGTCGAGATAGGTCAAAAACCAAATATAAAGTCCAGAACTATAAAGATCATCAAACAAAAAAATAGATACAAACTTAGGGGTCCTAATTTGTGGCATAGACTATTAAACACAACAAACAAACAACAAACAAAAGGACAAACAGCATAAGATAAACAAGAGACTGAGACTTTCTAAAAGTTAAATACTTATGCATATGAAAAGACTTTTCACAAGATTAAAAGAAAAACGTAGACTTGAAAATTATTTGGCAATGAATATATCCAACAAGGAACTAATTTTAAAATTTATAGAAAACTTCAGGTTTAACTTTTGTTTTCAGTTGGCTTCTCTGATTCCGAAGCTAGGTGTGGAGTTTGCTATGACCAGAACAAATTGATCCAATTTGAAGAAGCTTTATAGAAAGAGGTGTCACAAAGACAGCATGAGTTTCACCCCAACTCACACCCCTGTTCTCCTGCAGAGTCAGTGGTTGTGAACAGTGAGGGGCACGTGTTTCTCAGATTCAGTGGTGTCACGGCCCCTGCCTTCCACCGCAGACTCCCTGGCCACCCTCTGCCCTTCCCAAGAGCTGCTGGAATATTTCCAAAAGAAGATGGGCCAGTGTGGGACAGCAGGAGGACCCACTGAAGAAACGGGAACTATACAAAGAAGCTGTGGAAGACAGCATCAACGGAATGGATTTCCGCAGAGGGCGGAAGAGATGGCTGAATTGCAGAAAGCTCTCCGTGACAGGCAGACCTGCCTTTTCCAGGCCCCGGAACTGTCTTACGCCTCTACTCAGAAACTGGCCGAATGAGAATCAGAGAGGTAGAAGACCAGCAAAAGATCTAAAGCCTCTTGGCTCTTGTGGGAACAAGAAGTGACCAATTTTATAAAGAGTCTCCCCACAAAGTCACCATTCTTCAAAAGATACACACACTGTAAGGAGACATGAACAGATTGACTTTCAATGTTTAAAGCAGATCCCAAAGTAAGCAACAGTGGACCAGCAATGAGAGAGAGGGAAGAGAGGTCTGAGCAATACAAGGAGACATACAGACAGCTATCCCCTGGGCCAGAAGGGAATGGAAGTAGGGGCCACCCACCTGACCTGCTGCTGGCCTGTCGGGATGGAAACACGGCAGGTTCAGCTGGAAGCAGAGACCAAGTTTCTAGAGAACAAGCTGGAGGGCTCTTGGAAGGTGGATTCCCGTTGAGGGAATACACATTCAGCATCAGAGAGATCGAGAGAAAAAGAAAGAGCGGACCCAAAGTCTCCTTCACACCCACACGCTGCTCTGTGAGAGCACTGAAGACTCTCTCTGAAAGTCCTATTTGAAAACTAGCAGAAGGAGAGGTCATGGCTCCTTGAAAAGGATCGTTTGGCATCAAAGATGAAGCCGTACAAGCTGCAGTGTGAGACGAGAGAAGATACGACCGGAGAAGCTTGTCCAGTTGTACATCAGAGTCATCGTAACCCAAAGGAATATGGTAAGATCCCGAAGGATAAGTTAATAGAAGAGAAACATCTTTCTAACATGTATCAAGGGCAGGGCATTTCCCTAGAAGAAGAACTCACCAGAATTCAAGAGGAGGAAGGTGTGAAGAGAGAAATCTTTAAGCCTCACACTGAAAGGACGGGGAAACGTCTACAGGGGATGACAAAATGCTGTCTATGGAGGACGCCTTGGAGAACTCATGGATGTAGGAGAAGTAGAAGGCTTCAAGACAGATAGTAAGGCATTCTGACAGAAACGTAAAGACTTGGAGCAAATGCTGTGTAAGACAACACTGAATTCACGGGCTGATCAAGATCTTGCCCTTCTGTGCGTTGTCCGGAACAGCAATAGAGGGGCACATAGATACAAGGAGAATCGAAGAACCTGAAGTCCCAGGGGTTCCTTTTGGAGAATGAACTTAGATTCTGTTGACGTCTCCTTCTGGAAATGGCCTCATATGGAAACCTGACAGCACGGTCTGCCTGCCCAAGAAGTTGTGGACAGTATGTTAGACAGGGTTCTCTAGAGAAACAAAACCAGGACACCAATAATTTTAGATATATTTATACAGATAGATATATAACATAACAAATAAACAGTTAATTAATCTACAAAGCAGTACAAATGGCTCAGTGCAACTCACTCCCGTGAGACAGCTAATACACTGGCAGTCCTTCAAGTCTTGAGGGCCGCCGGGTAGTCCTCTGTAGAGCATCTCAGGCTATCCAGACACAGGCAGCAAACAGCAAGGCAGGTCACCAGCAGTCAGCCAGATGACAGGGTCCGACAGTCCCCAGCTCAAGCGATGTATATTTCAGTAGGGTGGCGAAGCAGGTATTGAAGGAACCTCAAATTACAGCGACACAGTCCATGGGCTAGCTGTCCCACAGGTAGTGTAGCTTGCAAATGGAAGCACAGAACAAGCAAAGCAGCTGCATATTGGTCTGATGATCAAAGAGCGAGAGACAAGAAAGACAAGGCTCCCTGAGACATTTATCTCTCTCTTCCCTTCAATCCCACATGTGTTTATTGGCCAGGCTGGCACAATAAGCCTACCTATCACAGGAGTGTACAGAGACAGAATGAAGAATCAGGGACCAATAAGAAGCATTTATTGCTTTCTAAACTGCCCTCTTTATCTTTCTTGGTCTGGATTATAACCTGGTTACTTAAATATTTTCCCATATTATTTATCTTGCTTATGGTGACAGGTTTTGTTTTGGGTTTGAAAAGAAGATGATACAAACTTAGGAAGAAGGTCTTCTTAGGAGTCTGACTATCAGGTGGCCAGGTGGGGCACCTCTGAATTTGCCTCTCTCCAAGACATAGGGAAAGGCAGCAAATCACAACTTGTCAAAATTAAATAGGCAAGTAATTAGGAATACTTCACTTTATGCAGTATGTGGTATAGAGCCTGAGTTACATTTTTAGAACTGCCAGTCTCATGAAATTCCACCAGAGGGCACTAGAGGTCCGACTCTCAAGCAAACATTTCATTTAAAACTAACAGTTAAACCTGTGATAGCTGGAGTTTGTGTCCAGTGGAAAACTGTCAGAGAAGAAAAATTCATATTTCCCATTAATGGAGAGCGATAGAAAGTGGGAAATGTACCTTATCAAAGCCAGATAACAAGGTGGGACTCAGGGAAACCAGGAAACCTTGTCGACGGTTTTAGCGGATACAGTTGCTGCTATGCCTTCATGCCATTATGAAAATAATTCTTGTATAAAAGGTCAGCATGTATCAGTAATATGGATTTTAAAAATATATCATTTATATATATAAAATTAATTTTCAATAAAAGTTGTAACTGGAACCTTTAAAAAAATCATTTTACTAGGGGCTCGTACATCTCTTATCACAATCAGTGAACAAGCGGCCATCTAGCTCTGAAGCAACAAAGCCCACATGGAAGAAACACACCTGCCTGTGCAATCACGAGGTGCCAAAGGGACCATGTATAAGGCATCATGTAAAAAGTATATATTTATATATATATGGTATATATACCATAGTGAATGAAGGGGGAAGTGCAGAGTGGAGACCCAAAACCCATTTGTCGGCCACTGGAGATCCCCTCACAGAGGGGTTTAGGAGAGGAGATGGGTCAGTCAGGGTGCGATGTAGTACCGATGAAGAACACAGCTTTCCCCCAGATCCTGGATGCTTCCTCCCCCCAACTACCATGATCCGAATTCTACCTTGCAGGACTGGATAGAGCAGAGGTTGTACACTGGTGCATATGGGAGCTGGAGGCACAGGGAATCCAGGGTGGACGATATCTTCAGGACCAGGGGTGTGAGGGGCGATGCGGGGAGAGTGGAGGGTGAGTGGGTGGGAAAGGGGGAACTGATTATAAGGATCCACATGTGACCTCCTCCCTGGGAGATGGATGGCAGTGAAGGGGGGGAAGGGAGACTCCGGATAGGGCAAGATATGACAAAATAACAATCTATAAATTATCAAGGGCTCATGAGGGAGAGGAGAGTGGGGAGGGAGGGGAATAAAAAAGAGGACCTGATGCAAAGGGCTTAAGTGGAGAGCAAATGCTTTGAAAATGATTGGGGCAGGGAATGTACGGATGTGCTTTATACAATTGATGTATGTATATGTATCGATTGTGATAATAGTTGTATGAGCCCCTAATAAAATGTAAAAAAAAATAAAATTAAAAAATCATTTTACTGGGGGCTCATACATCTCTTATTATCACAATCCATACATCTGTCCATTGTGGCAAGCGCATTTGTACATTTGTTGCCATCATCATTCTCAAAACATTTTCTTTCTACTTGAGTCCTTGGTATCAGCTCCTCATTTTACCCATCCCTCCCTCACAAACCCTTGATAATTTATAAATTATTATTATTTTTTCATGTCTTACACTGACCGATGTCTCCCTTCACCCACTTTTCTGTTGTCCATCCCCCAGGGAGGGTGTTATGTGTAGATCCTGTGATCAGTTCCCCCTTTCCACCGCACTTTCCCCTTCCTCTCCTAGTATTGCTAATCTCATGATTAGTCCGGAAATGCTTATCTGTCCTGGATTCCCTGTGTTTGCAGCTCTGAGCTGTACCAGTGTACATCCTCTGGTCTAGCTGAATTTGTAAGGTTTCTTCTACCTTTCTACCTTTCGATTATGACAGTGGAGGGGGGGGGAGGGTGGGAGGAAGCATTAAAGAAATAGAGAAAAGTTGTATGTTTCATCGTTGCTCTACTGCACCCTAACTGGCTTATCTCCTCCCGGTGACCCTTCTGAAAGGGGATGTCCAGTTGCCTACAGATGGCCTTGGGTCTACACTCTGCACTTCCCCTCATTCACAATGATATGATCTTTTTGTTCTTTGATGCCTGATAACACAGGCTGGTGTGCTTCTTCCATGTGGGCTTTGTTTCTTCTCAGCTAGATGACTGCTTGTTTACGTTCAAGCTTTTAAGACCCCAGATGCTCCGGAGGGTAGAGTACGGGTGGGGTGGAAAGGGGCAACAGATTACAAGGATCTACATATAATTTCCTCCCTGGGGGACAGACAACAGAAAAGTGGGTGAAGGGAGATGTCGGACAGTGCAAGAAATGACAAAATAATAATTTATAAATTATCACGGGTTCATGAGGGAGGGGGGAGCAGGGAGGGAAAGGGAAAAATGAGGACCTTATGCCAGGGGCTTATGTGGAGAGCAAATATTTTGAGAATGATGAAGGCAATGAATATACAAATGTGCTTTACACAATTGATGTGTGTATGGATTGTGATAAGAGTTGTATGAGCCCCTAATAAAATGATTTAAAAAAAAACCCCAGATGCTATATCTTTTGATCGCTGGCACCATGAACCCTTGATAAATGATAAATTATTATGATTTTCATATGTAACACTGACTTCTGTCTCCTGTCCCCCATGTTTCTGTTGTTTGTACCCTTGGGGGGGGATAGTATGTGTCAATCATTGTGATCAGTTTCCTCATCCTCCCCTTGTCCTTGTCCTCCCCTTGTCTCCTCACCTTCCCCTTGTTCCTGAGGGGTTTATCTGACGGATTCCTGTCTTAAGCTCTTGTCTGTACCAGTGTACATGGTCTGGTCTAGCCAGAACTGAATGGTAGGACTGGGGTGAGGAAGCTTCAAAGAACCAGAAGAAAATGTGTGTTTCATCAGTGCTATACTGCACCCTGGTTGACTCATCCCTTCCTCGTGACCTTTCTGTGTGGGGATGTTCTATTGTCTACAGCAAACAAATGAATACGGAAATGCTTATGATCACGAGCTTTTGCTGTTGTTGTTGCTGGTCATTGCTGTCATATTGTCCAAGAGACTGGAAGTCTGCCTGGTCGCCGCCCCCTCACGGCTGTTGCTGTCTTGGAATCCATTGTCGCTGTCGCTGCCGCTCCATCCGTTCATCCCATTGAGCGCTTTTCTTTTAGTCAATAACCCTCGACGCTGCCAAACATGATGCTGTTTTCCAGGGACTGTGGGAAACAGAAAGATTTCTCCCAAGTTGTCTCCCCGAAATATATGCCAAACTTAGCTGCTTGCTACACGTGGTAAATGACTATACATACTTGGAGGTCAACGAAAGTAGGTCAGAGATTAGTCTCCCTAAGGGTTTTCAGCCATCTAGAGCAATAAGACTATCTAGTCTGTCCCACCCTAAGTAGGGTGGGATAGTAGTAGATTGTTTCCTTGTAGGAGAGCTCAGGGATGTCAATGCACACTCAAGGGTGACCAAGGTTAGGCCGCATCATGAATCTTGGGTCTGCCCTTCTTGTCACATGCATACCTCCAGTCCCTCCCCTTCCTATCATGTGTACACCCCTAGCTCATCCCCTTTTGGTTACGTTTATGCCCATTGATTCCCCTCCTATTGCTTGTATTGCCCATTGTACAGCTCCTTCTTGTGACATGTGTCTTTACCTGTAATTAGGAGACATGCACACCCCCAAAGACATAAAAGCTTTGGTTAACAATAAATCAGTTTCTCTCTCTCTCTCTCTCTCTCTCTCTCTCTCTCTCTCTCTCTCTCTCTCTCTCTCTCCTCTCTCTCTCTCCCTTCCCTCCCTCCCTCTCCTCCCCTCACGTGGACCACCAAGCGGGGCTGAGGTGAGCAAGCTACTATGACATGTGTCTGACTCCATTATTTCAAACTCTTATTTTCTATGACTTTACTATAATCTTTACTTATTGCCACTGTACCATTGTGCCTACTGGAACTGTGGTGATTTGTTGGGGGCTGGCTCCCCTGACAAGGGACTGGGCTCTGCTGATAGCATGACAATATGCATTAGCTACTTATGAGAGTGACACAATCAAACAACGGCGACATGTCATCTGACCCTGGCAATGAGACGAAGCTCAGCAAGACAAAGGCACGAAAGGATGGTGACGATGTGGAGAGATTGGGACTTTTCTGCCCCGTTGTTGGAATCGTAATATGTGTAGCTACTGTGGAAAACCGTGTGGCTCTACCATAACAATTTGGAAATAGAACAGGAAATTTGTGAAGCTATTGTTGAAGTTCAGGAAACCGTGTACTTTGTGAGAAATACATTTTTGACCTCATTTTGAAAATGCTGCTTTTACATGGGTACAGGATATAATGCATAACCAAACCAAAGCGTACTGCCGGCGAGGCAATTCTGACTCACAGCGACTCCATAGGAGACAGTAGACCTGCCCCTGGAGTTCTCTCATTGAGCAGCTGGTAGCTTCAAACAGCTGACTTTTTGGTTAGCAGCCCCAAACGTAATTCACTACGTCACCAAGACTCCTGTATATGCATACAACTGATAGAATATGTACCAATTGACTATGTGATTGGTAAGCCTTCCGGTTGACAATAGGCTATTAGTAATTAAGTTTGGGGGTAATAAAGGATCACAGATGGATTTTCGATGGCGTAGGGGGTGGGTGGGTGGGTAGAGGTATGTGGATGACATCCCTAACCCCACCTTGCTCAAGGATCAATAGTCGTACAGCTTCGTCCTTTCAAAGACATTTTGTACATTGTGGTTCCTTCTTCCAACAGGTATCTGGCAAGACCCTTCCGCCTCGGTGACATTAGGGGGCAGCAACGACCCAGACAGCCAGCTTCTGCAAGGGCAACTGCAGGGAATTTCTAGAAGGCTGTTGTCCTCCTGGCATGGTCGCCTCTGCCAGTTGATGCTGGTTCCTATCAGGACCGGGGTCAAATGCTAATTGTCTAATTACGCTAACAAGCGCTGCAGGAACCATTCCTATCGAACTTTGGAATGAGTGCTGTTCAGAATTTTCAAATGTGTGGTGATTTAAGAGGTGTTCTTCTGCTTGGGAATGTCCTCGGGTTGAGCCCAGATAACAAACATGCTTACAAGGGACAAAGCGCTGTGCTTTGGTTTCCCGGGCCAGAGGAAGCCCATAAAATGACTTTCCGGATTAGCTCATTTTCGTCCTTCTGACTGGGGCTGGCCGACTGTGACTCAGCACTGTGGTATTCATTGTTTGATTATATTACATGGACCCTCTAAAATGAAGTGCTGTTAGGGAAACCTCATAAAATGGTCTTCAAATGAATACAATTCCCCGAATAATACTTGAGGCTCAAATTTCCTGTGGGAATCTTTCCAGCAAAAATATTTATTTGAAAATGCCAGCAATCCAGTCGGTGATAGGTTTGCTCAGATTGCTGAGAGATTTCTAATTATTTTCTTTGTAGAAAATGATATGGGGAAAAATCAATACTAAAAATATAACATCGCTTAAGATTTAGTTTGTTAAAAATCCAAAATTTACAGCCATCCTTTCTCTTGCAGTAAATTCCTTTTCAGTTTAATTATCAAGGATGTCCTGACTTGGGGAAGGGATACAAGGGCCGCAGGTAGCTTTAGGGCAGTGGTTCTGAACCTTCTTAATGCCACGACCTTTAACACAGTTCCTCATGTTGTGGTGACATCCCCCAACCCCCACCATAAAATTATTTTCATTGCTACTTCATAACTGCAGTTTTGTTACTTTTATGAATTTTAATGTAAATCGTAATGTGTTTTCCAATGGTCTTAGGCGACCCCTGTGAAAGGGTCATTCGCCCCCCCCCAGGGGTCGCGACCCACAGGTTGAGAACCGCTGCTTTAGGGGCTAGTCTAAATGCAGCTGGAGAAATGTAGGTGTAGATCATTTCCCAAGGAGTATCAATTGTATCCTGGGACAATGTACAAACCTGCTAATCTCTTCCTATAATCACGGCAATCCCACCCCCTGATTCCTGCATATTAATTTGTAGGGTCAGGATTGAAGTCTGAAACAGCTTGGGGGAGGAACCTGGCTGATTACTTTCAGCAAGTGCTTGCAGGAATCAACTTAGAATCTTTCGAATTGACCTGGTCTCTGTTTCCAGCTGTGGTGACAAGCTCTCCTGGCCCCTTCTGTGGCTTGTTTCCACCGGTGAGAATCATTCTTGAGACAGTGTTTACAGATATGTTGGGATCAGTTGGCTAAGTAGCCAGGTGGGAGGGGTTCTGGTTGGTGGGTCCTTCCCTTGTGACTAGCCACACGATTGGCAGTTGGAGTCTCCCTACAGGCACCTCAGTAGAAAGGCCTGGTGATCACCTTCTGGAACATTAGCCCTGGGGAGCACAGCTCTGCTCTGACTGCAGGGAGCTGGTACGTAGAGGCATGAAGTGAGGAGCTTGTGAAGGAGCAGTAGAGAGGCCGTGGCTCATGCCGGAGAGAATAGGCACCCCTGACCCCAGCTATTCTTGGATTTCCCCTTCACCCCTGCTGGCTCAGAAGGAACAACTAGCTACTGAAGCTGAGTGGAAACCATGGCAACTCTCACAGGAACACAGGTAATAACCACACCCATTCCCAACTCTCTCTGCCACCCAGTAGAAGCCCAGGGACCCTCGGCAGGGTAGAACTGCCCCTGTGAGTTTCTGAGACTGTAACTTCTTATGGGAGTAGAAAGCCCAGTCTTCCTCTGGAGGAATGGCTGGTGGTTTTGAACTCCTGGCCTTGTGGCTCACAGCACAATTCATAACCACTACACAATCGGGCTCCTCTCATTGCCACTTAGTTGATTCCAATTTGTAGTCACTCGAAGTAGGGTTTCAGAGTCTGTATGGGAGCAGACAGCCTCAACTTTCTCCTGTGTGGTGGCTGGTGGACTTGAACTGCCCACATTGCGGCTAGCAGTCCAATGATCTCCCAGCAGTGTTACCAGGGCTCCTCGCAGGTAAAACAGGAGCAGACAAAATAAGCACTCTTTAGTTGCAATGGGGAGAAAGATGAGGCTTTCGGCTCCAGTGAAGATTTACAGCCTCGGAAACCCACAGCAGCAGTTTTATTCTATTTCTAGGGTTCCTGAGCCGTAATTGACTTGATGGCACTGAGTTTGGTTATGATTCTAATTTCTATGGAGCCAAGTGGGAAGCAAATAGGAAAACAGCAAACAAACAACTCATCTGCCCAATATGGCTGCAGAGGTCAATCGAGGGTGAGGCTGTTTGAACCAGGAATACAGGTTGTAGTGGTTCTTACCTGTGAGTCATTACCCCTTTCACAGGGGTCACCTGATTCATGACAGTAGCAAAATGACAGTGAGGAAGTAGCAATGAAAATAAATTTATTGTTGTGGGGGTCACCGCAACATGAGAAAATGTATTAAAGGGTTGTGGCATTAGGAAGATTGAGAACCACTGGTTTATAGGCTAAGGCGGTCAGCAGGTGGGCAGAGACTCCTCATCTAGGTGCCGCCACAGAGGGGAGGGCCCAGGTGGGGAGATCAGGAGGAGCATACCAAAGAACCACAGGTAGAGACAAGGTGAGAACTGAGAACTAGAGAAATTACGGCATACGAACGAACACATCACGAAGACCTCAGACAAATATTCTGGCCTTATTGTTAGTTCTGCTTATTAATGGTCTTTACTGACATCCAAGAAACTCAATGAATAAAAAGAATAGTTAGTTCTTTATATATCAGAACCCCGGTGATGTAGCAGGTTATGGGTTGGGCTGCTAACTGCAAGGTCAGCAGTTCAAAACCACTCGCCTTGCCATGGGAACAGATGAGGCTTTCTGTACTTGTTAAAAGTTACTCTCAGAAACCCAGAAGTAAAAGCATCAGCAAACAGACAACTGCTCTTTGATAAAGCCCCCCAAAATATCAAATGGGAAGCCAATGCCCCTTTCAGCAAGTGGTGCTGGAAAAAAGGGATATTTACCTGCAGAAAATTGAAGTAAGACCTTTATCTCACTCCATGCACAAGAATAAACTCAAGGTGGACCACAGAGGTAAAACCCCAAACTATTAGGGCCAAACAATGAAGGAATTGAGACCAACATGAGAAACTTGGCACAGGGAATACATAGGCTATCAGAAATAGGGGAGGACACACACACAGAGGAAGCACAAGTTGACAAGTGGGATATACTGAAGATAAAACACCTGTGTACATCGAAAGAATTCACTAGAGAATAATAAGAAAGCCCATCACCCAGGAAAACATCTTTAGCAATGACACATCAGACAAAGTCCTTATTACTCAAATCTATAATACTATGCTAGCTTCTCAAAAGAAAAAAAAAATTAATTGCCCACTGAGGAGGTGGGCAAAGGACCTGAACAGACGTTTCACAGGGGCAGAAATCCGAATGGCCAATAAACATATGAGAAAATGTTCCCAATCTTTAGCCATAACGGAAATGTAAATCAAAACAACTATGAAGTACCACCTAGCATCTCAAATATAGCACAATTAAAAAAAAATCAGAAAGCAACAAGTGTTGGAGGGGCTGTGGTGAGATAGGAACTCTCATCCACTGCTGGTGGACCTGTAGGTATGTATAGCAACTATGGAAATTGATTTGGCGATATCTAAAACAGATGGAAATTGAGCTACCATATGATCCAGCAATCCCCCTACTGGGCATATTCCCAGAAGAGGCAAGAAACAAACCACGGCCAGACATCTGTGCTCCAGTGTTCATCTCGGCACAGTTCACAATGGCAAGGAGTTTGGAAACAACCCACATTTCCATCTACAGATGAATGGAATAAAAACAGTAGTACATACATACAATGGAATACTATGCATTGTTAAAAAGCAGTGATGAACACATGAAGCATATCACTGCATGGGAAGAACTGGAGGAAATTATGCTAAATGAAGTAAGCCAAGTACAAAAGGACAAGTACAACATGTGTCCACTGAGGTAAGCTTAAAAAAATGCAAAAAGGGCATAGGGAAAAAGTTACTGTATACAATCATTCCTGGGATGAGGTCCAGGTAGTATGGCAGGGACCAGACCAAATCCAGGGGTACATATGGTAGCCAACTAAAAAGGAGGGAAAAAAAAAAGAAATTGGTAGCGAGAGAACAGGGCACTAACCGAAGGGTCAGGTATTGTTTATATCTCCACAGGGAAAAGAGGGACCAGATTTCAACCCAGTTCCCCAAAGTGTGAATGCAACATTCCGGCGTGGAGTAGGGAACCAGTGGAGAGGCCTGAGGGGCTGTCCCCAATTCCAACTACGTGGAAGCTTGCCCCTCTGCTCAGAAGAATTCACTTCAGAGGACAGCATTGAAGCTACAGCTCAGGGAGAGGGACTTGTCTGATTAGAGCACATGAGAGCAAATGAAGGGTGAGGAAAAGAGAGGGTAGCATATCTTGGCCCACCAAACCTTGAGGACGAGATCCCTCATGCCTCACTGACCCATAACCCTAACGGGGCCAACACTGGAGACGCAGTGTTGGAATTGCACCTGATCTGACGCCACCACACCGAGCCAAAACAGTAAGGGTGTGCAACAGAACAGCAAGGGGAGCAAGGAAGTCCCAAGGGACTACCAAAAATAGACTTTGGGGCCAGGGCATGTCACCCCATTAGACTCAACCAGAAAACACTCCTAAATGTCCACAGACCTTGAACTATTTACAGGCTATTTTTTTGTCACTGGATCTTGCTGTTGTTGTCATTATTTTGCTTTCTTTTGTTGCTTTGTTTTGCTGTTTTGTTTTTTGTGTGCATATTATTATCTCTACAGGTCTATCTAGATAAGATAGGCAGGATAAATAATGAGGAGAAAACAACTGGACCGTTGGTTCCAGGGGCGCATGGGAGAGGAGGAGGTGGGGGAAAGGAAGTGGTGTTAACCAATCCAGGGACAAGGGAACAACAAGTGATCCAAAATCAGTGGCACGGAGGGTGTAAGAGGCCTGGTAGGGATTGATCAAGGCAATGTAACCAAACCCAAATGACGGCTGAGCATGATAGTGGGACAAGAGGCAAGTAACAGGAAAAAGAGGAAAGAGCTAGGAGGCAAAGGGCATTTATAGAGGTCTAAATACAGGCATGTACATATGTACATATGTTTATATATGATGATGGGGAAATAGATCTATGTGGTTATATTTATAGGTTTAGTATTAAGGTAGCACATGGGTCTCCACTCAAGTACTCCCTCAATGCAAGAACACTTTGTTCTATGAAACTGGTATCCCATGATGCTTACCTTCCCGACATGATTACCGAAGACAAATGTGTGCATAAGCAAGTGTGGTGAAGAAAGCTGATGATGCCTGACTATCAAAAGGTATAGCATCTGGGGGTCTTAAAGGCTTGAAGGTAAACAAACGGGCATCTAGCTCAGAAGCAACAAAGCTCACATGGAAGAAGTACATCAGCCTGTGTGATCACGAGGTGTCAAAGGGATTCAGTATCAGGCATCAAAGAACAAAAAAGTCATATCATTGTGAATGAGGAGGAGTGCAGATTGGGGACCCAAAGCCCATATGTAGGCAACTGGACATCTCCTTACAGAAGGGTCAAGGGGAGGCGATGAACCAGTCAGGGTGAAGTATAGCAATGATGAAACATGCAACTTTCCTCTAGTCCTTAAATGTTACCCCACCTTCCCCAACTATCATGATCCCAATTATATCTTACAAATCCAGTTAGACCAGAGGATGTACACTGGTACAGATAGGAACTGGAAACACAGGGAGTTCAGGACAGAAGATTCCTTCTGGACCCGTGGTGAGAGTGGCGATACTGGGAGGTTAGAGGGAAGGTGGGGTAGAAAGGGGGAACCAATTACAAGGATCTACATTTAACTTCTTCCCTGGGGTATGGACAACAGAGAAGTGGGTGAAGGGAGACATCTGACAATGTAAGATATGACAAATTAATAATAATTGATAAATTATCAAGGGTCCATGAGGGAAGGGAAAAATGAGGAGCTGATACCAAGGGCTCAAGTAGAAAGCAAATGTTTTGAGAATGATGAGGGCAACAAATATACAAATGTACTTGATATACAATGGGTATATGTATGGATTGTGATAAGACTTGTATGAGCCCCCAATAAAATGATAAAAAAAGTTACACTCTCAGAAACCTACAGGACAATTCTTTGTCCTATCGGGTTGCTGTGAGTTGGAATCACTTCAGAGGCAGTAAGAAGAGTAGACTAGTGGTACTGTCTTGGTAAGCATTGGAATTTGAGCTACAAGGTCAGTGGGTTCAAACCCACCAGCTGCTCTGTGGGAAGAAAGTGAGGCTATCAGGTCCTATAAAGGTTTATAGACTCCAAAACCCCATAGAAGGTTGCTATGGGTTGGAATTGATTCAATGGCAGTGGGTTTGGGTTGGCTAAGAGTAACTTGGAAACTTTCAAGGTCTGTAAGAAAGTTGGTCAGATGTTTGTATTTACAGGTTAATTTCATAGGGTCGACATCGTGTTTCCTCTCATGAGAGGATTGAATGGAGTTCTATCACATTTCATCATTAATCTTAAAGATAAATATATTTACTTGATGTAAGTGCTAGGGGTTGGGTATATGAGAAGGCTTCACAAAGTTTGTGGAAAAATGGAACTGAAAGATAGTGGGATTTTCTCATGAACTTTTAAGAATTCCCTCATAAAAACACCAAAAAAGCATTGTTAATCAACCATGAAAGCTTTTTAACCTTTGGGCTAGAGGAATTATGCTCTTATTTTTTCACAGCTGTAGATGGACAATGCCCCAAATCTCAGAGTTAGGCTGTGAGCACTAACAGCCTACCTGGAGGAAAGTTGCTTCATCATGGGACCCATAGAAGCATAAAATCTCCCCTTGTGTGGAAGCCAGGACCGGCTGGACTATAGCAAATGGCCAAGCTGAAGCTAAGCCAGTGCAGTGTGTTCGTTGCAGATGACTGAAGAGGTAAGTGGTGTCACCTGGGCTAGGGCTTGACCCACGGCAACCCCATGCACAACTGAACGAGATGTTGCTCGGTTTTGTGCCAGTCTCACGATTCATTGTGGATCCCATTGCTGTGAACCAGAGGGCTTTTGTTGGCTGATTTTGTCAGTATATCACCAGGCCTTTCTTCCCAGTCCCTCTGAGTCTGGACATTCCTGCAGAGGCAGCAAATTATTTACCATGGGCCTTCTAGCCAAGGGGCAGCGAAAGAGGAAAGCCTGCAGGGAGATGGATTTACATAGTGGCTGCAACACTGAGCCCAGGCATAGGTGTAATGGTGAGGATGGCGCAGGTCCAGGTGGTGTTTCATTCTGCTGTGCATAGGATCACTATGAGTCAGAACTGACTCAATGTTACCTAACAACAACAACTTCTAGTTAACTTCTAGTCTTCGACTCCCTCCAAAGAACCTTTTCCTGCATGGGTCTGGTAAGAAGGTGGGTGAAGATACTGATAGGATTCACCCGTGAGAGATTATGAACAAGAGTCACCGGAATGCCATTTTGCTACATATAAAATGAGCCCTCTGAGAAGCAGAAAGTGTGGGGCAGGGCAGGGATATTACTTCCAGGAAGAGCCAGGAGTGGAGTGTGCCTTCTAGTTCCTGAGATTCCTGCGCAGTGAACCTTCTGGATCCAGAAGACAGCTGTGCCAATAGAGGAAACAGCAGCTGCAGAACAGAGTGGTAGGTTTCCCAGCCTACAGAGCAAGTACAACTGAGTGCTTTTGACCAGGAGGCTGGTTTGTGGAGTGGGGTGCTCTGGTTTGCTGATCCAAGACGCTTGAGCTGAATGCCTTTGGATTGACATATGCAGTGGAGTCGTATGCCCTTTGGGCATCTGTTGGCAGCCCCGACAGAACTTTATAACCGATCTCGATGAATAACTGCCCTAAGTATTTCTTGCTTGCATTACAACTTGTTGCCTCGAGTCATGAACATTGTCTATGAGTTCTGTATTACCATTTCAATGGATATTAGAATCTGGATATAAATGTACAGGATACCAGGTAATACAGGACAACTCCTCTGAAACATGTTCAGATTCATAGCACCATGCCAACTCCTACTGACAGTGGGTACTTGCAGTGTGTTGGCTGGTTGGGAGTTGTTTTAGTCCTCAAACTTGTCTGATTCCCTGTGGTTGACAGAGCCTGGAAGGTCAGGGCAGGGTTTGATCTCTTCTTGGACAGTGCCTGACATAAAGTAGATGAGTTAAGCACATATTTGATAGTGAATGGCGGAAAAAAATTAAAATTCTAGTCATGGAATCCAGACAAGTAAGCAGCTGACCAGGGTTGCAGGCCACAGAATTCTAGTTTTGATGGCCTCTGTGAAGGTCAGCAGCAGTCCCCGACACCCCCAGCACTGAAGCAAAGTAACCGAGCTCTGTTGTGCTGCTGAGCTGTATTGAAAGTAAAGACCCCAGACATGATTCAGTCCTTAGCAAATAGCGGGTTTACTTCGGGGACCCGCAGTTTAGCATTCTTCATTTTCTTGGTACCCACAGGATCGTTCATGTGCTATTGCAGATGTTTCATTCTGAATGGCTGATGGGGAGCAATGGCATTAACAAACAAGAGCAAACATGCAAAACACACACGCACACACACGCACACGTACACAGACACAAACTTGATTCCAGATCATGAGAGCAGGAGAAGCATTCAGCTGCAGTTTCAAAACCCCAGGAAAAATCTCTAATGACAAGGGTCTAGAGATGGAAGAGCCATTCACAGGGTACCATATGATATGTGAAGCACATCAGGGTCCTTCCATAGAAACCGTGTCTACTCTTAAGGGGTAAAACAGTCTCTGCACCTGCAAAATCCCCATGATGGTGGTGGATTGGACCATTGAACTTTTCTCTACTGGTTTCTGAAGATCACCAGGCCTTGCTTGCTCATGTCCTTCTTAGTCTGGGAGCTCTGCTGCAGTCTGTTACAGATCAGAGCAGTATATAAGCTTCCATTGGGTGGTGGCTGTGCTTGAGGGGCATTGGCCAGAAATTGAACGTGGGTATCCCTCGTGTAAGGTGAGAACGCTGCCACTGAAGCACCACTACTCTCAGTCCATACCTGAGTATCATTTAATGTGTTGATTTTTTTTCCAATCTGATTTTCAAGTCAACATTGGTGTCCATGTTCTGTTCTGACTGGGGAAGGGAGGACGAGATGGAAAAAGAAGAGAGCAGAAAGCCTGAGGGAGATAAAGCTTCATAAACATATTCACAAATAAATAGACCATTGAAGAACTATCTTGCCTAAAGAGTTAAAGGGGAGGATAGCTGTCAAATGCCAGCCAAATCTGTTGCATAGTTTACAGCAAAGCATGAAAAAGTGAACTCTTCCTTGATTTCCCCTCCTTTGTCACTTAATGAATATCCATGTAATAGATCTATTTCAGGAACGCAATATATCATTTATTTTTCCTCCATTCATCTATCTATTCAACAAACATTGATTGAGGGTAGCAAATTGTGGCAGGCAATGCGCTTGGCTCTGACAATACAAATGTGCATCCATGAGTTTCTGGTCTGTATTGGAGGAGAGGATAAAGGTATCCTCATAAAAAAATGATAAAACTTCTCAAAAGATGGCGTTGCTGTATTAGAGGCATGTGTAAAGTGATGGAAGAGGCCGGAGAAGGTTGTGATTAGCTTGGAGAAATTGCTTGAAGCTGAAAACTCCTGAAGACATGGTGAATGCCAATAGAGTTCCCAGTTGCATTGATTGCTGATTCGGTGATGGAAGCAGCTAGCTGTTCTGTCACAGGAAGCCAAGTCTACACTGTCCCTTGGTAAGGATCCCACGACTTTCTTTTAGAGACCATCAGAGCAGGAATTGTAAAGTGCGCTTCCTTTCACAATGCTTCCAAAGTATTCTGAATATATAAATATAGTCAGTGATTCTTATTTGGCTATTATATGACAATGATATGCTTTAAACCTAATATTTGAATGAAATATCTCAGTTGCAAGAACAAGTAAACCTACACCTTATTTTTGAAAATATTTACTATGATATATGCAGTTCAATAACACTCTGGACTTCAAAGGATTCGAAGTAAACAGACCCAGGGACTATTTGAGTACTTGCGATAATTATGAGTAATTCAGTATAATTCAACTAGCAGGGCAAGATTGCCAGAGCCCTGGGCGGTAGACATTTCAAAGCTTCACGGAACTTACAAAGACAAGCTTTCGATTTCCCGAAGACTCTCTTTACCCAGTCCCGGTGGTTAGATTTTGGGCTAGCAATGTGAAGCCACCTGCAGCTCCTGGGGAAAGGCGAGTTTTCCTCCTCCTGTACAGAACGACAGTCTCGGAAACGCTCAGAGGCAGTTCTGGTCTGTCATGTGGGCACACTACGTGCTGGAATTGACTCAATGGTAGGGAATTTGGTTTTGACTTTTAAGATTCTCTTCCCTTGCTTCTCAGAAGTTCCCGAGTTCCTATTAACTAGCTCGGCTCTGTTTTCTGGAATGACCACTGAGAAGCTTAGGCAATGATGAACTGCTTCCTATCCCTTAGGTTCCTTCCTTTTCAAAGACTTTTCACTATTTTATGTCCACTATGAGATATAATAATGAGGGGTTCTTTTTTAAGGTAAAATAACCTAATTAAAAAAACAAACTGTTTTCAAGTCAATTCCAACTTGCAGACATCCTATAGGGTGGTGTAGAACTGCCCAAGGGGGTTTATGAGATTGTAACTCTTTAAGGTAGTAGAAAGCCCCATCTTTCTTCTAGAAAGAAGCTAGTGGTTTTGAACTGCCAAGCTTGTGGTTAGCAGCACAACGTGTAACCACTAAGCCACAAGAACTCAGTATCCAGAAAGTTCCATTACGACTGAGTTCAACCCCTGATGACCTCCTGCGCTACAGTACAAAAGTCCTCCTTAGAATTGTCCTGGTGATCATTTGAATAGAAGGTAGTTGCCAGGGCTTTTCTTCAGTAATACTGATGGGTGGATGCAAGTCACCAAGCTTTCAATTAGTAGTTGGGTGTCAACCTTTCATACCCCATCAGTGACCTGGAAAACTTGTGACTATAGGAAAAACCCTGAGAAGCTACAAGACAAGAAGAAATAATAGCAACAATGAAATATTTTTGGCTGAAATCAAATCAAGAATATTGCCATCAAGTCCATGTCAACTTGTAATGACTGGAGGGCAGAGTGGAACAGCTCCCTAGGGTTTCCAAGGCTGTAGATGGCTAGGGGAGCAGGCAGCCTCTTCTTTGGCCCTCAGATCTGTTAGTGCCTTGGAACTGCTGACCTTGTAGTTATCCCTCAGTGCATAACCCACTACCTCCGAGGGGGCTGTCAATCTTGATGGGGTTAGAGCAGTGACGGTGTAGTCAGCTGCTCCGCACTCAGCTGGCTTCCTGTTGGCAACATTTGACTCCCAACCAGCAAGTGACTCCTGACTCTTGGTGGGTTTCCGAGGCCGTAAATCTATGAGTTCAGAAAGCCTCATCTTTCTCAGAAAGAACAACTGCCTGGGTTTGAATTGTTGCTGGTCTTGCACTTGGCAGCTCAACACATAATCCATTATGCCACAAAGCAGAAGACAACAACAACAACAACAACAACACATGGACACCAAGTGAAGAAGGCTGTTGGGGAAGTTGGACGAGACCAGGCTGTCTTCAAATATTAGACAAAATGATTCCAAAGGACAGTTAATGATATGTCTAGTATTCTCACTACTAATGGATACATTTCCCTATCCCCAAAAGAATGTTATAAAACCAAATAAAATAATATCCTAGGGCAGTGGTTCTCAACCTTCCTAATGGCACACTCCTTTCATACAATTCCTCATGTTGTGGCAATCTTCCCTACCATAAAATTATTGTCATTGCTACTTCCTGTCATTTTGCTACTGTTATGAATTGGGTGACCCCTGTGAAAGGGTTGTTCAACCCCCGCCCCCAAAAGGGGTCATGACCCACAGGTTGAGAACCACTGTCCTAGGGAGATGCAGGTATATTTACATATTTTGCTGAGTTTTATTAAAGATACATATATTATGAATTGAAATGACAGTCTCTGAAACCATTCTTAAAAACACACAAACCATGATCTCTATTAGTGCCCAGGCACACACGTCTTGCAGTAAAGATGTTGTCACCGGGGGGGGTGGCAAGGGGGGGGGCTGGAGGTCTCGGACCCCTATGCTCTCAGTTGTCGGCTCCCTCACAAGGAAGTATTCAGATGACAGGCAGGTTGAATGGAACGCCTTTCTTTAAGGATCACACTTGGCACAGGGGGTCACAGATTTGTGTACTGTCGATGGTGGACCTTCTGTAATTGGCTGGCTTTTCTATGAACCTTCCATTGTCGGCAGGTTTGGGGCTACTAACTACAAAGCCAGCAGTTCAAAGCCACCAGTGCCTTCTCATGAGTGACAGTCTGGGAAACTCACAGGGGCGGCTCTACCTTGTCCTGAAGGGTCGTTATGAGTCGGCATCAACTGGGTGGCAATGAGTTTGGACTTTGGAAGGGGTTGGGCGCATCTTCAGTCCATGCCCTTTTACTGCCTCCCCTTCCTTCCTGTGTTGGGAATTGCTCCCCTTTGGGGAATGATTGATAAAGGAAATGTGTCTTTTATCCCCCCCACCACCTCCCTTTGTAAGAAGCCTTGGCGCTTTCCTGGGTCATGTGTTGAGCTGCTACCCCCCAAAGCTGGCGATTCTAAACCACTAGCTGCCCTGCAGGAGAAAGATGAGGCTTTCTACTCCTACGTCTCAGCGTTGCACAGGGGCAGTTCTGCTCTGTCCTCTGGTCACTGTGCATGATCATCAACTTGATGGCAGTGAGTTTGGGCTGCCATTCCTTCCTCCCTGCTCTGGATCTGTGAGCTTCCCTCTTGCACAGGGCTACTCTTTCTTAGCTCAGAGAATCTCTGGGTGGTGTAAGCAGTTAGCGGGCTCAGCTATAAGACTACAGTTTGGAAGTTTGCATCTATCCAGAAATGCCTCAGAAGAAAGGCCTGGAGACCTGTTTCTGAAAACTAGCCAGTAAAAATCACTCAGACACATTGGCTGCAACAATGGGTTCAAATATAGCTGTGCTTGTGGGCATAGTGCAGGACTAGGTGTGTTTGTTTTGTTGTTCATGGGTCACTATGAGCCAGAGCCAACTAGACAGCACCTAACAATCATAGACAAGGTAGCTGACATCAGTAAATGGGTTTACTTTCTACTGGAATGCTAGAGCAACGGGAAACGTCATGGCAGCAGATGAATGGATTGATGAATGAATTCATTCAATTTCCCTTTTTTCACTTGATTTATTTGATCTCATCTCCTTTTCCTTTCCCTCTCCAAGTCTTAAGCTATATACCATAACAATCGATTATGGATTAAATATTTCCTTATCTCATGCAGGCATACTTTAAGAACAATTGTATTTTTGGCGTGTATTATATTTAAAATGATTCATTGCACTTCTTTTAGTGGGCCTAGAAAGAATTCTTCATCCTCTTTGGGAATCTACATGTTGACCTTGGCCAAATAGACACCGATCAATTGAGAGTCTTGGTGCAAATGCTTTTCCATCATTTACCTTTGCAGAGTGATCTGTTCTGGTCACAGTGTGTGGTGGTGGAAGTTCATTTTCTTTCTTCGTTCTCTCCATCACTTTATCGATGAGTTTAGCTTTGCGTAGGTCTCTTCTGTCTGTCTTGAAATGCACCATGCAGATACACACCACTTCCAGTCTTATACCAGAGTAGGAACGTGCTTTGTATTTACTTCCTTTCTGATGCTTTTTGCTAATTTTGTTGAATTTCTTTCTTTCGTTTTTTCTTTACTATGGTTGACCCATTTGACTTTGCGATTTGGCACAGAGAACAACTCTTGTTAGCTTGCAGCACTGGAAATACTGCCAAGTGTTACAGTCAAGGACAGGTATAGCTTTGGAAGTTAGTGTAGCATTGCTGTTTTCTATTATATATACTTTTGCTCAAACCTTACTAGTTGAGTTCTTTAACCACTGCAGAATTGGGCTCCCTTCCAAACCTTGCTCTTTTCATGAATCTATAGATTTGCACCAAGAAACATCAGGATTGCGAAGACACCAAGGAATATGTGACTGTATTGGACAGGGTTCTCTAGAGAGACAAACCAGATTGCTAGTAATTATATATAAATATATTTATAAAGATAGATAAACAATTCAAGAAATAAACCGTTAAAAATCTGGGGTATCTTCACTCACAGGCTAATACTTGATTGTATATTCTACTTGGTTGTATATTCTGTTTAATCAGTTTTCTTGGTAACCAACTTTTTTCCAATAAAAAAAATACAGATAGATAATACAAGAAATTAACAGTTAAATTCTAAAGCAGTGAGACACTAGCAGTCCTTCAAGTTTGAGAGCTGCCAGGTGCCAGTCCCCTTCTGTAGAGAGAGCTGGGCTATATATACCCAGGCAGCAAACAGCAAGGCAGGTCCCCAACTGTCATCAACTGTCAGTCCCCAGCTCAAGAGATGAACATTCCAATCGTGTGGGCTTAAAGGGACCTCAGCTTACAGCGACACAGTCCACAGGCTAGGCATCCCACAGGTAGTGTACCCCTTTAAACTGAGGCACAGAGCAACCAAGGTGAGGCTCACCAAGCCATTTATCCCTCTGCCCTTCAGTTAATCCTACTTGTGTTTATCGGCCAGGCTGGCACAATAAACTATAGCAGTGACCACGGTGCATAAGTTGATCTGGCCTCAAGTGATCTCCCGAAAGTGCATTTGGGTATATCCAACACATTTTGTCTAACTAGATTATTTCCAAATGACTTTTACAGTTTTCTTTGTTAATCCTGTTTTACTTCACAGGACTGTCTGATTTGAGACTGGTTCTCCTCTTTGTTTTTTATTAATTGGTAAATTTACCTTTCTTGCATGCGAGATTTATGTCAAATCACTTCTTAGTGCAATTCACTGAAATACACTAATATCCCAAGTCTGTTTCATATTGAACCACTCTTTCCATTTCCTACCTGCCTTCTCAAAGACTGGGTATATTGCAGCACATAGGTAATGATTTGCGTTTTGAAGTACCTCAGAGTTCTCAAAGATCTTTTATAAATATTACTGACTTCAATGATTACAAGAAACCTTTTCTTTAATTATGTACATTTAAAGAAACCGAGCCCGTGCTATTTTAAGAACCCTCTCCAAGATCATGTCGCTAGATGTCAGTAGTTCGAGGAAACACACTGAAGTCTTCTTTTTCATAGTGCAATATCACGTGATTAACTGCTACATGAACTCCTTTAAAGTGAAGCAAATAGAATACATGCTTCTATGACTGTCAAAATTATTGAGGACATAGTGGAACCAATGATTTTATGGACAACTTTCCTTAGTGTCAAATATATATATATATAAAATCTCATTCTCAATATGGGAACTGAACGTGGATGAAATTTGCATATTTGAATGATCTGGGGAGGTTTTCAATTTTTTTCTGTCTCCTCAAAGTACCTTGAAAGGCAGATGGCAGTGCGTCTGTAGCGAGTGAGTGTACTTGCACTGTTGGCGTGGGGAGCAGGGGTGGTGAGGGGGAAGAACTACTGTGTTAAAGTATTCCTGTGTAAGTCAGAGACGCTTTTTCTTCTAAAGATAGTTGAAAACTAGTCAGACTATTGCTCTGCCTGGAATAAGTGAAAGGAGCCCTGGGGGCTTAGTGCTTTATCTGCTGGGCAGTGACCTGCAAGGTCAGCAGTTGAAAACCACCAGCTGCTCCACAGGCGAAAGAGGAGGCTTTCCATTCCCATGAAGATTGCTATAAATCAGAATCGATGAGCTGGCAATGAGTTTGGGCCGGTTTTGGAAAATGAGTTATAAATCCTGGGTGATGCAGCAGTTTAAGCATTGAGCTACTAACTGAGAGATGGCCTGTTGAAATTCACCTGCCACCCTGGAGGAAAGATGAGATTGTCTGCTCCTGAAAGATTGATAGTCTCGGAAATCCTATGAAATATTCTTTTCTGACCTTTAGGGAATTGTCTCAAAGGCTGTGGGATTGTTGTTGTTGTTGTTTTTTATTAACATTTTATTAGGGGCTCATACAACTCTTACCACAATCCATACATATACATACATCAATTGTATAAAGCACATCTGTACATTCCCTGCCCTAGTCATTTTCGAAGCATTTGTTCTCCACTTACGCCCTTTGCATCAGGTCCTCTTTTTCCCCTTCCCTCCCCCCTCCCCCTCCCTCATGAGCCTTTGATAATTTATAGATTATTATTTTGTCATATCTTGCCCTATCTGGCATCTCCCTTCACCCCCCTTTCTGTTGTCCATCCCCCAGGGAGGAGGTCGCATGTAGATCCTTGTAATCGGTTGCCCCTTTCCAACCCACTCACCCTCTACTCTCCCAGTATCGCCCCTCACACCCCTGGTCCTGAAGGTATCATCTACCCTGGATTCCCTGTGTCTCCAGCTCCTATATGCACCAGTGTACAACAAAGAGTTAAGAAACTCTTTGATGTTGTTTTATCCAGTAAACCAGCCCAAGAAGCCAGTGCAACATGTCTAATGGGTTGCTGACTATTAGAGCAGACTAAGAGCTTTTAAAAAGATCTTCAACTTTTAACATTTAGAAATTACATTGCTAGGTTAGTCCTCGTCTATGAGATGAAAATGGATGTGGTAATGAGATGCACCCTGATCTGTGAGTCATACGCTTGGAACTTATGACTTGATTCCCATGAACAGAGTGAGTTACCATGGATAAGCTGCTTCATCTCCCAGGGTGCGAAGGTAACACGGGATGCTTTCTGGGAGTCCTCACAGCTCTAATATCCTGTGATTTCATGCCTCTCCTAGTCACGACTCATGTTCAGATTCTCTCTCTTTTATTAAATGAAAAACAAGTAGTCTGTTTCTCTATGGTCAGGCCATGAATGATTTTCACACTTTGTTGCGTATATGCCACGAATTCCCAACATTTGGCTGGTCTGGTTCCCCAAGATTCTACATCACAGTCTCAGGAGCCAAGGTACTGCTAGAGAAAAGTCATGGTAATGGGCATATTGTAGCTTTTCTGAAGCCATTTCCCCCAACTCCGATGAACCTGGCTCAAGACTGAGTGATAGTCTTGGCCTTAGAGGCTTGTGGACCTGCAGAGTCCACTCTGGTGTTTTCTCTAAGCACCTCCCACATTTATGGTATGTTTCACTACCATGAGAGTTAATAGCTTTCTTTTTTTACAAAGAGCTATCATTTTGGTAACAGGGCCCTGATGGTGTAGTGGTTACATGTTGGGCTGCATTCCAAATGGTCAATAGTTCAAAACCAGCAGCAGCTCCTCAGGACAAAGACTGGGCTTTCTCCTCCTGTGGACATCTACAGTCTCCGAAACCACAGGAGGTCACTAGGAGTCAACATAGTGGTTTGGTTTGGATCATTTTTTGGTAAAGATAATATTTCATGTGGAAGTTTTCCATGACTTTCAGAAGTGTTCTTTCATTTCTTTCATTTATTTTGGGAGGGGAGAGGTTTAAGATTTATTAAGATTGGGCAGAGAAGGCTTAAGACATATTTAGTCATGCAGCCAATAGAAGAAATAGAAGACATAAAGATCCCTTTTCACCACCCCGCTTCTCTCCTCCAATAAAAATTCCAGCAAAGCCTCTCCAGATGTGGGATTCCCTCCAACATCCTAGTTCAATTTGCTAATTAGTTAATTTTGTCTTTGAGGCCGCTGAACCCTCTAAATTCTCAAAAGCCAATTCCTCAACTTCTGCTCCCTTCTAGATGACAGCTAAATCAACAAACCACTGCCACGGAGCTGATTCTGACACAGACGCTGCTTCTGGGAGCAGACCCCTCATCTTTCTCCCTGGGAACCATTGGTGCATTTGAACATCCACCCTTTGGGTCAGCAGCTCTTGTCTAACCCACAGCACTACTAGGGATCTGTAGATGAAAGACAGCCATTTAAATTAGTCCATGTAAACACGTGTCTTCCTTCAGGTGTGATATCAACCTAAGCGGCCGTAGCTGTAAGTGCATCATATGCTGTGCTCATGCTGAGGATGTGTGCATTCTGTTCTTTTCCATGATTTCAACAAGGGTCTTCTGTGCCCCATGTTTCTCCCATGGAGCGCAGCACTGCAAAAGCAGGCATTCAGGGGCTGTGCAGGGCTGGTGGGAGTGAATTGGAGGTACTAGTCAATAGATCATTCTCCTATAAGAACAAAGCCCCAGGTCTGCAAGGATTTTTACAGTTCCTCAAACCACACATGTGCACACGTACAGCAGTATGAGGAGGCTCTGGCCTTTGCTGTTTTAGCCTCCAGAAGATGAGGTCCGGAAGGCACCAGAAACGTAGGGGCCAGCCAGCAGCATGCTATGTTGTCAGTGAAGCTGCTCAAAAGCAAACAAAGTACTAGAAATGATAGTTATTTATAAAATTTTAGAAACTAGTATTCCTTTTCTAGGTTACTGACATTGTAAAAGAACATTCCAATTGTCTGTAGATTTAAAGATCAGAGTCTGTAGTATCAAATAAAATCGAGACCCAAATTACTGCATTCAGGAAATTCTTATGATGCAGGTTTTATTAAAAGATAATCAAGAACAATCACCCAGGAAGACTCTTTGATCTAAGACATGTCAGTGTTTGACTTCCAAAGTATATTATTTTTCTCTGATTGCATTAATTAAGGAAGATTACCTTTAATAAGACAAAATAGAGGTACTTTGGATTCCATTAACTTGTATCTCAAGAAGTTCAGTGGAAGAAAACAAAAAATAAAACTAAGTTTTGGTTTCGAAGAAAACTCTACAACCCCAAACCCACACACGATGTGCACTGGCTATATCTTTATTTGCCCATTTTGGACTACGTGGGCTAAGGTCAAACTGTTGAACTTACCTAAGGCGTTGTTAAGACGGCAGTTGTTGGTTTCAGCTACTGGGTGGCTAGTTGGTGCTGACTGATGGAGACTCTACACATAACCATAAAAAACATCGCGTCCTTTTCCACCCCCTTCACCATGGATGGTGTGCTTGAAGCCGTCATTGTGCCCTGTGCATTCTAAGTACCTTCCAACTTAGGGGAGCCTTTGTGGGTGCAGTGACTGAACACGTAACAGCTAACTGGAAGATTGGCAGTTGAGCGCACCAGCCGCTTTGTAGGAGAAAGCTGTAACGGTCAGCTGCCTTTAAGGTTTACAGACTAGGAAACCAAACAGGTCTTTCAATTCTCTTCTGCAGGGTTTCCATGAGTCTGAATTAACTCAACAGCAAAGAGTATGGGTTTTGGTTTCTAATCTAAGTGATTCACTTTCCAGTTTTCTATCAAACAATATTGCGTGTGATCCATAGGATCCATTGGAAGCTCCCCTGAAACATGTCCACCCTCCTGATTGATACCTGAGATACTAGTGTCCTAACTCCCAGCGTCATAGTGACATGTAAGGAATGACACTCTGACGGAGAGTTGGTGGACTGGATGGCACAGGAGGCTAAAGTTGAGGAAACGTATTTCCCAATTAAGTGAAAACAATTTAAACATCGAAAAGCTTCCCTGTGGCATCATGCCCACTCTGAATCTGGTACTTTAGCACCAAGCATATGCACGACTGCTTACAGTTGTTCATACAGCATGTCTCCCGGTGTCTATTTCATGACACCCTTATTTGTCGCCTCTTTGTACATGCAGGGCCTATGTCTCAGAACAGTGTTTGTGCTGGGACAGGACATAATCCAGGTGAGGGCTGTGGTCAGACAGTCCTGGGCTCAGATCCTGACTCCACAGCTTATTGGTCTTGTGGCTTTTAGTACTTGCTTTGTTTTTCAAGTTTGTCTTCCCTTCTGTAACATATATGATCTTGTGGAGATACTGTGAGCATTACATAAATGATATATAGTACCAGCTTATCTCAGGACCAGGCACAAAGTAAATGCTTAATAAAGCATCACCATTCTTATTGTTTTAGGGTGGTAAAAAAATCACATGCAAACAATGTAGGGCCAATTTAGAAGCAGAATGCAGAAGACCTGTGCAGGGGTTCAGCTGACGAGAGAGGGGAAGAGAATCCACTTAAACGAATGTCGAGTCAGTTCTGCATGAGGTCAGGTTTCCTACCGTAAAGAGCTTTGTTTCCTGAAGGAGCCACTGCCTCTGGTGAAATAACCTTCCGGGCTTATCCGCAGTTTCATTTTGGTATTATGCAAGGCCTATGGGCTTACGAATCAGTTTTGTTTCATTTTTGCTCTAATTGGTTTTCCTATTGCTTGACCCATTTTAACTTAAGAAGTGGTTTAATCAATGCAAAATGTCTTTGTTTATTTAAAAACTGTAGTGTACACTTAGGAAATTTATCTAAGAGCATATTGTCCATAGGGGAATTTATCCTAAGTGAACAGTGCTTTGCAATTTTTTGCTGACAGCTACTCTCCTGAGGGTTTTGTTTATGTGACAAAGGGGACCTCACTGTTGTTCTCACAGAACCGACCACGTTATAGCCATATTGACACCCTGTATTGGTGTACAGGTACAGAAAACTTACTTAACAACTACAAAATGTATATTATGACCAGTCTACTACTATAAGTTGGGTACAGTGCAAGATCAAATCATTCCAAAATGAAAATTTAAACTATAGCACCTCAGGGATATTGTGAAGGGAACATCAACTATACAACCAAGAATAAAAAATTTGGGACTTATATAGAATAAAATATTGAATCATATACTTATTGCAGCATCATGGACAAATCAGACCTGCATGAATACTTTGGGCAAGTTCTCCTGTTTCTGCTTCTCTTTAACCCAATAGCTTTCCCCGTCTGTTAAAAACTACTCGAGAAACCATTTGAAACCTGAACATTGGCCAGGTGCACTGTTTGTTATCTCAAAATAACAGGTCAATTCATACATGCATACAGAAACACAGTGATTTTGGTGAAGCGCCACGAATCCCAGAACTCTGAGAATGTGAAATGAGGATAGAATTCATGGTCGAGAGACCGACGATCAAGAGAAAAGCCCAGGATGAGCCTTATCATATCACCATTGTCCAGAAGCTTTTAGGACTCCTTGCAGATGTTCCAAGTCAAGGAGCACTCAGATGGCTCACAGCCACAGGGCAAACTGCTGCAGAGACGCTGCAGAGGCTGGGTGGCAAGATATTTTCTTTGAGTCTGACTTTCATAGCAGCTTGTCGTGCTGTGGTGGGCTACATGCTATGGTGAGTGCATAGGGTGGGTCACGGTGGGTGCTATAGCAAAACACGCATAGTGTACCATACACTATAATAGCATAACGTGTACAGTATACCATACACTATAATAGTATAACCTGTATAGTCACCGTGGGTCATGGTGGGTGCTATAGCATAACGTGTACAATGTACCATATACTATAATAGTACAATGCGCATAGTATACTATATACTATAATAGTATAATGTGTATAGTCACTGTGGGTCACGGTGGGTGCTATAGCATAACGTGTACAGTATACCATATACTATAATAGCATAACATGCATAGTATACCATATACTATAATAGTACAACGCGCATAGTATACTATACACTATAATAGTACAATGTGTATAGTCATTGTGGGTCACAGTGGGTGCTATAGCATAACGTGTACAGTATACCATATACTATAATAGTATAACGTGTATAGTATATTATATACTATAATAGTATAATGTGTATAGTCACTGTGGGTCATGGTGGGTGCTATAGCAAAATGCGTATAGTATACCATATACTATAATAGTATAACGTGCACAGTATACCATTTACTATAATAGTATAACGTGCATAGTATACCATATACTATAATAGTATAATGTGTATAGTCACTGAGGGTCATGGTGGGTGCTATAGCATAACGTGCATAGTATACTATATACTATAATAGTATAAAGTGTATCGTCACTGTGGGTTATGGTGGTGGGTCATGGTGGGTGCTACAGTATAACGTGTATAGTGTATTATATACTATAATAGTACAATGTGTATAATATACCATATACTATAATAGTATAAAGTGTATAGTCACTATGGGTTATGGTGGGTGCTATAGTATAACGTGTATAGTATACTATTTACTATAATAGTATAACGTGTATAGTATACCATATACTATAATAGTATAAAGTGAATAGTCACTGTGGGTTATGGTGGGTGCTACAGTATAGTGCTATATGGTGGGTGCTATAGTGTGGGTTGAGTCAGTATTGGCTTGATGGCAGTGAGGATGAAGTGCCTAGAGAAGAAAACCTAAGGATTTAGGTTTCGTTTTATTTTGGCCATAAACTCAAAAGCAAACTCACTGCCACTGAATTGGTTCCAACTCACAGTGATCTTACAGTTCAGTGTAGAACTGCCCCTGTGGGTTTCCAAGACTGTCATTCTTCACAGGAGTAGAAAGCCTCATCTTTCTCCTGCGGCACATCTAGTAGTTTCAAACTGCTGACCTTGAGGTTGGCAGCTGGAAACATAACCCAACATGCCACCAGGTCTCCTCACTTAGCACTGAACAGATTATTACACATACTCATTATTGGCAGTCAATCTTTCCCTTCAGTTTAAGGTGATACCTTTTGCTGTCTTCCTGAAGATGTATTTCACAGATCAGTCTATTTCCTTTTCCCTGCTAATATCCAGTCATGTTATGTGCCAGGAACAGTGAATAAGCACAGGAATGCCTGCAGACATAAGACAGACGTAAAGCTCTATGTTAGCAGTGTCATGTTTGAGCCTGCAAGGGCTGACAGGTAGTTGTTGAGAATTCCAAGTTTATCTTCTCCCTTTCTTTCATTTTGCCCTTCTTGGGTCTCTGACTGTATACCTCAGAACCTGTAATCCAAAGCCAGTACTCCAGACCACACATTCCCATTTTCAGTTTAATATGTAGGATTGAAATCAAAGATTCAAGAACTTATATGCAAATGAATATGAAGACAAGATGATAGTGGCCTGAGACTAAGACAAGTTGAGTTGCTCCTCCCTGGATATATCTTTGCTGTTGCTGTTTTTGTTTGTTTTACTTATGCAGACTGTGATAGTTAGGTTTTTTTTGTGTGTGCCAACATGTCGCCCTGAAAGAATTGGGTAGAGTGTAACCTGTTAACCAAGTCACAGCCAGATGATGCCTCCTTGTTGGTTGACCACTTCATAAGGAGGGTCCTGGAAACCTCCCCTCTCTCTCTGCGTTCACCTTCCTGTTGACAAGCCACTCAGAGACCTGTGAGAGCCCTGGAGATGTGTCGACTTCCATTAGATCCACAAGAATTTGTATCCACCAACCTGCATTTTGCATCATTGCATGTGGATGAGTGAGTCTGGGGGACTTATGTATTAGTATTGGACTTATTGACTGGAGTTGGACTGGGCTGGGATGTTTTCCTAGTGTATAAAACTTCTTGATATAAAGCTCTTCCTTACTACATATATAAGTGCCACTGGATTTGTTTCTCTAGCTAAGCCGGCCTAACACCCATGCTTTCAGATAAAGTCAACTGTGATATGATGAGTGGAAGTTAGTTACATTTCTCCCTATGGTTCCACCATGCCATTTCCAGCTATCACAAGGGCTCTCCTTAGTACATTTGGTGCCAGAAGGGCTGTTTAGCACCCACCCACACAAGTTATAGTAACTCTTTTAATGGATAAGAAAAATATAAACTTATGTTGTTGTTAAGTGCCACCGAGTCATCTCTGACCCATAGTGACCCTGTGTAGATCAGAATGAAATGCCTCACAAACCTGTGCCATCCTCACATTGTTCCTTTGCCTGAGCTCATTGATGTGGCCACTGTGTCCATCCATCTCATTGGAGGTTTTCCCCCCTTCACTGCCCCTCCACTTTAATCAGCATGATGTCTTTCTCCAGGGACTGGTCTCTCCCGATGACAATATGTCCAAAGTATGTAAAACGCAGCCTTACCATCTTTGCCTGTAAAGAACACTCTGACCTTACTTCTTCCAACAAAGACCGGTTTGTCCATGCTATCCATGGTATTTTCAATGTTTTTCGTTAGCATCAACATTCAAATGCATCAGTTCTTGTCTGGTCTTCCTTATTCAATGTCCACCTTTCACATGCAGATGTTGCCATGGAAAATACCACAGCATGGGTCAGGCATACCTTAATCTTCAAAAGCCTTGCTCTTCAGTACTCTAAAGAGGTCTTGTGCAGCAGATTTACCTAATGCAATATGTCTCAATTCCTTGACTGCCATTGCTGTGAGCATTGATTGTGGATCCAAGCCAAAAAATAAAAAAAATCCTTGGCAATTTCAATCTTTTCTTCACATGTCATGATGTTACCAAGTGGCTCAGTTGTGTGGATTTTGGTGTTCTTTACATTGAATTATAATCCACATTGAAGGCCATGGTCCTTGATCCTCATTAGTAAGTACTTACATTCTTTCTCGCTGTCAGCAAGCAAGGTTGTGTCACCTGTACACGGCAGGTTATCAATAAGCCTTCCTCCAATCTGGATGTCACATTCTTCTCCATATAATCCAGCTTTTATGATTATTTGCTCAGCATACAGATTGAACAAGGGTGGTGAGAAGATACAACCCTGACACATCCCTTTCCTGATTTTAAACCATGTAGTATTCCCTTGTTCTATTCCTCCAACTGCCTCTTGATCCTGATGTAAAGTTGATCTTGATCTTGATGTACAAGTTCCAAATGTGCACAATTAAGAGTTCTGTAATTTTCTCCATGGTTTATTATGGTCCACAGAGTCAAATGCCTTTGTATAGTCAGTGAAATGCAAGGAAATATCTTTCTGGCATTCCTCTGCTTTTAGCCAAGATCCGTCTTCTATCAGCCCAGATATCCGTTGTTCCAAATCTTCTTCTAAATCCAGGCAGCTCCTGGTCAATGTACTGTTGTAACTGTTGTTGGATGATCTTAAGTGAGGTTTTACTTATGTGTGACATCAATGATATTGTTCTGTAGTACGAGCATTTTGTTGGGTCACCTTTCTTTGGAATGGGCACAAATATAGATCTCTTCTAGTCAGTTAGACAAGTTATTGTCTTCCAAATTTCCTGGGATAGAGGAGTTAGTGCTTCTTCAGCTTGCTGAAACATGCCAATGGCCAGTCCATCAATTCCCAGAGCCTTGTTTTTGACTAATGCTTTCAGTGCCATTTGGATTTTCTTCAACACCATTGGTTCTTGTTCATATGCTGTGTCCTGGGATGGTGAAATGTCAACTAGTTCTTTTTTGGTACAGGGACTCTATGTATTCTTTCAATCTTCTTCTTTTTCTTTTGATCCAGCTGATTTTTATTTATTTATTTTTAAATCATTTTATTAGGGGCTCATACAACTCTTATCACAATCCACACATACATCAGTTGTGTAAAGCACATTTGTACATTCATTGCCCTCATCATTCTCAAAACATTTGCTTTCCACTTAAGCCCCTGGCATCAGGTCCTCATTTGTTCCCCTGCCTCCCAGTTTCCCCTCCCTCATGAGTCCTTGATAATTTATAAATTATTATTTTGTCATATCCTGCCCTGTCTGACATCTCCCTTCACCCGCTTTTCTGTTGTCTGTCCCCCAGGGAGGAAGTTACATGTAGATCCTTGTAATCAGTTCCTCCTTTCCAACCCACCCTCTCATTATCCTCCCAGTATCACCATTCCCACCACTGGTCCTGAAGGGATCATCTGCCCTGGATTCCCTGTGTTTCCAGTTCCTATCTGTACCAGTGTACGTCCTCTGATCTAGCAAGACTTGCAAGGTAGAAATGGGATCATGATAGTGGGGGCTGGTGGGGGTGGGGGAGGTGAAAACATTTAGGAACTAGTGGAAAGTTGTATTTTTCATCATTGCTACATCGCACCCTGACTGGCTTGTCTCTTCTCCAAGACCCTTCTGTAAGGAGACATCCAGTAGCCTACAAATGGGCTTTGGGTCTCCACTCCGCACTCCCCACCCCCTCATTCACTATGGTAAGACATTTTGTTCTGATGATGCCTTATACCTGATCCCTTCTACACCTTGTGATCACACTGACTGGTGTGCTTCTTCCATGTGGGCTTTGTTGCTTCTGAGCTAGATGGCCGCTTGTTTACCTTCAAGCCTTTAAGACCCCAGTCGCTATACCTTTTGATAGCCAGGTACCATCAGCTTTCTTCACCACATTTGCTTATTCACCCGCTTTGTCTTCAGTGGTTGTGTCGGGAAGGTGAACATCATAGAATTCCAATTTTATAGAAGAAAGTATTCTTGCATTGAGGGAGTACTTGAGTGGAGGCCCAATGTCCTTCTGCTACCTTTATACTAAACCTGTAAATATATGTGGATAGATCTATTTCCCCATCCTCATATATAAATATATTTACCTATGCACATGTCTTTATCTAGAACTTAATAAATACCCTTTGTCTTCCAGCTCTTTCCTCTATTTCCCTTGACTTTCCTCCTGTCCCACTATCATTCTTAGTCCCCACCAGGGTTTCAGCAATTCCTCTTGGTTACATTACCTTTGATCATACCCTATCAGTCCTCCCACACACTCCTCACCACCAATTTGGATCACTTGTTCCCTTGTCCCTGGGTTTGTTAACCCATTACCTTTCCCCCACCGCCCCCTCTCCCATGTCCCCCTGGAACTGTCAGTCCCATTGTTTTCTCTTCCAGATTGTTAATCCAGCCAATCTTATTTAGACAGACCTTCAGAGATAGTGCTATGGTTTATTGTGCCAGCCTGGCTGATAAACACAAGTAGGATTAACTGAAGGGCAGAGGGATAAATGGCTCGGTGAGCTTCACTTTGGTTGTTCTGTGCCTCAGTTTAAAGGGGTGCACTACCTGTGGGATGCCTAGCCTGTGGACTGTGTCGCTGTAAGTTGAGGCCCCTTTAAGCCCACATGATTGGAATGTTCATCTCTGGAGCTGGGGACTGACAGTTGAAGACAGTTGGGGACCTGCCTTGCTATTTGCTGCCTGGGTATATATAGCCCAGCTCTCTCTACAGAAGGGGACTGGCAACTGGCAGCTCTCAAGCCTTGAAGGACAGCTAGTGTCTCACTGCTTTAGAATTTAACTGTTAATTTCTTGTATTATCTATCTGTATATAATTTAACAGTTTATTTCTTGAATAATATATCTATCTTTATAAATATATTTATATATAATTACTAGCAATCTGGTTTGTCTCTCTAGAGAACCCTGTCCAAAACAGATAGTAACATGCACAAAAACAAGACAGAACAGAACTAAGCAGCAATATACAACAAAACAACTACAAACAAATCAAAAGAAAACAAGAAAGAAAAGCTTGTAGTTAGTTCAAGGATTGTTTGTTGACCTTTAGGAGTGTTTTCCAGGCCAATCTGTTGGGTCACCACGCCCTGGCCCCGAAGTCCACCTTCAGCATTCCCTGGGGACCTCACCACTCCATTCCCTTGCAGTTCTGTTGCACTCCCTTAGTGTTTTGCCTCGATGTGGCAGGATCAGATCGGGTGCAATTTCCACACTGCATCTATGGTGTTGTCCCCTGTAGGGCTATGGGTCACAGAGGGGCATCATGTCTCATAGTGGGGCCAGCCATGTGCTCCTCTCTGTGGGCTGTCTGCTCTGAGTGGGGACAACGTCCTCAAGGCCTGGTGGGCCAGGATGTGCTCTACTCTCTTCTCCTCTTCCTTCATCTGCTCCCGTGTGCTCCAATCAGATATGTACCTCTCCCAGAACTGCAGATTCAATGCCGTCCTTTGAAATAAATTCTTCTTGGGGAAGGGGCAGGTGTCCACTTAGTAGTTGGGATTGGGCCAGCCCCCCAAACCTCTCTGCTGGTTCCCTATTCCACACTGGCATATTGCATTCACACCTTGGAGCACTTGGTTGAAGCCTGGTCTCTCTTTTCTTGTGGACATATTAACAATACCCTACCCTTGGGTGGTTAGTGCCCTGTGCCCCGGCTACCCATTTCTTTTTTATGATTATTTTTTCCCTTTCCCCACCTCCTTTTAAATTGTCTACCATGTGTATCCCTGTATGTGGTTTGGTCCCTGTCATATTATCTGGTCCTCACCTCAGGAATGTTTGTATACAGTAGCTTTTTTCCATATGCCCCTTTAACATTTTTTTAAAGCCTACCTCAGCAAATTCATATTGTACTTGTCCTTTTGTGCTTGACTTACCTTGCTTAGCATGATGATTTCCTCCAGTTCTTCTCATGCAGCAATGTGCTTCATACGATCATCACTGCTTTTAGTGATGCCTAGTACTCAATGAACATTGGCGCACAGATGTCTGGCCTTGGTTTGTTTCTTGCCTCTTCTGGGTATATGCCCAGTAGGGGGTTGCTGGGTCATATGGTAACTTGATTTTCATCTGTTTTAGATATTTCCAGATTGATTTCCATAGTGGCTGTACATACTTAGATGTCCGCCAGCAGTGGGTGAACGTTCCTGTCTCCCTATAGCCTCTCCAACACTTGCTGCTTTTAGATGGTACCTCATTTTTGTTTAATTTGCATTTCTCTTATGGTTAAAGATTGGGAACATTTTCTCATATATTGTTGGCCATTTGGATTTGTGCCCCTTTGCCCACCTCCTCATTGGGCAACTAGTTTTGTTCTTTTTGGAAGCTAGCAGAGTATTGTAGATTTTAGTAATAATGCCTTTGGCTGATATGTCATTGCTAAATATGTGTTCCCAGTCCGTGCACTCTTTTATTACTCTCGGTGAAATCTTTCAGTGTACACAGGTGTTTTATCTTCAGTATATCCCACTTGTCAATTTGTGCCTCCTCTGTGTGTGTGTCCTTCCCTATTTCTGATAACCTATGTATTCCCTGTGCCAAAGTTCTGAAGTTGGTCCCAATTCCCTCATTGATGGCCCTCATAGTTTGGGGTTTAACTTCAAGGTCTGTGATTCACCTTGAGTTTATTCTTGTGCATGGAGTGAGATAAGTGTCTTGCTTCATTTCTGCAGGTAAATATCCATTTTTTTCCAGCACCACTTGTTAAAGAGGGCATCTGCTTCTTATTGGATATTTTGGGGGCCCTTATCAAAGATCAGTTGTCTGTATGCCGATTATTTTATTTCTGGGTTTTCAGTTCTAGCCATTGGTCTGAGCATCTGTCATTGCATCAATACCATGCAGTTTTGACAACTGTGGCTGTATAGTATGTGCTAAAGTCAGGTAAACCAAGCCCTCCCACTGTGTCCTTCTTCTTGAGGAGTTCTCTGCTAATTCTGGGCTTCTTCTCTCTCCATATGAAGTTGGTAATCAGTTTTTCCATTTCTTTTAAGAAAGACGAGGGTAATTATATCGGGATTGCATTAAACCTATATAGTGCCTTTCGCAGAACTGACATCTTAACTATATTGAGTCTTTCAAACCACGAGCGTGAGATATTCTTCCATTTGTTGAGGTCGCTCTTGGTTTCATTTAATAGTGTTCTGTAGTTTTCCCCATATAGATCTTTTGTTATTTTACTCAGGTATATCCCTAGATATTTCAATTTGTGTTTGGCTATTGTGAAGGGTACCATCTTTTTGATCTCCTCTTCTGTGGTCTTATCCGATGTGTATAACAGTCAGATGGACTTCTGTTTGTTGATCTTGTATCCTGCCACTCTGCCAAGCTCCTCTATTGCTTCCAGTACTCTTGTGGAACTTTTGGGATTTTCCATATATAACATCATATCATCTGCAAATAACAATAGTTTCACCTCTTCCTTCCCCAGATGAATACCTTTGATGTTGTTTCTTTGCCTTATGATGTTAGCTAAAACCTCCAGCACTATATTAAATAAGAGTGGGGACAAGGGGCATCCTCATCTGGTCCCCTTTTCAGTGGGATTGTGTTAGTCTTTTCTTCATCGACTGCCACATTGGCTGTTGGTTTTTCATATAAAGCTTGTATTGTCGTGAGGAATGTTCCTTCCATTCCTTTCTTCTCAAGTGTATTACACAAGAATTGGTGTTGGATGTTGCTGAATGTTTTTTCTGCATCTGTCAATATTATCATGTGATTCTTATTGTTTTTCATGTCAATGTGATGAATAATTTTTTTTTGCAGGGGTTCTCTGTTCCAGGTGTTTCTAGATAACCCACACCCAGTCCAAGCCCTCCCGGACCCCTCCCAGCCCTCCTAGCTGGGCACACCCAGGCCAAGCTACTCATGCCCTGCAAGCTACTGCCCCACAAGCCAGGCAGGTCAAAGGCTTTCTCTGAAGAACAGGGCAGGTTGTGGGAAGGCGAGGTAGGGTCTTTGGGGAAAAAGGTGCTTTCCCCAAGCTCTGTAAGCCTCCAGCGGGGAAACTTCTCAGCCCAGCACCCAAGGGCACACATGTAAAGGGTGGGGACTTGGCCTCCTTCTGCCACCTGCACCCTCCCAAGGCCTCTCAATTCTTCCACCAGCCCCGCCTAAGTCCATTCTGGTCCCGTTGCTTTTTCCGCCAGGTGAACCCGTGGCTGCACCCCTGGCTCCGCCTGCATGCCTGTGCCCACAAAGTCACCCTCCCGAATCAGCCTGAGGGGCAAGCTGCGCCAGTAGTAGGCTTAGGATAGGTCTCCTGGAGCTTCGAAGCCAGGGTTCCCTGCTCCTCCCAAGAAAGCCCCCTGGGGGCCTGAGCCAGGGTGGAGTGACCAAGGCGCGGGAGATGGGAGCGCAGGTGACATGATCTCCTCTGTACCGTGGCCTCACCCTTTGATGAATAATATTAATGGCCTTTCATATGTTGAACCATCCCTGAATCGCTGGTATGAATCCCACTTGTTCATGGTGAATTATTTGTTTTATATACTTTTGTATTCTGTTGGCTAGCATCTTGTTAAGGATTTTTGCATTGATGTTCATTAGGGATATTGGTCTGTAGTTCTCCATTCTGAGTACCCCAGAAGGCTGGTGGGTTGTCTGCTTTGGTGTTGTGGAGGTTGGGCAGAGGTTCCTGCTGCAAATTGTAATGTTGGCAAGTGTTGGATGAACTGCCTTATGCCCCCAGACACACAGGCAGGAATTCCCCAGTAAGAAGTTGGGCAGAGTATCCCCTGGTGGAGGTCACAGGCTAGCTACACAGGGTGGAGCTCACCTAGCTGGTTGTGGCACAGGTGTAAATGCTCTAGGCTATGTGGAGTGGTCTGGAAGTCAGCAATGGAGTGTGAGACAACAAGAAAGAGACAGAGGAGAAAAAATGAAAATGTAAGCCCCCTTAGATGGTGCAGGGATATAGAGAAGAAAGGGAAACAAAAGCAACGGTATAGCTGAGTCTCGATCCCCAACCCTGGAGCTGCAAGGGTTTAGTCCCTGCCCCGAGGCAGTGGTGGCAAGCTGCAGCTGTGTTGAGAAAAAGCCCCTGTGCAGCCCTCCAAGACTGTAGAGGGACAGAGAGAAGAGATGGAACAAAAGTAACAATATAGCTGAACCCTGATCCCTGCCTATGGAGCTGCAAGGGTCCAGTCCCTGCCCTGTGGCAGGCGATGGCAAACTGTGGCTGCGTTGAGAGCAAGCCCCCCTACGGATTCCAAATGGTCCCGGCTCCAGCAGAGACAGTGGTGGACACAAGGTCAAGCCCCAGCTAGCTTCCACTGACATAAGCCAAAACCCCCCAAGCCCCTCAAAACCCGGTGGGTCTGTGCCTACTTATCTTTATGATGCTCCTCCTGTGTTCCAACAGCGTTAAATTTCCCTCTAAGCAACTCTCCTGGGCTGAATTCTGCAGAGTGCCTCTGGTATGTGTCACTCTATCACCATCTTCCCGGAACTCCTTCCATCTTCTTGTGATGTTTCCTGTATTGTTCTGTATTTTGCTCATAGAATCTTTCCATCTTGCAACAAGAGGTTTGATTTTTATCTCCAGTTCTCCCAGTGTCAGATACTAACTATGAGCTTGTTCTTCCCTTTTTGTTTTTCTAATTCTAGGCATTTGTACATTTCGTTATAATATTTGTCTTTATGAGCTGCTCTATGAAATTTTCTATTCAGCTCTTCGCTTTCATCATTCCTTACATTTGCCTTAGCTACTCAGTGAATAAGAGACAGATTCAGAGTCGATTCTGACATCCACATTGACTTTTTTTTCTTTTCTGTCTTTTTAATGACCGTTTGCTTTCTTCATGAATGATAGTCTTGATGCCCTCCCATAGCTCTTCTGGTCTTTTGTCATTAGTGTTCAATGCAGCAAATCTGTTCTTGAGATGGTCTCAAAATTCAGGCGGGATAGGCTTAAGCTCATATGTTGGCTCTTGTGGGCTTGTTTGTATTTTCTTCAGCTTTATAATGAACTTACATACGAGCAATCGATGATCTGTTCCAGTGTCAGCTGCTGGCCTTGTTTTAGCTGCTGATATTGAGCAGGGAACCCAAAAGGCAACTTTACACATGTACTTACTTACTCAGATGAAATTCACAGAAATCAAATTGGCTACATCTGTAGGAAGAAACTAATTATAGTTTACTTCCATACACACCTTAGTTTAAAAGTACAATGGAAAGTACATTGACTGTTGAAATGTTTCTTCTTATGACAATCTCAGATGCAATGAACAGAAACATTTCCTGGTTTAGTGATCTGCTCCAATCCATTCCTGTGGAGCTGTGTGCTTTATCGTCCACCATAAGGGACTCATCTTCAATCAAAGCTCTGCTGAAATCTGTAGTTTTTCCATTAGCTAATTTTTTCAAAGTAGGTCTTCGTGCTTTCCTTCCTAGTATATCTTAGTCTGGCAGTGACACTGAAATCTGTGCCCCACGATCGATGTTGCTGGAATTTGAAATATTAGTGGGGTAATTTCTAGCAGCATAGCAACATACAAGCCACCGGAGTGAAACAAAGTGACAGATGGGAAATGGATCCTATTTTTAGAGGGATGAAAAGCAAACAAAGGAGAATATTTTAATCTTGCCTCAAATTCTTTGGGGAGAGATGAGTTTTCTCACATACTGTGACCTATAGTTAGTGAGTCTAGTGTCTTTGGCCAGCCCAAATTCCTGCATCAGCTTCAGATGGTGGCAAGCTTTTAGTAAACATTTCTCCTTTCCAGATGTGTCTAGCCTGTCATCAATGAAGCATTTGGGCATTTTGAGTTTTTAATTCACATATGTAGTTTTCTCCTGTGCAAGCCCAGTGGAAGGACAACCTTTCTAGGATAGAAATTGGGGAGTTGAAGCCTTCATGGGATATACACCAGGGAGCCCAGGGTCACAAGGACTCTTCAACTTGATGGATCTTTCTTTCAGTCTTCACATTCCTGTCATTTATCCCCGTGTCTTGGAAATGCATCATTCTTGGAAAGAAATTGAAAGCAGAGGAAACCTGGCAGATCTTAGCGGTCAACTTATAAAAGGACTGGAAAATTATCTCATGTTGACATTTTGATTCCAAAAGTATTACTTTGCCAGCATCTGATCCTGTGTGAGGGTCTGGCTAAATGGCATAGCCTACTTTTTCAAGTTTTTTCGGGAGATTACTTATGAACTCTGCCTTTCCACTCCAGATGGAACACTGGCACCCAGTAAGCTGCAGAGTGGTGGATTCATCCCAAGGAGCTATCTAATAACTGGGAACAAAGGACTCCAGTAAGAATGCAAGAATATTGAAGTTACACACACACACACACACACACACACACACACACACACACACACACTGCTTTAGTTCTCCCTACCAGCAATTCATTTAACTAGCAAAATCAACCAAGGGGACCGTAACATAATGAAACATCAATATTGCAGACACCAATGTTGTCTGTTATTTTTTATATAGCAATTCATAATGTTTTCCTTTAGTAATTATCCTTTAAAAATGTGCCCAGATAGACTTTTTTTTTCTTTTAAAATGTCATTGTGCAGTCTGGCTCATCTTCATGCCACATTTCACGCAGCTTACCGTATTATTTAGAATCACAGTTAATTCAGCTTCTCATTCAGTCGTGTCGTGCCAGAATGCTAGTGTTAAAGTAGAAGAAAGTTACTGAACAAGGAGCTGGGTAAAATAAAATTAGTGGAAACAAAGCAATCACTGAGGACAGCTCAAGACACATTTCTTTATGGAAAACTTTTATTGCTTTGATAAAAACCCTTGCCCTTTTGCACGAGTTCAAGTTGGGGCTGTGTGCTGCAGAACAGAGGAAAGCTCTCGGGAAAGATGGGATGGAGGAAGCCAAGGACTAATTTCTGAGCACTTGGAAAAAATAAAACAATTGTAGTTGAACTGCTTCTGACTCATGGTGAGCTCATATGTGTCAGAGGCGAACTCGGTTTCAGAGGCTTTTGAATGGCTGAGTCATAGAATAAGACCGCCAGGTCTTCCTTTTGTGGTGCCCATGGATGGCTTGAAGCTGTGCTCTTTGATGAACAGCTGAGAACATGAACCCTTTGCAGCACATTTGAAGGAATAGGATGCCACAACCTTGGGAGGAACAAAGAAAAGAAGCTGCTACTCTAGGATAGTGCAGAATTTTCTGTGACCCGTTGATTGCTTTATAGTGCCCCAATTAAAGATTCTATCATGCTTAGAGAACTCTTTGAAAATGTCCTCTTCAAGGTCCAGGCAGGAGTATGATACAGGTAAGATAGAGACCTATGGAGCCTGCCTCAAGCTTCCTCTTGCTGCTACCATGGATATTTCACCTTAAGAGATATGCACTATCAATTGGCCCATTTTCTTGGTAGACATTTCCTAGTTGTTCATTAGGTGCCTATCTCTTTTCCATCCAGTCTGCCAAAACTGACTTCATCCTTAGCTACAAGAGGTCCATGCTGGATAAACACTGCCAACTTGAAGGCTAGAAGCCACTAACGGAATGAGACATGAAAAGCCCATTTGGTGGAAGAAAGCGAGAAAGGAAACAAGGAAGACATGCATGGGAGGAGGGTTTCAAAGTAGTTGGCTGCAGACTTTGCAGAACAAGTCCATACGGAGTACCAGCACGAAGAAGTCAGGTTGGTTCTCTCTGGGGAATGAGAGGTAGCACAAAGTTCCTCATCAAAGAAGAATGAGAAGGATGAACGTGGGGCAGCAGTACCACGTGTAAGCGGAGCAAGGAGGAAAAATCTGTGGCTGCCAAGTTGATCTCCACTCTTGTTGATGCATGTGTAGCAGAGCGGCATTGCGCCCTTTAGGGTTTTCGAGGATGATTTTTTTTTTCAGGAGTAGATTGCCAGCTCTTTCTTCCAAGATGCCTTTGGATAAACTCAAATATGTTAACCGAAGGAATCCTGGAACAGAGAGGAGGAACTGCTCAATTTGGACGGAGAGACATTGGAAAGATTACAAAGAAGGGATGAAGCTTGAGTTGGGCTGTGGTAAGCAGAAGTCTAAAAATAGTTCCCGGGACTGCAAGTTTACTGACATCTCATACCCATGATTTAGTTATGCTGTATAGCAAATTGGAGATGAACATGGGCCTGCTATCATTACATAACACAGTGTTCTCTGCATGGTGGCAGTGGGGTATATCAGAGAGGGTCAAAGAAGGAGAAGGACATGTTTGTAATTGATGGCTTTGAAGATGGAGAGGACCACAGGCCTTCAAAATCAGGAAGTGGTCCCTGGTTAACAGTCAGCAAGGAAACAGTGACTGCAGACCTACACTCTCGAGAATTTGGCCACCAATCTGAATGAGCTTGAAAATGAAATTTCTTCCCGACAGAATAGTTCCCCATGTGGCTGATACTTTAATTTTAGACTAGTGATACCCTAAGCCGACAACTCAGTCAACTTTACCTGGGCTTCTAACTTACAGAACTATGAGCTCATCAACGAGCATTTTAAAAAGCCTTTAAACTGGTGGTAATTAGTTATACTCGCTCACTCACTCACTCACTCACTCACTCACTCACTCACTCACTCACTCACTCACTCACTGCCATCAAGTCAATGCTGGCTCATAGTGACCCTGTAGGGCAGGTTAGAACTTCCCTTGTGGGATTCTGAGATGGTAACTCTTTCCCTGAGTAGAACATCTTCTATTTCTCCTTTGGGACAGCTGGTGGGTTCAAACTGCTGACCTGGGGTTAGCAACCACCGCATAACAGATATATGACCAAGGGAAAAGGTATACCGGGGCCTGGAAGCATAAGTGGCTGTTGTCAGTTGCTGTGGATCATGACAGTGCGATTCATAGCAGAATGAAGGGTTGCCTGGTTTGGGACCATTTTCACGATCATGAGCATGCTTGAATTTATTGCTGTGGCGACTGTGTCGACCCATTTCATTGAGGGCTGCCTCATTTTTACAGAAGCATAAACAGATGTTGACAAATGAGAGGAAGGAGAGGATTTTAGGGCAAGTGGAAAGCATGAACCAAGGCACAGAGGTCTCTGAGAGTATTTTGGGATGGCTGAAATATGGGAGATGGGATTGAGACGGTCAGTTGGCACCATATTCGGTCTTGAATGCTATGTTAAGGCATCTGATACAAAAATTCTAGTAAGTTGCACCTTTCAACAAAATTGTTTTAATCTAGTTGAAAAGCTGCAGTAGCCCTTCCCATGGCGGGCACTTTATGGGGTTATCCATTTTCTAGGTGTTCTCACTTCTGCTTCATTCATTCCCCCTAGAGCACTTCTGTATGATTACGAGAGAACAGAGGCCCCGGGAAATATCAGGACATTTCTGAGTCCACTCATTGGATGGGACTCAGAGAGGAAATCAGCAGGGGCCTGCTCGTCCTTTCTTTACACAAGGCACAATGATTTGGAGAGCTGGGGATGTCTCCCACCTGTAAGGATGGGGGAGTGGCTGTGCAGGTGAAGACACTTTTAAGTCAGTTGTTAAGGGCAGGGGCAGTGTCTCCAAAGCATAAGCATATGGCTGGGGCAGAGATTCAAGAGGCTTTGAGCCAAGGCTATATTTCTAATTCTCCTCGCTTTCCGAATGATTAACTATGTATTTTTACATTTCAAGGATGAATGGCCATCTAAAGCATGAGTGACCTGAAGTGGGACACTCGGGCTCCCTCTTTGCCTCCCTTTTCTTTTCAAAAATGCTAATAAAAATCTATTTTTGATCAGAGAGCAAAGCCTTTTGGGAAGGGTTAAGTGGAACTAGAACAAGACCTCGTGCAAGAGCCAAACGCTGAGGCCAAAAAGTGATGTAAATTAGAATGAGTTGGGTCATTTTAAAACCAACTCCCAGACTCATTATTCATCCCAGCTCCGGGCTGTATGTTTCAGTGTAATGAAGCAGGAGCTTCAGCCATCTCTTTCCGACATGTTTATGGGATCCTGGTGCACTGTCATTCTCTGTATTTCAAAGCACTGGTCTGGCTGTCTTTAAAGCAAAGACAAGGGCTGATTCTTTTGAAAATTAAGTTGGTCTAACTTCAACAGGACAGTGTGGGCCACTTAAAGTTCAGGTCCACCCATGGCTGGCTCCAGGATATGAGGGGCTCAGTGAAAAATGAAAATGTGGGGTCCCTTTTTCCAAGTGAGTAATAGTTTCAAGATGTTAACAGAGGTGCATGAAGCCAAGGGACAGCCCCTGGGTAACTGCCAAGCCAGGAGTGGAGAAATGGCCACCAGCCACCACAAAGACTGATGGAGCTCTCTAAAAATATCATCAAAACGGCATCTCTTTGCAACAGCATTTGTATCTGCATTTGCAAAATTTTCAATACTTGTCAGGGGCCCATGTCTTTAAAAAAAATCCTTGATATTGTGATAAAAACAGTGCTCTCTGTTTAAAGGTACAATGTTGAACAACTATTAGATCATTTATAAATAATCAGTCCAATCTCTTTGTTTTCATGATGAGGATGCTGATCTTCCCAAATAGTTAACAATTCTTTGAAATTACTCTTGAGTCTTTAGGACAGTGGTTCTCAACCTGTGGGTCACCACCCCTTTGGGGGTCGAATGATTCTTTCACAGGGTCCCCCAATTCATAACAGTAGCAAAATTGCAGTGATGAAGTAGCAGCAAAGATAATTTTATGGTTGGGGGGTGATTCCCCCACAACATGAGGACCTGTATTAAAGGGTCGCAACATTAGGAAGGTTGAGAACTATTGCTTTAGTAGAGGAATCTGTCTAGTGAACAGATTCCTTGACTAATGTTGGGTGTTTCCTGAAAGCTAGGATTGGCTACTCTTTAGTTTTATTTGCTCTACATTGAGCAGAATTATTAACACAGATCTAGCACTGATCATGGTTGTCTGATATTTGAAAGAACAGATATCTTGTAGCAGCTGATCTATTTTATCTCTTCATCCTGAAAACAAAACAACACAACTCTCTCCATTTTAATACAAACAGAATAAAGGCATCTGTATTTTCTTCTCCTCTCTAAAGTGATCCCCAGAGAATTAGAAAAACAAAAGTCAGAAATGCAAGCTAGATTTTCCATGAAATCAAAGCTTAGCCACAAACCACAAGGCAAGCAGAAGGGCCGCAACTACAGGGAAGACCCAGCCAGGGTGGGGAGAACGTGGAGATACCCAGGGTTCAAGATCTCAGGCAGGGGAAGCAGAGGACAGTTTCTGTTTTGTTGTGTTTTGTAAAGTAATGATTTGCCTCAGAGTGGAAATAACAGTTCCTGTTTACATCAATAGGATCAGAAACAAGGGTAAAGACTAATCGCCAGGTTTAGCCTACAACATCTCCTGAAAATGCTGGGTGTTTCCGAGCAGAAATGTGCTCTATAGCCAGGGCTTCCTTTACTTCCCTCCCCTTCTTATACCTATTAAAGTGATATTAAAATACACCGGGCAAAGCACTCACTAATCCAGTAGCTTCGACACTCACAGGCCCATGACACTGATGACCGGATTATGCCATCAGTAGTGTTGCCCCTGTCCCCCCATATTTTGCCACCATTAATATAGACTCAATGTTCCTCCAAGAAAAACTCCCCAATTCTGCCTCCTGTGGTAACCAGTAATAACCACTGGTTTCTATGTACTTGCTTATTTTATGTGCATTGGTGAAAGATTGTTCTCTTTTGGACTGACTGACTTCACGCAGTAGAATGTTAAAACAAGGGAAGAACACTCTTGCACTGAGAACACATTTAAGCCTTGAGTTACAATATTGAAGGATTCTATGGACAAGATATTGAATAACACAGGAAGCATTAAAAAAAAGGAAGGCATACACAGAGCCACTGCTAAAAAGAAGTAGTTGTTCCATCTTTTCAGAAGATAGCTTATGCTCTAGAACTGGTAGGAATGAAAGACTAAAACTGCCTAAATGGCATTGGTGAAAAATTGGCAGAATATCAACGGAAAGGTTTCAACCAAAGTATGCAACTGTGGAGGTGGTTACTCATCTATGCCAAGCCCCGGTAGGTCTGCTGGGTCAGCACTGGACAGTTAACTACACAGTTGGTGATTCAAATCCACCAGCCACCCTGCAAGAGAAAGATGAGCTGTCTGATCCTATAGGGATTTATAAGGCTTCACGAAACCCTATATAAAGACACTGTGAGTCAGAATCAACTCGATGGCAGTAGATTTGGTTGGTTCCCTGGCCAACTGACTAAAAGAGATCTGTATTTGTACCTATTCCAAAGAACGATGATCTAATAGAATGTGGAGATAATTAAATAAAATCACATGCAAGTAAAATTTTCTTGAAGATAATTAAAAGATAGCTAAAAGAATTTCCAGAGGCTGCTGGAACTTCAAGTCTCACCCAGAAGAGGGTGTGGAATGATGATTATCATTGCTGATATCAGGTGGCTTTTGGCTAACGGCAGAACATACCAGAAAGCTGATTGACACCGCGAAGGCATTTGATTGTGCGGATCACAACAAACGATGCACACCTTACAAACATCAGAAATTTTGTTTACTCAGTAGCTAAAGAGCTCCGCTGCTGACTGAAAGGTCAGTAGTTTGAGCCTCCCTCTCTCTCAGAATGAGAGGTGTGGCAGCTGGCCATGGTAGATTTACTACCTCAGAAACCCTGCTGGGAAGTTCTGCTCTATGGTTGCTGTGAACAGGAATTGCTTTGCCAACAGTGGGTTGGGTTTGGTATTTTAGCAGAACACCTAATTTAGTCACGTGGGACCTGTATGTCGACCAAGAAGTGGTTTTTTAAACAGAAAAGAAGGGGATATTGTGTGATTTTAAAATCAGGAAAGAGATGTATCAGAGTAGTATCCTTCCACCATATGTATTCAATCATATGATGAATACATAATGAGTTACCGCACTCTATGAAGAACAACGTGGGAGCAGAATGGAAGGAAGACTCATTAACAAGCTGTGATATGCAGAGGACACAACCAGAAAGCTATGACCCCACAGCATAATACAAAAACTCTTACAACTGGATCAATAAGCAACCTCATGATGAATGGAGAAACAAACTGCAGCTGTAAAAGATTTTCTTATTCTTGGATTGACAAGTAACGCCTGTGGAAGCAGCAGTAAGACAATGATGTATTGCTCTGGGAAAACCTGTTGCAAAAAACTTCTTCAATGAGTCAAAGAGCAAAGACTAAGGTGCACCTGGCCCGTGCCGTGGCATTTCCAGTCACCACATATGCGTGTGAAAGCTGGGTACTGATAAGCGTCTGCAGGACTTAAGACATCTTTCTCAGAAGGAGAGCCAGGCTTCTCCTTAGAAGTAAGAATAGCAAGATGTCCTCTTATGCACGTTGGGCAGGTTATCAGGATGGCACATCCCCTGGAGAAGGTCTTTGAGCTTAGTAAAGTCGAGGGATAGGGAAAATGAGGACCCTCATGAGATGGTGTGTTCGTCTGGGTAGACGGGAGAAACGAATTCGAAGACACTCATCTGTGTAGAGGAAAGAGCTTTATATAAAGAGTGCATTAAGACATCCCAGCCCGGTCCAGATCAAGTCCACAATCCCCATATTAGCCCACATGTCCAGTACCAGTCTGCAAAGTCCTCTCCAGACTCATGCAACACATGCAATGATGTCGCGTGCAGGAAGATCGCACGCCAGTGGGTGGAATTCAATGCTGACGTGGTCTCCACATGACTCCTCCAGCTCCCGGGCTCTGGCTGCCATCAGCATAGCTCCATGTGGCTTGTCACCAGGAATGTCCTGCAGGGAGTATGTATCTGGCCCTCAGGGAGCTATTTATCTCCTCTTCACCTCCAAATGAAGTCATCCAGCTACGACCTGATGGATAGGCTAGACTTGACCCCTTCACAAGTTGACAGGAGATTATGTAACTGCCACAGGTGGGCTGACATAGTAGCTGCAACGGTGGCCTTAAGCATAGCAAAGACTGTGAGGCTGGCTAAGACTGAGCAATGCTTTTTGTTCAGTCACAGATGGGGTCCCTGTGAATTGAAAGTGACTCAACGGTATCTAATAAGAAGACCATTCTGGAGGGTCACATGTTTTGTGGTACAGCGTATCAGGACTTTATTTCTCATTATAGCTGCGTAATGTTCTATGGTACATAAGTACCACATTTTACCTAGCCACCTGTTTTCACCCTTTGTCTCTTGTGAAACGTGCTGTGGTGAACATTCAAGTACGGGTGTCTGTTATCTTCCTATCTTCCTTTATTTTGGGTAAACGTCTAGGATTGAGATAGCTGGGGTAGATGACAGTTTTATGTTTGCAGTTTTGAAGAAATGCCAGACTGTTATCTGGAGGGCGTGGGCCTTGTTCCATCATATTTTCAATAGTTGTTATTTCTGCCGTTGTTCTAGGAAGACTTGTCAGACCTTTCTCTTCAGGCATCTCCAAATGAACCCCAGCCTTTACGCTTTGGGTTAGCATCTGGGCCTGCTGATTGTTTGCATGTCCCGGGACTCTACATGGAGAGAGAGCTGTTGAAGTTTCCCTTGGCACCACCGAGTAGCAGGAGATGCTGTATGAAGAAGAAAAAACATTAATAACTGTACTTTGGAGTATTTACCATGTACCAATCATTACACTGAGCTACCTGTGCACTATTATCACAAGCGACCTCTGCAGGAGACAAGTTGTAAGTGAACCAAAGCGAATGAGAGCCTAAATGATAAAAACAATAGACATACGCACATGCATCTCACATGTAAACATGTATCACACATTCACACTCTCTTTTTATGTCTCATACAAACATACTCAAATACTCTTGAGTCTACCAAAGTCACATCGAGAGCCAAAACTCTGACTTAACATTACCTCTGTGTATCTTGGGTAAATAGCTGGTCCCAAAAAGGCTCATTTTATGAAACGATGAATTCAAAAAGAAAGGAAAAAGTATGAAATCTTAGAGTATTAAAAATATTATAAGAAAAAAGGACAAGGGGGAAGAAAATCAAGTGGAAGGGGAAGAACATCTGCTGTGCCAGGGGAACAGAACGCAATGTACTGCAATCCGCCCCAGTGATTTCTCTCTCTCTCTCTCTCTCTCTCTCTCTCTCTCTCTCTCCCTCTCCCTCTCCCTCTCCCTCTCCCTCTCCCTCTCCCTCTCCCTCTCCCTCTCCCTCTCCCTCTCTCTCCCCATAAAACTGCAGCAGAGACACAAGGGCTCATGTAGGAAAGTTTTAAGATGATAAGATCAGAAAGGCCAGTTCTTCTCCACAAAGAAATGGAAGAGGAAAATGAAGTAATTTCAGAAATAAATCCCACATGAGAAGCCGCATTCAGGAGAAATAACTTCAGAAAACAAAATGAGACCTAGATGTAGGGTGAAGAGCAATGGGTAAAATTAAGTGATAGACAGATGAAAAAATAATCTAAGGTTTAAATTAAGCTGTTTTTATAGAAATAAGATGGAGCCCTGCTGGTGTAGAGGCTGTGTTGGGCTGCGATGCGCATGGTCGGCAGTTTGAAACCGCCAGCAGCTCTGAGGAGGAAAGACTGGGCTTTCTGGTCCCCGTAAACAGTTAGTCTCAGAAACCCACTGGGGGTCACTATGAGTCAGCATTGAGAGCGATAGCAATAAGAAAAAAGAATTATCTGGAAAATGTAGCAACATCCTGGCAACCAGGAGAAACTGATGAAGAACTATCAATATAACTGGGAGGGCAGGGGTGGGGGGAGGAGGAGAGGAAGGGAGAACCCATCACTATGATCAAGGCATAACCGCCGCCTCCTCCCTCCCCCAGAGAAACGTGGGCGAAGGGAGACAGCAGTTGGGGTTAGATATGAAAGCAATAATTATAATTTATCAAGGGGTCAGGAGAGTGGGAGGGAGGGACAAAAGAGGAGCCGATACCACGGGCTCAAATAGTAAATGCTTAGAAAATGACGGTGGCAACACACCTACAAATACGCTTGATACAATTGATGTATGGAATGCTATGAGAGACATAAGAGCCCCCAATAAAATGGTTTTTTTTTAAATGAATAATGAAAAAAGAACTATCAGCATAGACATCCATTAAAAGGTAAAGAAAAGCTTCAATAAAGCCAAATAAAAAATGTCAAGATACTGTGTGTGTGTGTGTGTGTGTGTGTGTGTAATCAACTCCCTCATGATTTACAATATTTAATTCCAGATGGAAGTATAACAAACTGTTATTCATTTTAGTTTGAAGCATGGCAGGGCTCTGGGGATGTAGTTCCAATAAAGTGTGTGAAGAAATCGCTAGAAAATGATTATGGATGGAATGAAGAAACACATACGCTATGGGCAGTGACTATCAAAGCCATTTAGATGCAAAGAGAAGACTAACACAACCATGAGGATTTTGGAGGATGGCTTTCTTTATATGATGCTGGAGAAATGACACAATTCTGGACGTAGATCTCCCGGGAGAGTCATGGTAGAAGGCAGCAGACATGCTGCATGCTTCCTGTTAAACCTGGAGCTTAAAATATTATGCAACCCTGAACAGTCACAGATACTTCAAAGGACAAAGATCTTAGATTCTTAGAATAGACTAAAAAGATCAGAAGGCATATGAAAGGATGCCAGAGAAATCACAAATACACAAATCTCCAAATAACAAAGCCCCGAGAATCACATGTGAAATACAGATGAGCCAGAGAAAAACATTGCTTGAGAAGGAAACGGAGCATTAAAACCAGCATTTCATAAAATGTGACGGAGGCAAGATGCAGACGTGTCATGGTTCTCGGTTACACACCCACAAACTCTCTTATACGTGAGCTCCACATTCTAGAAGGGTCCAGTGATTGGCTCTGGGAGACAAATAGACAGTAGGAGAGAGTGGTGGGGAGAAGATCCCATCTTTCCTATAGACCCTTCAACAAGCTTCACATTACATACCGTGTGTTCCAAAGCATTCTACTATATTCTAACATAAAATAAAAGTAGCCCTGACTGAGCAATCCTACTTAATGATTATGAGCTGATAAATTAATTTGTTTATTAACTGTGTAGTGTTTTCATAGTCTACCGACTTTATTCATTATCAGCGGAATAAAACATCACACCCAATATGTAAGATCTAAGACCACATCTATATTCCTAGAGTAACCGGGGTTGCGAAAACATCAGAAAGGCAAACATTTGTCTTGTATGATCCCAGCAGCGCGGTTCCTTGTCATTCAGGCAGTCCCTGCTGCTGGATCGCTATCCTTATGTATGAGCGGCTCAGGAGCTTGACGGGTGACCTCTGTCACACAGAGTTGAACACCGCTAGCAATGGCTTCAGAAGAGATAATCTTACAACAGCATAAATCATCTTAAAAAAGAAAAGGGTTGTGTTAGAAGGTGAACATTAATCAGAGGGACTGATTGAAGGTAATTCGGTTAAAATACTTGTAGCCGATTTATTTTTGTTCATGTAGGTACTTTTGTTGAAAAATCATGCGCCACTGAATTTTTTTAACCAACCCTAATTGTTGTTGGTTTTAAGTGCAGAATGCACAGCAGAATGTAAACACTGTCCTGTACTGCATCACCCTCACAATTGCTGTTTCCTTCGACCCCATCGTCACAGTCACTGTGACACTATCTTGATGGGAATCTTAGTCATCTGTGTTATCCCTTCACTTTATCAAAGAAGCCCTGACACTGTGGGTTCGTTGTCAGACTGGTCACTACAAGATTGAGTTGGACTTCGCCCAAGGGCAGTGGGTTTTGATTGGTTACTTCTTGAAGCGCAATGCCCTTCCTTAAACACTGGTCCATCCCCATTATAAGTCCAAAGGACATGAAATGAAGTCTCACCATGCTCACGTCTTCTTTTATTTTTAATAAATGCCTTAAACTTTATTGGATGTCACAATTCTATACAAAGAAGCACTTCACACCCGTTATCACATTTGTCCTCATAACATCCCTATAATTAAAAGATTAGCTATGTCAGTATTCTCCTGTTATTAAAACATATTAAACTGAAATCTATTGAGTCTGCCAACCAAGCCCATTAAGTTGTTCTTTCACTTATAAAAGTACCAATTACTTGGGGTATTTGGTTATTGTTGTTACCCCGTAGTTTCTTCTCCATCCTCTCTGAGGTCAATGTGTCATGTGCCATAATTTGAACATTCAACTCTAGTAAGTATCTCTTGGGAACAGTGTTCTGGGATGAGACCATGCTCACTGCTAAGAGCATCCAAGGCAAGTGTATTTTTCTGGGGGTTCAGGTTATTTTCAATATTTTTCATGAGTCCCCTAATTCAAATGCATCAGTTCTTGTACACTTCCCCCCAGCTTTCACATGCACTTGACTGACTGCATATAGTAGGCTTGGGTTATTTAGGCACAACTTGTCCTCAGAGTGACATCTTAAGCAAATTTTCCCAATGCCATAGATACGTTGTGTGTCTAAATAAAATGAAATCCTTGATCCAAACCAGTATTTTCTGTGTTTATCATGATGTTGCTTATTATGAAAATGTTTTCTTTATGTCGAGTTATAATCCATACTCTAGCGAATATTCTTTGATTTCATTAGTGTTTCAAGTTCTCTTCACTTTAGGCAAGCAAGGCTGTGTTACCTGCATAATGCAAGTTGCTAGCCGAGCCTTCCTCTAATCATGATCTCACATTCTTCTTCATATGATCTAGCTTCTCAGGGATTTGTTTTTTGCTAAATTTACAAAGTGAATAACTATGGTGAGAGGATATAATCCTGAAAACATCTTTTCTGATTTTAAGTCATGCAGGAGCAGCATCGCCTTGTTTCATTCAAACTCCTGCCCCTTGGTCTATGTATAGGTTTCACATGAACACAATTGAGTATTCTGGAATACTCACATTATTGTAATATTATCCGTAACATGTTTTGATCCACACAGTCAAATGCCTTTGTATAGTTGATGAAACATAGGCCACATCTTTCTAGTATTCTCTGTTTCCAGCCAAGATTCTTCAGACCTTAGCAAAGAGAGCCACTCCGAATCAGCTTGAATTTCTGGTAGTTTCCTGCCACAATCAGTTTGAACTATCTTCAGCAAAATTTTACTTGTGTGTGTTATTAGTGATACTGTGAAGTAATTTTAAATATCTTTGGATTGCCTCCTTTCTTTTGGCATATAAAAAATGATTTTCATTGTTGGCCAATTAGCTGTCGTCCAAAATTCTTGGCATAGATGAGTGCGCGCTCCTCATCCTGGATCTGCTTGCTGAGCATTTTCATTGGCATTCCGTCCACTCCTCGAGTCTCAGTCTCATTTTTACTAATGGCTTCAGAGCACCTTGGATTTCTTCTTAAGTACCATTGACTTTTTTTATTGTATGCGACACCCTGAAATGAGTGACTATTGATTGTTTCTTTCTTGTACAGTAACTCTATATAGTCTTTCCATCTTTTGCATTGTTCAGAATTTAACACCAAATCCTTCAAAATTGCACTTCAAGGTTGGAATTTCTTTCTTTTTTTAGCTGACGTTTCATTAAAGATGGAGTAAATAGCTGCAGCTTATGGACAGAATCATACTTGTCAGTCAGCGAATATCTACTGCTCAGTTTCTTTGCTACTTTTTGTCATGACTTCTGTCTTCAACTGTCCTTTGCATGACATTTGGTTGGTGTACGTGACCTGTGTGTGTTGTTGCGGTTCAGATTCGTGTGACTATGCATACCCCAAAGATATTAATCTGATATGTTCTTTGTGTCTACATAAAGCAACTAAGACATAGAAATCATTCAATGAAAGGCAACAATCGCCAGATTTGTTATTTGCTGAGTGATTGATCAGTTTAGTCAGTTCTTAAGCAGTGGTAACTATATATATATATATGCTGATGAAGACTTAATGATATTTAAGGATAAGGTACAAAATACACACTTTTTGAGAAACGATCATTGTTCTTCATTAAAAAGAAACAGTTGTTTAATTTTCCATTCTTTGCCGTGCCAGGTGTAATGCTTCACCTAAATTTTTACCCAAATTTAATATATTCTTAGCTGCAATAAATTATCCACTGACATGTTAAATGCTCAAATCAGATAAGTCAAAACTTTTAAGGTGCATTTGCCCAAATCACACAATAAGTTGTCCATGTTTAAATTCATATACTTACCATATGTAGATCTTTTCAATGCTGCATGTGTATTGCTGAAATGATCGTTGAACTTGATTCAGCTTACCTATGATTATTATTCTAATTCCATTTTGTGTGGCTCCCATCTGTTAACGATGAAAGACAAAACAGATGTTTTATTGAACAGCAGTAGCAAACAGTAGCAGCAAGCTCATGTATTACTTTCTCAGCGCTGTTTACACGGGAAAAATATATAGAACACCTGTGGTGATCAGATTGAAGGCAGTAATTCAGTTGAGGATTTTGCTGACACCATGAACCATATTATAGTTCACACTTTTGAATAGTCTCAGGATTGAATTACAGCTTTACTGGCCAACTGAATCGCATGTGTTGCAATTCATAAAGCAAAAGGTCGATTCTCTGGGTTACAAAAAAGCGGGACTTCCTTGAATGGAAATAGAAAATGCACCCACTTGTCACCACGAAAGGAAATTATTATAGTCAGGTAGGTACATTTTCATGGAAAGATTTAGGGGGATATGAAGGTAAAGTAGGATTTTTATCTTGAATTACATTAGTTTAAGAACACGCGGCTCAATCCTTTGACACCATTGTTTTGGAATTATGAACCTAAATTATTGAAATACATTAATTCAGATTTCAATCACATTAGTACTCAATCAGCCCTTCATTAGGAATGATACATCCAATGAAGCGTAAATGATAAGAAGTGAAATTAATCACAAATTAATAAACTTTCTCTGCAGAGTGACTTCCAGGAACTTAACTAATTCTCATTCATTCATTCAGTTAACGGATATTTCTTGGAATGTCTATTGTGTCTCTGTCATAGTGTTAGATGTTATGGGTGGGGTATGATGTTACTATGAGTTGTGAGCAAGTCTTCTGGGCAAGACTGAAGCCATTTTTATTTGAGTTGGTCATATTTAAGTATAATAAATTTTTCCAAGGATTCAATAAAAGCTTGGAATGTTAATTACTCTTTCAACCCTATTTAGAGTTGAGTTGATCCCTCTAGCTTTCTCAGTCATTGAATAAAATTGACAAGGAGTGGTCAGTTGCAAAGTAGATGTCAAAATAATGAGTTATAGTACTCTTTTTAAATTTACTCACTGCATTTTATGTACTCATTGTATTTTATGTTTTTTTTGTGCCCTGCCATTATGTTAATTATTTACCCCACCTGCATGTAATGTGTGATTAATATTGATAGAAGTAATTAGCACTTTGAAATTGGCATAATCCTAGCACCCACAAATCAGTTTGATTCTGTTGGATTATGTGCTGGCTAGACACCTAATAAACAGTTTGCTCTTTCTCTGTTACCACTAGGAGTGCCTATTAACTAGGCTGGACTGCTCCAGGACGTGGACAGGGTACTTGGGTAATCCTATCTTAGAAAATGGAATCCAGAGACTACGTATTACCATAAAGACCATTACTACTGTTTGAACCACCAGAAGGACAATATGGACAAAGACAGGGGGATATGTGGAGAAAAAGGGAAAGGGGGAGAAGAAGAAAGGAAAGATTAGTAGATTTAGAGCAAGAATATATTTTATTGTCTCTTAGTAATCATTAAGCTGTGGCCATCAAGGTAAGTTAAAACTTCTCCTAGGGAGGAGCCATAGCTATACATCTTTACATCTTTTAATTTTAACCCTCTAGGGTCCTCTTCTCAGTTAAAAAATATAAATCCCTCCTGGAAAGGAATCCGTAATACCCAGGCTTTAGGAAAAAACTAGATAGAGTAATATAACCAAATATCATGGAAGAAAGGAAAAAGAAAAAAAAATCAAGCCAAGTACCCCTCATTTACTGTCCTCCTTATTAACATTTAGTTAAGAGAAGTCTCATACAGGAATTTCGACATTAGGAGGGTTGATTTTACGTGTTAACCTGGCGATGATTCCCAGTGATCTGGTCAAACACTAGGCTAGTTTTTGTTATGCGATATAGTATGATGGAATGTGATGGAATGCAATGTAACCATCTTCCATAATACAATAATATGACCACTCCCCAAATTGGCAGGTCTGTTCTTGGGGTATGGTTTACCTTCAAATAATAAATGTTTTGTTAGAGTTCACCCTTTCCCCTCTTTCTTTATGCATTATCTTCAGATATTAAGATGCAAGTCTGTAGAATTCTCCGGCCTACCATAAGCCCTACAGATCTTAGACTTGTCAGTTTCTACAATCACACAAGCAAATCTCTTGAAGTAAATTTATCTACACACACACACACACACACACACACACACACACACACGAGGATCTTCAAAAACTTGTGTTAAGTCTTATTATCTTCTATGCATAATTCCCAGAAACTTTCTGAGGCCCCTACATATATGAGGGGTACCCTCCCACACCTGATTTTTCTTTTCAAAGCTATGTATTTAAATTAAAAAACAAACACCCAACAACCATAACACCTTCAAAGTACTCTCCATTACACTTAATACATTTATCAAATCTGTGATTCTATTCTTGGAAACATGGCTGACAGCACATCCCTTGTTTTTTTCTTCACCTCTTCTATGCCATCAAATTGCTGTCCTTTCATGTCCCTCTGAATTGCCAGAAACAAAAAGAAGGTCCATGGAGTGAGGTCAGGTGAGTAAGGTGCATGGGGTAAGAGAGGCATGCTGGGTTTGTTGGTCAAAAAATGGTACATGGAGATGGCTGCCTCAGCAGGTGCATTGTCGTTGTGGCAAAACCAGCCCCCCATCTGCCACGTCCTCCATCTGCCACGAATCAGGCCTTTTTTTGTTGCACGCACACTGTTATGCAATCTTTTAAGAACCTCTAAACAGATAGCTTAAATAACAGTTTGACCTGGTGGAATGAACTCCAAATGTACTATGAATCAATATTTTTGTCCATTTGGGAAGTTGACAGATGTCCAGAATGAGGTTTATCATCAATTGACATTTTACGTTTTTTTTTTAATGAGAAAACCACTCATACACTCGAATTTTTCACAGAGCACTGTCCTTGTAATCCATGTTCAACATCTCAACAGTTTCTGCAGCATTTTTCCCGAGCAGGAAACAACATTTCACAGCCACGTACTGTTCTCTTAAATTGACCAACCCAAAAATTGAGGTTTGAGCAAAACTGCCTTTAAGAAAAAAATCACTGTGACCAGAGGGAACCTTCCCAGGTGGGTACACTCACTCAGAGTGAGTTGCTTGATGCTCGCCTAGCAGGAAAAATGTGCACTATGAAAGCTCGTTCTGGCCAGCACAATTCCTTACATGGTGCCCAGTTGATCTTACAGGGTTGATTAATCTTTGATGTGTATACCTCACGACTGCGATGGTTTCCTCTTCCAGACCTCTTGATAGTTTGGCTGAATTGAGCCATGGAAGTGAGTCCATTTTTATACCTGAAGGGTTGACTAAAGCCTATCGTCTTGGGGGTTGTACCAGTCTCTGATAAATTGTGTGCTATATTTTTCTTTCATTCTAGGACTTTTTAATCTAATTCTTTTCCGAGAAGTTCGTGATGTTAGCTGGGTACCACTCTGCTTCTCTGATCTCAGGGTCATGGAGAGTAATCTTCAAGCAGTAGCATGAGTGCACTGGACTAATTGGCTTGGTGCATCTTTGATTTTCATCAGTTTTCTTTCTTCTGGACAGGGAGGGACCAATACTTATGCCTGAGATGTCCATTCATAAGCTTTTAATACTTTAGTCAGTAATCACCAAAGTGGGATATAGGATATTTGATCTGTGGACTCTGCTATCCATAACAGTCTGCATAGACCTCTTTGCCATGAATTTAATTGGCCCAGCAGAGTCCTTTGAGAGTCAGATTTGATTGAATCTTGCTTTCTAGTAGACTCAAGACTCATCCTCAGTTAAAATTTGTTTCTTAAATTTCTCTTGATTCACTTTGATCTTGCTTGAAAGACTTATGGGCACATCGCTTTTTGTACAACTCTCTTGGCTCCCATTGAGCCCAAAGCTTGCTGAAATCAAGATGCCCACTTAAAACTGAAAATGCCAAATCATGTGAGATTTCATTTTTTGTTGCTGTTCCATCCATGGTAATTCTACATTTTTCTTTCACATGCTTTTGGACTTCAGCCAGTTTCATCATTCATTGGGGCTGACAGTTCTCTCTCTCTCTTGGCCCATCTTTGAAGTATTTCCGACTATCCTTAACACGCTTGATACATTTAAAATAGTCCTCTTACATAGGGCAGCAATGCTTTTTGGCTTACCCTCACTCACATACATGCATATGCATGTTCTAGTGTGTGTGTGTGTGACCAAACTCAGAGCCATCAAATCAAAGCCAACTCAGTGATGGCACAGGATAGAGTAGAATAGTTCCACAGAATTTCCAAGACAGTCAATATTTTCGAAAGTAGGCTGTCACATCTTTTCCCTGTGGATCAACTTGAAGGTTGTATCCCTTCACCTTTTCATTAGCAGCCAATGGCTTTCACCACTCTTCCACCAGGGATGCCTATATACGCACAGCTACCTGGCTCAGTGATTCTGCTTCTCTAAAGACATCTGAGTAAGGGATAAATGAGGCAAATGAAAACTTGAGAGTCTTCAGAAGAAGGCATGGCAGTAAGATTAGAGACAAAGAGGTTAAAAGAAAACGGAATCTTCTGAGGCCCCAGATTTCTCTATACATTGAAGTAGTTGTACCTAGTGTTGTATGAAGCACATGCTAGCTCCATCATGTGTGCATTGCTAAACCTGTGGTAGTCTCAACTGTAGGAAAATCAGAGCACAATTCCTTGGGCTTATGGGAGACTTTAAATGACTTTTCATGAAGCAAAGACGACAGAGTATTTGTGACGTTACCACAGACCTTACCAGGCATGGGAGGAGATGCCAGGCCAATTGAGGAAACAATCTCATTCAATTGCAACTGAGTCTTAATGTTGACCCAATGCATGCGAAGCAGTGCTGCTCCTTAGGTCTTGCAAGACTGTGACCATTCTTAAGCGCATTACACATTACGCTATGATTCTCACAAGCCTTTTAAAACTTCTACATTGTCCCCGACAGAGTAGGGTACTGCCCCAGAATATTTGTGCTAGTTTGGAATCCTTCAAGGGACTAAAAGTATGAGGTAATCTAATTGTGTTGAAATTTTGTCAACAGTTGCACTTACAGAAAATAATCCATAATCGTCTCTTTTGTTAAAGTACTTATTGATTCAGACATATTTAATTGAAGTGTTGGACCCTAAACATGCCAGCTCTTAAGAGGCAAAAGAATGAGGGTCATGTCTACATTCTTGGGGACATTTTCCCACGTGGACCTCAGATTTCTTTGAGAGGAGTAGAAGTGCCTGAGGAAGCTTTAGGATGGGGTCACCTATTTCAAGGGTTCTAGGTATTTGGCAGTGGATACAGAGGTGCTTTCCTAATGATTTAACCCACAGAAGACACACTCTGGATGTCCTTGCAGAAGAGTCTGCTGTTTGTGCCTCGCTGTAGAGGCATGAGCATGGAAAGGAATAGAGACATGTATGAAGCAAATGAGACCGTGGATCTAGTCACATTGCCAGCATTTGGAGAATGGCTCCTATGAACCTCTGGGACGTTTTATGTGCCACATTTTCTTTTTCTTTGTTCTGTTTTAACATTTTATTAGGGGCTCATACAACTCTTATCACAATCCATACATATACACACATCAATTGTATGAAGCACATCTGTACATTCTTTGCCCTAATCATTTTCAAAGCATTTGCTCTCCACTTAAGCCCTTTGCATCAGGTCCTATTTTTCCCCCTTCCCTCCCTGTTGCCCCCTCCCTCATGAGCCCTTGATAAATTATAGATTATTATTTTGTCATATCTTTCCCTATCCGGCATCTCCCTTCACCCCCTTTTCTGTTGTCTGTCCACCAGGGAGGAGGTCACATGTAGATCCTTGTAATCGGTTCCCCCTTTCCAACCCACTCACCTTCTACTCTCCCAGTATCGCCCCTCACACCCCTGGTCCTGAAAGTATCATCCACCCTGGATTCCCTATGCCTCCAGCTCTTATATGCACCAGTGTACAACCTCTGCTCTATCCAGTCTTGCAAGGTAGAATTCAGATCATGGTAGTTGGGGGGAGGAAGCATCCAGGATCTGGGGGAAAGCTGTATTCTTCATCGGTACTACATCGCACCCTGACTGGCTCATCTCCTCCCCTAGACTAGTCTGAGAGGGGATCTCCAGTGGCTGACAAATGGGCTTTGGGTCTCCACTCTGCAATTCCCCCTTCATTCACTATGGTATTTTTTTTTTTGGATGATGCCTTATACCTGATCCCTTCGACACCTCGTGATCACACAGGTTGGTGTGCTTCTTCCATGTGGGTTTTGTTGCTTCTGAGCTAGATGGCCGCTTGTTCACCTTCAAGCCTTTAAGACCCCAGACACTATCTCTTTTGATAGCCGGGCACCATCAGCTTTCTTCACCACATTTACTTGTTCACCCGCTTTGGCTTCAGCAGTTGCATCAGGAGTGTGAGCATCATAGAGTGCCAATTTAATATAAGAAAGTATTCATGCATTGAGGGAGTGTTTGAGTAGAGGCCCAAGGTCCTTCCACCACCTTAATACTAAACCTATAAATATAGACACATAGATCTATTTCCCCATCCTCATATATATATTTGCATGTACATGTCTTTGTCTAGGCCTCTATAGATGCCTTTTGCCTCCTAGCTCTTTCCCCTATTTCCCTTGACTTTCCTCCTGCCCCAGTATCATGCTCCGTCCCCACCTGGGTTACAGCTATACCTCTTCTTTATATAACCTTACCCTTGATCATTCCCTAACAGGCCTGTCACTCCCCCCTCACCACCAATTTGGGTCCCATGTTGTTCCCTTGTCCCTGAGTTTGTTAACCCCACTTCCTTATCCCCCACCTCCCCCTATCCCAAGTCCCCCCGGAACTGTCAGTCCCGTTGTTTTTCCTCCAGATAGTTCTTCCAGCCTGTCTTATTTAGACAGACCTGTGCAGATAATAACATGCAACAGTATACAACCAGACAACATGTAGGACTCTTTCATTAGCTTGTATGAGTTGACAAGGGTCAGGATGAGGTGAACATAAAAGTGAGGAAATTGACAGCCGGATAATCTTGTAAGCCTAATACAGTGCTCAGCACCCTCGATAATCACCCAGGATGATCGAACACAAACAGAGAACGGATCAAACTTTACCTTTCCCCACAGATAGGAGGTTTTGAACGTATCCAGCTCCCCCAATTATGGCTACATATGCCGGGTATGTTGCTGGGGTTGGGATGCCAGTTCTCCCTTGTCCAAACTTTGTGAAGAGGTTCACGGGCAGGACCAAGTCACTAGCACTGACCCCTCCCTCCATGCTGCCCCCAGCACCTTGAGTATCTTCTGGGCTAAGGAAAGCACACCCTCCTGGCAAAGATCTCAACTAAAACCTGATTTTAATAAGCAAGAGGAGCTGCTCTTGACCTTTCAATTACTCAGCTTGGGTTATCGTGAAGTGATTCTAAATTGTTGAAATAGTCATGCATCTCTATTAGGACTTGGAGAGCAGATTTTTCCCTTAATAATTTTCTCCGTTAACTTTTGGCAACCCACACGATTCCTCATATTTATTTTTGCTCTTGTTCTCACCCGACAGATGTTGTCATTGCTGAGGTAACTCCCCCCCACCTCCAGTCTAGAAATTTAGGCCAACATCATGTTTCCTCTCTGAGCTTTTAAATGTAGCTTTTGAACTGTTTATTATTTCAAAATGCCTTGCTATGAAACAATCGTTTGGGAAAAATAAATCATTCTTAAATCAAGTCAGCTTTAAACTAGGTCAGTTTCAGTGCTACTGTAATTGCCTGTGACATTTTCCCTTTAAACAAAGTCACACATTGCTAACAACTTAAATCAACATTTCTCTTTGGAGACAAGATTGAAAAATGTAACCTTTCTCATTGTCTGGATGAGGCTTGCTCTTCAAGCTGAAATTCCCAGTAGAAAAAAGGAGCGTTGTAATACCAAAATAGCACTGGCCTTCACGGCAGGGTAAACGGTTCTCCCTGTCTTAGCAGAGAGACTCTACTTGCTGCATCCCTGCAAACAGGTAGAAATTCTGCTTCAAGTCACACTCCGTCCTTCTCCCTCTCTCTGAGCACTTGCCCCTGCGCCAATTATTCAGATAGAATAGGCCCCTAAATATTCCTTTTCTGAAAGAGATTCAGGTCAGGGGTTATATTTTCAGATGTCTTGCATATGTCGGATTAACTTCATGATCCCTGAATGGGTAAAAAAAATTGAATTTGACTACTCACCTAAATATTGGTGGCTTGGACCTCCCAGGTGACATGGCTGAAGGAAGGCCTGGCAATATGCTTATATTAAGATTAGTACCTTGAAGAACCCTATACACACCGTTATAACCTGAGATGCATGGGGTGAGGATGAGTCAGAATCGACTTGAGAGCAATATTTTCGTTATTATTGTTATACCCAAAGATGGGCACAAAACCGTTATATCAAATCCTTGGTAGCCTTTGCTTCTTTGACTTGTGGGACTTTGATTTCTCTAAGTGCTTTTATGTGTTTCATCTTACATAAAGTAGACCTTAATGCTTTCTCTTGTATGCACACTTACTCCCATTTTATGTCAATCATGTGGGAATTCAATGATTGTTTTCCTTGTAAATATTTACAGTTTCAGAAACTCACAGGGGACACTTCTTCTGTGTTCTATAGGGTTGAACTGTGTTGGAATCAACTTGATAGTAGTTTAGGTTCTGAATTTTTGAGATATTTTCATCTGTTTAGTTTTTTTTACAGAATTATATTACTTAGCACATTCTAAATCATTGTGAAATTGCATGTCCTGAAATGTTTCCTTTAATATTTTATTTCATTTTTCCTCTCCCCATTCTGGGCTCTTTCTTAGAAAATCATTTAGTTGGATTTTGGCTCTCTCTTTGCTGTCTTCCACATAGTCATTTTAATGAATAATTTATCACTTTACGCTTTCCTCTGTATTCTCAAGCGTAATTACTAAATAACTGGTTTAATCATTAAGCTGAAGCAATTATATATGTACTTAAGAGTTTTATTGACATATAATTCAGATATCATAGAATTTAATAGTTCAATCATATTAAAAAGAGTTGCGTAATCATCACCACAACCAATTTTATAACACTTTCTTCTTTCTGGTACTCACTGTTATTAGCTCCCCATCTCTCCCAAGCCCCCCACCATGTCCATAGGAAACTACTAATCCCGTTACTGTCTCTATAGACTTACCAGTTCTGTAGTTCATATACAGAAAAATATACACAACCCCAACAAAACCCAACAACAACGACAAAACAGAAGAGAAACCCCAGTAGAAGAGTGAGCAGAAAATATTAAAGGCTGGAACACATACAAAATGGGTTGAAAGGTTGGATCAAGTGACAAGGTGTCACCATTTACCTAACTGCATCTGCAATAATCCACACTACAATGCACTCTGTCTTGTAGCAAGACCATTCTGGTCTACAGTTAGAGGGGATTCACCAAAGGCTTAATCCATGTAGCATCCTTGAAAATGGACTTTGGGGTTCTCATGGTCATCTATAGCTTTCTGCAAAACCAGGTGTTCAGAATTCAGACTCTAAATGTCTCACAATCTTTGGATCACACAGGCAGGCATGCTTCTTCCGAGGGGATTTAGCCGATGCCTCACTTACATGGCTACTTGTTCTAAGACAAGCTTTGAAGACCTCATAAGAGCCCTGGTGGCACAGGGGTCAGCAGTTTGAAACCATCCGCACCGCTCTGATGGACCAGGCTTTCTCCTCCTGTAAATAGTCATAGTTCTGGAAACTCGTAGCAACAGTTCTACCTGGTCCAATGGGGCCACCAGGAGTTGGGATCAGATAAATGTCAGTGAATGTGGTCTTATAACACCTAGACTGCATTCTGTCTTATAGCCGAGCACCGTCTGCTTTCTTCACCACACGAAGCAGAAGCAATTGTATTTTTTACTGCTTCAAACAGATTTTAACTCTTTTATTTTATGATTATTATTTTTCCATTATATTGACTTCTTCATTCAATTCTGTGGGCCAAGCAGTCTATTTTCAAATTTAAATTTTCTGTTAGGGAACCTGGAACATTGATTTTGGTAATCTGCTGTTATCTATTATTTTGTTCATATTTCATCACTCCTTATTTCCTTATAACTAGATCATGGAGATCATATCTTTGTGTAGTCTCTTGAGAAAGCTGATGAATATCCTAATTTTTAGAGGTAGAGTCCTTCTGAGGAAGTTTTATTTATTTATGTTTAGCTCTTGTGGTATTTGTTCTTCCTCTCTTTGTCCGCACACAAAGCAAGCCCTGGGCCAATTCTATGTGTTTAAAGAATAAGGTTTTATTAATTTCCTATGGCTGAAGTAACAAATTATCACGCAGTGATATCAAACAATGGGCATTTATTTTTTTATTGTCTGAAACTTGGAAATCAGAATTCAAGGTGTTAGGTGGGCCATTTTCTCTTCCAAAGCTTCCAGATTTGGGTCACTCCATGCTTGGTTTGTAATTGTAAAACTCCATTTCCTCCTTATAGCATCGCCTGCAATCTTCCACGTGCATCTCCTGTGTCATTTCTTCTCTTTTTATTAGAATATCAGTCATATTGGAGTAGGACACACCCCACTCCAGTACAACCTCATGTGAGCTTAATTAATTACACCTACAAAGATGCTATTTCAAAAGTGTGGTAACATTCTCCAGCGCTGAGGGTAAGGGCTGGACATCGTGTAAAGACTGCATCTTTAGAGAGTGAATGCCTAGACACCACGCTCCAATTGTGTGAGGAGGCATGGTGTTTACATGTCAAGTCCCACTCCCATTGGCAGATTCCCTCATCTCTTTCTCTTTTTCCAAAGTGACTTCTCTATTTTAAACCCTCTGTTCTCTTTGAGTCCATGTTAAAGCTTTACATTAAAAACATCAATTTCTAGGAAATACTAAGACTATAATTCTTTGTGCCGGCTTCGCATGGTATGTGTCATTTTGGGGATTTTCATTTTCCGGATGTCACAATCTTGCTGACAACTCTTCTGATTTTAAAATAAGTAGGCCTCGCCTAGGGGGTAAGATGGTGGCACCTTCGGGTGAACATTGGATTGCTAACTGCAAGGTCAGAGGTTTAAATCCACCCCTCTGCAGCTTTGTGAGAGAAAGATGAGTTGTATGCTCCTGTGAAGATGTACAGCCGCAAGAAGCACACCAGCCTGTGTGAGCACGAGGTGTCGGAGGGATCAGGTATCAAGGAACAAAAAAATCATATCATTGTGAATGAGGAGGAGTGCGGAATGGAGACCCAAAGCCCATCTGTAGGCAACTGAACATCCCCTTACAGAAGGGTTGCGGGGAGGAGATGAGCTAGTAAGGGTGCAGTGTAGCACCGATGAAACATACAACTTTCCTCTTGTTCATTAATACTTCCTCCCCCCAATGTCATGATCCCAATTTTACCCTACACATCCTCCTAGACCAGAGGATGTACAGAGGATATACACTGGTACAGAAAAGAACTGGAAACACAGAAAATCCAGGACAGATAAACCCCTCAGGACCAACAATGAGAGTGGCGATACCAGGAGGGTAAGGGAAAATGGGAGAGAAAGGGGAAACTGATTACAAGGATTTACATATAACTCCCTCCCTGGGGCACGGACAACATAAAAGTCGGTGAAGGGAGATGTCAGACAGTATAAGACATGACAAGATAATAATTTATAAATTATCAAGGGTTTGTGAGGGAGGAGGAAAAATGAGGAGCTGATACCAAGGGCTCAAGCAGAAAGCAAATGTTTTGAGAATGATGATGGCAACAAATGTACAAATGTGCTGGACACAATGGATATACGTCTGGATTGTGATAAGAGTTGTGTGAGCCCCTAATAAAATGATTTTAAAAATTGACAGCCTCAGAAATCCTCTATATTGTTGCCGTAAGTCAGAATTGACGCCATGGCAATGGTTTGGGTTTTGGAATGGCTTATGATACAGCATTTAAAAAAAATTTCAAGCCCCATAAATGGCAAAGGTGTGGGATGTAGCACTCAGCTCTTTGATTTTAACTCAGCTCAGCTCAACGCTGCTGATTCCAGAGCAGCACACAGAGTAGAGATGGCCAGTTATCCAGGCACAAAGCAAAAAGTACTTCAGGGCCAGAGTGCTAGTCTTCTACGGAGAACAAGCGTCCATCCCCAGCTGTGCAGCTCATAGGCAGGCACTGCCTCTCTGTCCTTGGAGGCGGGGGCTTTGCTAGGATGCTGGACAGATTTCCTAGGTCTAGAGGAAGGAAACCCTACGGAACACAACCGTCCAATCCGCAACAGATCGCAACTAGGGTGCGGGATCGGGCAGTTTTCCTTTCCTTCTGCATGGAGGACTCGAGTTGGGAGCCACCCCGACGGCAGCTGTCATGGAGTAAATTGGGTCTTCCTGATCAAGTTTGGCTGGACCACAATTCCCCGATTTGGCAGTGATGTCATGTGGTGGCTCTGTAAAGTCCCTCTGTGATAAGCCAATCAGCTGTAAGCGGGGTAAGAGGGAAGCACCTTTAATCTCATCACAACCCTGAAGTGTTTCCCTGGGGTGTGGTCTGCAACACTATTTTACAGGAGATAGAAGGAAAGAAGAGGAAGCAGTGATCAGAGCGATCCACTACCCACAAGAAGGAAGAACCTGGCATGGAGTGCATCCTTTGAATCTGGGGTCCTTGAACTGAGAAACTCTAGCACCCAAGGGTAGACTCAACCCCCATGGAGATCTCTGAGCTACGCCAGGACTGTCAGATGCGGATCAGAGACAAGGACCTTTCCCCCCACAGAGCGATTGCCTTTTCTGAGAGCCAACCTTGTGCATTAGGGCTTCCGGCCTCCTAAGTGTGAGAGAATACGTTTGTGTTCGTTGAAACCACACGCTTGTGGTGTTTCTGCTATTGTACCATTCGATAACTAAGATCGCAACGAACATTAGATTCCAGAAGGAGTCTAAGGATAAGTCACATGATTTTTCTAATTAAGATAATTCATTGTTCAACTGTCTGTGGAATTATTTCTGAGCACCAGCCCCCTCCCCTTCCAAAATATAGTCATGACCATTTAAAATTGGTTCGTCTTATTAACTCTGCCTTTCTCAGGTCTCTTGGCTCATTGTGAAAGCTCATCTCTTGGAAGACTCGCAAGCTCCTGCAAAGCTCATCTCTCCCTGCTCATCTCTCCCTGCACCAACATCGTCTCAAGAGAGATTTCTCTTGGTCCCGATTCCAAGAATATGTTTGCCGAGAAACTAGTTTGGCTTTATCTTATGGACATTCTAAGACCTGTTACTGGCTATGATTTCCTTTTTTTGGAGTAGCTGTTAAGTAGCACAGAGCCCAATCTGTCTCATCTCTCCGGAATATATAGAATCCTTGGCATGCCTTCAGAGTCAAAGCACTTTACTTGCTTCTTCTCCTAAGAGTATTTTATACCTTCACTCTTGGTTTGTTTCATCATTCACTTTATTCTTTTTAAATCCATTTATTTTTATAAGCCTCGATAAGCACTTCCTGAAAAAGATAGAGATTAAGTGAATAAATGAATGGATGAAAATTAAATTCAGTGACAGAAAACAAGGCAGAGAATGAACCAAGTGAGAAATAGCAATGTTTCCTGTTCATTATTTTTTTTGTCCTCAGCCCTCCTTTCATGTGGAAGCAAATGCCATTGCTTAACAAGCCAAGTGTCACCCACTCCTCCAGTTACTTTTAGCCATGCCATTTATTTCTTTTGCTGGCAAAAGCAGAGTCATTGATTCTGTTTTATATTTTCTGGGAATCAGGGTTGTGCTTGGTAGACTGAAATGAGTCAATAGGTAGCCAACTATAGATGAAACGGAATCTGTCCATCTTCGCTGTCTCCCAGAGACCATGGCAGGTTTGCGTTTTATAACTATTAGCTCTTCTGTGATGATAACCTGATGTTACTCATCTTAGGTTAGGTTTATAAGGTGCTCAGAAGTCATTATAGTTGAATAAATAAAAGCATATGGCTATGAGAATTCCAATCTATATATGCATGGGTTTATCCCAAACAAAACATATTTAAACATGTCTCTCTGACCAGTGGATGACAGGAGAAAATTTCACGAATAGACTTATGCTAATCCCATTAGAGTGCTTTCAAAGAAAAGAGTACCATCAAACAATGACCTCCAGGGGGATCTGCTGGGCCAGTTAGATTCCAGGCAGAGAGTTCAGTTGATGAGTTTATGGTGACTGTTTTGGGGGTTTCAAAAGGGGTGATCTTGATAGATGGTTTCAAGAACACAGTATGATCGTGGGCTTTGTATGAAGGAGTTTAAGAATTCAGAATTGCATGGGGGAGATTATATATATAAAACTCAAGAAACCCATATATATATATTTTCCTAAACTCAAGAAACCCGTAAAGGAACATGATTAGAGTCACTTGAAGATGTCAAAACTGCCATTTTGATGAGCTGTGAATGAAAGAGCACACGATTCTTCAGACACATGGACACACTTCCCCCAGAACTATATAGGCCTGGGCAGGGACTATGTTGAGAAATAGTAGTTTCATATTTTGAGATTTCTGTTTAATAACTATTTCTAGGATTCCATAGCAATACTTTTTGACTTACCCTTGTACTTTAAGAATCTACTTGGCTTACATTATCTGAATGCACAGACTCATCTGACCCTCTTCTAGCTATCTTTAATTTTCTCTTCTACTTTTTACTAGACTAAGAGGACATTCTTCTGCTTGATATAAATAACACAAGTTTCAGAAATTTCATGTGTAAAAATAACAGGTTTGGAATAAACAAATTATGGTTAATTTTAGCAAAAGGAAAGTTTTTGTTCCCTTTGGCTTGCTTCCTAAATTCTTTAATGATCATGGACACATTATCATAAACTTATTTTTTAATTATCTTAAGTACAATGCTTGCAAGCGACAGTGTTCTGACTATTTCTGGAATTCAGACAGAATACTGCAGTCTGAAAATGTGCTCTGACAAGTCATGAGGGGGACAGATTGGATGTGTTGGTACCACAGGGTGGGAGTTATTGGCACACCCCCAGAGGCAGATGTGAATTAAAAAAAGCAAAAAACCAACCTAAGCCTTTTTTGTATGGGAACTTTAAAGTTTATGCAAAAGTAGAGGAAAGTCTAATGAATCCCCATGAACCGATTAGCCAGCTCTCTGAACGATCAGTTCATGACTTACTTTGCTTGACCATCTTTAATCTATCCTTACACCCTTCTCCTGGCAGGGATTATTTGAAAGCAAATCTCAGAGCTGTACCCTGCTTCCAAGACTATATCAGTAAATGGCTCAATAAAATTGGTCTGTGCTACTCATCTTGAGTCTCCAGAGAGCAGTGTCCCTAGTTTCCCTAAAACCACAATAACCATCTTGGTGATGTTGCCTCATCCTCATCTACAAAGACACTAGCGAATCTTGTGGTTTATAGAGCGTGTGGTTTTCAAAATAGCACATTGTTTCCAGAAAGTCAAGATTCGATCATGCTTTCTGTAAGTTTAAAAATGTCTGTTGTGAGAATTATGGGACTTGGCTAGAGGTTTAGGAAAAAGCAGGTGCTTCTTTTTTTGCCCCCACAGAGAGACGACACTACATGCTGTATGCTACAAAGGCGTCTTGTGCCTGGGTATGAGTGTGCATGTGGCTATTTTACCAAGGCCGTGCTCTCGTTTTTATTTTAATCACCATATATGAGGGAGCATCAAAAAGCTAATGGGAAGTTTTTATTCTCTTCTGTGTTAGTCTGGATAGATTCGAGAAACAATCCACAGACACTCAGGTGTGTATAAGAAAGAGCTTTATCTACAAGAGCAGTTGAACATTGAGAAAACATCCCAGCCCAGTCCAGATCAAGTCTATAAGTCCAGTATTAGCCCATATGTCTGATATCAATCTATACATTCCTCTTCAGACTCATGATACACATGCAATGACACTGAATGCAGGAAGATCACAGGCCAGTGGGTGGAAAATCTTATGGATCCAGTGGCGGTGTAAGCATTTCAGCACTGGCAGGGGTCTCCATGTGACTCCTTTGGCACCAGAGCGCTAGCGTGTCTTGTCAGCTGCAATGTCTCCTAGGGAGTGAGCTTGTGTCCTGCCTCCAAGGAGATATTGATCTCCTTAGCGCCTCCAAATGAGGACATTAGGCTGTGACCTGATTGACAGGCTAAACTCCATCCCTTCACTCGTAAGTCTCAAATTGACAAACAGGTTATATAACTACCATATCTTCTAATTCAATTTTTCTATGATCTGGGAAGCCCTCTCAAATGTATTGAGCATCTACTATGTGGCTGGCATTGTAGCAAATAGAACCAAGTGAGTCTCTACTCTGATGGGGCTAGCAGTCTACTGGGAAGGAATATAGAATGTTAGAGCCATAAATCTTTTTTAAAAAATCGTTTTATTGGGGATCATACAATCTTATCGCAATCCATCTGTATATGTATATATATATGTATATATATATGTTATAAAACATTGTGGAGCCATAAATCTTATACAAACCTTCCAAGCATGCTGTTGTTGTGAGGTGCCATGAAGGAGGTTCCCGCCTTATGTACAATAAAATGAATCACTGCCTGGTCCTATGCCATCCTCACAATCGTTTTCACATTTAAGCCCATTGATACAACCACTGTGTCAATCCAACTCATTGACGGCCTTCTTCTCCCACTGCTTTACCTTGTCTGATGTTCCTGTCCAGTCACTGGTCTCTCAGACAACATGTCCAAAGTGTGTGAGATGAAGTCTTCCCAACCTTGCCTCTAAGGAGCATTTTGGCTATATTTCTTCTAGTAAAGATTTGGCAATCTACAGTACTTTCAATATTTTTCACCGACACTATAATTCAAACACATCTATTTTTCTTTGATCTTCCATATTCAACGTCCAAGATTCATACATATATGAGGCAATTGAAAATAGCATGGCTTGAGTCAGGAGCACTGTAATCCTCAAAGTACCCTCCTTGCTTTTCAACACTTGAAAGAGGTCTTCTGCAGATTTACCCAATGCAATGTATCCTTTGATATGTTGATCATGGCTTCCATGAACATTGTTTGTGGAGTTGAGCAAGACAAAAGTTGTAATACCTTCAGTCTTTTCTCCATTTAACATGAGGTGACCTGATGGCCCATTTGTGAGCATTTTGTTTTCTTGACATTGAGTTGTAATCTATAGTGAGGACTGCCATCTTTGATCTTCCTCAGCAAGTGCTTCAAGTGCTCCTGTCTTTCAGCAAGGAAGGCTGTATTATCTGCATGCTGTAGGTTGTTAATAAGATTTGCTCTAATCCAGATGCCACATTCTTCTTCATATAATTCAGTTTCTCTGATCGTTTTCTCAGCTTGCATACTGAATAAATATGGTGAGGACACCACCCTGACACAACGTTCCTCATTTAAAATCATGCAGTACTTTCTTGTTCTTTTTTGGGATTCCTACTCTTTTCAAAGCTATCCAAAGCTTGTCATGGTCCACACAGTCAAATGCCTTAGCATTTTTTAAAGGGTGGAAATTACTAGAGGTACAACTCAAAGAGCTTATGGATATATAATTCTATCATATAATGTTGATCATATTGTATAATTCAGAAGAGGAACTCATGATTGGATAGAGGCCATTAATGGAACTCAATTTTGGACACAATTACCTCAAAATGTTGGGGCCCTCAGTGGGAAATGTGTGGCAGGTAGTGGCAAATGTAGGTTCAGAGCTAGGTGAAAGGAGTTGATTATATATTTTCACTAACAAGCATATCTAACATTTTATAAAACCTGATGAAACACAAATACTTCAGAAACAGAAACGTAAGCCTAATGGCCCTTTGTCCTGTTGTTTCTTTCAATTCTTGACCCTGGGATAGAAAAAAAAAAAAGAAATGATGACCCTGCTTCATGGAAATAATGTTTTTCTTCATTTAAGTCTTCTAAACATGTTATCTGGTCCTGTGGGGTCTTTCGATGATACTACATGGAGGTTACAGGATCAAACTTGGGGTTTACAAGGAACAGTGACTGCTGTGAGGTTGGTTGGTTTTGGTCAAAGTAGGAGCTAAAAATGAGAGGAACGCTATCTCATTGCCCAGGTGAGAGAGGCTACAAGCTATGATTAGGGGCATGAAACATGATCTTGCTTAATATTCTTCCTGAAAGTAAAGTTACAGGAATTACTGACAGAGTGACTGTGGGTTGGAAGTAAAAAAGGGGCTTGAAGGACAATTCCAAGAACTGAAGATGAGTGACTTGTCGTGTTTTCAGAAGTGGTAGACAGGATGGAGCGTGATGGGGCTGGACAGGGACACAAGTGTTTTGCTTAAGGAGAGTATGGGATATCCAAGAGATGTTGAGTAGCCGAAGATAAATACATGTGGAGCTCATTCAAGATTGAATTAGGAGATAAAAATGTAGGAATCATTTACATCTAGAAGAAAGTTACAAAAAGGAGTTGAATAAAATCTGTTTGAGATTGATTATAGAGTAGAATAAAACAATTGAATAATTAAAACTTTATGGGTTCAACAATGCTGGGCACCCCTATAAAATCTACTTTCATGCATAGGTGTGCATGGAAGCTGGACTCACCAAAACCAAATCCACAGCCACTGAGTCAGTACTGACTCACAATGACCCCATAGGACAGGTTAGAAATGCCCCTGTGAGTTTCTGAGACAAACTCTTTACAGGAGTAGAAAGCCTCATCTTTCTCCCACAGAATGACTGGTGGTTTCAAACTGCTAAACTTGCAGTTAGCACTCCAATGTGTAATAAACATGCCCTCAGGACTCCTATAAACTAGGCTAGAATGAATAATTAGGAAAACCAAAAGAGCTAAAATGTAGATAAGGAATACAGACAGCCCATTCAAGGAGTTTTGATGTTAAAGAGTGCAAAGACATTGAAAATGGCTTGGAGGGAAGAACAGGTGATTATACTGATGAAAAGGAATTAACGAAGGGTGTCATTATTGTTATGTTTACTGTGATTTATTCCAAGTCACAATTGGAAGTCAAATGTAGTAAATTCAAAGGCATTATAGACTAAATATATTGTTTTTTAGTCCTACTAATTTGAGGTACTATAAAGACTTGAGATTTTTGTGTGGCTTTGGTTTTATGAACTGAAACAGTTCCCTTACCATGTTGACAGTTGGAAGCACGTTGAGCACAATTGAACAGGTGCTTCATAAGTGAGGCACATACAGAAATGTCCATTCTTTATGAATAGCTTACATCCAGCTAATATGTAAGACTAGAAAGAAAATTTCAAGTACCATGCACTTCCAGGGAAGAAAACAAAATCTATTATGGAAGTACAGCCAGAATGCTCCCTAGAAACAAGCACAGTGAGACTTCATTTTACTTACATGTTGTCCAGAAAGACTCGTTGTTGGGGGTCATCAGGTCATTTCAGACCCATAGTGAGTCTCTGTACAACAGAAAGAACACTGCCGGGTGCTGAGCCACCCTCCCAATTGTTGTTACATTTGAGCTCATTGTTGGAGCTCCCGTGTCCATCCATCTGGTTGGGTGGGTCTTCCTCTTTTCCGCTGCCTCTCTACCTTACCAAGCATGAAGTCCCTTTCCAGGGCCTGGCCTCTCCTAATCACGTGTCCACAGTATGTGAGATGAAGTCTTGTTGTCCTTGCTTCTAAGGAGCATTTTGGCTGTCCTTCTTCCAAGAAAGAGCTGCTTATCCATTTGCCAGTCTATAGCTCTTTAAATTTTCTTCCCAGCACCATAAATCAAGTGCCTTGTTTGTCCTTTGGTCTCCCTTATTCAATGTCCAACTTTTACATGCCTATGAGGCAATTGACTATATCATGATCAAAATAACCTCTTTCAATATGTTAAAGACGTCTTCTGCCTTAGATGTACCCAATGCAATGCAGCATTTGATACCTCGACTCCTGGTACACATGAGTATGGATTATGGAGTCGAACAAGACAAAATCTTTGGTAGCTTCAATCTTTTCTCCATATAACATGATGTTACTAAGTGGCCCATTGGTGAGTATTTTTGTTTTCTTTCGTTGAGTTATAATCCAAACCGCTGGTTGCAATCCTTAGTCTTCATCGGCACATATTTCAAGTCCCCCTGACTGTCAGCAAGCAAGGTTGTGTCTGGTGAGAGGATACAACCCCGAGGCACACCTTTCCTGACTTTAAACCCTGCAGCGTTCCCTTGTTCTGTTCACCCAGCTGCCTCTCGCTCCATGTTCAGTTTCCTCAGGAGCACAGCATGAAGGGTTCTGGAATTCTCATTCTTCTCAGGACTCTCCATAATTTCTTCTGATCTGCACAGTCGGATTCCATGGGCTAGTTAAAAAGGACATGAATAACCATCATTCGGGTATCTGCTCTGAGGAAAGATCTATCTGACTTCAGGAATTACATTCTTCCACTTCTTTGAATATGGCCTCGATTTCTGGCATATGGAGTCTAAATAATTTATTTTTATGTCAATGTACTGCTACAACTATTGTTGGATGATCGTCAGCAAAATTTTACTTGTATGCAATATCACTGACGCTGTTGTATCATTTGTTCATTTTGTTGAGTCACCTTTTTTTTTGAATAGGTATTCATATGGATCTCTTTCAGTCAGTTGGCCAAGTAGCTGTAGCCCACATTTTCTAGCATAGACTAATGAGTACTTGGTCAGTTTGCTGAAATATTTCAATTGGTGTTCCATCAATTCCTGGATTCTTGTTTTTCACAATGCATTCAGTGAAGTTTGGACTACAACTTTCAATACCGTTGTTTCTTGCTCATATGCTACCTTCTGAAATGGTATTCATGCATCATTCAATGTTTTCCCATTGAATTTTTCAATATTGCATCTCAAGGGTGGGATTTTTTTTTTGAGTTGTTTCCATTTAAGGCATGCTGAGTGTAATCTTCCCTTTTGGCTTTTAACTCAAGTACTTCAAGACTTCCTCATTTATAGGACGCAAAGTTATGTCATCTGCTTAATGCAGGTTGTTAATAAGACTTCCTCAAAGCCTTCTGCCACACTAGAAATAATCAGTCATGTAATAGAATTAGAACTCCGTGTAAGCCTTGCGGATTAATCTGTATAGCTGTGTTATGAGGTAAATACTAGGGTAGTTCAGGTCTTGCATATAAAGAAAGGGAGACATGGAGAAGGCCCACATTTTTTCCAAGACCCCAACTAAAAATGATAAAGGATCTGACAGCTAGGCCACACTCTAGGAAGAGAGGGGTGACAAGGATAGATCCCAGGAATGTCTAGGAAGCCCCTGCTCCTTGTAGCTAGCTGCAGGGGACTCATTCTGCCTCCATGCAAACTTTCTTCCTGGCTCACCGTAGTCTGTAACGTCCACAGAACCCTGTTTCGAATTGTAGCAACACTTAAACTGCCACGGGCAGACAGATAATAACTGCGCATGAGCTGCACTGCCCAGAATGGAAATGAGGTCTGTTGCATGGAAAGTGACCCTTCTACACTGCACCCCCGTGCTCGTTAGGGATAGGGAAATTGGGAGTGTGAGAAAGGGCAGCATGCCACCTCCCAAATGTACAGAGACATTAAAAAGCTCACATAGGAAACAGCCCTAATGTCCACACAGAGCAGATCTGTGGTTATGCACAAGTTTGTTAGCATTTCTGAACTGCAGCTTCCACTTCTGTAAAAGAGGACAGAAAGAGCACTGACCAGTAGGAGCAAGTTATTTTATATACCTGACACATAGGAAAATCTCTCCCAGGCTGGAGAGAATCTTCGTGGTATACTGGATTAAGCATTAGGCTGCTAACTACAAGGTCAGGGGTTCAAACTCACTAGCCTCTCCACTGAGGAAGATGAGTTATCTACTGTGGCATAGATTTATAATCCTTAGAACCTTACGGGTAAGTTCTACTGTGTGGCTGGCATGAGCTGAAATGGACTCTATGACAGTGTGCACTTGTGTGTATGTGGAAATTGTAGCAGAAATAGCTGTGACTGATGCTGAAATATTAAATGTGATGACGTGTTTAAATTTTGAAAAACACAAGGAAACAGTTATGATATTGTATCATATTAAAACAGTGTGACACAATATGATCCAGGTTGTACATGCAAAGAAAAAATATCATATAGTTACATAAAAATATTGTTATTTTTCTCTTCATGATAAAATTCTAAGCAATTTCTGTGTACCTCCATAAAAAAAAAGTCCTTGGAAGCCTAAAGGTCAGTTGCTTGACCCCGCAGTTGTGTCAGGGAAGAACCCACCTCATCTGAGTCTGTAAAGTGACTGCCAACAAAGCCCTGTGGATCCATTGGATCCTAACTCCTTAATACACCGGGTTGCCATTTCACAAGTTTTGACCCAGTGGCAAGGTTATTATTTTTTAAATGAAGATATTATTGTTGTTAGGTGCCATATTTGTAGAGTTGGTCCCTGACTCATGTGACACGGTGGCCTCATACACAGGGGAGTGAAATGCTGCCTCATATTGGACCATCCCTCTTGTGGCTGTGGATCAGACCATGGTGATCATAGGGTTTTTAGTGACTGATAGTCCAGTTCCAGTTTCCGAGCCAGACCTCCTTGGTCTGCTGGACAGGCCAAAACTTGTTCAGCAGACCCGTAGCGCTGGAGCCAACCACTGACAGACAGTGGTGGTGGACAATGAGACACGTGGGCCAGGAGTTGGACCCCATGACTTTCCACACGAGAGGCAAGGAGTCTATCGCCCTTGGGAATTGGGAAAAACGAGGAGCTGATAGCAAGCACTCAAGTAGAAAGAAAATGTTTTGAGAATGATGAGGGCAACAAATGTACAAATATGCTTGACACAGTGGATGGATGGATTGTGATAAGAATTGTATGAGCCCCCACTAAAATGATTTAAAAAAAAGAAAATGTAGGGACAAACTTAAGGGCAGTAATACAAGGTATAAATACACTGCAAAACATAATGAAAAACACCCACATTACAGAAGACAAATGAGAGGACTCAGACCTCCTAAAAATATGATATTTATGTACATCAAAAGATTTCATCAAAAGAGGAAAAAAAGAACTCACAGATTGGGGGAAGTTTTTTGGCAGTAATATATCAGATAAAGGGAGAGTCGCAAAATTCTTTCAAAAACCACAACACCTTAAAAGGAAAAACAAATAATCCAATCAGGATCAGAGGCTCAGAGGGTAGGAATAGTGATCCCAATAAAGATGACATCCATGCAGTCAACATCACATGAAGAAATACTTGCATCATTAGTTACAAGAGAAATGTAAATTAAAGCAAAAATGAGAAATCACCTCAGTCCGACACTGAAAGCTAAATTAAAATAACAAGCAAGCAGAAAAAACAAACAAACAACAAATTCTGGAGAGGGTGTGGTGAGATTAGAACACTCATACACTCCTGGGGGAATGGTATGATTGTACAGCCACTCTGGACACCAGTATGGTGCTTCCTTAAACAAGGGCAAATAGAAATACTCAATGAACCTGCAATCTGTCTACTGAATATCTAACCCAAAGACGTAAAAAACAAAATAAGAACAGATAGATGCATACCTATGTTCATGGCAGCACTTTAAAGCAAGAAAAGGCGGGAGCAACAGAGAAGCTCATCTGTGGAGGAGCGCATTAACAACCTGGGTATATTAACACAAGGGAATATTATGAATCTCTGAAAATCCATTAAGGAAGCTCTCAAGCACTTTATGACATGGATGAATTTGGAAGACATGCTTAGCAAAGTTAGTCAATCTCGTAAAGACACAAATTACATGAGGCTGTTATTAAAAAGGGAAAAAGAAAACCCTAAGAAAAACGGTTTCTCACACAAAGAAGTAGATTTTGAAGACTATCGCAAGGGTGCAGGGTAGGGAGTGGTAGAGGGAGGGTGGGATAAAAAAAAGAAAAGAAGAAAGGGCCACATATGAGGGGGTACCCTCCCCAAACTGGATTTTTTCCCCTTCAAAGCTATGTACTTAATTCTTTTTTAAAAAACAGCCTTTTCACCTTCAAAGTACTCTCCAGTACTCTTACTATATATACTTGTGTATAAGCTGAATTTTCCAGCATGTTTTTAATGCAGTTTTTGTAGTAAAAGTAGTTGCCTCAGCTGATATTCGGGTCGGCTTATATTCGAGTATATACGGTAATACATTTGTCAAATCGGCAATTCCATTCTTGGAAATATTTTTCAAACTTATCTGTTTGGAGGGCTGACAGCACCTCCCTCATTTTTTTCATCACCTCTTCTATGTCATCAAATCACTGTCCTTTCATGCCCCTCTTCATTCGCAGAAACAAAAAGAAGTCATACTGAGCGAGGTCAGGTGAGTGAAGTACGTGGGGCAAGAGAGGCATGTTATTTTTTTTTTTGGCCCCAAACTGGCCACTGAGATGGCTGTGTGAGCAGGTGGCATTCTTGTGGTGGCATAAGCTGTCCCCCATCTGCCACAAATTAGGGTTTTTTCGGTTGCACATTGTTGTGCAATCTTTTCAGAACATTTGAATAACAGGCTGACATGGTGGAACAAGTTCCAAATGTACTATCCCCCACACATCAAAACCACAAATGAGCGTTGTCTTGATCTTTGATTTCACTTGTCGACCTTTTATTGGGCAGTGTGACAATGACATCTTCCATTGGCTTGATTGATGCTTGCCTTCATGGTTGTCAGAATAAGCACCATGTTTAATCACCAGTGATGACTTTGGGAAAAAAGTCTGGGTCACTTTGGAGCTGTTCTTTCAAAGCACCTCATATTTCCACTCAATGCTCTTGCTTCTGGTCAGTCAGAATCCGAAGCACAATTTTCACAGCGACCCTTCTCATTCCCAAATCTTCAGTTAAAATTTGCTGAACTGAGCTCCAAGATAGTCCAGATAATGTCCCCATCTCTTCAGTGGTCCATCGTAGGCCTTCAAGTACAAGTGCATGGATTTTTGACATTTTCATCCATTTGGGAAGTTAATGGACATTCAGAATGAGGTTTTCCATACATCAACGTTTCACCTGTTTTGAAATGAGAAAACCAATTGTACACTTACATTTTTCCCGTAGAGATGGGCGTGTGAGCTGTTTGACGCCATAATAGTTTCTGTGGCATTTTTCCCAAGCAGGAAACAAAATTTCACAGCTGCACACTGTTCTCTTAAAGCGGCATCACCAAAAGCGAGGTTCAAGTGAAACTTATTTTATGATAAATTTCTCTGTGATCAGAGAGAACCTCCCCGGTTGATGCCACTGGGCGCACTAACTCAGAGCGAGTTGCTCGATGCTCGCCTAACAGGGAAAAATGACTACTGCGTTGTTTTTTATTTTGGGGGGAGGGTACACTCTCCTACACAAGGGGTTTCCTGGGACACTGTTCTGATGAAATGGAATATGCAACTGTGATTTGTATGTTTTTTTTTCCCTTTGTATGTTATACTCCACCAATTAGACACGCACACACACACACACACAGAATAATAATCCCCTCCTTCAGTGTTCACAAGCCTCCACTTTCCTTCCCCATGGTTATAAAAGGTGGAAAAATAACTTTGAAAGTGATTAAACAGCTTTTGTAGTACTTGGGCTAATTTCACACACTTGAAAACAAAAAATTCAGCCAGCCAGTTGCCAGTGAACCCATTCCCACTCATGGTAGTCCCTTGGATGACAGAATAGAACCGAGCTCCAAAGGGGGGTCTGGGCTGTGATATGCACGGAAGCAGATTTCTAGAGCTTCCTTCCATGGCTCCCCAGGGTGAGTTCAAACTGCCAACTTTTAGGCTTGTTGTTATTAGGAGCCATCTAGTTATTTCCCACTCAAGCAACCCTACACACAACACCTTCAGGGTCCTCACAATTGTTCTTGTGTTTGAGCCTCTGGTTGCAGCCACTGTGTCTATCTGATTTGTCGACTGCTTCCCCCCTTTTTGCCAAGAGTGTGTGTGTGTGTGTGTGCGTGTGTAATGATATACTGAGATAAAAGGAAGGTTGAGATTAAATCATTCATTGGACATCTATATTGACTGAATTAATTGAATATTTTGCTTATCTTTCCTTGAGGAAATAAATTCTAGAAAATGCTATTGAACCAGAGTATAAGGGAGAAAGACACATTTGGAAAATATATGTGACTATATTTATAAAGTTATAAATAATTTAAATGTCCTCTTCTTTAACCTAAAGTTTGCATATCTCATTTGGATAATATAGCAGATTTTTAGTCATATATTTTGGTGTTCATTCATATACAGTAGCAGGAAGATAGGAGAAATAGTTACTGAAATAATTTTACATATCTATATTTTATCTATATTTTTAACTTAATCTCTGTATTAATCTTTTAAATACAGTTGTTTTTTTTTTTAGTTCAAGGATTGTTTATTGGCCTTTAGGAGTGTTTTCCAGTCCAGTCTGTTGGGCACCATACCCTGGCCCCAAAGTCCACCTTCAGCATTCCCTGGGGACCTCGCTGCTCCATTCCCTTGCTGTTCTGTTGCACCCCTTAGTATTTTGTCTCGGAGTGCTGGGATCAGATTGGGTGCAATTCCAACACTGTGTCTCTGGTGTTGTCCCCTGTAGGGCTATGGGTCAGTGAGGGGCGTCATCTCTCATAGTGGGGCTAGCCATGTGGTCCTCTCTGTGGACTAGTTGCTCTAATTGGGATTGTCGTCCTCGAGGCCTGGTGGGCCAGGATGTGCTCCACTCTCTCCTTCTCCCCCTTCATCTGCTCCCATGTGCTCCGATTAGATCCCTCTCCCGGAGCTGCAGATTCAATGCCATCTTTTGAAATAAATTCTTCTGGGGGGAGGGGCAGGTGTCCACTTAGTATTTGGGATTGGGGCCAGCCCCCTATAAGTTGGTTTATACATGAGAATTCTAGGCCTAGAATTAAAAAAAAACATGTTCAAATTTCCATTACTAATAAGTACTTCTACAAAGATTCAAATAAATTCAGTATCTCTCTAGCATATTGTAAGTTGTATTTCGTAAAATGTAAAGATTCAAGTGCTCTACCTTCAGAAATTTATAAAACTTTTTATTTTGGAATAATTTTAGATAGAAAACTTTACAAAATACTATCATGAAACATTGATCAAAATCAAGAAATAACCCTGACAGGTTTGAGAAATGCTGGTGAGTGATTTTTCTAAAATGTTCCTCAATATAGATTTGTCTGGCATTTTGGGGGTTATGGTTTTGAGGAAGAATAACAGTGTATAGAAAACACAGAAAATCAAAATGTTGGTCAATGTTCTCATTGATTTTCTAGTTATAGTGGTACTGTCCAACTTGCTCCACTGTAAAGGTACTATATTTTTATTTCTGTATTCTATTGATTAGGAGTGAAGTACTAATCCACTCTCAATGAGAGGGAAGTTCAGCTTCAGCTCCTGGAGGGAGCGCTATCAAAGCACCCAAGGCAAATGTTGAAAGTACCGTCAGGCTTAACAAACAGTTGGAGAGGTACTTTAAGACTACAGAAATGTCGTGCTTCTCCTCATGTTTTGCCCCCTGTTGTTAGTGTTCTAATTAATAATAGTGACCCACTGTTGCAGTGGGTTTTATTGCTGTATTGCTCTTCTGGTTCTTTTTCTATTTTCTTCACTCCTTACAGCTTTATTGTTTAAAGTTCTATAAGTAATATTGATCTTTTCTCACGTGTTTTTATTCACTCATTTATAGCTTTGAAAATACACCTTTCAAGTTTTGACAGTAAATTAACACACGCACTATTGGGTCACAAGGTAAAATACACTGCACACAGAAGTTTACACCTTGGAGAGCACCAAGTGAATCTGTGTCATCAGTTGACATATTACCTTATTTTTGTGTTTGCGGAACAGAGTAATAAATCTTTTTTTTTCTATTCCAGTCACCATTTTGGAACTCATTAGGATATCTATTAGGAAGCTGGAAGCTCTTGCTGTGTGTGTGCATGTGTGTGGAATTAATCTGAACACAACCACCAAAGAATTGCTTCTGCAAGCCTCTAGTTATCCATGTGTTTCAGGCCTTAATTATCATGAGATACAGAAAACGACATGTGGGGTTGTTGTGGTGAGGTGCTGTCGGGTCCATTCTGACTTATGCACAACAGAAAGAACACTGCCAGGTGCTGAGCCACCCTCCCATTTGTTATGTTTGAGCTCATTGTTGGAGCCCCCGTGCCCATCCATCTTCCTCTTTTCCGCTGCCTCTCTACCTTACCAAGCATGAAGTCCCTTTCCAGGGCCTGGTCTCTCCTAATCACGTGTCCAATGTATGTGAGAGAATGTTTTGCCATCCGCGCTTCTAAAGAGCATTCTGGCTGTACTTCTTCCAAGATATCTGTTTATCGTTTTGGTAGTCCATGGCTCTTTCAGTTTTCTTTAGCAGCATTCAAAGGCATGGATTCTTCTCCAGTCTACAACATTCACGGTCCCTTTCACATGCATATTTAGATTAGTATTTGAATTCAAGCTTTCTGTGGCATCCATGGACCACTTGATGACATAAAAGACACCATCGTGTTTATTGAATGGAACTAAATCAAACAAATCAGTGCTAACATAGAACAATTATAGACTAGGGCAGTGGTTCTCAACCTTCCTCATGCCGCGACCCTTTCATACAGTTCCTCATGTTGTGGTGACCCCCCCAACCCTAAAATTATTTTCATTGCTATTACATAACTGTAATTTTGCTACTCTTATGAATAAGGCAACCTCTGTGAAAGGGTGGTTCGACCCCCAAATGGGTCACGACCTACAGGTTGAGAGCCTCTGGGCTAGGGCAACTGCTGACTTTTGGGGCAGTAATGTTTGAAGTAAGTGCCCCCTATGGGTGGGCTAATTAGATAAATGTACCAGCTTTGGATAACATAGCCTTGCATTTACTACCAACGAGCTGGCAGACTTTGAATCCCTGTTGTTTTCTCAGGAAGGTAGCCCTCTAGTGTGCTTTTTGCCTTATGAGAGATCAAATTCTAATAGAGCTGAACAATTTCCTGAATATTCTATTTGCAGCCAGTGATGCTTAAAGTACATATTTGGATTTTTGAAGTCTATCATAATTACTCTCCATCTGTGACATTTTTTTTAGGTATGTTTCTTCCCTCCACCTCCCATCTGGAGAAATGGTGAGTAGGACACATTTGACCTTAGAAATCAATGGGAGAGTAAAGGTGGGAATAATATGCTTTAATCTCTCCCCTTCCAAGTATGGATAGAACATTCTGGCCCCTCTGTCTATTCCACACAGTGGCTTAATGTGTGATCCAGGTGGAACATCAGCATCATTGCACTCCCACGCAGCATTGTGACCTGGACAGAATCAAGGTGGGGACTGGGTGTAGGTGAATTCTCAGAGCCCCCGGTGTGACCGAGGAGACAAAGTCTGGTGGCTCTGGAGGTTCATTTCCTCTCTTCTTGAGTGACTGAGCACGAAGCATGCTCAGCAGATCTAGGTCAGCTCAAGAGAAGAATTTGCCAATATGATTAACTGACCTTCTGAGGTGCTTTTCTCCTTCAAGGCCATTTTCTCAACCAGGAAGTTCCCACGGCAATGTCATTGCCTAGATGTTATTTTTTTAAAAGTCCACAGAGAATTTTGGGTGAAGAGAACTCTTCTGAAGAGTTTCCAGACCAGCTCTCTCTCATCGAAATGCATCCCTCTGAATATTGAGATCGCTAAGGGAGCACGTGCATTTAACCATTTCTTCACTTGTTCGCAACGTCATTCCCCTGAAGTGTTACATTTCATAGTTGAGCACATGCTAATGATTTGAAGGTCCATGGTTTATACAATCACATCACTTTACATCCACTCTTTTTTTAACCCTTTACACACTTGCTGTCATACCCAATTGGAGGTAAGGTGGCCAGGGCATATGTGGGGTCAAATACCATACCCACCCACCTGTCCCTAACCAGTTACTCAGCTTTACTTCCTTTCTTCATCTGTGTTATTCTTGTTAGGTGACATAGTCAGTTCTGACTCAGAGTGGCCGCAGAAAGAAATGTCGTGTGGTCCTGTGCCTCTCTCACAGGTGTTTGAGCCCAGTCTTGCAGTCACTGTGTTAATTCATCAATTCATCCTGTCCAAGGTATTTTTCTTGTTTCTCTTCCACTTGGCCAAGCACCATGTCTTTCTCTGGGGACTGATATCTCCTGAAAACACATCCAAAGTGCATGGAATAGTCTTGTGATCACATTCCAAGGAGAACCTGACTGGACCTCTTTCCAAACAGATTTGCTTCTTCTTCCTGCAGTCCATGTTATTCTCAATATCCTTTGCTCGCACCTTATTTCAAATGAATAGGCTCTTCTTTGGTTTTCCTTATTCAGCACTCAACCTTCACAGGCATATGAGGTGACGGGAAACAGCCTGGTCCTTCTGTCCTCAGCATGATATCCTGGCTCCTTAACACTGTAAGCAGTTGTGTGCATTCCCAATGTAATATGATCATTTGATTTCTTGACTTCTCCTTCTACACGCAATAATTGCATATCCAAGTATGATGAAACCCTACACAGCATCTTGTTTTGCTGTGTTTATGTTGATGTTATCTGTTGGTACAGTTATGAGGATTTAGGTCTCTCTTACATTGAATTGTAATCCATACTTAAGCTGAAGTCTTTGATCTTCATCAGCAAGTGCTTCAAATCCTCCTCCCTTTGAGCAAGTCAGATTTGTCATTTGCATATTGAAGGTTGTTATGAAGCTTTCCTCCAATCCTGGTGCCTTGTTCTTATTCATAGCGCCCAGGTATTTGGATTATTTTCTCAGTATGTAGACTGAAAAAGTACAGTGAAAGGATACAGTCCTAATGCACACCTTTCCTCATTTTTATCATTCAGTATTTCCTGTTCCAACAACCACCCCTTGGTCCATATACAAGTGTCATGTGATCACACCTATACAATGGGTGAAATAATCACATCCCTTTTGAAGAACAGACAGTTGCAATTAAGTAGATTTCAACTTAGAATGGGGGTCCTGGGGGTTGTAAATTGTTAGTGCATTCAACTTCTGTGAAAGCTTAGAGGGTCTTGTTTATCCGGCTGTGTCTTCAAAGGAAGGCTTGGTACGATTACTCCCAAAAATTAGCTACTGAAAAAATTGTGTGGAGTTCTACTGTGATAACCATGTGGCAAGTCTATGGCTAGTGGTTTTCTTGATGAATGGCTGCAGCATTAGGTAAAGAAACATATGTGAAGTATCTGGCACTCCTCTGCCACATGAGTGACTTAGTATTTTCTTCAATTCCTTCCTTTGTCTTCCCTCGGTTCAATGGCTGGAAATTATATAGATATATATTAGGGCATGCATATTTATAAGCATGTATCCATCACTACTTTGGAAATACTAATAAGTTCATATTTCCTGTTCAACTTTATTTTCTCAAGTGTACTTTATTTGCTGAGTAATAAGCTTTAGGATGGAGTATGGCATGTCTCTTGGGATCTCTTTCTCTTTTCCCATCTTTTTCTGATTTCCTGGGCTCCTCTGCCTTGTATCAAAGCTCTCACACAGCTAAATGCCTTGTGGTGTTGGTGTTCCCAGTTTCAAAAGCAACCCTTTCTCACATAAGATTCCCTACCTCCGGAGAGACTCCACATAATATTAGACATTTCTTTGAACATATATTAAGATGATAGAAGACTATATTTGGGAAAAAAACACTTTCATACAATATTTCATCTGGTAAACATATTTTGATCTTTTCCCTAGGAAAATAAAAGAGTAGGCATATGTTAAGTGTTCCCTATTATAACCTCATTTTTAACAGGTCTAATAAACTAACTCTCTAACATGATGTATATGATTGGTGTCACTGAGTTGTATACATAAGAAATATTGAATTGACAAACATTGTGATGCATAAATGTATAATAACTATATATGTGAGGTGACTTTAAAAAGTTCTTGGAAAACTTCTAGTCTGAAAAAACATTTTATTGAGATATAATTAACATCATATATAATTCAATAGTTCAGTTATAATAAGAAGAGTTGTCTCTTGTCTTCTTAATCTATTTTTCCATGAATATTGTTGAAGCTCCCACATAAATATTTGTATATGTGCGCATGCACACACCACACACACACACATACACACACACACACGAATGAGGGACCTTTCTAATTTCCGTATATTTTTACATACCCACACATAGAGGAGGAGATTTCCAAAAGTCTGTGGAAAATGGAATTAAAAGATAATAGAATTTTCCCATGAACTTTTGGAGCCACCTCCTATATATAACACAGTAACAATAACAATACTAAAAATGAAAAAAGAATTAAACTCAAACGCAAATGCAGTTCTGACTCATAGAAACTCAAAAAGGCAGAATAGACCTACCCCTGTGGATTTCTGAGACTAAATGTTTATAGGAGCAGAAAGCCTCATCTTTCTCCCATGGAGTGGCTAGGGAGCATGAACTGCTGATCTTGCAGTTAGCAAGGCCATGCACAGTCTGCCACACCATGAAGTCTCCTTAAAAAAAGAATGAGCCCACTCCTAGTAAAATTGAAATATAAGAGCTTGGAGAAATAACAGGAACCCCTGGGAACATATTGACTTACGTGTTGGGCAGCTAATCACAAGGTTAGCAGTTTGAAACCCCCTCGATATTCCACAGAAGAAAGATGACGTTTTCTATTCCTATAAAGATTTACAGTCTTAGAAACACACAGGGGCAGTTCAATTTTGTCCTAAAGGGTTATATGCATTGGAATCAGTTCCATGGGAGCGAGTTTGGGCTCTGGTTTCTAGTTGGGAGAAAGACAAGGCTTTCTACTCCCATAAGAAGTTTCCGTCTCTGAAACCATCAGGGTGGCTCTATCCTGTTTTATGGAATCGCTGTGAGTCAGAACTGACTTGATGGCAGTGAGAGCTGACTCCTTGACAGGGCAGGAAACTGAGGGCTGGTGCACAGATAGATCATGCCGTGCCAACAGGGAAAGAACCTCATCAGAATCCTGGTCCAGCCCTCTCAGCTCCTGTCTGAGGGACGTCCCCACTTCATAGTTACTGCAGGTAGAATTTAAATGAGGTGTTTACAGTTTTTCCCTTTCAGACGATTTCTCTCCTTTATCTTATGAATATGCTCCCAGGTTACACGATTTTCTTGGTTTTCTAAAGGTTATGTTGACAAGTGTCTCTTTTTCAACATTTAAATTTGCATCTATTTATATATGTGTATAAGAAACATACTCCACGGGTAGGCTTCTAACAGCAACAGCCTCCTGTCAACAGTATTTAAATAAACTCATGTAACTCCGATTCCTTCTTCATGTGACAGAAATGCATGAAAAATCTCTGTGTTATGGCATTTTGCAATTCATATATTCAGTAGCAATATCAATTTTCTTTTTCAGAGGCAAAAAAAAGTGTTTCTATTTTGCTATCATAATTTTCAGCACCTTAATAATCACGATGATAAAGTAATCTCCCTTCTGCAGTCCCGGGAAAAAGTCCTACTGGAGACAGTTTGACTTTGCACTTCAAAGCTGCTTAAAGAGGCCTTCTCTTATCCACTCACTGAAATACGATTGCTGCTGCTGCTGTTATTACTATCAGTTATTATTTTTGTAAAATAAAATATCATCTGCATTTTCTTGAGGTCAGAATTTACCAAATATTAAGGCCTGCAAAGTTCCCTTCAATCACCAAGCACCATGGCCTGAGGATGATCAGACAGTCACTGCAGAAACTGGCCTGAATTCCCCCTGTGGTACTTACTGCTATTGCCATTTCTCTGCGTCAGGGCTGCCACGCTGTTCACAAGTTCTACGCTGAGGAGTGACACGTAATCTGGCACACAGCCTCTTTAGAGGATTGGAAAGCAAGGATGTTGTTATTGTTTTTGTTAATGTTTTGTTTTCTTTTGTTGCTTTGTTTGGCTCTGTCTTGTTTTTTTGTGCTTTTGTCATGATAACTGGTTTCTTCACCACACTTTGCTCTGGGACCCAAGTATTCAGTGATTGCTTTAGGAGGGAAATATCAGGCAAGGTCAGCTGATAAGAATGAATTGTTCTTCCACTTAGGTTATGATCAAGTGAGATCTAAAAAAATCTTTTAAAACCTGCTTTACAATTTCCAGAATTTTGTAGACTGGATATCACTTTATAAGTCTTTATTTTACCTGAAGTAATTCTCATTCACAACTTAAGGAGTAATACAGGGATACCATTTTTCTTTTTAGTCTTTAATTATCCATTCATCCAACAAATATGTATAAAAACCTGAGGTGCGCATTGGTTAGTGCCTCATTAGATGTAGGTTCCATTGTTGAGGGATATAGGAAGTGAAGTAGTAAGATAGGAAAAAGATAGATAAACCAGAGACATGGAAAAAGAAGGTTTAGGATTTTTTTCTTTTTTCAAAATAGTTTTATTGGCATATAAATCACATATCATATAATTCAATAGTTCAATCACATCAAGATTAAAAAAATCATTTTATTGGGGCTTGTACAACTCATCACAATCTATTCATTGTGTCAAGCACATTTATACATTTGTTGCCCTCATCATTCTCAAAACATTTGCTTTCTACTTGAACCCTTGATATCAGCTCCTCACTTTTCCCCTCCCTCCCCACCACCTTCCCCCATGAGCCCTTGATAATTTATAAATTATTATTTTGTCATGTCTTACACTGTCCAACGTCTCCCTTCACCCACTTTTCTGTTGTCTGTCCCCCAGCAGTGTGTGTGTGTGTGTGTGTGTGTGTGTGTTATATGTAGATCCTGCCATCGGTTTCTCCTTTCTACCCCACCTTCTCTTCACCCTCCCAGTATCACCACTCTCAGCACTGGTCCTGAGGGGTTCATCTGTCCTGGATTCCCTGTGTTTCCAAGAAGAGTTTTACAATCATCAACACAGTCAGTTTTAGAACAGTTCCTTCATTCTTGGTTCTTTTAAAAAAATCACTTTATTGGGGGCTCATATAACTCTTATCACAATCCATACATCCATCCCTTGTGTCAAGCACATTTGTACTTTTGTTGTCATCATCATTCTCAAAACATTTGCTTTCTACTTAAGCCCTTGGTATCAGCTCACATTTTCCTCTCCTTCCAAGCCCCCTTCCCTCATGAACCCTTGATAATTTATAAACTATTATTATTTTGTCATGTCTTACACTGTCTGATATCTCTCTTCACCCACTTTCCAGGTTCAGGATTTTTTAAGGAAACTTGGATCTGACTACCTACCTACTTCCATACGTAGCTATCCGTATCACATTTTCTTGGGAGGAAGTGGAGTTAATTGATATAAGAAACATCTTATTTTTCCAGAAACTTCTTTTCCCCTTCACTAACTTTTTGTAGCAGATCTTGAGCTACATGATAAATATCATGAATAAAAGCGATTGATACTCAGTTCTTGTAGTTTTTGCAAAGTAGCTTTAGAAAATGATTCACTTTTACATGACAACCGGATGTTATAATCTAACACAAGAGCATGGCTGGGACGGAGCCATGGAGATGGAGTCTCTAGGATGTGAACAGGGTGATGTCATACCGTTTGTCAATCTGAACATCAATGAGGGGGTTGTTGGATACTCCAGAGATATGGGATTGTCTTAGATTGGAATTGAATAAGTGACAGCTAACAACAAGACCACCACCATTAACCTGAAAACTGGTGAGTTGAATTAACTCTGCCACCATGCAAAAGAGCACCAAAGGCCAGACACACAGCCATCCAGTCCACGCTGACTCACTAGGACCCTGCAGAACAGGGAAGACCTGCTCTGTGAGCTTGAGACTGTCACTGTGGACATAAGCAGAGAGCCCTGTCTTTCTCCTGCGAGTGCAACGGAAAGACCTGGTGACTTGCATCCGTACAGACGACAGCCAAGAGCACATTGGGGGTAGTTTTACAATGTGAGACCCTGGGCCTTCCTGAGATGCAACGGCTCCATTACAGTGAGTGTATGTGCACTGTAGATGCTCAAGAGGGAGGCACATTAAAGTGAAAGGTAGCATTTTTATTCTTTCTTGAGTAAATTCAAGGGGGAATGAGTAGTGTATGATTGTTGAAATCCCTTCTGCAACACAATAGTTCCGGGAGCTGATCTATCCAACCATTCATTCAGCAATTGTTTGCGATGTGGTCCTTTGTGGTGTGTTGTGAATGAGCAGGGTGGAGGCAGCTATTGTGTGGGAAGAGTGGGGTGGCCATCTGCATGGCTCTGGAGCTGTAGGGGCAGGTTAACAAGGCCAAGGAAGGCTACTTGGGGAAGTGATTTTGGGGCTGAGGTCTCAGGAGTGTGTAGGAAAGTAGAAAACAGCGTGGTTTGGGCATTCTTTCAGAGACAAGTCTGATAGCAAACCTAATGGATGGGAGTTTTGGAAACAGAAAATGCAGCCCATTGCATCTAGAGTTGAGTTCAAGGTAAAGGGTCAGTGTGGAGAGATGAAGCTAGAAAGGAGGTGAGACTAGAATAGAAGGACAGGGAAGGGAAGTGCAAGTAGTCATGGTTCTGATCCAGCCTCTGACCCATCCTATCAAGTTGACTTAGGAAGCAGAAAGGATGAACCCCGCTGTCCTCAGAGGACCCGTAGGTGCCTCTCTAGTCACTTCCTGCCCTGCTTCTTCAGACAGGTTGAAGGATGGAGGTCTGAAAGAGAAAGGGACCCTGTTCACGCCATTTTTCTGCTCTCTTGAGTAGGAATGTAGAAGCGAGACAAAGAAAGAGTAAATGATTAGTCTGTAGTCCCTTCTAAATCCTGAGAGATCAATGGATATCATTTGGAGGTGGGGCAGGTTAAGGAGATAGGGTTATGAGGGATTCATACAAGCATATATATAGATAGATATATGTATACAGAGAAAGAGAAATTATTATAATAGAATGATCTAGTGAATTTTGATAAAACATAAAAATGAATACCTAAAAATACATGAAGAAAAAATATTCAAAATTTAAACTAACATGTGGTGCTAAGCTCAGCCATACTGAAGCCTGAGGCAAAAAAAAAATCAGGAATATTTACACTGTCTTTGCTTAAATTTTGATGTTTTTATCATGAATATTTGCATTAATTTTGATTTTAAAAACCTATTCCATTGCAATATATTTATGCTGATTACTGAGTTTTGGGGATCTTTGAATGGTGTAAACAATGAATATGTGGTAACCAAGAGAAGTCACTGAAATCTTTTTGGATCACGGTTCTGCTTTGACACATTTGGAGTCTCTGTGAGTTCCACTCTACGAGATAGCAACTGATTTTCCTGAGTCTTCTGGCACCACGTCAATATTGTGCCTGTTATGAGTTACCCAGATTCTCGCTTGGCAGGAAGTGAGTCTGATGTGGCATAGCAGGTATGCCTCCTGTCTCTTAGCTGCAGAAGCCAGCTTTGAGGTTGAGGTAAGACACCTGAGGTTTTGTCTGGATGAAACCCAGAGAGAGGATGATTTGATGACAAACAGAAAGTTAACCAAAATCCACTGCCACAAATTCTGACTCAACGTGCCCCTAAGGACAGAGTTGGATTGCCCCGGAAGGTTTGCTTCTTAGGGTTTCTGAGGTTGTACATCTGTAGGCATGAACCCCACATCATCTTTCTCCCGCAAGTCTCTGGAGTGATTGAACCAACCCAAGGACCTTTCTGTCGTGCACTGAACCACCAGGACTGGTAACAGAAGTTACTCTTCCACTCACCGCCACTGAGTTGACTCCGCCTACAAGCATCCCTGGTGGTGTAGTAAGTGATGCTCAAGGTCAGCAGTATCCCAGCAACCACTCTTGGGGAGAAAGATGAGGCTTTCTACGCCCTTAAAGATTTATCGTCTCAGAAACCCACAGGGGAAGTTCTACCCTATCCTATTACTATGGGAGTATTCATACTCATTAATTAGTGACACAGTTGTTTACTAGGATATAGGGCTGCATCTGAGGCTAGATACACAATGTGTCCGCTTGCTTAGTGCCACCTTCCCATCCAGGAGGACTCCACACAGACTTATTTCCACCTTCCTCAGTCATTGGACAGCAATTGGCTTGGTTTGCTCTTTGGGTTAAATGCAAGGCTCCTCCTGTCACCTTCCAGTCTTTTAAATAACATAAACAAGAAGAACAACACATTTTGGGTGTGGGGTGGCAAATGTCTGGCTGGCTGAGTTGCCAGCTTTGCCTGCGGAGGGTGGGTAGCAGTCTTCTTGAGTCGTTGAGGCTAGATGCCTTTCTCACAGGCCTGTCCTACCTGCCGCTCCTAGTCAGCTGATGTCCTCTTGTCCTCAGTGTGGGTTCTAGAGGGGCAGGCTGGGGGAGGAGTCCCCATGGCTAAGGATGACAAGGGGAGCTGGCTACAGTTAAGGCAAAGAGGAAGATAAAAATGGTAATACATTAAATCCTTTTCAAAGGCCACTGGCTGCTCTCCATCTGCCTCTCACTCCAGAGCAAGTTCCTAAGGCTGCTAGAAACACTGGTGTGTATTTAAACTATGTAAATAGGGATTGGCGAGGCAAAAGGTGGGGAATGAGCGCTGTGCTATGGAGCGCCGCAGTTAGGGGGTGGGCGAGACTTCCACCAGGGGCCTGCCTGCCTCCTCAAGAAGGGGCGAGAAGACTCAAACGGAAGTTGAATGTTGAGTTCAGGGTTGGATGAACCCAGCAGCAATTGGGCTTGTTCCCAAGCAAGAATTTAAAAGGGGGATAGAAAGGAGGCATTCTCCTCCGGAGACCAGGGAACACATGTTCTCTGATTCGAAGGGCAGAGCCGAATACGGCTAATGTATTATTCATGAGCCAGCATACGTCTAGGTTTGAGGGACAGTTATTTATAGCATATAATCCTTTTTTTCAAAATGATTCTACCCAGGCTGCTGGCTGAATTACATGTCAGGCAAGTGTGCTGCTCCCGATGGAAATCCTATTGATACTTCAGAACATATATAATGCGTGCTTGAAAACGAGTGTGTGTAAATTATGCTTTAGCCACCGTTCTTCACAATGGAGCAGGCAGGTTTTCAGCAACATACTTCTCTAGTGAACTATGGTCAAGAATATAATGGCTTGGCATCTATTCCCATCTTTTACACAGAAGAAGAAAATAAACATCTTTATACAAACACCGTGGAGTGTCTGTTATGATGGAACACACTGGGTAGGGCCTCCCTTTCTGAGACTCCTGGTGCACCATCGTGATGGGTCACCAGCTCCGGGACCAGCCTGTAAGGTTAGGATCAACCAGGGGCAGACTACACCTAATCTTTACTGCCAACCAGCCTCCCCGATCACCCACACAATTTGTGTAGATCAAACGCTGCACACATTATTTTTGTTGGCATTCATCCACTAGGGACAACATTTAGAACAGCACAGATGTAGGACTTGGTTCAAAGGCCTGGGAGACAACCCAAGGACAAAGAATAAGGGTCAGAGCCAAGGTCAATCTAGGTCAATCGAACTCCTAGAGGCGATCATTCGAAACGAGGAAAGGGTGAGCATTGGTGGTAGTTTGGTAAAACGTGGATTAGCTAGAAGGATGCTAGGGAGATAAATGCCCATCGAGTTGACTCAGGCACAAAGTGACCTTCAGTATAACAGAATTAACCATTGCCCCTCTAGTGTCAGCCTTAATCTCTCCAGCATGTTCAAGTCCACCATTGTGGCTTTTGTGCTGAAATATCTCACTAAGGGTCTCCCTTCCCTTCATTGGTCCTCTCCTTCTCCAAACACAATATCTTAGGGTGCCAGCTCAAAACCTAAACAGAGAGTGCAAGCCACACGGCTTTCACTGATGAATTAAGTGGATCATCAGACCTTTCTTTCTAATCCATGTTATCTGGAAGCTCAGCTGAAACCTGTCTGCCCTGGGTAACCGGATGGTATCTGATACATGGGTGGCGTAGCCTCCAGCTTCGTAGCAGCATGCAAGTCCCAGTCAGAGAGACAGGTGGTGGATTATTGGCAAAGGATATATGTAATATATATATATATATATATATATATATATACACATATATATATATATATATATATATATATATTTAGTTTTAGCACCAATTAGGAACATCTTTTTCCTGCTTACAACCTCCCATTAGGCAGGATGGTAACGGCCCATTTTTGAAATGCAGAATAACGATTGCACAATTATCATTTTAATTAGAAGATTAAGGGAAAATGGAAGCATCTATCCAATGCCCATAACCTCAGTGCTGGTTAGAACATTAGACTCTTCATGAGATTTTCCAGCAATTCTGGCTTCAAGAAAATGGGCGATTTGTGCAGGCCTCTCAGATACCTCTGGCCAAGCTTGCTTAATTTGTCTCCGGCTGGCGGATGCTGTCCCAGCCGCCTATCTGCAGCCAGAGCAGGCTTCGGCAGATGAAATCAACCACATGATGGGCCTGAGCTCTGGAATCTACATCGTCCTTGCAGACCTGTCAGAGAGCTACCGTTTCAGAGGAAAGGCTGCTGAGGGAAAACATGCCTCTGGTTAAGAAGTGGAATTTGGACGTCTCAGCATTGGGGAGCATGTTTAGAGAAGGCTCTCCCTGCTTCCATCCCAGGCCGTCCTTGCAAACCTGCTTCTCACTGCAGGGTGTGCTGAGGCCACAGCTGTGGCATCCACTTGGGGTCCGTAACATCTGTCCTTCTAGCAACAGCCAGAGGGGAGGCCGCCGTGGCCCCACTCTGACTTGCCCCTATGTGAAATCTGCTGTGACCCTGCCATCATCTCAGGTCTCTGGTGTGAACGTGTGCCAGAGGGTAATGGCTGTGGATAGGCCTTCCATGCTAAAGTTCAGGGTTCCTTGCTGTGACCTTCAGCCCATTCACAGCCCTGACGGTGCATCCCCCGAAGAAACAGGGTATGAGAGACTTAAAGGGGAACTGCCATGAAGCACAGGCCTCTCAACGCAGAGCATGTGAAAAAATAGCTGTCAAGCCTGTTAGGAGGGGATGTTAGATGCAAGGAGGAATGGACAGGTGATTACCAAGGGGTTCTTCCTTAGAGCAAAGGTCACAATTAGAAAACAAAGTGGATCCTGGGGAAATTATTAGACAGGGCCCTTGCCTGTGTTTGGCAAACCGGATCTCCTTGCTACTCTCCTACACCTGTATCATCCACCCTCCCCAGGTGCCATAATACTGGAACTGAGTTCTCAGGGGCTTTGAGCCCAACATGAAAAACAAACAAAGAATCCTCACAGCACCTCTAGCTCTGAGTCTTTCCTTGTTTCAGCATCCCATTTAGACAAATCGGTCCTCAGTGTTTCCTCTCAGATCTTACTCTTCCCCTTTTCCTTTTGTAGTGGGAGGACCGTTCACCAAACCAGCTGTGGTCAAGTTGATTCGCAGTCCTGGCGACCTCACACGAGTCCCCGGGGAAGTGCGCTTCCCAGGATTCTCCGTGGCTCACACTGCAGAAGTCGAAGTCGATCGTCAGACTTTCTTCGGAGCTATACCTCCAAGTGGACCCAACACTCCAATCTTTCAGGTAGCAGCTGAAAACCTTCACCACTGGTACCATCTGGGAACTCCACATTGTATGCACCTTCTGCGTCGAGTTGTGTTGGGAACGTGATCAAAAATTCCCTCTTTTGTTGACAGTGAAATTGCCGAGCCCAAAGCAAACTCTTTTCCCATTTCAGAAATTGAAAGCAGGCGCTATTTACAACGTTCTGTCTCAGGAAGCTGTGCGGTTAGCTCTACTCCAGGGTAAAGGGAAATTGTACGTTTAAGTGATCTACTTATAAATTATATTCGACAGGTGCAACAATAGCACCAATAGCTTTAAAGAATTCCGCAATCTTTTGCTTTTACCTCCACTCTCTATATTTATAATATGACCTGGACACATTTCAATTTTGTTCCTTATAGGTACTTTTGAAATCATGGGGGAATAGGAGATGGAAAAGGGCAATGATTTCTGTACCGTTTTCTTTTCTGAATGTCCAAATATTGCCTCGTATCCAGCAACAGGCTTATCCAGGTAATATGACTCAGGGTAGATTCAAACGTTCACCCTATGTAGGGATATATTGTCCTTTTTGATATGCACATTTGAATTAAGATATTGGTCTGCCACAATTAATGAATGTCTAGGAGTGCCCAGACGATGGACGGTAAGGACCGAGAATTCACAAGCCAACAACCCAGTGAGGCCTTCCTTCAGACCCGGGAAGGGAGGTTGAGGAGGCAAGGTTCTGGGGCACTAGCTGAGCGATCTCCGGAGAGACCACTAGGTGTCAGTATCTTCCCCAAAATGCAAGCCGCTGGTCCGTCTCCTACTCTGCCATTGAAATTTACTGGAATGAAATGTACTAGATTTCAAGGAAACCACCCTTTCCAATAACAATGAGATGGTAATTAGTAAGCAAAACGGCATAAAATTATTTCATCGTTTAGTGAAACTATGGTTCTAAAGTAAAGGAAATAACACCTTTCTCCTCCCCCCTCCAGCCTCCTCCAACTAGCGTGTCCTTGCCTCTGCTAGAAACGTGTCTTGAGTGTGCCAAATGCAAGCGATAGCTTTAATCATATTAATTAACCTTACACGTTGCCATCCTAATTCGCTCTCTCTGTCTTTCTCTGGAACCCTGCACATTTGACACGAAGACTACGTCAGAGATGGCTATTGCTTTTTAACCCTCGAGCTAATATCTTTGTACTTGTCGGTGCTAATGTGTGTGGGATGGGACTGCTAACCACAAGGTCGGTGGTTCAAACTTACCAACTGTCCTGTTGGAGAAAGTTGAGGCTGTCTGCTGCTGTAAAGATGGGCAATCTTGGGTTCCCCTGGAGTCACTGAGTCAGAAGCAGATGGTCTGGGAACGCGACATGTAACTTGAGGTGACCTGGTTGCTGAGTGGTTAGACCCTTGTCTGCGATCCACATGGTCTGCCATTGGAGACCACTTGCAGCTCTGCGGGAGAAAGACTGGGCTTTCTACTCCCACAAGCAGGGAGAGTCTTGGAAACCCAGGTGGTCGCTTTGAGTGAGTCAGCATTGACTCCATCACAGTGAGGTTGTTTTTTTTTCCTTTTCTTTCTTTTTTTTTGGGTAGGAAAGCTCAAGATGCTTCATACTGCAATCAGCCCCCTGACCGTCTTTTGGATTTCTTAGTGATTTGATGAAGAGCAAAGGTGGCTTATTGGCAGACTATTTGCCTTCCGGAAGGAGCCCCAGGTTTGATTCTTGGCCAAAGCGCTTCAAGTGCCGCAGCCACCACTGAACGTTGCTGTCAGTTAAACAGGTTTCAGCGGCGCTTTCAGACCAAGACAAACTAGGAAGACAACTCTGGAAATCTACTTCCCAAACTCAGGCAGTGGAGACCCTTAGCATCCCAGCATTCTGATCTACAACCAACCACACCAACATTTCATTTCATTGAGCATGGGCTCACTAGGAGTTTGGAGCCTGCTTGAGTAAGAAACGTGGTGAGGGGATCAGTCTGGGCTTGGTTTTGTGGCTCTACTGACTTCCCTCACCTCGTTTCCTTGTCTACTTCCTCTCGCTTCGCACACACAGCCCACCCCCTCCTGGACACAGTCTCCACGCCTCCCACCCTCACAGAGCCCCAGGGGATTGCAGGGAGGATTTCAGAAAGGTTAGTAAGACACTGTATGGGATAAAATGACCAACATGATGTGCCCTATTAGAAAGACAAGAAGGTGCGTGCTTCCCAAGCACTCTGGAGGCGTCAGGTAAGCCTCCTCACTGCCCTTTCATGGTTTCTCAGTTTCTCTTCAACAATAGGAGAAGGATACATTAGGTTTTGTGCTTTCTACTTTATTGGTGAGAAACCTGTGGGGCTTTTGGTAACACTTCCAAAGCCAAGTTCAGAGTCAAAGTGGGTTTCAAATCTTAGGATTGTTAGACCCCAAAGCCTCTGCTCTTTTATTCCACATAGAAATAAGTCTCCCCGTGCTGGCCCTTCCTGGCAACCTATTCTTCAGGAACTTGGAAAGGAAACGCTGTGGGAAACAGGGAGGGTTGTGTCCTAGGAAAGGGTTACAATGGACAGGAATTCAGAAGACCTAGCTTTCTCTGTCCAGTCCAGCCCCGTGGCTGAAAAGAGCAGTGATTCCAAACTGAGGAGAGACTGAAACTACGTAGGCTTCTCCCAAAGGGATGTTTTCAGAACCAGTCAAGATACAATGAGAACAAGTGTGGGACCAATGGAGGAGCCACGAGAGTTAATAAGGCAGGCAGCCGCCAGGAGGCAAAAAGGAGAGAAGGGCTGGGCTTCCCTTTCCTGCTGTTTCCATGTCTTGTCTCATGACAAGCTTTTATATCATTCCACACAACAAACCCAGCCTCCCACTTTTACTCCATGATGTGTCATGCTCTCCGTGCAAAAACCGATGATTCACAGCAGGCCCGGACAAAGGCCGGCATTTATAATCACAGGCTACAGTGATCAGATGCAGACTGGTTTTCCATCAGCTCTGTAAGTCAAGGCCACCTCATCCCGACATCTGAGGCTGGCTCTGTAATGTTGCAGGTGTGCTGGCTAAATCATGGGTCACAAACAACTGTGGCCTGATTGTGCACACCGTGCAATACAGAATGACTCTGCACGATCATTTGAGGTTTCCTTCTTCTTCTCTCTGCAGTTTGATTCTTCAGTTTGGATCTTGCTATAGGGGGCGCCACACTTCTAGGACCCACAGCCTGGCCGCACTAAAGGAGGTGTTATTTTGTGTTTAGTAGAGCACTAAATTGATGATCTATCGTGTGATTCTGGTAGTGCATATCCATGTTTCCATGGCAACAATATGTCATGTTAGGTTGTCCTTGGTGTTTCTGAGAGCATGCAGGTCCCCATGAACTCTTCCTCATTTACGTTGGAGAAGCAGAGCCCACGTTTCTGTGTGCTGAATACAGCCGGGCTTATTAGGGCTTCAAATGGTATGTGTGCCGAGAATGCACTGGACTCTGTTATTATGTCAATTTACTACACGTTCATGAAGCATTAGCATTAAAATAAAATAGATAATTAGTGAACTGCAAATGACTAATGTACCTATATTGTACAAATTTGTCTTTTCATATTCAAAGTACTTGAACGGACTCCAAGTCCTGCATGCTCAGCCGTTAACCTCAGGGGTTTGCCCGTGAAACCCAGCACCCACGCATGCACACGGGCAAGCGAAAACACACACACAGATTTGTGACAGTAAGTTGCACAGAACAGCCCCTGCTTTGTAGCTCATTTCTTATTTCATAAAGAAGAAAAGCAAAAGCAGAAACAAACAAAAAATAAGCAAACAACACACGTGTTATCTTGGGAGATAAGCTTTAGGAGAAGTCAACTATGTGGAGAAAGGAGGAGCGTGGAGCGAGAAAACCCTGGCAGCTTGTCTGTGCAAGGATTTCCTTATGTATTTATTTCTTTGTTCCAACTGAGCAATTCATTCACCGTAGCAAGCCTTCAAAATGATTTGTTTGAAGAGGACTTGCAATGTGTGAGGATGAGTGTGTGTGTGTGTGTGTGAGTGTGTGTGTGTGTGTGTGTGTGTGTGTGACAGAGAAGGAGGGACAAAGGGGAGACACTGTGGAGACGAAGAGGAAAGAGAAAAGAAAGAAGGAGAAAGAGAAAGTGGGTCTAAAGAGTAGATGTTAGTAAAACTTAGAAGCTCAACCTGAAGGCACACGCAGAGAAATTCCTTTGCGCTCCTTGCTAAATTCCATCACATGCTTGGAATTTAGGGTTTTTTTTTTTGAACCAAAACACTCAAAATACTTCCTGGCTGACTTCCCATCAGTTTCAGCAGAAAGAACTCCTGGGAGGAGAGTCTGGATGGTGATTGGATTGGGATAAGACTGGTTTTGACAATGAGTCTTAAGTGATAGTCTTGCTGGGACAACAAATCCCCAGGATTGTTCCCACCCTGTTCTTGCTGTCCCACTCCCGCTGGGGGTCGCAGGGATGCAAGCTGCATGCACAGGACACCTGGAGGTGCCCTCTGCCTATCTGCTATTTCCTGGCAACAGTAAATACTGTACACGTAATGCGGTTATACCTAAAGTGAGCTTTTCTATGCCGCCAACTGTAAGTACCAGCAGAAAACTAATGGAGCACAGTGACATTTGAAAGCAAACAGCAGAGAGCATTTCGTATAGCCCAAGGAATTTATTCATTGATATCCATGTCAGTGGTTCAAATCCACCAGCCTTTCCAAAGGAGAAAGATGAGGCTATCTTCTCTAATAAAAATATAGACAGAATCAACTCAATGGTAGTAGGTTTGGGTATATAAGATGCACACACACACACACACATATACAGGTATATATAATTTTAATTCTTTCATAATTATTTTTAAATAAAATTTTATAATGAGAAGGTATATATAAACAAAATGTTTGCCATTTTAACTATTTTATGTGTATAATTTAGTAACATTATGTTAGCCATGTTGTGCAACCATCATCAATTATCTCATCCCAATTTTTTTCATCACCACTAATAAAAACTCAGTACCCCTTAAGCAATATTTCCTTCTTTCCCCCTCTCTCATGATACCACTAACCATTAAAAGTGTTGTCATATTTTAATAAAACAATAATAAGAAAGATTAACACATTCCATTAATTTTCTTTTTTAAATTTCTTTTTAAAATTTATTTATTTATTTATTTTTGTTCCATTAATTTTCATAGATAAATTCTGTCTCCTTCCCAAACACTACTGGTAAATCAAATAAAGTAGACATTTCTTTGTATTCTTAGTGGCCCCAAAGGTTTACAGCACTGAAAAAACACCTAACTGGTTACGAGTTACACAGACCCATGGGTTGAATTGATATTTTATAGAGTGAGTAAATTCAAAGAGAAATACATGAATATGTAAGTGGAAGAAGTTAGAGAATTTTCTAAGATGACATCGATGATACTGAGTGGAAACAAAGGCATAGAACCCAAATGTGGATGTATTGTGTTGGTGAGGCCAAAGTCTGAATCCTTGCAGCCATGAAAATGTGCCTTTGCCATTTGTTTCACTGTCCCCTAGGAAACAGACACACGTTGGATCCTGTCACAGAGTCTGTTCTACTTACTACTTGTCTCCAGAACTCTCTGTGTTAGAGGATATTGTCCTTGGAAGACATCCCACCTGGTATGGAGTCCATGCTGTGATGTGTTGTCAAGATGTGATTTTTTAAAACCTTTTTGCTGCTTATGTAAAATGCTGTTTGGAGTGAGTTTATAGGAAACACAGTCCTTTGTAAATCTATAGTCTTTTCTTAAGGAAAAATGATGTTCAACCTGGAACCATATCCTTAATAAGGGTTTAGTATCTAGGTGTAAAAAAACTCCTACAGTTGAATAACAAAACTACAAACAACCAAGTTAAAAAAGACAAGGAGGAAGGATTGAATAGACATTTCACCAAAGAGAATATCTAAATGCTGGCATATCTCTCTTCATTGTGCTTTGATTCCCTTTGGTACACTGACATTGCCTTATTTACAAGTTGAAAATTGTGGCAGACCTCTGTGGAGCAAGATGAGGCAGCCACTTTTCCAGCACACGTGCTCACACTGTGTCCCTGTATCATAAGAGGCGAGTCCCATGATGTTTCAAACTTTTCCATCCTGCTGCTGTGTACAGACTACACTGCAGTATCCTATAAACGGAACTTGTGTATGCACAGGGAAGCCAGCAATTTTCTGTGGCTCATTTTATTGAGATATTTGCTTTATTGAAGTGGTTGGAACCATCATTAGCCAAGAAGCACATGAAAAGATGTGTCATGTCATTAGTGCTAGTGATTGTTGTTAGGTGTTGTCTAGTTGGTGGTCTGACTCACGGTAGTTCTATGTACAACAGAACAAAACACTGTCTGGTACAGCACCAGTCTCATGAACAATTCTTGTGTTTGAGCTCATTGTGGTAGCCCCATCTTATTTTGGGGCTCCTCACCATTCTTGTTTGTAAGGAGCATTATGGTTGTATTTCTTTCAGGAGAGATGAATTTGTTTTTCTGGCAATCTATGCTACTCTCCCTATTACTCATCAGCACCAGAATTCAAATGCATTGAGTCTTCTTTGGTCTTCTTTATTCCATGTCCAACTCTCCCATACATATGAAGTGATTTTGCAAATACCCTAGCTTGGGCAAGATGAGCCTTAGTCCTCAAAAGAACACCCTGGCTTTTCAATACTCCAGAGAGGTCTTGCACAACAGATTAACCCTCGTGTGTCATTGGATCTCTTGATTACTGCTCCCATGAACATTGAGTGTAGAGCTAAGCAAGATGGACTCTTGGACAGCATCAGTCTTGGCTCCATTTATCATGGTGTTACCTATTGATCCAATGATGAGGATTTTTGTTTTCTTCACATTGAGTTGTAATCTATACTGAATGCCGAAGTCTTTGATCTTTATCAAGTGTTTCGGGTCCTCCACACTTTTGGCAAGCAAAGTTGTGTCATTGTTACATGACAGGTTGTTAATAAGCCTTCCTCCAATCCTGATTCTTCATTTTCCTTCACACCATACAGCTTATCTGATGATTTGCTCAGCATACAAAAGTGTGGTGAGAGGATACTATCTGACACACACCTTTTCTGATTTTTAACCAGGCAGTATGCTCTTGTTCTGTTAGACCTATATACAACTTCCACATGAGCAGAATTAAGTGTTCTGGAATTCCCATTCTCCTTAAGGTTAGCCATAGTTTGTTCTGTTCACAGTTGAATGCCTGGGTGTAGTCAATAAAACACAAGTAAACACCTCTTTGATGTTCTTTGCTTTCAGCCAAGATCCGTCAAATATCAGCAGTGTTATTCCTTGTTCCACTTCTTCTTCTGAATATGACCTGACCCTCTGGAAGCTTCCTATCAATTTATTGCTGCAACCTTTTTTGGATGATCTTCATCAAAATTTTACTTGCAAATCAAATCAGTGATATTGTTCTATAATTTGAGCATCCTGTTGAGTCACTTTTCTTTGGATTGAGTACAAATACAGAATTCTTCCAGTCAATTGACCAAGTAGCGTTCTTCCAAGTTTTCTGGCACAAGAGAACAAGTGCGTCCAGTGCTTCATGAGGTTGTAGAAGATTTTCATTAGTATTTAATCAATTCCTGAGCTTTTTGTTTGGCTAATGCTTTCAGTGCAATTTGAATTTCCTTTATAACCATTGGTTCTTGCTCATATGCTACCCCTTGAAATGGTTGAATGTTGACTAGCTCTTTCTGGTACAAGGGCTCTGTGTATTGATTAGAGTACGAAGATATAAGTATCACACAGGAGATAGCACTTCACACCCATCAGAATGGTTATTATCTTAACAAAGAAAGCAAATCAGAACAGGTGTTGGATGAGAATGTAGAGAAGTTCACACTCTTCATCCACTGTCTATGGGAATGCAAAATGGCAATGTGATTGTGATTTGCTGGTTGGTCAGGAAGTTAAACGTGGAATATATATATATATATAAAACTCAGTGCTATGCCATTGATTCCAACTCATAGTGATTCTATAGGGCAGGGTAGAGGGCTCTTGTGGATTCCTAAGACTATCATTCTTTTTTGGGGGGAATTATTTTATTGGGGGCCCATACAACTCTCATCATAATCCATCCATCCATCCATCCATCCATCATGTCAAGCATATTTGTACATCTGCTGCCATTATCATTCTCAAAACATCGTCTTCCTACTGAGCCCTTGGAATCAGCTCCTCAATTTTTGCCCTCCGTCCCCGGTCTCCCTCCCTCATAAACCCTTGATAATTTTTAAATTATTTTGTCATATCTTACACTGTCTGACGTTTCCCTTCACCCACTTTTCTGTTGTCCATCTTCCAGGGAGGAAGTTATATGTAGATTCTTATAATCGGCTCCCCTTTCTACCCCATCTTCCCACCACCCTCTGGTATCGCCACTCTCACCTCGGGTCCTGAAGGGATCATCTGTCCTGGATTTCCTGTGTTTCCCATTCCTATCTGTACCAGTGTACATGCTCTTGTCTAGCCGATGTCATTGGGGACTCGTACAATTCTTATCACAATCCATATATACATCCATTGTGTCAAGCACATTTGTGCATTTGTTGCCATCAGCATTCTCAAAACATTTTCTTTTACTTGAGCCCTTGATCTCAGCTAATTTCCCCCCTCCCTTCCTGCTCTCCCTCCCTCATGAACACTTGATAATTTATAAATTATTATTTTGTTATATCTTACACTGTCCAATGTCTCCCTTCACCCACTTTTCTGTTGTCCATCCCCCAGGGAAGAGGTTATATGTAAATCCTTGTAATTGGTTCCCCTTTCTACCCCACCTTCCCTTCACCCTCCAGGTATCGCCACTCTCACCACTGGTCCTGCAGAGATCATCTGCCCCGGATTCCCTGTGCTTCCAGTTCCTATCTGTACCAGTGTATATCCTCTGCTCTAGCCAGATTTGTAAGGTAGAATTGGGATCATGATAGTTGGGGGGAGGAATCATTTCAGAACTAGATGGAAATTGTATGTTTCATCGGTCATATACTGCACTCTGACTGGCTCGTCTCCTCCCTGTGACCCTTCTGTAAGGGGATGTCCAGTTGCCTACAGATGGGCTTTGGGTCCCCAATCTGCACTGAACCTCATTTAAAATGATATGATTTTTTTTTGTTTTTTGATGCCTGATCTCTTAGACACCTTGTGGTCACACAGGCAGGTTTGCTTCTTCCATGTGGTCTTTGTTGCTTCTGAGCAAGATGGCCGCTTGTTTTTAGAGGACAGCACTGAAGCTGCAGCTCTTGGAAAAGATCATGTCTAATCAGAGCACATGGGAGCAAATGAAGGGGGAGGAAGAGAGAATGGAGCACATCTTGACCCACCAAGCCCAGAGGACGATGTCCCCACTCAGACCAGCCAATGCACTGAGTGGACCATATGGCTGGCCCCACTATGAGACACAACATCCCTTGCTGACCCATCGCCCTATGGGGGACAACAATGGAGACACAGTGTCAGGATTGGCCTGGTCTGTCAGCACCACACTGAGGCAAAACACTAAGGACATGTGGCAGAGCAGTGGGGGGTGAGGGGATGGAGAGTGGGGGGAGAGCAAGGAGGTCCTGAGGGAGTACCTAGGATAGACTTTGGGTCCAGGACATGGCACCCCATAGGGCTGGACTGGAGGACACTCCTAGAGGTCAACAAAATGACCTTAAACTATTTACAGGTTTTTCTTTCTTTCTTTAATTTTTTTTGGTCATTGTTTTTTGTTGTCATCGTCATTGTTTTGTTACCTTTTGTCACTTTGTCTTGCTAAGCCTTGTTTTTTTGTGCATATTATTATTTCTGCAGGTCTATCTAGATAAGATAGGCTGGATGAATAGTCTGGAGGAGTAAAAAATGGGACTGATGGTTCCAGGGGGACATGGGAGAGGGACAGCTGGGGGAAAGGAGGAGGTATTGTCCAACCCAGGGACAAGGGAACAACAAGTGATCCAAATTCAGTGGCAAGGGGGGTGTGAGAGGCCTGGAAGGGATTCATCAAGGGTAATGTAACTGAGAGAAATTCCTGAAAACCAAATGAAGGCTGAGCATGAGAGTGGGGTAAGAGGAAAGTAAAAGGAAATAGAGGAAAGAAATAGGAGGCAAAGGGCATATATAGATGTCTAAATATAGACATGTGCATATGTAAATATATATATATGATGGGGAAATAGATCTACGTGCATAAATTTATAGGTTTAGTATTAAGGCAGCAGATGGACATTGGGCCTCCACTCAAGTACTCCCTCAATGCAAGAACACTTTGTTCTATTAAATTGGAATTCCATGATGCACACCTTCCCGACACGATCACAGAACACAAATGTGTGCATAAGCAAATGCGGTGAAAAAAGCTGATGGTGCCCAGCTATCAAAAGATAGTGTTCAGGGTCTTAAAGGCTTGTGGGTAAACAAGTGACTATCTAGCTCAGAGGCAATGAAGCCCACAGGGAAGAAGCACAGCAGCCTGTGTGATCACGAGCTGTTGAAGGGATCAGGTATCAGGCATCAAGGAACAAAAAAATCATATCATTGTGTGCTCACTCCCTGATACAATCGCTGAAGACAAATGTGTGCAGAAGCAAATGTGATGAAGAAAGCTGATGGTGTCCAGCTATCAAAAGATATAGCGTCTGGTGTCTTAAAGGCTTGTAGAGAATATAATTCTTTACAGAAGTAGAAAGGCTTCTCTTTCTCCCACACAGGGCTTGATGATTTCATATTGCTGATCTTGAGGTTAGCTGTGCAAAGTGTAATCATCATGCCACCGAACTCAGAATGTATGACCCAGGAACCCGATCCTAGGTATAAGATGGGTATGCTCCAAAAAAACAGATTTTTTTCCCCCAAAGCTATATATTTTAAAAAAAATTTAATGAAACAACCTTAGTATCTTCAAAGTACTCTCCATTATACTTAATACATTTGTCAAATCAGCGATTCCATTCTTGGAACCATTTTTCAAATTCATCTGTTTGGATGGCTGACAGCACCTCGCTCAGTTTTTTCTTTCTCCCCCACCTCTTCTATGTCATCAAATCGCTGTTCTTTCATGCCCCTCTTCATTTTCAGAAACAAAAAGAAATCTTAGAGTTTCCAAGAATGGAATCGCTGATGTGACAAATGTATTAAGTGTAATAGAGTGTACTTTGAAGGTGATAAGATTGTTTTGTAAAAATTTTTTTTAAAATTCTGATTGTTTTTGGGTACCCCCTTGTATACACATTTATCATCTATATAAGATATATTTACCATAACTAGAAAATGATGTTTAAATTAAAATCCTCTGAAAACCTTGTAGAAAAATTGTAGTATTCTCACTTGATTAATGAGTAGATTATGGTACAAGGAGTATGTGATTTGTGCACGCTCACACAATTAGGGTCTAAGTAGGCCCTAAATGTGGTGTTTCTTGGGAATTTACTCTAGTTACTTTAGTTTTTAACAATCATCCTTTCAAATCAATAGTCCATACGGTCACAACGTAGTTTAACGATCTGCCTTTGTGCAACTAGGTTTTACATTCACACACATATGTTATTATCTGTATATTAAATTTGACTTCTGTCTTTAGTTTGGTTAGGTCATCACCTGCAGGGAATTTTATTTAAGAGAGATGATTATTGGTTTCATCCTCTTTTAGTTGTTTTGACTTAGTGGTTACTGGCAATTCCTCCATTACTGCAGGCTAAAAGTTCACTGTTTCTTTTGGCAAATTTTATTAATGACCTTAATCTGTTGTCAAGCCAATAATGTACTCTTCAACCCTCATGATAAATAAAATATTTTACTGAAAGAATCTTAATGAAGTGTTGGTCTCTAAATGTTAAAAAGAGGCGAGAATTCTTTTAACCTTTGCACCTTGTGCTGATGCCTAGAACGAAGCAATTTTCAAGCACTTACTTTTGCAAAGCTCCCCTCCCCCATTTGGCTGGTGTAATTCTTATGCCACTTCCTTCTAGGAAGACTTATTTCAACTCCAAAAGTATTGGGATATATAGCGCTAACTGACCTCTATGTACCAAGAGTTGGGAGGTGCTAAAACTCTTCTATGTTCAAGCATGTCCTCTGCATCTTATTTCTGGAGTTGGACATTCCCACCAGCTGCAGTTGATTTACTCCTTTGAACCCAGCCATTGAATCTTTATAAGGCAAAACCTATATCACATAGCTTTCAAAAAAGCAGCAGCATCCTGTGTTGGAATGACATTCTCCACTTTTCCCGTGAGTGCCAGAGACAAGCACTGGGGTTCTATGGGCTGGGAGTCTATGAGTCATCTTACCCACTGCATTTAATTGGGTGTGCTTAAAGTGTCTGCACTGAACTCTCAAAGTAGGCTCTCTTGCGGGTTCCTGGTGTTTTCAAAGCCCAGTGAGTTGTTCCCACGGGTGGTGATCCTGCAGGGCCTGGGGTGCTACCCTGCTCCAGAGGATCTGAAGTCTAGCAGGTGATGTGTTTATAGGACTGGAGTTCTAGGCAAGTTGTGATGTCATCCGCGAAGTTAAGGCAAGCAACTTACTAGGGTCCTCTTTGGATATTAAATCGGTGCAGGGAGCTCCTCACATGGAAATCAAGCCCCAGGCCCAAGTGAAATGTGTATAGTTTAGAGATGTCATCATTGATTCTGCTTACTCACTTGCTGTTTTGGAAATTTCCCTAGTTCTTTTACTTTTGCAGCGAATATTAATATCCACACAGTTCTTTGGGTCTCCCCCACCCTTTCCTGTTCTTTAAAAAGAAAGTCTTTGGTTCACTTGGGAAAACAAACAAACAAACAAACAAACAGACAACCCCCCAAAACAACCAAGGATACTGAAGCAAGGGATTTCCAATGGTCCAACAGTTACTATGGGACTGCTAACTGCAAGATTGGCAGTTTAAATCCATCAGCTGAGAAAGATGAGGCGATCTACTCCTATAAAGATTCACAGCCTCAGAAACCCTTTACAGAGTGATTATTAGGCAATTAATGAACTCAATGCCATTGGACACGGGCACAAGCAAAACAAGGCAAAGCAGACATCCCAAAGCATGGAACACCAAACGGTGCAGAGAAGCCAGGGTGCAGCTTTGGGAAGACATCAGTGAGGGCTGTGGCATTAGATTACGTCACTAGAAGTCAAGGACTTCCAAGGCGGGTATCAAAACTGTGGTGAAACTGAGGATTGACAAAAAAAACCCACAGCATGAGGATAGCTGGGGAAACCCATTGCGATTTGTCATCTAATGTTATCAGTCTTCCTGGCTTTGATGCATGAGTGAGAAAACAGAGGCAGAGAGGAGGTGATCCTGAAAAGTATTAGACATACCTCAGATACCGCACAGCTTCAGACACAGACCATGAGAAATCACCAAGCAACATAAAGGCATCAGATGGATGGGAGAAGGGCCGAGCTCAACAAATTGGCTTGATAAGTTTCCTAAGTTCCATCTTGTCACCAGTGGGTGATACGTTGAGCTCCTAAGAAAAATGAGGTTTTCGACTCTCTTAATGATTTACAGCCTCAGAAACCCACTGAGGCAGTCCTACTGTGTCCTCCTATGAGTCAGAGTTGACTTGATAGCATTGAGTTTGTTTTGTTTAATCTTTCTGCTATATGCAGGATAAATCTAAAAGTGACCAAGTTCTAAAATCCTGGTCCCCAGCTACCAGCCCTCACTACCACCCGACCATTTCCCTACATATTCATTGTACTATGGCTTGCTGTATTCCAATAACAGAATTGTAGGCATGCTGGTGGTGCAATGGGATTTGCACTGTGCTGCAAACCACAGAGTCAGCAGTTCAAAACCACCAGTTGCTCCATGGGAGACAGATGAAGGTTTTCAGTCCTGTAAAAATTTACAGTTTCAAAAATGCACAGGGACATTTCACTATGTCCTTCAAGGGTTGCTATGAGTCAGAATTGACTTGATGGCAGTGAGATTGGAGTTTATGGTTTATAACAAAAAATGTATCTGAAAGCAGGTAACTTAATAAAAATATTTTGTAAGGAGTTAAAAAATTGCAAGTTCTTTTTTTTTCTAGACCAAAGTAAATTCAATTTATTGAAGACACACTAGGTCAAAATTATGTCAAACGCCCTGTGCTCTATGTTTAGGTAATGAAGAGATGAAGAAAGCAGCATTATTTTCCTTCAGGAATTTTAACAGTGGAAGTGGACTCATACATTAAAATTATAGCAGGAGAAAACAATAACAATAATAAAACAACAGCAATGAAAACCAGCCACTTAGTATTCAGTAGATTCTGACTCGACGCATGTCTCCAGGACAGAGTGGAACTGCCCCATAGAGTTGCCAAGGTTACAATCTGTAGGGAATCAGACTGTTACATCTTCCTCCTTCAATGCAGAGGGGAGGTTCCAACCACCGACCTTTGTGTCAGCAGTGGAGTGCTTCAACCACTGCACCATCAGGTCTGCTGGGTAACAGAAAATGCAATATGAGACTAAAAAACACACTGTAACTGTAAGGGGATGAATAATAATTGCAAGATGTTTTCATAATTTTATCAATTTAACAAACATATTAAGGGAACCCCCCCTTGAACTTTTTATTGCGATTTGGCTGAAAGTTTCCAGAGAGCACATTCAATGGACCAAACACATTTTGTATTTGTGACACTGATTGCAATTCCACCATGTAATTGCATTCTTTTGACTTCCTCCTTCTGTTTCCATTCCTCTTTCTGCCTTCTGCGTTTTATTCCTGAACAAATGCTGCCCCTTATGATTGTGTGTAGTTTGTTGCTCTAAGGAGTGAAATGCTCCCTGTTGTTACTGTACACCTCATAGTTTTGTCCACCATTTGACGGAACGCTGGGCCACTGGGGTGAGCTCCGTTCCACGTTCCACGAGTATGGCAGGACCAGAGTCACCGAGGCGTCACCAGTCTCCATCAGACCAGGGAGTCTGGTGTTTTAAAAATTTGCGGTTTCCTTTCCACATTTTTATCCCACTCTATACAGGACCTTCTAATAGAACCCCTTTCAGAAATGTGAACAGTAGAAGCTGTGCATCATCTAGTCGTGTGTGTGTGTGCATGCGTGTGTGTGTAAGTTGGGTTCATGGGGTCTGTTAGTCTTTGACACTAATCATTTTCTTCCCTGGTGGCACAGGGCTCGGCATTGAGCTTCTAATTGTAAGACTGGTACCTCAAACCCACCAGCTGGTTTGTAGGAGGAAGATGGAGGTATCTGCTTCTGTAAAGCTTCGCAGTTCTGAAAACCCTTTATGGGCCATTATGAGTCATAATAAACTGAGTGGGGGGTGCATTTGGGCATAGGGATTTTTACTCCACAGGATGAGAGACCAACAGTTGCACTTTACACAGCTGCTCAGAATCTCTAAGATCCCAGTCACTGTTTTCCAGAGTAGAATGTGGAACATTGTCTTTGTGGGTTTTGACATTAATTGATACAGGTGTCCTCAGTGATTATGGTGCTGAGCTCCCAGCCTCAGCAACTCATTCCCTTAGGTATCTGGGTATGAGTAAAAAGTTTTCATAATTTTGTCCCCTGTATGATCTATATTTATATATAGATATAATTGTAGCATATGTAAATACCTAAGTCAGACATATATATTCATAGATGACTACCAGGTGTTTGTCAGTAATTTGTGGTAGCTTGCATGTTGCTGCAATGCTAGGAACTATGTTACTGGTATTTTAAATATCAGCAGGGTTACCCAAGGTGAACAGGTTTCAGCAGACCATCCAGACTTAAACTATGAAGAAATATAAGGTGTCTACTTTTGAGGGATTAGCCACTGAAAAACTTTATGAACAACAGCAAAATATTGGTGGATATAGTGCTAGAAGATGTGATCCTCAGGTTGGAAGGCACTTGAAATACGACGGGTAAGAGCTGACTCCTCCAAGCAGAGTTGATCATCATGATATGAATGGAGAAAAATTTTCAGCACTTTCATTTGTTGATGGGCATGACTCAAAGTGAGAAGAAATACTCCCAAACATGTAGCAGATGGACATTGGACCTCCACTCAATGCAAGATTACTTTTTCCTATTAAACTGGTATTCTATGATGCTCACCTTCCCAACACAGTTGCTGAAGACAAAAAGGGTGAATAAGGAAATGTGGGGAAGAAAGCTGATGATGCCCAACTATCAAAAGATATAGTGTCTGGGATCTTAAAGGCTTGAAGGTAAACAAGCAGCCATCTAGCTCAGAAAGCAACAAAGCCAACATGGAAGAACACACCAACCTGTGTGATTACGAGGTATGGAAGAGATCTGGTATCAGGCATCAAAGAACAAAACATCATATGATTGTGTGCTCACCTCCCTGATACAATCACTGCAGACAAATGGGTGCATAAGCAAATGTGGCGAAGAAAGATGATGGTGCCTGGCTATCAAAAGATATATTATCTGGGATAAAGGCTTGAAGGTAAACAAGCAGCCATCTAGCTCAGATGGAACAAAGCCCACATGGAAGAAGCACACCAGCCTGTGCGATCACGAGGTGTGGAAGGGATTAGGTATCAGGCATCATCAGAACAAAAAAAAATTCATATCATTGTGAATGAGGCGGGGAGTGGGGAGTGGAGACCCAAAGACCATTTGTAGGCCACTGGACATCCCCTTATCAAAGGGTCTTGGGGAGGAGACAGCCAGTTAGGGTGCGATGTAGCAATGATGAAACATACAACGTTCATCTAATGCCCCCTCCTCATACACACATACTCTCATGATCCCAATTCTATTTTATAAATCTGGATGGACCAGAGGAACTACACTGGTACAGATACGAACTGGAAACATAGGGAATCCAGGGCGGATGATCCCTTCAGGACCAGTGGTGTGAGTGGCGATATTGAGAGGGTGGAGGGAGGGTGGGTTGGAAAGGGGGAACCAATTACAAGGATCTACATATAACCTCCTCCCTGGGGGATGGATAACAGAAAAGTGGGTGAAGGGAGACGTCAGACAGTGCAAGATTTGAAAAAATAATATTTTATAAATTATCAAGGGTTCATGAGGGAGGGGGTGTAGAGAAGGAGGGGAAAAATGAGGAGCTGATGCCAGGGGCTTAGGTGGAGAGCAAATGTTCTGAGAATGATGAGGGCAATGAGTGTACAAATGTGCTTTACACAATTGATGTATGTATGGATTGTGATGAGTTGTATGAACCCTAATAAAATGATTTAAAAATAATTGTAACGTATAAAATATGAAATTAGGAAAATTGGGAGTTGTCCAAAAGATTGATAATCTATGCATATGTAAGGTGAAGTGGCTGGTATAGGAATTTTTGAATCAGATGATCATAAAGAAAGGTGAACTCAAGGGGTTTATAGTGTTGCATTGATTATCAAGAAGAATATTTCAAGATCTATCATGGGATGCAATCCTGTCTGTGATAGGATGAAATTTTTATATCTCCAAGGAATGTCAGTTAATAAAACTATTATTGAAATTTAGGCACCAACCACTAAGGTGGTAATGAGGACATTGAGGAATTCTACCAATTTTTTAAATTCTGAAATTGATCAAACATGCAATCAAGGTATATTGATCCTTATTGGTAATTGGAATTGAAAGTTGGAAACAAAGAGGAAAGAACGGTTGTTGGAAAATATGGCTTCTGATAGAAACAAAGCTGAAGTCACATGACAGACTTTTGAAGACCAGTAATTTCTTCATTGCAAATGCCATTTTCCAACAACATCATGGTGACTGTACACATCAACCTCACAAGATGGAATACGCAGGAATACAATTGATTACATTTTGGGGAAAATATGCTGTAGAAGTTCAATATTAGTAGCAAAATAGGCCAGGAGTTGAGGATGGAACAGACCATCAATTGCTCATATGTAAATTTAGGTTGAAGCTAAAGAAAATTACAGTAGATCAAGTCCACACAAGCCAAAACACAACTTTGAGTATATACTACCTGGATTTCGAGAACCTCTCAAGAATGAGATTTGATACATTGAACACTAATGATAGATGACCTGACAACCTGTGGAATGATATAAAAAAACATTCTTCATGAAGAAAGTAAATGGTCATAGAACACCGGAAAGAAAGAAAAGATCACAGTGAATGTCAGAAGAGATTGAGGCTTCCTCTTGATTGTAGATCAGCTAAAGAAAATCACAGAAATGATGAAATAAGAGTGAAACAGAAAATTTCTAAGTACATCCTGAGAAGAAAAAGCAAAGTATCATAATAACATGTGCAAAGACTAGAGTTAGAAAACAAACAAAACAAAACCACTATCAACAACAACAACAACAACAAAAAACCAGGCTCAGCAGATATTAAGCTGAAAGAATTGAATAGAAATTCCAAGCCTTAAGTTGAAAAACTGAAAGATTCTATGGGCAAAATACCAAATAATGCAGGAATCAGAAGAATATGGTCATTTTGCCAAAAAGAACTAGTCAATATTTTACCATTTTAAGAAGTAGCATATGCTAGAGAACCAATTATACTGAAGGAAGAAGCCAAACAGCACTGAAGGCATTATTATAAGCAAGCTTCTGGGAATTGATGGAATATCAATTAAAATGCTTCATCAAATTAATGAAGCACCAAAAGTACTCTTATAGGCCAAGAATCTGGAAGACAGGTCAACTGATGAGGAGAGATCTACATTTGTGCTTATTTCAAAGAAAAGTAACACAACAGAATGTATAAACCCTTGAACAGCATCATGAATATCCCATGCAATTAAAATTTGGTTGACTATCATTCAGCAATGGTTACAGTAGCACGAGAGAAATTCAATATTAATTCATAAGAAGATACGGAATGAAGAATATCGTTGCTGGTATCAGATGGATCTTGACTGAAAGCAAAAAATACCAGAAAGATATTTTCTTTTGTTTTATTAACAATGAAAAATAATTTAAATATGTGTAGCATTAAAAGAACAAACTATAACACTGAGAAAAACGAGAATTTCAGAAGCCTTCATTGTGCTAATATGGAACTTGTGAATGGAACAAAATAGTTCTGTGTTTCTTCTGGGTGGTTTGATATCAGGAAAGTTGTGCATCCAGGTTGTGTCATTTTGGTGTTCTTGTTCAGTTTGTATGCTGAGCAAATCATCTGAGAAGGTGGTCTATGAAGATTGTGGCGGGAGAGTTGGAGGAAGGCTTATTGGCAACCTACAATATGCAGATAGCACAGCCTTGCTTGCTCAAAGTGAGGACTTGAAGCGCTGGCTGGCTGCTGATGATCAAGAATTACAGCCTCCAGTGTGGATAAAATGCAATGTAAAGAAAATCCAGATTTTGGACCAATAGGAAACATCATGATAAATGGAGCAAAGATGGAAGTTGTCAAAGATTTCATATTGCTTAGATCGACAGTGAATGCTCATGGGAGCAGCATTCAAGAAATTGAAGGCATATTTCATTAGATGAATCTGTTATACAAGAAATATTTTGTTATTCATCCATATGAAATTGAATCAGTACATTTCAAAGTCCAATATACTATGATATAGACCTGAAACCTATGGAGTCTGCAAATATGATGCAGAAGACTTCCTTACATGATCAAAAAAAACAAAGCTATCCCTTTGATGACCAAGCTGGGTCTGGATCACAAGTCATGATATCTTAAATCTCCTCCTATGCATGCGGAGGCGAGACAATGAATAAGGCATATCAAAGAAAAACTGGTACACTTAAAATATGGTGTGGAACAATATTATTTGGACTGCCAGAAGAATAAACAGATCTCTTTGGAAGCAAGACTTTGGACGTGTTTGTAGGAGAGACCGGTCCCAGGAGAAGGCCCTCATGCTTGGTCAAGTAGACTGACATCAAAAAGGAGGAGCACCTTCATTGAAATGAATAAACACAGTGTTTGCAACAATGGGATCCAAGCAAACAACGATTGTGAGAATGACTAGGGCCAGGTAGTAGTGTTTCATTTAGTTGCACACACATACATGAAACGGACTCAATGGCACTTGGCAACCACAACTGCACACAAACTGAGTATTTGTAATCCATTCAAGATTGCAGCAGACCTCCTCAAAGCTGGCTACAATGTCTGCAGGTGCAAGGTCTCCTTATGGTTTATTGCTGGTAAGGATAACACTCCCACTAGTAGCAATGGTGGCTAATTTTCGGTGCAACCTTCTTTTCGCGGTCACTCTTTTGGAATAAGCCTTTTCAATTAGTCAGACATGACCTCTTGGACTCATGGAATCAATTGAGTGAGCCTCAGCAAGCAACAAGGAAGAAAGGAAGAAAGGAAGGAGGGCAAGGTGGAGGCACTGAGAGAGGAAGTAATAACATAGAATGGAACATCCCAAGTGCCATGCATATGATAAAGTACCACATGAACTTTCATACAGTCCCGTGTGTATTGGGTCATGATGTGAAACCTGTTCGTTCTGTGAGATCTAGTTATAAAGGTTTGTCAGCTGTGGATGCAATGTGATATACCACAATCAGCATATACTTAGGGCTTCCTTCTCTGTATTTTTTCCACCTCCTATAAAAACAACTTATTGAATCATCATACCAAGGGTTTGTTAAAAAAGCAGTACTAAAATCAGAAACCCATATTAAACACAAATATCAGAAAGGGGGAGCTATTGTTTCTCAAGCTATTTTTATCTAGGTCTACACACTTCTGAAGTCATCTTTCTGCTTATCTCGCTAACGCTTCTCTGAGGAGTCCTGCTAGTGTAATGGGGCCTGCATTGGGTATTCAAAACCACCAACAGCATCATGGGAGAAAGGTGAGGTTTTCTACTCCTTAACAGTCCTTGAGTGGTTAAACCTTGTCAGTTTATCCCCTCCTCTGATGCACATGGGGCCTGATCTCGTTTTCAACATTTTCTGTGTGTGCATGTGTGTTTTCATATTGGGGTTTATCTCAGATGTGCTTTATCACTGTGTGCAGTCCTCTTGAATTCTTATTATATGTTTTCTGTGTTTCAGTGTGAAACCCAGGCTTCGTGAACCTTCATGTGGAGACAGTAAGTAGGATAAGCGTTCCTGAGGGTACTGTGGGGGCAGGGAAAGGGAGCCCATGTCAAGGCGGAAGAAAGAGAATGTTTTGAAACTGACTGTGGAAGCAAGTATACCGTGCTGCTTGATGTGCTGGAACTGTGGAATGGCATGGTATCTGTATTAGCTCCCAATACAATGATTTTGGGGGAAAAAGATAAAAAGACGTATAGTCTTGGAAACCCATAGGGGCAGTTCTACTCTGTCTTATAAGGTTGCTATGAATGGGAATCGATGGCAGTGAGTTTGTCTATCTATCATTTTTGAGCAACGACTTTGTGCTCTTCAATTTACATTAAAAATGTAGCTTTGACATCATTGAGGGACCTGAATTGTGCTCTTTTGAAACGTTCTTTGGATTTGGGAACAGCCACCACTCCTGATGGAGCAGATCAGTGGATGGCGTAAGGTTTTCCAAGGAAATTCCCCGAGCTCAGCCCTGGTTACCGCAAAGAAAAGCAGGCGTGTGGTCACCATGAAAAAAACTTAGGGCAACATTCCTGGATTGTTTCCCTCCCCATGCTATTTTCCATTTAATAAGTCTCCAGTGATCATCCTGTGTCCTTTGGGAAAATCCAACAAGGTGACCTTTATGGAATAAAGAAAAAAAAAGGGAAAAAGTTGCCATAACATGTTCTCTCTGCCTTGAATTGAACACATCCAGCAGATGCCCTACGAAGCTACGGTCTTGGTTATAAAGGCACCCGGAGGAGCCCAAGACATACGTCTGAGTGGGAGAAATTGTGTAGTGCCATCCCCTGATTACCGAGAAATTTTTCAGAACATTTTGTTTGGAATAGATGGGCATGTATGAACAGGAATTCTAGAAACAACATTTTAAAAAACTCATTCTATTTTATAAACATATAATGATGGCAAAATGCACATTAGGATTTACATTTATTTGAATTATCTGTGACAGATCAAAAGTGGTTCTTTTTTACCCCCGCCAACTAGTTTTCTTTCCATCCTACATTTGTTTCTAGCCTTTGTATTGAAAATGGGCCAAAGAGTCATCAATGAATATGAATACTATTTTTAACAGTAAAGTCAACCTAACATTAGAACACCCAATGAGCGTGTTCCTAGTCAGGAATAGCGTACATTATCTCATATGTAAGGTAAGCAGGAGTTACTCATGCTTACTTACTAATCTCTAGTGAACAATTTCACATTTTTCACCATGACAAAGATTCTGCTTCTGAGTATGTCTGGCGTCCGTCTTTTTACTAGTCTCCTAGTACCCAAATAAAACCCTTGTTTCAAATTTACAGTAATCCTGGGACAGAATGTCCAGTGAGCATGATAAGAAGGGTATTACTGTGTTTACTAATCTGTAATGCGTTCCATAAGAGATGTGCTGAAACCCATGTGAATTGTTCACTACTGATTAATAAGTAAACACACGTAGACCTGGGTTTGCCTCGCTTCCTGGGAAATCTGGTTAGGAATCATCCAGATGTCTGCAGTTGCTATTCTACACAAGATAAACTGGGCAACATAACCGAGCGAAAGAAGGTAAGTCATGCACTGATGGGATCGCATTTTGGATTCAATTTCCTCTGTTATGTTTCAGGAGTCTGAGCTGCTGCATCTGTGAATGAATGACCTTTAAGCTTTATACTCTGCTTTCCCTCTACTGGGTTAAATTGCATTTTTCAGTATATTCATTCCAATAATGTGCTATAAATCTAGTCTTACTTTTAGAAAGGGCCCATTTCACGATATATTTGTTTGACTCAAGCATGTGATTAGAGCAGTTTGCAAAGATTTGTTCCTGAAATCCACCTCCCCACCCTGTGAGTAAAGCAGCGGTCTCTGGAGGAGCAAAGGGAGTCTCTGACTCAGATCATCTTCTGCTGTGGGTTGTGTTCTGTAATCAGCATGGGCATCTGGTTGTTTTCAAGGAAACCAAGGAGCACTCTGGACAAAGTGACAAGGCTAGGTGTGGCCCTCGAACTCAGAGATGAAGTTTTAGTTTTGGATAATTATACCTTAGCTGTTGCTTAGATGCAAAATAGTTTTCCTCTACAGATTCTATGTTTAGTTCGGAATTTAAGCCCCAATTTGAGGAATGAGTGCTTTCTTACAAAATTCATTAACACTTGACTTCTCATCTCTGTGGATAATAATCCTAGGGAAAAATACTTCACCCCAAAAGGGGCAAAATAAAATTTGAAACTGCAAGGGTAAAATTGTCAAAAGGTAACACTTGGCAGCAAATAATAGAGAAATGATGAGGATTATAATTTATTTTATGATCTGATTTCATGCAAGCATCTCTGAAGTAGTATATCTTGCACAATTCATTTAGACTAGACTATATTTGGCCTGACATGTCTCAGAAATACCAATATTTTTAGGTGCGGTCTGATTTAATATATTTGTCTTGCATGAATTTTATTCATATTTAAAGAAAAGACAATTTTCTGACATTCAAGATTCAAGCAATTTGTGATTGAACCTAAACCATATAAATAATGATAACAGAGGCTACTTCTAGAAGTAAAGTGAGTGTTTGGCATGAGAAGTCGTTAAAGGACTTTCATTTAGTGCCCAGATTTTATTTTCTAAAGCTGTATAGTTGGTGAGGTTTAATTATTAGTTACATGTTTCTTACAGCAATGTAGTCAGAAAGTGAAATTGAATTCTTTCTCTTCATTGATATTTCAGCCAAGCACTTACTTGCGGAGACAGGCAGCACCGAGCATCACTCTTAGAACATGTAGGAAGATCAATAGGAGCTGGATGATCAGTTGAGCACTTGGAATTACTAATGTATTATATCATTATAAATCTAAAGACTTTCCTTCTACAAATGTTTGATTACAGGAGCTCATGGTTAAATGCATTTGGATATAGGAATCTTTTGAATAGAGTAGCCAATTGCATGCCAATTATTTCTGTTCTGTACTCACATATATTGCTACATATGACATAGGTCCATATTTAAAGCAGAATATGTGATTCTTAGGCAAAGGCAACAGGTTAAGAACTGCTCCACGAACTGGATGTTTCATTTTTATGAAACACAGAAGGAACTTTGTATATCAACTTTTGCTTGAACTTGGCACGTCCACTGAGAAGATGCATTTGTTGGAAAGGCTGCATGGTGTCTTCCACTTTCTACTGGGTAACAAATGAAGCCTCAACGGTCAAGTGCTGAGGCAACAGGCATAGTCACAGCCCCACCCACAGAATTTGTGAAAAGAGCTGTGTTCAGGAAATGATACTTACACAGTGCTGCACATTTTACTGAATGTTTTTGCCTTGACTAAGGATCCTCATAGACATTTCATGTGCTGGGATGGCCAAGGTAGCTCTCCTCATTCAAGAGACGAGACAACTGATGCTCAGGGGTTTGGGGTCTTTGCCATCCCCACAGAGATGGAAGCCAGGCTTGTTTATGGGGTTTGGGACCCTCCACGTTGAACGTTGTTCCACAGTGCCAGGCCAGTTATGCACAACAGAAGGACCTAGGGACCCACCCCCAAGGCGTCTAAACGATGTGAAGTAGGAGGAGTCGAGCTGCTACCGACACAGCAAAGGAAAGACCAGCAATTCAAGCATGCAAGTCCACTTCATTTCCCTCTTCTAGTTCTTGGGCTTGGGGGGTGGTGACCCCCTTGCAAAGAAGATTATGTTTGTAAGTAGCTGTAGCATGAGGGAGGAGATGTGGGGCAGGGGGCTGAAAAGAATGGTGCATTCTTAATTCCCTCCGCTCCCAGCCCACTGCACCTTCATTCTCCAACGCAGCCGCAGCCACGTGCCTACAACCTGAGGCCAGAGGACTCCTGGCAACATCCTTCTTTAAAGCTGACAAAGCTTCCGCAATCACCTGGTGCTAATGCTTTGTTTCTCTAAAACGAAATAACTTTCACTGGATCTTCTTTCTGGAATTCCTCAGATGGCTCTTCCTCCCCCAGTTGTCCCTGGGACTTTGTTGTGGCCACACTACCCCGGGCAGGCCGCCCACAGGCTTCCTTTTCTCTCATATCCAGCACTCAGGGTGATGCTTCAAAAAGGGTGCGCAGCTCTTATGTGGAAGGTTGTGGAAGTGATTAGTCATTTCCCAACTCAGCTAAATCTGAAACAGGAGTGGCTGGCTGAAAGACAGGATAAACCTCAGTCTGTTTTCGCTGGCTACAAAACCAACTGAAAAATGATGCCACCAACCAAAATGGCTTTTTGGCTTCTTTTTTTTTCTAACTGAAGTTTCTAACGTGTGGAAATGCCAACACGTTTTGTTCTTCCCTTGCCTATTTTTATATAACACAGTTTCTCAGTCCACTGGTGATCACCATCTGTAATTCAAATTTCAATTCCCAAAGATGGAAGACATCTGTGTAGACAGCAACTTTTTTAGCACAACATAAAATTGGCCATACGTCAAGATTCCAAATTCCCAAGTGATTCGCAGCGAATGGACACCCTGGCTTTACCAGGGGCACTTGCAATGCTGTTTGCATCTCTACTCCCCACCCCTTAGTTTGCATGTGGGAATTTGCTGGCATTTTCCATGGTAATCATTTTTAATTCAACTTTCAAGTTTTCACACACCTGAAACTTATTTATTTATTGTATCGGTATTCACAACATCTCACAAAATGCAGCACTTGAAATCTCTAAATGTTAGGTCCCTTGAATATATATAAACTAAGTTAGAGGCACCCCCAGAATTTAAATCTTGTACTTTTTACACATAGTGAGCACCTATTTCTTACTCCCAGGAAGCATGATGGCTTCGTGGGTTACATCTTGGGTTACCACCCAAGAACTCAGTCATTTCAACCAATGAGCCAACCCACAGGACATTAGGTGAGGGAAACATATGGGGTTCTCTGCTCACATGAAGATCTAGAACTTCAGAAACCTACACAGGGCAGTTCGACTCTGACCTACCACGTCACTGTGCATTGGAATCCACTCTGTGGAACTGAGACACAGAGAAGAGAAATTTGTTGATCCACATTTGCACACTTGTCTATACCTATATTTACTATAAAGACAACAATACAAAATAAAAAATAAAATTTTGCATTCCATTTATAAGTGGAAGCAAAAAAAAAGTAATCAATCAACACATCCCCTTACTTCCTTTCAAGGGAATTGGATTGCCTCAGTTTATTTAACGAAGCTATGGCTCTTGGCTACTTCTTTTCTTTGGCAGGGTTCGCATTCATGGGATAGTCATTTGCGGAGTAGGGAAATCACCTTGATCTAGAATGATCAGTTTTTTCTTCCTCTCTTTAAAATGTTTACTTCAATTCTATTTATGATCAACAAAATTAGATCCCTCCTATATTCAAGGTGCTTAATAGGATTCTTTTTTTATTATCCTGGCCTCAAGGAGTTTGTTGAATACATTTCTATTGACCTTTCCTCAGGGGGTGCCTGGCAGTAGTTCACTGTCAGAGGAGGTGACAACAAAATGACCCTGGGGTCTGCTGCCGTGGTGGAGAATGGTGGTGCAGGGGGAGGGCCTGTCAATGCAGTGAGATCACTAGGCTTGGTGCAACTAGTCCCACACTTCAGGGTGTCCTGTGAGATCACTAGGGTTGGCAGTTGAGATTGGGTGGAAGGAGGTCTCTGCCTTGGTCAGTGATAGAGAGGAGCGCCTGCAGGAACTCCTCGGGGTGAGACTGAGCAGAGCTGGCCTCTTAGCATTGTACTTGGCCCAGTGCTGGGTGCCCATAGGCTCTGCTTCGAGAGTTCCAACAGTTGGCTCTCAAGGGCAGGGGTGGGACACCATAAGTTTCCCAAGGCAACACTTAGCGATTCCATAGTGTCACAGTTGAGCGTGATCCTTCCTCCCTTCGGAGTTTTAGCTTAAAGATAGAAAAAGAGTCCACTAGTTCCCACAGACTATTGATAAGTCATCCAGTTGCTTTACTCACTGCCATCAAGTGGATTCTGATGCAAAGCTACCCCATAGGACAGTGCAGACACATCCTTGTGGGTTTCTGAGATGGAAAGTCTTCACAGTAGAGAGCCTCATTGTTCTCCTATGGGGCCACTGTTGGTTTCCAACTGCCAACTTTGTGGTAACTGAACTAGTGAACCCCTCGGCAATGCATGGCTCCATCCATGACGCACCGAAAGTAGTCAGATGATGGATAGACTCATTCATGTGTCTAGTGGGCCTTCTGGAACAAAATGTTTAAACAATGAGACCTTGATTGGAAATACCTTCGTTTTAAAGCAAGAACCCTGGTGGTATAAGAGTAGGCACTTGGCTACTAACAGAAAGGTCAGTGGTTCAAGTCCGCCAGATATTCTGAGGAGGAAAGTCAGTTTCTGTCAAGTTTATTAGCCTTGTAAATTCAATGTGATGGTTATACTCTGTCCTAGGGGCCACTAGGAGCCTGGTAGTAGGTTTCATCTTTTAAGTAAATTGTTTTAAAAACCATTATTTTGAGGTGCATGTAGACGGAGGGAGAAGGCATAGTGCCTGCCACCTCAACTCACTGTCATGGAGTCCACTCCAGTTGGTTATGTGTGAGGCTACTGAACATAAGGTCAGTAGTTCTCAACCACCAGCTACTCAGAGGGAGAAAGACAAGGTGTTCTACTTTTGTAAAGAGTTACGGTCTCAGAAGGCCACAGAGGTATTTCTGCTCTGTCCTATAGAGTCAATACGAGCTGGAATTTATTTCTTGGCCTAACAAATCATATCAAATAATCCATACAAGCTAGTAGCCTAATTCATTAGTTTGTATTGGTTTACAGTGGGGTGTGCACGGTTGAAGACAATCCACGTGCCATTGGAAGAGTTGCTGAAGTCTTCCTTCTGAAGTCAGAGCATTGCCCACTGGAGCACAGACGCATCTTTGAATACCTTCAATGTCTGTCCATCAATCCATCTGACCTCTTGTTTTACCATTTACTCAGCTCTCCCAGTACTTCACTTCCCAGATTAGGGTTCTTTACCTCTTCATTTACCAGTAAGGAGACAGTAAGTAAAAGGGAAACCACAGGCTAGAATTAGAAACCAGATCACCCAGCACAGTTACAGCACCTTTTATCCAGTGCAACAGGATAATCTGAGTCCAGGTATCCATTGCTTTTCAAAAGTTCATCCTATATCATGCGGCTTTTATGGATGGCCTATACTAGCAGCCGCTTTTCGTACTGGGAGGACATTCACTTTTATGGAAAATATCAAAAAGCGAATTAGCCTTCAGAGTTTGTTTTGCAGCAAGCGGTGAGTGAAGTGGTCCTGCGTGCTTCCAGCTGCTAACAAGGGTGGCATCAGCATGCTCCATTCTGGGAACCTACTCTCCACATCCCAGCTCCAGGCAGCCAGAACTCTGACCTGCGTTGTGTCTGCGAACGCTCGATGCTAGTGTTATGTCAGGTTTAATGTATTCTTTGGTTTGATTTCTTAGGTCATTTTCTTTGACTTAGGGAATGGTCAACATTTTTTCCTGTATAAATTAAGGGCAGTTACTTTTTCACTCTGCGCCATCTTGGTTTACAGAGGCATGAAAGATATGTTCTAAATTCATATAATGGAGGAAACCTATACTTCTGCTTTTCTGAAACGAACAAACGTTTGATTTTTAAAAAGCCATCTGGAGGCAAAGCTTTCATAATCCTCTTTTCATATCAAAAGAAAGTGGGTTGGAGGTTAATGCTTAGTGTCTCATGTGTATATATTTTTAAAGGACAAAACTAAACGAACACGACTGATTAGTTGTTAGTGTTTGTATTTTTATCAGAAACTAACCTGCCTACTCATTATTCCTCAAAACAACACACTGCCAGTGAGTGGATTCTGACTCACAGTGGCCCTATATAGGGTCTCCAAGACTATGAGTCTTTATGGGAACAGATAAGCTCAACCTTCACCTGTGTCACCCCGTGTGTCGCAGCTGAATGCTTACCCAACTATGCCCCGCAAGAGTCCTTTATTCATTAGTGATTCAGAAAAATCGCTTGCCTTTTTGTACTTATTTTTGTGCTTATTTTACTCAGATGACTTTTTAAAGAGCTTGAGAGTTATTTCAATGCTCTTCAGTGCTTATTTTTTTCTATCTTATTCTTTGATTTTTATAAAAACATGATTCCGCAATATTTCAGGTTGGCTGTGGATTGGCAGGAAGCATCATCCCCCCATACACTCTTCACACGACGATATTAGAGTGATATTTCATGCAGCTCACAAAGGGTACAAAATAGTTATGAAAAGACTTCTGACCTTGTGACACCCGAGCAGATGCCGTGCGTTTCTATGCAGTTTCCTGTGGCCACAGATTTAGGAGCTGAACGATAGCGACGCGGTGTTTCCTCTGCACACACACACACACACACACACACACGCACACACACACACACACACACACAAAATGCTCTTTTATGTGGGGAATTTACTGAACCATTCAGAAGGGGGAAAAATACCCAAATCAAAATAACAAAACACCCCCAAACGAAAAACCCACTTCCTTCCACTTAAGGGAATGTTTATAAGCATTGCGCTTTCTTCTTAAATCAAACTGAGCTCTGGGTTAAACCATAGAGGGAGAAGGCATAGTGTATGCACAGGGGACCCTCTGCCTATAGCTCAAGGAGACTGCATGTCCAAACATGTTTGCTTTTAAAAACAGATTTATAGTATAACATTATTTATACACTAAAGTATATTTGAATACAACTATTTGGCCCTAAACATTGTGATTACACATTTGGTCGCTAACCTAAAAGTCAGCTGTTTGAAACCACCAGCTGCACTGTGGGAAAGAGAGGAAGCTTTCTACTCCTGTAAAGAGTTTCAGTCTTTGTGTTAGACAGGGTTCTCTAGAGAGACAAAACCAGATTTTTAATAATTATATATATATTTATAAAGACAGATAGATATATAATACAAGAAATGAACAGTTAAATTATAAAGCAGTACAAATGGCTCAGTGCAACTCACTCCCATGAGAGAGTTGTAAGACACTGGCAGTCCTTCAAGTCTTGAGGACCGCCAGGTAGTCCTCTGTAGAGAGAACTAGGCTATCCCAGCACAGGCAGCAAACAGCAAGGCAGGTCACCAACCGTCAGCCAGGTCACCAACTGTCAGTCCCCAGCTCCAGATGTAAATTTCAATCCTGTGGTCTTAAAGGGACCTCAATTTACAGCGACACAGTCCACAGGCTAGGCGTCCCACAGGTAGTGTAGCCTGTAAAATGAGGCACAGAACAAGAAAGGCAGTCGTACACTGGTCCGATGATCAAAGAGCAAGAGACAAGAAAGCCGAGGCTCGCTGAGCCATTTATCTCTCTGCCCTTCAATTAATCCCACTTGTGTTTATCAGCCAGGTTGGTACAATAAACTAACTATCTCAGTCTTGCAAACCCACTGGGACAATTCTACTCTGTCTTATAGGGTCTCTATGAGTTAGAATCAACTTGATGGCAGGGAATTGTGTGTGTGTGTGTGTGTGTGTGTGTGTGTGTGTGTGAAACACCCAATAGAAGTAACTACTGAATTGTCAAAGCACCTTTCTATATATAGTCATTGCTGTTCCACAGCTTCCTTTTGAGTGGATTGCACTTGTGATTAGCTCATCATCTCAGATTCCACTGAAGAAATATGCTAACTTCAGAATGTTTCAGATATCTCCAAATCTCCAAATTACCGTGGAATCAATATGTACTTGGGAGATTTTCAAACAGAAAGCAACTTGATTTTTCCTTTGAATAACACTTTACATTCCTTTATATAGAGAGTATACGAATATGTATTGTGTTTATTCTCTAAGTAGATATAATTCCTGTTGTCCAGTAGTTCCATCCTTCCTCTAATGGAGGGCAGAGGGAAGGAAGAAGATTATTAGAGAATTGTGACTAAGGCACGCTGCCGAGGCCCCATGAGGCTGTGGGAACGTTCACAGGAATGTCTCGTGCCCTCTCACCCTTAAAGCTTCCTTCCTAACTCAGGGCAGAAAGGAAGCTCTTGTATAGCCAAGAGTGTCCTCAGGCCCCCTGACAGCAACCTTTCTGGGGAAAAGCACATTGTCATCCTTTGCACAATGAGAGGTCTTTTATTAAGATGATCCTGATGGTTATTTTCATGTCTGATCTTTGGGAAGCAAGTACTTGAAACAAATATTATCTTAGTGATCATTAATTGTATTTACAAGATTGAGGTTATTCTTTAATCTTATCCACTGTGTGGGATTGAATTGGGTGCCCCCCCCCAAAAAAAAAAACAAGGTACATTGTTATCCTCTGAGTGTGATCTTTGAGGATGGAAGCAGTTAATTTAAAAAATTGTTTTATTTGTGACTCTTACAGCTCTTTTAATATTCCATACATCAATTGAGTCAAACATATTTGTATATATGTTGACATCATCATTTAAAAACCATTTACTTTCTTTTTTTAATTTAAATCATTTTATTGGAGGCTTGTACAACTCTTATCACAATCCATACATCCATCCATTGTGTCAAGCACATTGTACATTTGCTGCCCTCATCATTCTCAAAATGTTTACTTTCTATTTGAGCCCTTGGTATCAGCTCCTCTTTTTTTTCCCTCCCTCCCCACCCTCATGACTCCTTGATAAATTAAAAATTATTATTGTTTTCATATCTTACGCCATCCTCTGCCTCCATTTACCCACATTTCTGTTATTTATCCCCCTTGGAGTGGGGTGGTGGAGTGATACATTGATCCTTGCGATCAGTTCTTCCTTTCAACTCCTTCTCCCCCTACCCTCATAGTATTACTACCCCCTTACTGTTCCTGGGGAGGGGGGGTTACCTGTCCTATACTCCTTCTGTCAGGAACTCTTAACTGTACCAGTGTACATGCTCCGGTCTAGCCAGGTTTATAAAATAGAACTGGGGGCATGAGAGTGGGGGGTGGGGTGGGCAGGGGGGAGAAAGCATTCAAGAACTAGAGGAATGTTGTGTGTTTTTTCAGTGCTTTATTGTATACTGTGCCCTGGATGGCTCATTACTTCCTTGTGACTCTTCTGTGAGGGGATGTCTAATTGTCTACAGAAGGGCTTTGGTCTCCACTCTGACCCCACTTGTTTGTATCGATTTGATTGTTTTGAGTGTTCTGATGCCTTTGACACCTCATGATCACACAGGCTGGTAGGCTTCTTCCATCTGGGCTTTGTTGCTTCCCTGCTAGATGGCACTTGTGCTATATCTTTTGACAGCCAGGCACCATTTCTTCACATTTGCTTATGCACCTATTTTGTCTTCAGGGATCATGTTGGGAAGTTGAGCATCACAGAATGCCAAGTTATAAGAGCAAAGTGTTCTTGCATTGAGGGAGTATTTGAATAGACGCCCAATGTCTGTCAGAAGCAGTTGAGGTAACATGGGAGGAGGGTGGGTCCTACTGTACTACCGGTCTTATAAAAAGAGACACTGACACAAAGGAATATGCAGAACCAGGCAGAGATTAGAGAGTCACTCCCGTAAACCGAGCAAAGTCTGGGATTGGCAGGATCTGGAAGGAACAAAAGACACTTTTGCTGGAGCCTTCAGAGAGAGTTTGGCCGGGCCACCATTCTGAATTTAGTTATCCATCCTCCAGAGACACGTAGCCTGCCCACTTACGTTGTTACAGCACTTATAAGAAACTCATGCACGTGTGAGTGGACATGTGTGGGACCGGGAATGGGTGTGTGCTAGATACGCCTCATCATTCCCCTCTTCTTAATGTTCTGCTTCATTCAGTATACTCTCAGCTTGCAAAGTGCTTCATCATTTTATTTTTCTTCCGGTGACGTTGAGAGAAAGATGAAAGCATCCTCTACCCCAATCCAGATGGGAAGACAGAAGGAAGTGCCAGGGTTTACCGCAGGTCAAACGGGGTCCCTGAGGGCGGAAGGCAGGATTCTTTCCCCATTTTCTACTCATACCTAAGTTTTCCTAAACATCTGGATATTTTGGCCACTCCTTGTCTAATGGCATGGGAAGATCTGAGAGAAAATTCTAATTTCTGCCGCACCTCGTTTTCTATGTTGATGAAGGAAACTATACCTCCTTCTTGGGGTCATGGCTTCTGTCTTCAAATTTGGAATGTGTGAGGAGAGCGATCACATTTTCAAAGTGGTTTGAAATGTGTCCTTTTACACGACATCTTCTGGAGGGGGAAGTGGTGAGTCTGAAGGGGGGGCTCCCCCTAGCATGCCTTTTGCCAGAACAATGTTAAAAATAAATGTGTACGAGAAGAGAGTGACATTAACAATTTTTTAAATGGCTGTTGACTTTTATAGCTCTTTGTAAAGTCAGAGCTTGCCTTGTAGTCTCAGGATGGCTCCCTGGTCTCCGATGGCTTTAGCAGCTACCTACATCCAGGATGAGCACTGCTCAGCTGAGGTTGATGTAGTTCATTCTTTTTGATACATTGATTGTTTATGCACAGGGTATTCAAGGAAAGTAGCCTTTTCCATCTGCAAGCATAATTTTATCCATTTAATCTCTACCCCAGTGTTCTTGAATGGGAGGACGGAGCCCCCCAAATATAGGCCATGACTGGGAAGAAAGACCGGATGGTACGTGTGTGAAAGGTCACAGACTTGAAAGCCCCCAGATAGCGTAGCTCTCTATACATTCTATATGTATATAGAACATACAGTTCTATATGTTCTCGCACTATAAGTTGGACTGAATCAGAAGCAATCGATTTAAGAGCAAAATCATGTCTGTTTTCAAGGTATATACACATCTCCCCATTTCTGACACTTGATATTAAGACTCTTATTGTTGTTTAAAATTTTTTTTCTGTAACCATTTTATTGGGAACTAATACAGATATCATATTGTTCCATAGTTCTACCACATCAGGCAGTGTAGTACAATTTCACTAGTCAGTTTCAAAACACTCTCTTTCTTCATGAACTCCTTGACATCAGCTCTCTTTCACGCCCTCCCCACTATACCCCCTGAAACCCTTATTATACTTGCTGTCTCTATTGGTTCAGCAATCCTGGCTTTCATATACCGGAATAAAATCATTTTACTGGGGGCTCTTACAGATATTATCACAACCCGTCCATCCATCCATCCATTGTGTCAAGCACATTTGTACATGTGTTGCCATCATCATTTTCAAAACATTTTCTTTCCACTTGACCCCTTGGTATCAGCTCATTTCCCTCCCTTCCTACCCCCTCCTTCATGAACCCTGATAATTTATACATTATTATTACTTTTCCATGTCTTACACTGACCACTGTCGCCCTTCACCCAATTTTCTGTTGTCCATCCCCCTGGGATGGGGTTATATGTACTTTATTCTGATTGGTTCCCCCTCCCCCCCCCACCTTCCCCTGCCCCTCCTCGTATCCCTACTCTCATTACTGGTCCTGAGTGGATTATCTGTCCTGGATTCCCTGTGTTTCCATCTCTTATCTGTACCAGTGTACATGCTCTGATTTAGCTGGTTTTGTAAGGTAGAATTTGGGTCATGATAGTCAGGGGGAGGAAGCATTAAAGAACTAGAAGAAAGCTGTATGTATCATTGGTCATGTACTGCACCCGGACTGGCTCGTCTCTTCCTTGTGACCCTTCTGTAAGGGGGTGCCCACTTTCTACAGAAATGATTGTGGGCCGTCCTCAGCTCTGAGCCATGACATCCTGTCCTTGGATGACAGCACTGCAGAGGACAGTCCTGAAGACACAGCTCAGGGAGAGCAGCTGGTCTGGTCTGCCCACATGGGGGCAGATCAAGAAGGGAACCAAAGGTGAATTATGGGAGTGAAGCCAGAAGTCCCCGAGGAATCACAATTGCAGACTTCTGATTCAGGAGTATCACTTGGCACCCCATCTGAACTGGTTGGGGGTTATTTACAAAGGTACCACACTGAAGGTCTGAAGCATAACTTTGGGTGGGGGGCTCAATCTGGGTGGACTAGAAAAACAAATCCAGGGAGACTATGTATATAAGGAAGGGGTTTATCTATAAGAACAATTGAATATTGAGAAAACATCCCAGCCCAGTTGAGATCAAGCCCATAAGTCCGATATTAGCCGCTATGTCTGATACCAATGTATAAAGTCCTCTTCAGACTCATGAAACACATGCAGTGATGCTGAATGCTGGAAGAACCCAGGCCAGTGGGTGGGAAGTCCTCTAGATCCAGTGGCATTGTAAGCATCTCAGCGCAGGCAGGGCTTTCCATGTGGTTCCTTCAGCTCCCAGGGCACTAGTGTAGTTCCATGTGTTTTGTCAGTTGCAATGTGTCCCAGTCAGTGAGCAGAGAAAGGTGTCTCCTGCTTCCAAGGAGGAAAAACAGGAGTTCCCAGAATTCTCAGGAGAAGGCCACGCCCACACAGAGGCCTCATTGGTTATATCTTGATCGACAGGCCAGACTCCTCCCCTTCACTCCCAACCCTCTCAAATTGACAGCAGATTATGGAAGTACCACAGGGGACACTAGGTTACTCCATTCCTGACTGAGGAAATTACAATGTGGACTTATAGGAAGCTTGCCTTTCGGGTACAAATGCAGCTTTATGCCATGACCCCTGTTAGACTGGTGACTATCTGTGTGTATTCTTTGTTTTAGTTTTATATTTTATTATTATTTTCTTTGGTATTTATTTGTACAAGATAGGAAATCTTATGGAGACAGTGACTGAACCAATGGATTTTGGGGTGAGGTATGGAAGGGCATGTGAGCAGGAGCCAGCGATGGTGGGGAATAGTAAGTGTTCTGAAATACACCTCCAGGAGTGTGTAGCTTTTCTGGTCATGTTTGATCAATTTAATTGTATCTGAGAAGAATCACTGAGAGGTAAACAATAGGCAAACATCACAGTGGGTAGGAAGGAAAAAAAAGAAAAACCTTGTAACACATGTATATGTGTATTTGTTTATATATGTAAACATATGTAAATGCAACAAGGAAGCAGGTGGACTTTGGACCTCTACTTAAACCTTACCTCAGAACAAGAACAGTGTGCTCAAATAATGTGGCATTGTATGATACCCACCTTCCTGACACAATCACTGAAAACAAAATGGATGCATTATCAAATGTGGTGAAGAAAACTGATGGTGCCTGGTTATAAAAACAATATAGCATCTAGGGTCTTAAGGCTTGAAATTGAACAAGCAACCCTCTAGCAGGGAAGCAACAAAGCCCACATGGAAGCAGCACAGCAGCCTGTGTGGTCATGAGGAGTCAACAGGAAGATGTATCAGAAGTTAAAAAAAACCCACATGAAGTGGTGTGGATGTAGTGGAGTCTATACCAGCAAGGCAATTGGGCAGTACCTTTCAGAAGGGCCACAAAGAATGAGAATAAATCCAGGTGGCGGTATGGCACCGATGAACCATGTAACTATCCTCTAGTTCGTTAAGATTGCCTCCCTCTACTATTAAAGGTTTTTACGTGATATACCTTATTAATCAGGTTAGATTTGCGAATGTTAATTTGTGTATTTAAGATCTCTTGGTATATGGTAGTTAAGATTGATGACCCCTCATAGACAGTGACAGGAGTAAGGGTTCCCTGAAGGTAAGAGAAGTGGCGGGGGTGGGGTGGGTGGGTGGAGTTGTTAGCGTTTATAATTGTATTACCCCACCTGATGGGATTGAACAACAGAACTGTATGGGAAGGGAAAGGGTATATTGGAATGACTAAGATATGTTAATAAAAATACTACATCTATATCTAGATAGATAGATAGATAGAGATAGAGATATAGATGATGCTAAGGTTTGCAGAGCAAATTCAATTGGATACGGACCTGAGTTCACCTTTGCAAAATGTGAGTCTTAAACTTGTCCCTTAAATCACAGGTAGCTTACTGCTGCAACTTACAAGGGTACTCACTGCATAGAGCACCAGAGACTTCGTAAGCAAGCCTGTTCAGTTGAGGTTACTAGTTCTATTATAAGTTATGTGTCTTGAATGAACCATAAATTTGTACTAAAAAGACTCTCTTCCCCATCTACCCCATCCCTTAACCCTAAATGGCTGTAAAATTAATTCATATTCACATCCTTTATCATTCAATTAAAAATAACTGGTGATTCCAGAGGACACAGGTGCTGCTGGAGTAAAGTGGGCACCGAGAGAGCAAGACATAAAGAAGTTATAATTTTCTCTCCAATTATAGCGACTCAAGGGAAGAAGCTGCAGAGAGCTGAGTGTACAGTGCTGCTTGGTTAGGGATCTTGAAGGCTTGGAGAAGACCTTTGCCAGATGCTCAGACTTTCCACACCAGCGTAGATCAAGCTTTCCTTCACCCACCACTTTGAACCCTGCATCAGATTCTATTAGTTAAAATTAGCACGCTTCGTGTAGATGAACACCAGCCACCTGAAGGCCAGTGGGCTTTTCAAAGTTCTAATAAAAATTCCGTTATCGTCTCATTTAATTTTCCTACCAGCTTGGTGAAGGCCCCTAGGATTTGTCAGACTTTCTGCTCCTGTGAAGACTGGCAACCTCACAAGCCCCCAGGGCGGTTCTGCTCAGTCCTGTGGCTTCTCTAAGAGTAGAGTGGATGCTGCGATGACAGGGAGTTTGGCTTTGTGAGTGGGCTAGTCATCCCTCCTTTGCTTTTCCTCCTACCGGACGACTTGATTCTGTTTTGGCTCCTCATTTCCAGGCCAATGCGATAATTAATTCAGATGCACCACAAGTCCCCTAACCAAGTTTGCCTTCAATGGTTGTATTTTTTTTTAATCTAGCTATGTTTGCCTTCCTAGAAAATGGAAAGTGAGCTCTTTACATGGAGTGAGACCTCCTGGGATTTTGATGTGGGCCTAAGGATCCTGCTTTATTGAGTGCCAGCTAGAGGCCTCTGTTCTGAGTAAAGACACGATACCAGCTCAATCTCCAACTACAGAGCTCAAGTATTGAAATCTCCCATGCTGTTTGCCCCTCACTGGGGTAACAGAGTGATGCTAGATGGACCTATCATCCTACGTCCTAGGATGACATGGAACAAGTAATGAGCTTCAATCTCCTCTTCAACCCCACATCAATTTCGAGTCATGGAGGCGCTGAATGTTTCTTTTTTTTTCACAAAAGAAAGGCTTGTTCGTTCAAGGATCATTTGCTGGCCCTTAGGAGCGTTTTCCAGTCTAGTCTGTTGGGGCACCACGCCCTGGCCCCAAAGTCCACTTTCAGCATTCCCTGGGGACCTTGCCACTCCATTCCCTTGCTGTTCCGCTGCACTCCCCCAGTGCTTTGCCTCGGTGTGGTGGGATCAGGTCAGGTGCAATTCCCACACTGTGTCTCCGGTGCTGTCCCCTGTATCGCCCTTAGTCACTGAGGGGCATCATGTCTCATAGTAGGGCCAGCCGCTGAGTGTTTCTATCATGGATTCTGCTCTACTATCATCCCAGATCAAGGGGACACAGAGAAGAAAAGGAGGACATAACACATGTGTTCACCATCCTGAATGCTTTCCCTGTGTTTCCAGAGATTCCTCTCCATAATGCTGCAGATTGAGGGCTTGAACAGCTCTTATCACAACCCCTCCATCCATCCAGCCATTGTGTCAAGCACATTTGTACATGTATTGTCATCATCATTTTCAAAACACTTTCTTTCCAATTGAGTTCTTTGTATCAGCTCATTTCCCCCCCTCACCCTCCATCATGAACCCTTGATAATTTATAGAAATTCTTTTAATGTCTTATACCGACTGCTATCTCACTTTACTCATTTTTCTATTGTTTGTCCTCCTGGGAGGGGGTTATATGTAGATCACTGTGATCGCTTACTCCTTCTCCCACATTCCATTTCCCCTCCTGGGATGGCTACTTTCATTATTGATCCTAAAGGGTTTATCTGTCCTGGATTCCCTGTTTTTCCAGCTCTTATCTGTAACAGTGTACATGCTCTGGTCTAGCTGGGTTTGTAAGGTAGAATTGGATTCATGGAAATGGGGCAGAGGAAACATTAAAGAACTAGTGGAAAGTTGTATGTTTCATCAGTCATATACTGCACTCTGACTGGCTTGTCTCTTCCTTGTGACCTTTCTGTAAGGGGATGTTCAATTGTCTACTGATGGGCTTTGGTCTCCACTCTGCCCTTCCCCTCATTCACATTGATACGATTTTCTGTTCTGGGTCTTTGATGCCTGATACCTGATCCCATCGGCACCTCATGATCATACAGGCTGGTGTGCTTCTTCCATGTGTGTTTTATTGCTTCTGAGCTAGATGGCTGCTTGTTTATCTTCAAGTCTTTAAGATCCCAGATACTATATCTTTTGATAGCCTAGCACCATCATCTTTCTTCACCACATTTGATTATGCACCCATTTTGTCTTCAGCAATAGTGTTGGGAAGGTGAGCATCACAGAATGCCAGGTTATTAGAACAAAATTGTTTTTGTATTAAGGGAGTACTTGATTAGAGGCCCAATGTCCATCTGCTACCTTAATACTTAACATATAAATATATGTACATAGATCTATTTCCATATATTTATATATGTACATGCTTGCATTTACAACTCTATAAATGTCCTTTGCCTCTTAGTTCTTTCCTCTAATTCCTTTTCATTTCCTCTTATCCCACTCTTATGTTCGGCCATCATTCAAGTTTCAGTAATTCCTCTCGGTTACATTGCCTTTTAAGAAGCCCTACCAGGCAGCCTATGCTCTCCTCACCATCAATTTTAGATAACTTGTTCCCTTGTCCCTGGGTTGGTAAACATCCCCTATCCTTTCCCCCATCTCCTCTTCTCCCATGTTCCCCCGGAAACATCGGTCCTGTAGTTTTCTTCTCTGGCTTGTTTATCCCACCTCTCTTATCTAGAGAGACATGCAGAGATAATAATATGCACAAATAGAAGACAGAGTAAAACAAAACAACAAAAGAAACATAAATAATAAAACAACAACCAAAATAAAAATCAATGACAAAAAAAGAAAAACCTATAAATTGTTTGTTGACCTCTGAGTGTTTTCCGGTTGAGTCTGATGTGGTGCCATCCCCTGGCCCCGAAGTCTATTTTTTTATATTCCCTGGGGTCTTCATTGCTCTGCTCCCCTTCCTGCTCTGTTGCATGTCCCGTGTGGTGCAGTCAGATCGGGCACAATTCCCACACTGTGTCTCCAGTGTTGTTCCCCATAGCGCTATATGTCAACGAGGGATGTAGTATCTCATGTTGAGGCGGGCCCTCTGTTCCTCTCTGTGCATTGGCTGCTCTGAGCAAGAATATTCTCCTTGGGACTTGGTGGGCCAGGATGTGCTCCACTCTCTCTCCTTCCCTCTTCGTTTGCTCCTGGAGGTATTATATTTATAAAGAAACAAAGCAATCTTCTTATGAGTTAAATTGTGTTTTCAAGAAAAAGAAGTATTTGAGTCCTGACCCCTATTGGCTTTGAACATTTCCTTGTTTGGAAATAACATCCTTGATGTTGTTTCCAGTTGAGGTAACAGGAAGTTACAGAAGTTAAGAAGTGGGCTGCTAGTTGCAAGGTCAGTGGTTCAAACCCGGCAGCTGTTCTGGGAGAGAAAGCTTATGTGGCTTGCTCTCAGAAAGATTTAGTGTTGAAAGCACCATGCACCCTCGGATTTTACCCTGTTCTGTCGAGTCCTTTGGAGCCCTGGCATTGTAGTAGTCATGCGTTGAGCTGTTAACCTCGAGAAAAACAGTTCGAAACCACCAGCAACTCCATGGGAGAGAGATGAGGCTTTCTACTCCAGGAAAGAGTCAGTCTCAGAAACCCACAGGGACATTTTTACCTTATTCTCTGGGGTTGATAGGAGTCAGAATTGACTGGATGGCCTTGAGTTTGTCATTTTTATTTGTAATGAGATCCTTTGAGTTTGATTTGAATAGAGGGAGGTGGGTACAGCAGAATAATAGCTACTATATCCTATCTGAATGGTGTCCTTATAACCGGGGAAAAGAGATCCAGTGAGGCAGACAGAGGAGCTCCATGCGAATCTACGGCTGCCATCTCACAGATACGCAGCGCTGTCAGAAACTAATGGAGGCACGGGCCAGATGGTCCTCACAGGGCAACAACATGGCCACACCCCGATTTAGACTTTTGTTCTCCGGAAGTGAAAAACATACCTCTCTGAGTTTGTGAGCCACCTAGTTTGTGGGATGCTTGTACGACTACTCTAGGGAACGAACATGCATTTTTATATGTTGAAATTGTTTTATATTGCCTGTGAAATTGTTGAAACCAGATAATGCCAGATTTAGCCCTCCCACGAAATGCAGCCACGTGCTGTTAGAAGTTAGGTAGCACGTAGTGCCACGTAAGGACTTGTGGGGCAGAGGTGGGACATATTGTTTTGTTTTGTTTACATTATCAGCTCTATAATCAGCTTTAGTATTTCTTTTGTATTTCTCAAAAGCAATGGACCACAGGCTGAGTAACAGGGGCTGCTGGGTAGAAGGGCCCTTCGCCTGCCTATCATCCTCTCCACACCTTATCTTCTGCAGGGCAAGGCCTATGTCTTTGTTCTTTTTTCTAGTTGCTGATTGTATTCTTGATATTGCGCTTAGTATCCACACATATCATTTCATGCATTTTTCTCAGCAAAGCTGTAAGGTAGCCGCTCTCAGGCAGAGGGTGAGGAACCTGCATTCCAGACAGGCTGGGTACTGCCAATAGACGATGCTGAGAATGGGTCTGTAGCCTGTGATGGGCGAAAACAGTCCAAGCCCCAAGTCCATCATCCTTCTCATTTTCGTTTGTGAATGACAGAAAACAGAAGGATAAAAGAAGAGGGGAAAAAAAAGAAGAGGGGGGGGAATTACCCATCATCTCACAACCCAGAAATAAATTGTTTCTACTATGTTGGTATTTTCCTTTTTAACTGTCTCCCACGGCACACGTCTGTGTATGTTATATGCACATATGTATTTAAAATCTGTGGTTCCGACATGACACAGCACATAGCTTTGTGTTAAGCACTTACTCCATGGTGTTTTGGGGTGCATTCAAATGGGCCAGATTTTAGGGGAATCTTCGAACACAAACCATTTCTACCACCCATGGACATTGGCAGGTAAATGGAGCAGAGAAAAATAAAATCAAACAAAAATCCTCAAAGACTTTTAAAGAAGGCTGATGCTCTCATTCCTTTGGTGTTAAAAGCTTCTGAGTTTTTAGAAGTCACAAATTGAGAGATTTTATCAGGTTGTATTTGTGTTTGAGGAAGCAAAGACGTAAGGAGATCTAAGAACATATCACACTGCAGAGAAATGAGGATCCAAGATGCCAACGCCACGCCTTTCCTCCTCTAGTGAGTCTCTTGACATGAGCTCTTGGGAGAGGGGAAGAGGTGTATGTGCTTACTTGTAGGGAACTTCTGCAGAGAGCTGAAGAGTAACTGCTTTTGTAAGTAGCTTGCTTGGCCCTGTCTAACCATGGTGCTTCTCAAGCAGAACCTTCTGAGGGACTCAGGCTCCAAGCGTGGACCTGCACATGGGAACGCTCTCCTCTCCTCTCCTCTCCTCTGCCCTGGTACTGAGGAAGTGCCACAGTGTAAAAAAAAATCATTTCATTGGGGGCTCTTACAATGCTTATCACAATCCATCCATCCATTTATTGTGTCAAGCGCATTTGTACAATTGTTGCCATCATCATTCTCAAAACATTTGCTTTCTACTTGAGCCCTTGGTATCAGCTCCTCATTTCCTACCTTCCCTCCCTATTCCCCCCTCCCTCGTGAACCATTGATAATTTATAAATTGATATTATTTTGTCATATCTTACACTGTTCAACGTCCCCCTTCACCCACTTTTCTGCTGTCCATCCCCCAGGGAGGAGGTTATATGTAGATCCTTATAATCCCCCTCTCCTCTCTAGTCTCCCTCCACCCTCCTGGTATCACCACTCTCAGCACTGGTCCTGAAGGGATCATCTGTCTTGTGTTCCCTGTGTATTAATTTACATAACTAGTACATTTGAGCCCTTCCTGTTTGGCAAGGAAGCCAGGTCAACAGGTCAACATCTCCAGGGTTTATCAACTTGTTGGGGAATGAAGCTTTAATGAATAAATTTATAATATATTTTTCTTTATAAACAAATAAATTTTAACCTACAATTTTAACTGTATGGGACAGAAATGTGCCAAGTGCTATGAGGGTGTGTAACAAGGGAATCTAACCGAGGCTGGGAGAGTCTGAGGATGAATCAGGGCACTCCATGTTCTGGGGTCTGGAAGGAAGTGATGCAGGATGAGCAGGAGGCACTCGGGCCACAGAACACAAACGCAGCATGGCTATTGCTCACGGAGGAACTCTGGTGAGCGGGTCTGCTACTGAAAGGTCAGCAGTTTGAAACCACCAGCTGCTCTGAGGGAGAAAGACGAGTTTTCTACTCCCGTACAGAGTTACCGTCTCAGAAACTCACAGGGGTGGTTCTCCCTGGCCTGTAGAGTCACTATCCGTTGGCATCGATTGTATGGCAGTGAGTGACACTGCCGTTAGTATTGCTGAGTGGGCATGGTTTTCTTTTCAATGTCCTTGGAGGGCAGGAGTCTGGCATATTTAGGGAATGAAGCAGAATGCCCATGACTTCGAGGCAGAAAGGTCTGGCTGTCATCACTTGAGGACTACTTTCTATCACTAAATTCCGACTTTGCAGAATAGTTTTTTTTTAATGACTCAGAAGGTTTAATTTTCACCTTTAACACACTTGACAAGCTACATTTTGATATTTAGATTCTGCCTTACATTTTTGAATGTATTGTTTTATTTTAGAAATACATATAGCATATCTTTCCATATTTCAGTCAGGTCAGGTAGAATTGTACAGTTGCAGTCAGTTTCCACACATCCTTTTTCTATATGGACTCTTTGACATCATCTCCCTTTACCGCACCCCACTACTACAACCTCCCATCCCCTCGAGCCCCTTATTCTACTTGCTATAACTATAGGTTCATCAGTCAGGACTGGGTTTCATATACTGAAAAATGGAAAAGCATATAACACAGCTTCTAGAAGGTGAGCTCATTGACATAACACCTCTGAGCTACACTCTACTATAGACCACCAAAAACCAAACCAAGCAACACAAACCAAAAACACAGAAAAGTTTGGAAACCAGATTAGATCCAGCTTCACCATAGTGGAATCTACTGCCAAAGTTTTAACCGCTCAGGTCAGATTTATGCCTTTGGTCCTAGGTACTCCTCTCTGCCATGCACTATGTTTCATGACTCCTTGCCTCCCATCCCTCACTTTTAGAAAGCAGGAGTTCTCTGGAGACTTATTTTCTATTTAATTCCACCAATGAATCTTGCACTTCCACTGTTGTTGCTGTAAGATGCCAGCAAGTCAGTTCCAGCTCAGGGGGACCAGGGACAGACAGACAGACACACACACACACGCGCACGCACGCACGCATGCGCGCGCGCGCACACACACACACACACCACTGCGTGGTCTACACCATCCTCAGAATAATTACTGTGTTTGAGCCCATTGTTGCAGCCACTATGTCAATCCATCTCCTTGAGAAGTTGGGGCTGGACTTCATCTTTTTTTGCTGATTCTTTATTTTACCAATTGTTATGTCCTTCTTGACAACAAGCCCAAGTACGTGAGAGGAAGTTTCATCATCTTCACTTCTAAGGGGCATTTTGGCTGTACTCCTGATATAAGTTTGTTGGTTCTTCTGGAAGTCCATAGTATATTCGATATTATTGGGTATGTTAGTCCAGGTTGGAGAAACAAATCCATAGACATTCATACATATGTAAGAGAGAGCTTTATATCAAGAAGTAATTGTGCATCAAGAAAACATCCCAGCTCAGTGCAGATCAAGTTCATAAATTTGTTATTAGTCCATAAGTTCGATATTAGCTCATGAATTCCTCTTCAGACTCATGCAACACAAGCAATGAAGTCAAATGCAGGAAGATCATAGGCTGGTGGATGGAAAGTCCTGTGGGTCCAGTGGAAGTGGACACTTCTCCAGGGCTCTGGAGGCCATCAGCATGGCTCCATGTGGTTTGTCAGCAGGACTGTGAAGCAGCAAGAGTGCCTCGAGCCTCCAAGTACAAAGAGAGGAAGTCCCAGAATCCTCATGAGAAGGCCACAGACATAAGGAGGGATCATCAGGTTGAGACCTGATTGACAGGCTAGACTCCACCCCTTCATTCTTATTTATCAAGTTGACATGAAATTATGTAGCTACCGCATTGTGCAGCACCATAATTCAAATGCATCCACTCTTGTTGGTTTTTCGTTATTCATTGTCCAATGTTTCCATGCATATTGTTGTTGGTAGTTGCCACCAAATAGGTTTCAACTCTTAACGACCCCACCTGTGTGTGCATATAGTTGAACTTCTCCTGAGGGCTTTCAAGGCTGTGGCTTTTTAAACGTAGATTGCTAGGCTTGCTTTCTGAGGTGTCCCAGGGTGATTGTAACTGCCAATCTTTCAGCCAGTAGTGGAGCACTTAACCCTTGGCTCCATCCAGAGACTTCTGCAGAATATTATGGAAGGTGTTTCACTTTTGGTGTTAGGCTAAAGGTGCAGAGGTAGCTGCCTGGTACTGCGGCCTATTGACTAAAAACAATCCCATAGGCATGACCAGAATGTCTGTGCCCTGTAGCTGAGCTGAGCAAGAGTTGTGGGGATTGGGAGAACACGTTTCCAAGCTCTTTGAATGAAGCCTCCTACGTTTTCTTTTCCCAGGCTTTGTAGCTGCATCCCAGTGGTAGCCTGGGGGACAGAGTAGAACAACCTGAGTCTTCATTCCATTACAGAACAAACCGGCAAAGTGATGTTGGTTACAATATCTCTGAATCTCAAGTCACTTGAACCTCAGCAGAAACATAAAACCCAATGATTGTGTACAGTGGTCCAGACAGTGTACGTATGCATTAGCTGATGTAATGTATTTCACTGCCACTTCATGCTCAGATTTCAGCCCTCATGCTTATTTTCCCAATAAGAAAATGGAGATGCAGAAAGCTTAAGTCACCTAGCAAGGTCTTGTATTTTGTGAGTGGCAGCCCTGGGCCTTGAGGGCAAGTTCCAAACAGAATCACAGGCCTTTAACCCTGTGGTTCATAAGGTTCCTTTGGGCTTGTTTTGATTAAATTCCAAATTGAAGAGTGTTCCATCGATCTCTTTCTTCAGGAAACATAACTTAATGCTGCAGAAAGCTCTGCAGGTAGACGCCTCTCTGAGTTTTAGCAGATACGGCACATGCCCTGGGCATCATTTGAAGAGGGGCACTGGCGAACAGTTTATATTAACCATCACAGTGTACCTCACCAGCTCTGAGAGCCCTTTCATCAAGTTCAAGCTAATACTTTTGCATTTGAGAGTGTCCCTGGGACTGAGTGCCCTGATGTCACAGTGGTTACCCATTGGGCTGCTACTAGCAAGGTCAGCAGTTCAAAACCACCGGTTAAAACCACTGGTTCACCATGGGAGAAAGATGAGCCTTTCTGCTCCCATAAGGAGCTACAACCTCAGACACTGACCAGCACTGCTCTACCCTGTCCTAGAGGACTGCTATTGAGTCAACCATCTACACAATGACAGTGAGGCAGCTTGTTTTCCTGGGTCAAGGCAGACAGTGTGATCCTGCCTTGCTGAGTGTAGAAAGAGACAAATAAGACAAAACCCCCAAACTGGCTTGGGCGCCTCTCAGACTACTTTGCAGCAGCAAACACAAAGAAGATGCCGCCGAAGTTTCTGTGCAGTGCCACACTGTGCTAAGTCAAAGGCGACGAGCTGTTCTAAGATGCATTAGGTAGTGGTGAGCTGATCTTATGATAAAGTGAGCTAGAAGATGGGCGGCGGATGTTTGGAAAGAGGCACAATTCCAAGGCTTTGCCATAGGCACTGCTTCCTATAGATGCGCCACCGTTTGCAGGCAACCTGGTAACTACAGGAAGTGACCCACTTTTCCTCGTCCAGTTTCCATGCTTCATCAAGAGGACAGAGGGAAGGGTCTCTTGCAAAGAGTGGCCAGGAAGTTAACCTGACCCAGGAGGTTAAAAAGAATCATGAATTAAAAACAGAAAATCTGCACAGGTATTTTGAAGACAAAAGCTAGACAAAGGCACAGTAAAGGTAAAATCCTATGGAGGCAGGGCAATATTTGTCTGGCCACTGCAAGTGAAGGAAGCATTTTTGCACACAGAGCAGTAAGTTTCCCCGAGCCGTATAACCATCATTACACATCTGCTCAGGGACCCCCTCAGTGTTTCCGCAGCCATTCTCGACCGTGAAGGTTGAAGGTAAAGAGTGGCAGGGCAGCGACATTTAAAAAGAGAAAAGTCCTGGGTGCTTGATAATCAGGAAGCAGCTGTGCTAGCCCTGACCCGTTAGCTTGGTATGGAGATGAACGAGGACCATGACTCCTGTCTTGTTTAGACCACACGTGCTTTTCTCTGAGGGCTTCCTCGCTCCAGATCTTGGAACGCCCTTTTTTTTCCCTTGAAGAAGTAATTATATATTTATTGACTTGCAGATATTTCTTGCTTTCCTGCTCAATTCTATTTAAAAAATCATATTATTGGGGGCTCATACAACTCTTGTCGCCATCCATCCATCCATCCATCCATTCATCCATCCATCCATCCATTGTGTCAAGCGCATTTGTACATTTGTTGCCATCATCATTCTCAAAACATTTGCTTTCTACTTGAGCCCTTGGTATCAGTTATTCATTCCCCCTCCCTCCCCTCTCTCCCCTCCATTCCCTCATAAAATATCGATAATTTATAAATTATTATTATTTTGTCATATCTTACACGGTCTGATGTCTCCCTTCACCCGCTTTTCTGTTGTCCATCTTCCAGGGAGGAAGTTATATGTAGATCCTTATAATCGGTTCCCCCTTTCTACCCTATCTTCCTACCACCCTCCGATATCGCCACTCTCACCACGGGTCCTGAAGGGATCATCTATCCTGGATTCCCTGTGTTTCCAGTTCCGATCTGTACCAGTGTACATCCTCTGGCCTAGCCGGATTTGTAAGGTAGAATTGGGATCATGATAGTGGTGGGGAGGAAGCATTTAAGAACTAGAGGACAGTTGTATGTTTCATTGTTGCTACACTGTACCCTGACTGGCCTGTCTCCTCCCCACGACCCTTCTGTAAGGGAATTTTCAGTTGCCTACAGATGGATTTTGGGTCTCTACTTCACACTCCCCTCATTCACATGAAAAGATTTTTTGTTCTTGATGCCTGGTACCTGATCCTTTCAACACCTCGTGATCACACAGGCTGGTGTGCTTCTTCCATGTGGTTTGTTGCTTCTGAGCTAGATGGCCGCTTGTTTATCTTCAAGCCTTTAAGACTCCAGACACTATATCTTTTGATAGCTGGGCACCATCAGCTTTCTTCACCACATTTGCTTATGTACCCATATCTGTCTTCAGTGATCATGTTGGGAAGGTGAGCAACACGGAATGCCAGGTTATTAGAAAAAAAAGTGTTCTTACATTGAGGGAGTACTTAAGTGGAGGCCCAATGTCCATCTGCTACCTTAATATTAAACCTATAAATATATGCACATAGATCTATTTCTTCATCATCATGTATAAATATATTAACATATGTACATGCCTGTATTTAGACCTCTATAAATGCCCCTTGCCTCCTAGTTCTTTATTTCCTTTTACTTTCCTCTTGTCCCACTATCATGCTCAGCCTCCATTTGGGTTTCAGTAATTTCTCTTGGTTACATTGCCCTTGATCAAGCCCTACCAGGCCTCTTACACCCTCCTTGCCACTGATTTTGGATCACTTGTTGTTCCCTTGTCCCTGGGTTTGTTAGCACAACTTCCTTTCCCCCTACCTCCCTTTCTCCCATGACCCTCCACCCCCCGAACCATTGGTCCCATTGTTTTCTCCTCCAATTTTTTAAATCCTATCTTATCTAGATAGACCTGCAGAGAGAATATTATGCACAAAACAAGACAGAGAAAAACAAAGTAACAAAAGAAAACAAAATAATATCAAGAAACCAAGGACAAAAAATAGAAAAGAAAATCCTGTAAATAGTTCAAGGTCTGTTTGTTGACCTCCAGGAGTGTTTTCCGGTCGAGTCTGACGGGGTGCCATGCCTTTTGAATGCTTTTTTATAGAACTTTATTTCTTGGCACAAACCTCTCTTTACACTGTGTTTTTTCAGCTCATTACTTCATTAGTTCTTACGGTCACATTAGCTGTTCTATAAACAAGAGGACATTTTAGAGGCTTTCCAACATCTGCTTTAGCCTTATCTTTTATCTTTTTAGGACGGTCTGCTTTCTTTGTGTACGATGGTTTTGATGTCATCCCACAACTCTTTGGGTCTTCCATCATTAAAGTTCAATGAAGAAAACTTGTGCTTAAGATGTTCTCTAGCTTCAGGTGGGATAAACTCAAGGTCATATTATGGGTCTTGCTGGACTTACTTTAATTTTCTCCAAGTTCAAGGTGAACTTGCATATGAGCAGCTGAAGGTCTGGTCCACAGTCAGCCCCTGATTTCTTTTGGCTGATGCTATCGATCTTGTCCATCATTTCTTTTCACAGATGTAGTGCTTTTGATTCTTAAAGAGTCTCCCAGGCTGGACACTACCCAAAGAGCCCCTGGGCTCAGTGGGTATGGGTTGGGCTTGGAACTGTAAGGTTAGCAGCTCAAACCACCAGACACACTGTAGGAGAAAGACAAGATTTTTTACTCTCATAACAAGTTACAAGACTGGAGACTCGTAGGGGGCTATTCTACCCTGTCTTTTAGGGTCACTGTGAGTCAGCCTCAACTCCATGGTAGTGAGTGAGAGACCCTAATCTAGAAGTACTTCATTTTAATCTCAATTTTTCCCAAGATCCTCAGGTTATATCTGTACACATTAATATTTCAGAAGCTCTCACTTCTATACTGCTGGCTGCCTCTAACCTTTTGCATGTGGCAGAGAGCCAATGCTGCTTCTTCAAACTGTGCAGATGACTCATTCATGACTTTTGACATAGCTGAAAGGAAACCACTTTATTTTAAAAGGATTAAGATATCCATAAAATCATGGCTCTCTATCTAGCCCAAACAATACCCTTAACTTCTGTATGAACTGTGACCCCCACCCATAATGATACACCTGATCTGCCTTATCTTCCCCTCCTGGTGGAATTTCAGGGCATTATCTGGCTGCACAACCAGTCACTGGTTTTCCACTAGTATAAGAACCGATCTCCTTGATGGGAAGGAATTTTAGTGATTCATAGTCAATGAAAAGTCACAGTCATAACAAAAATAATAGATTGGTGATTTGAATTCTGTTGTATCAGGTCATTTGTTGATGGCAGCAGGCTCTGTGGACATGGGAAATAGCATCATTCTTAAAAAACACAGAAAACCAAACAAGAATAAACAAGCCCAGGCTGCAGAAGCAAACCAATAATAACAACCCTACGTAGGGCTCTTGAGACTGTTGATCTGTATGGGAGCGGATATCCTGCCCTTTCTCAATCCAAGTGGCTACTGAATGTATATCACTGACAGATGCTGACTGTAAAACTCCACCAGGGTTCCTTAAGAAAAGCATAATTGTCTTTACATGTGATAATTGTGGGCCTACAGATAAGCCTGCCCTGCTGGGGGACAGACAACAGAAAAGTGGGTGAAGGGGAGACATTGAACAGTGTAAGACATGACAAAATAATAAAAATTTATAAATTATCAAGGGTTCATGAAGGAGGGAGGGGAAAATGCAGAGCTGATACCAAGGACTCGAGTAGAAAGAAAATTTTTTGAGTATGATGATGGCAATGAATGTACAAATGTGCTTGACACAATAGATGCATGTATGGATTGTGATAAGAGTTGTATGAACTCCCAATAAAATGATTTAAAAAAACCTGATCCTATAATCAGAGGAAGACGTGGGTGAAGGCATATCAGTGCTCAGCTCTAATGACAAGAGTCCAGACCTAACAGTAATACTGAAGAGATAGCTTGTGAGAAATAGTGATCTTAAAAGTATGCCATATGATAGGGAGGTTTTACAAATAAATACAATCACTGTGGTTTAAAAAATGATTTTGATAAAATATACATGAAAAAACAATTTCCATTTTAACGTTTCATACATGCATGTTGTAAGCCACCACCAGTATTCACGTCCTCCTTTCCACCCCAAGGAGAAACAGAAACTCAGCACCTTTTAAGCAATAATAACCTTTTGTTTCATGTAGATGGGCTCATACAGAATTTGCCCTTTTATGTTTAAGTCATGTGACTTGGCAGAATGTTTTTCAAGGTTCATCCATGTCATTACATGCATCGGAATTTCATTTCTCTTTATGGCTGAATAGCCTATGATTTTTAGATGACTACAATTGTTCCTGCAGCAACTTATCCTGCCAAATGCAAGATGTATCCTTTTGAGACCAAACATGCACAGCAAGACTTTTTGACTGAAGAGTCATCCGCTCAGTCAACTGATAGGGAAGCAAAATTACGTGGGTGGGTAAGAAGCATTGACTGGGAAAGGAAAAGGGGTGGGGAAACACGTTCATGGTCATAGACATGGGATGTGAAATGAATCTAGCTGATGAGAAAGGCAATTCAATATATGGGGGAACCCAGCACAACTAGATGATAAAGATAAAGAATTGCGGCCTTCGGTATAGAGTACAACTCAATGTAAATCAGAGCAAAGTCCTCACAACTAGATGAATATGTAACATCATGATAAATGGAGAAATATTAAAGTTGTCAATGATTTCATCTTGCTTGGATCTACAATCAATGCTCATGAAAACAACAGTCAAAAGATCAAATGATGCATTGCCTGTGGTAAATTTGCTAAATAAGACTTCTCTAAAGTGCTGTGTAGCAAGGATGTTACTTTGAGGGCTAAGGTGCACGTGACCTAAGCCATGGCTTCCCATGGCCTCATTTCATATGTAACTTGGATACTGAATAAGAGAGACCGGAGAAGAAACAGTGCATCTGAAATAAGGTGCCGATGCATATTGACAGTACCATAGCCCGCGAGAAGAGTATTGAAAGTGTGAGCTCCTCCCTGGGGGATGGACAACAGAAAAGTGGGTGAAGGGAGATGTCGGACAGGGCAAGAGATGACAGTCATAGTTTATAAATTATCAAGGGTTCATGAGGGAGCAGGGAACAGGAAGGGAGGGGGAAAATGAGGAGCTGATGCCAGGGGCTCAAGTAGAAGGCAAATGTTTTGAGAATGATGAGGGCAATAAATGTACATGTGTGCTTTACATAATTGATGTATGCATGGATTGTGATTAAGAGTTTTATAAGCCCCTAATAAAATGATTAAAATTTAAAAAGAGTATTGAAAATACCACAGACTGCCAATTCTGTCTTGGAAGAACGATGGCCCAAATGCTCCTCAGAGGCAAGGATGGTATGACTTTGTCTCATGTACATTAGACATATTGTCAGGAGAGACCAATCCATAGAGAGGCCCGCCGTGCTTGTTAGATTAGAGGGAAAGTGCCAAAGAGGAAAGCCCCGGTCAAAAGAGATTGACTCGGAGCTGCAAAAGTGGACTCAAACATAAGAACCATTGTGGCCCAGCAGGGTTTTCTTCTGCTGTAACTGGGATGAGTCGGAGCAGACTCGACAGCATCTAACAAGAACAGCAGCAGTACAAATCAGTCAAGGCCAAAGAAGACCCTGAGATGTATGCTAGCATAAAGAACAATTATGATAAATGCCTTGCCATATACAACCTTGCAAAGCCATAAGAACATTTCAAAAATATGTGAGTGGTTAGTTATGTACACCAGGTAGATATGTATGTTATATAGACAGGGGCAGGTGCATGGAAGTATGTGCACTTGCAAGGATAGGTAAAATTGCAGGCATATGTACACAGGTACATGTCTGTGTGTGATGCCTCATATATTGATATGTATAATAAAGTACACAGGGCACAGTTGTGGCTGATTCTTATACATGTTCAAATATATCATGGTGCTGATTTACTGGACTTACATGGCATGATAGGATGGCTAGGACACTTGGCATAATTTTAATCATAGAAATAATATCTTCCTCTTCATTTGATGAGTCATGTCTGGGGTCTTAAAACTTATGTACCATTGCCTAAAATACAACTGTTGTTCTCTTTTCCTCTGGAGCAAAGGAGCATGAAGAAATAACAGCCTTAAGGATGAGATCCATTCCTAGGACTAATGGCCCATGCAAACAACAGATTCTTCTAGTCTGAAACAAGAGGATCGAGATGGTACTGCTACTCCAGCCCACCAGTCTGACCTGGGACACATTCGAAGGTCAGTTTGAATGCGAGAAAAATATAGAGTAAAACTCAATTCCATTAAAAAGACAATTTATAAGACTGAGAGACTTGCAGAACCCTATTAACTATCATCCTCCCACCATCTCTTAATGTGGAACTGGAGCCCCTCCCAGAAGTTATCTTGTAACAAAATATTTTAAACAATTGTGTATCGGCCTATAAAGTAGGCAATGACGGCCCTGAAGGGTGTACTCCTTTAAACAACCAACTGTAAAGGATGAATGGTCATCTTTGACCCCAAGCAAAGATGAGAAGGCAATGAAGGTTAGGGAAACTGGATGGATGGGGATGGGACAAGAGAGGCAGACATGATGCACATGCTGGCACATCACAGGGGTTGTAGCCAATGTCAGAGAACAATGTCTGTGTGGATTTGTAAGATCTCTCTCTCCTGGCTAGAGTTAAACCTCAGTCCTTGGCTCTGCACGAGAAAGAATTTATGCCGAAGCCTGGCTCGTGATCCAAGTGAGTTCAATGAGAGTTAAAAGAAGCTTCAGGTTTTACGTGGCACCCATAAGATTCCTTTCGACCATGCAGCCTGGCAGAGACTGCTTGGGTTCACACAAAGACCTCTCTCCCAAGTTTTCCTCCAAAAAAGACCCGTCTCAAGTTCTTTCTCAAGTTCTCTCCCCAGTTCCTCTCGTTTCTCTCCCATTTGTCCCTTCTCTCCCCCTGGCTCCTGCCTTTTCAAGGATTCCCCGGGGAGGCGTGGTGAAGGACCCCAGGTCGATCCCATTGGCTGAATTGCAATCACCTGGCCCAGGTGGGCTGATCCAGGTTTAATGCCCATCCTTGCCCACTGGCAGGAAAACCTAGGCCTTTGTTCTATGCTTGGCTCTCCTGGGCATGCCTCAATGGACATCCCATCCCTGCCTATCTGCCTAACAAATTGTTTAAGTGAAATATAATTTGCTGTGGATAATTTCACCTAAAGCACAATAAAATATTCTCAACAACAACACAACAAAAAAATAACAGAACCATACAAACAAATGCTATCTAGGAGGTACAGAAGAAGAATGGGCCATTGGTGGTCCTGTAGTAAAGTTCTCGACCTAGGGGAGACATGCGTTTGATTTGGGGCCATTGCATTTCATTGTCAGGGGGGCACGGGTGTACAACTGCTAGAATCAGCAGAGTAAAAAGTTAAAACAGGCTGTATGAATGCCGGGGTTTGAGGTAAGCCTAAGTTTCCGTTGCAGGTTCCTGGTCACTGATGCAACACATCACCTGATCCAACCTAACCAATGGGACATATCACCTGACATAGCCTGATCCAACCTAACCAATAGGACACATCGCCTGATGACGCCGTAGCCAATAGAGTTCGAGTGACAGCCCACCTGTGACCGACCAATCAGGAAAGCACACGCAAACCTGCTCACCAATCACCGCTGAACAATGCTGGCGCCAGAAGTTTTTTCTCCAATAAGTTTAAAGAACAGCAACCCTGGACTGCCCCTTGTTCCACCCCTTATCCCTGGCCCTATAAAAACCCGGAGAACAAAGCGCTCGGGGCTGATTCCCTTTGGACGCAGGGTCCTCTGTGCGCCGGCTGCAGAGGGAGGAATCCCTAGCTCGAGCTAGCAAATAACCTCCTTTTGCCGCTTTTGCATCTCAACTGGTCGTATTCTTCCGTGTGCCAAAGGTAAGCTTGCGTTCCCTTCTCAAATCCAACAGCATGTTTCTATGAAGCTGAAGGGAAATCAGTGAAACTTCAGACCAAGGTGGACTAGAAATAAAAGCTTGGTGCTTTGTTTCCAAACGTGAACCCCTGGATCACAATGGCCCCATCCACAACTCATTCTTGGCTTGCACAGAATGGAGGGCACACACTGGGCAGCATCATTTCATTCTGTTATGCACGAGCTTGCTATGGATAGGGCTGATTCAAGAGTAGTGAACAACAATGAAGTCTATACCAACACGAACTGATCCTTTCTCAGGAGTGGCTCTACCACTACGCATAGGTATTTCTAAGGATTGCACTTAAGGAGAGAAGATAACCGTTACCTCCATGGGAAAGATGTACATTATGAGGCACGTGAGGAAAGCAAACCTCCTTGCAGGACGGTTTGCTCCATTCGTAGTTCAGGTCAGTAGGGATGTTCGTTTCCTGCCCAACATTCCGTATATGACCGAATATATTAACCTGCATCCCCCTTTTCCCTATTGTGATGGGTCCTTTCATAGCATTTCCCTAAAAATAAAAGGAAAACCTTGGTGAACTATTATTTGAGATAGTTGATTACACTCTGATTGACAGCAACAGAAGGGTGATTTCTGACACTTGGTGGGCAATTGTGTTTGTTAGTTCTGCCTGGCTGGACAAACTATCCTTCCTGTCAATACTATTAAGCTGCTGTAGAAGCTCAAGCCAACGGGCTCACACACCAGAAGCACCTTTGGGTCCTTGGTCTTTTATGATGTCAATACCAAGAAACCCTTTTGACAGCCAGAGAATTACAGGGCTCAATTTACATACACAGTTCCAGCAAAATCATACTATCATGTGTGCTTTGGATTCTCTCTTCTGGTAAATACCACATCATTTACTGAATTCCTTACCTCCCAACCTGCCAAGTTTTTTTTTCTTATCTATTTGTTTTTCAGATCAATTCTACAAAAATGAGCACTATTACATTCCAGTGGCTATTTATTTTGTTGCTTTTCAGGCAGTAGAATGTGACTTTTGGCCTTTCTTTTGCTACTTGTCAATTCCCCACCCCCTTCTTCCTGTTTTGCAATTCATAGCGGCTACACATGACCCAAGAATGACCCGGGGGATGGTGGCACACGCCCCTTCTGACCCACTGATGGAACTGATTTCTCTCATAAGTCATATTTTTATGAACATACATTCGGGGTTTCCATGAAGGCATCCCTCACAGTGTGTCCTTTATGGAGGCAAGGTCACAGAGCAATAACAGGATGGAGAGACCTGACCTTTCTCAGAACCTTTTCTTTGTTTAATATTTCAACTCGTCTTCCCCTTACAGATATTTTCCCCAGCAGAATCCACTTATACAATCTGTTTGTACCAAATAAGGTGAAAAATAGAAAAATAACAATCAGCTTTCTAGATGGAGCACAAATGGAAATGCATCAGATCTACATGAATGACATATTTCACACTCCCTGTATTTTGGCAGCTGTTTGGTAGTGTACCTTTGTGGTCACATGTTCAACAATTTCCTGAAACTCTCACCATGTCTAGGATCAGGAATTTTATTGGCAGAGGAAATCGCTGAGATGCATCTGGTAGCAAACTTCAAGTCTTTCATTCCCTTAAATATGTTTACTCCTCGTCTTAGAAAGGAAGCCTTCAAGCCTCATTTCAGGGCTCGGGGAGGACTGTTCCCATTTTTTAGAGGAGGCAAAGGTATTGGATAAGGACCTTGGAAATTAGTTGGTATAATTCTCACCCTCCATGTGGGAGGGTTAGGTTTTATTCCCAGCCAAGAAACTCAAGCAAAGCCACTACTGTGTGTCTTTAGAGGCTTGCATGTTGCTTTACTGCTGAATGGATTTTGTTGGAGCTTCCAGACCAAGGCTAGCAAGAAAGAGCCAGTGGTCTTGCTAGCTCTTTAACACCAATCACGGCAGAGTTCATGGGATGGGGCGGGACTGGACAGCACCGTGTTGCGTTGTACATGGAGTTGCCATGAGTCAGGGGCTGGAAGCTAACGACAAGAAAAGCTAGGAGACAGCTGAATGCTCCCCAAATCATCTACACCCAAATGAAAATGCAGAGGACTGGGCTTTCTCTTCCTGTAAAGAGTTACAGTCTCAGAAACCCACAGGGGGCGGCTATGAGTCAGTATTGACTCGATGGCAGGGAGGTACTACATGACAAAGTCCAGCTTCACAGGATTCGATATGTAATGAAAGGGCAGGGAAATTCTGGCCTGTAAAACCATCAGTCTTAGTTAACATCAAACCTCACCAAAGAGCAGCTGTTCCGGCCATTCCATTAGAAGTGAGTCCATTACATGTTTGACCAGAATGGCCTAAGAATGTTATAAATATTCAAATGATTCTTGGCAAAAAAAAAAAAAGAAAGAAATTTCCCACTCCTGATGTAAAGTAATAAATCTAATTTGTGTAATTTTTAAGTTTAATTGGCTGTGGATAACCATTGAAAATAGATGCTCATCCATTCAACTTTCTGTATTGAATTCCTTTTACAAGCCAAGGACGTTTCCAGTGGTTCAAGCAAATCTCTGCTCACATGGAGCCAGACTCCGAAGGCAGGGTTGGGTGGCCACCTAAGATGTAACAAAACAAGAAAATCAATAGATCACAGTCATCAGTGTGGATCAGCTAGGGGTGTGTGTGTGTGTGTGTGTGTGTGTGTGTGTGTGTGTGTGTGTGTTTGTACACATGTGTGTGCACGTAGGGGGTAAGTGACAGGAGAATCCAGGAAGTTGCTGTAGATAATATAAGCTGTACAGTCTCTCTGTTGAGTTGATGTTGGACTGTGTTGTACAAAACAATTCTTTGTACCCTTTGTGCAATGTATGATTCCATGTATATTGCTTCTTCATATTGAAAAGACATGTAATCCAATGATTATGAAATGAATTTTCTTCTGCTAAGGAGCCTGGGTATCACTGTTGGGTAAGCCACGGACTGATAAGCACGTGGGCAGTTCAAGCCCTCTGGTCATTCCATGGGAGAAAGTTCAGGCTATCCGCTCCTGTAAAAGTTTACCTCGTTGGAAACCCTACTTAGGGCTGCCATTCAGAATCAGCTGAATGGCATTGGTTTTTTTTTTTTAATGCATATATCAGATATCTTTTCTTATTCACATATTTATATTTATGAATGCAATTATTTATGTTTACATATTCCTTAAATCACAAGATTAATACAGGCATATGAAATCAATTAGAAATACCTAAGCTGAAAAAAAATGTCCTTTTCCCCAAACGTCTCTATTTCTGTCTTGTAAAAAAAACCTTTTGATAATCTTTGTATTCTTCCTTGATTATTGGGTGTCAGCTTATGTACATCGATGTCCCCATTATATTATTTGCTACCTTCTAGACAAGCCGGATTTTCAATATTTTCTTATCAATTTAATTCTACTGGGGGTTAATGATTCACTTAAAGAAAATGCCTTTAATTTGCTAACTCATCTCTACTTTTCTTCTTTGCATCTCCATCTTCTGTGGCATTACTGTGTCTCCATATTAAAGACTTGATCCTTTAAATGCACTCCGTAAATGTGAGTAAGCTTTAATTACTTTGTCCAAAAGAACTTTTATAAAACCCGACCAGAGGAGTGCTGGCAGCACAACAGTGAAGCACTTGGTTGATAGTAGAAAGAGCCACAGTTCAAATGCAGCTGCTCCTCTGTGGGAGGATGATTGGACCCTCTGCTCTGCCAAGGTCCCAGCCCTGTTTTCACGAGCTTCTACAGGGGTCTATGAGTTGGGATTGACGAAAGGCAATGGGCTACTGATCAAAGGAACTGGTGGCACAGTGAGCTAACCATTGGGCTGTTCATTGAACTGTCACAGGTTCAAACCTAGTCACCACTCTGTGGGAGAAAGATGGGGCTGTCTTCTCCGGTAAAGATTTGCAGTCTCAGAAACACCCTCAGGGCCCCTTGTTGGAGAGACAGTCAATGCAATTGTGGTCTAGTTAATAATTGAGGGCTCATTGAGGTCCGTTGCCACCAGTTCGTACCTGAGAGCATCTCAGTTTCTTAGTGCTCCTGTGACAGCAATACCACAGGGCAGGAGAAACCTTTTTTCTTATAGTTCAGGAGGCTACCATCTGATCTGAGAGTCAGTTCTCGAGGGAGGCTCTCTCTGTTTACTCTGGGAGGCAATCCTGATCTCTTCCGCTTCTCTTTCTTGGTTTTTCTTTCCCCGTGTGCTGCTTTTTCAGCTCCTAGTCCGCTCTTTTTATATTTCAAAGATGATTGGTTTAAAACACACCCGTCAGCAATGCAATCTCCTTAATATGACAAAGAAAGTCTTATTTCCTAAGGGTATTAAATCCACAGGTATAGAGTTTAGAATTTATCACATATATTTTCGGGGACCCAATTCAATCCGTAGTAGACAGCAAACTGGGCTTTCTTACCCTTTAAGATCTAGAAAATATGGGATTGAATACCTCATCTCTTAGAAATTAAATATCAATGTTCTTTTTTGGGCCTTCAATTTCCATTTTCTTTTTTACTATTCCTGTGCTTCTCCCCATCAATCACCACACAGACCAGAACCATTTACCTTGAGCCAATTCCATTTCTCTTCCATGAGCTGGTTGTGATTAGATTTTGCTACAGATTTTAGAATTGGGTAGTTTTTGTTTGGGTTTCCCCCAAATTAAACTTTGAGGTAAAAAGTGGAGTACAGGTAGGTTTTGGTAGGAGGTGATTCCAAGAAACCTAAGCAAGGAACTAGGGAATCTAATAAAGATAAATAGTAATAAGGACCATATTTTAGCTCTAGACAAAGGGTTCAATTCCCCTAGATAACGAGATAATGAGCGCCCATTATCTCACGGGTCATTGCCATTTCTCAGCTGTTCACTCAAAGCCCAGCTGACACTGCAGGGCTTTGAATGTTTGTTAACTAACATCTAACCAATCTGAGCGATCCTATGATGTGGATGGCTCCAATTCTCAGAAGCCAGCAGCTGAACTAGTAAGGATGTGTCTGTGGCTGCGCTCAGTCTCTCCACTCTGGTCTCTGTGTTAATTCACATCCTGCATCCCCCGCCCGCATGGACTCCCCCTCTGTCTCCTGGCTAACATGTCATGGAGGAGAGGGGTGAAGCATTGCCATGAAAGTTCTTTTACAAAGTCTTATTTTTTATCCTATTAGAAATGGATACTCTTGAACAAAAACAAAAACGCCAGTTATATGAGGCTCGTTTCAAAATGAAGGTTGTGTCAAGAGCAGAAGAGAGCAATAACAGTATTGCAAGTAGGGAATTTTTTGTTGATGAAAAGCAAGTGAGGGGGTGCAGAAAATGAAGGCTGACTTGGAACAGATTCCAAAAGCTAAAACTCGTTGTGGTTTAACATCTTTTTATGGGGCTTTAGAGAGTGAATTGCATAAATGGGTTATGGAGTGTCGTCAAAATGGTTACTGGGTAACACGCATGGGAATCTGCATATGTGATCTACAAATGGCTAAGGATGACAAATATAAAGCACCAGGCAGTGAAAAATTTGCTGCATCAGCAGGATGGAGTACCCGCTTCATGAATAGGTTTGGCCTACTATGTTTGAGACAAAGAACAAAGATTTCCCAGAAATTGCCATTCCAGTCATTTATTATAAAACAAAGAAGGATTTATAATTATGACCTGGCAGATATTGGGAATATGGATGAAACTGCCATGACTTTTGATCTTCCAAACAACAGAACTGTGGCAAGTTTAGGAGAAAAAAACATTTTTCTCAAAACCACAGGAAATGAAAAAAAAAACACTTTAAAGTTGTTCTATCATGTTTGGCTAATGGAACTAAGCTGAGTCTTGTCATTATTTTTAAAAGAAAGACCTTGCCTAAAAAGATCAATTTCCAACCAAGAATTACTGTGCGTGCACATGTTAAAAACTGGATGGATGAAGACAGAACAAAAAAAATGGCTGGAAGAAATTTGGAACCAACGACAAGGAGCAGCCTTAAAGAAGAAGCCATTGTTACTTGTTTGGGATATGTTCAGAGCCCACCTATCGGATGACATTAAAAAAAAATTGGCAAAATCTAGTAAAGTTACTTTAGCTGTTATTCCTGGTGGGCTTACATAAATACTGGATGTATCTTTGAATAAGCCTTTTAAAGACCGTGTGCGAATGATGTGGCATGAATGGATGTCATCTGGTCAAGCCCGAATAACAAAAGGAGGAAATCTCATGAAGCCTGATATAGAGTTAATAGCACAGTGGGTTTGAGATGCGTGGGAAGACATTCCAGAAGACATGGTGCAACGTGCCTTCCAGAAATGTAGTATTAGTAATGCTATGGATGGCAGTGAAGACTGCGCTTTGATGAAAATGACAGCAGTGATGGTGATGACAGCGATCTCAGTGAGGACAGCGCCTATGATGACCTCACACCAGCTGAAGCTCTGCATTGGGATACGGATGATGATGAGGAATGCAGTTTTGAAGAATTTTAACTCTTTACATTTTAGCTTGGTTGCTGATTGAACTCAGGGAATAGTACTCTTAAGGTATCATTGTTGATACCTTATTGTTTTTGTTGAACCTATTTTCCATTTGCTGTGCTGGTTTACTAATATTAAATGACTTGTCCTTTTATTTATGTTTTTATTTAAAATAAATATTTAAATACATTACTCCACTGATGTCTCAATTTTCAGTAATTTTATTTTCATTTGATTATTGAAATTCACCAATAGCTTCTGCATTTTCCACCCTAGGCTTCTACTTGAGTCAATCAGATTTTCTGGTCTCCCAGGTAATAATTAGGTGCCTTGGCTTGTACTCGGGTCAGCTTATGTTCGAGTATATATGGCATAATGAACATACACCAGAAATGGCTCACTCGGAATGGGGATCTGCTTCCCACATTCATGGGATCTCAATTTTCATCAAGAGCTGACTTTAGCGTGGGCCATTTCTGGGCTGTCTCAATGTAGGTGGTGAAAGAGAACACCTTTAGGTATCAAAATATAAAGACTTAACTTGAGGTGGGGAGAGCATGGTCACTGCCAATACAGAGGCTGGTTTATATAGAAGCGAGTCAATGGGACACCATCTTCATGCTTACTGTGACATCTGCTACGCCCAGTCAGGAGTGCCTGCATCAACTTTTCTATATGAGACAGAAAAGAATCATAAACACAGCTACCAAGAACAGATTGCAAGGGATTTAGATATTGCTTTCCCCAGATTCTGTAGTTTGGCATTAAGCTTTTCAAGGATGTGGCCCAGACTGCTTTCTTCTCTACTCTGTTCATTTGTGTTGGTTCTCGCAACCATAACTAATAACAAAGCAGTCCCACCCCAACCCCCCACTTCTTACACTGTTTCCCTGACAGTTTCCAAGCCTGGCTACCTCCTCCCACCAGGTACTTCTATTCTCTCTCACCCTTTTCCAGTTCCTCTCCATCCTGTTCTATGTTTCCCCCAAATCTGCATTCATGTTGGGCAGACTGGTTTAACACTGAACCTGTTCTCTCTTTTTAACGTCTCCTCTCCCCAAACCAAACCCAAATCCTGTGGACATTGAGTTGATTTTGACTCATGGTACCCCCTCAAACCTTGGTAATCCACTTAGGGGAAAAGGCTTGTGTAGAACTTTCTTTCCCCAATAGGTTTATCATGTTGTTTTGTTGGTTTACTGGTTGGTTTCCCTAAGGGGATCTCTGATGGCTGCTTATAAATTAATTACTCTCACTCCCAATGCAACTATCTGTCACTTGGAATACATTTTGTTGATTATTTGCCTTGCATTTTATATCTCTTCAGCTGGACAATCGATTCTTAGGAAGAGATGGTCTGGAATTCCACATTAAAATATATATATTATCTATACATAAAAGATATGTATATATCTTATATATCCATGGTGACTAATAGAATGTTTGGCACATGGGTGAATGTTCAGTAAATACTCCTTGATCATTTAGCGTGTCAATGAGGTAGAGACTAAAGGTTTCTCAAAAACCTGCTGCTTTGTAAATGTGTCCTTCATGTAGGCCTCATATTTTCTGTCCAGCAGAAAGAGGGTAACGTGGCATTCCCAAAAAGCATGTGATGAGATTTCACAGCAAGGGCTAGAGACAGAAGAATTGTAATCCTTTTAAGAACTCAGAACTGCCAATCTCTTAATTTCCCATTGGACTAGAGATCTGTGAGACGAGCATTCAAAAAGCATCCTCTCCTGTGAGAGTGATGGTTAATTGACAGAGAATTCCCTTCAGGGGCGGGGTGAGCTCTAGAGCACGCTCTTCTTCAGAGAACCCCGGGACAACCATTGCCATTTTCAATAATTATCTATGGAGAAGCATACACATTTGAGCAAATTTATTACCTAATTGGTCTAATGCAAGAGTTTCTAAATGAGGACTGGACCTAGCAGAGCTTTGTTTATTTATTTCTATTTCTTTGGTGGATATCCATGGCACCCCTAGCATCTCAGGCCTCATGACAACGTCATCCTCTGAAGGTTCCAGGGACACCTCTGTGGCACCCTGTGAGCCCAGTCTTCCCTAACATGCGCTATCCTTTAGCAAAGAAGGGATTTCTCGGGGTGGCAACAGCGACTGCACAAGCTGTTAACTGAAATGAGCCTGGAGTTCACTCCAAGGCTCCACACAAGAAAGGCCTGGGGATCTACTTCCATATTGATTCATTATTGCAAACTTTATAGGACAGAGTTGTACTCTGACCCACCTGGGGTCCCTGAGAGTTGGAACTGACTCCATGACAGCAGGTCCAAGATCAAGGTTACATTAAGAAAAAATCCAAAACATTGTGCAAGGGCCACAAGGCAGGAGGAGGTGGTGGTGGCTGAGTGTCCTCTTGTCGCAGGGTCCTTTCAGGAGGATGAACAGCAAGCAACACTGGAATAGAGACCAAAAATGGCCCACAGACAAGTTCATGCAAACACTCAAAACATGAAGAGAGAGGCCATCATTGAGTGTCTGATAGTTAAGGAGCAGTAACAATAAATGAGGTGTGTGACCTTCAACAGAGTAGGGCACTGAGTTAACATTCTAAAACCCAGCCCTGGGAAGTCCCTGTTTTTTCCTGTCACTAGGATTCTTCACTTGTGCTTCTGCCCAATTTGCTTGCTGGGCTAACCTTGGGGCCGTTCCCTTCTCTTTTTATCCTTTCCTGCCCAGACAGGGGGCGCGGGGCGCGAGGAGGGTATCTCATTCCGAGGTTGTACATACCCATGCTGGCTGTCCAATGCCTCTTTTCGAATATTCCTTCATCATTAGCTTTGTCCATCAAAGTGAATGAAACAGTCAGTAGGACAGAAGGGCCCGCCCTTCACATTTCTTAGAAGGCAGGAGTTCCTTCCTTGTTCTACGCCAGGGTTTCTGCCAAGTGTTTCACTCTGCCCTATCGCTTAATTCTCACGTAGGATTAGGAAGTATGAGTTAGGTACTGCCTTTGCTCTTCCTATTTCCCATAATGCAATGCCAATGCCCCGGGTTATACATCTCGAAGAATCTGGGTCCTATTGCTAGTTATCGGTAGAGATTTAAACTTGAGTGGAGCTCATAATGGCTGCAGTTGCTAAAATGTTTTCGCATCCCAACGTCAGCACAGTGCTCCTGGCCTGCAGGGCGATACATTTGCCCTGGCTAGTTGCTGTCTAGCGATCGCCAAGTTGTGGTGATCCCTTGCACAACAGAGCGAAACACTGCCTCATCCTGAACCATGCCTGTTATCCATTGCAGATCGACGCTGGTGAGTCATATGGTTTTCATTGGCTGATTCCCACCAGTAGGTTGCCAGGCCTTTCTTCCTAGCCCATCTTGGTTTGGAAGCACTGTTGAAGTCTATTCAACATCATAACAACACACCAACCTCCACTGTCAGACAGATGGTGACTGTGGAGGGGAATGAACGGCGCTTATAAAACTCTGCAAAGAACGAATAAGCTGCACTACCTAATTGGTGACCAAAATTTGCTATGCTGTATCAGGACCTATGCTTTTTTATTTTTTTTCACACAGCCAGGGGAGTTCTATGAATACTTGATTCAGCCTCCATGTACTCACTGTTTTGAAATCTATAATTATACCTGTACACTCAGGGAGCTGTGATGCATTTGTGATGTGGGGTCAAAAAGTCAGAAGCCTAATCAGACACAGAGGCTTCAGTTCTGCCCCTGTTTCTGTAGTCGATTGCCACTGTCTGATCTCAGGAAGATCTGTATCCTCAATCACAGGGAACATTTTGTTCCTGAGCTAGCATTTGAGTGCCCTCCGGTCAGTTTGAATGTGAAAGTGATCCTTGCAGTTCTGTTTACTTAACTTTTCCCCCAACTTCATGTTTTCTAATGAAATTATGCACGTTAGCTTCAATGCCCGAGCAGGGATCACCAGGTGGTGATTACACTTTAAAGTTAAGTGATTAGAGGTTAGGGAAAGTCAAGTGATATTGCAAGGCCTATTTTTTCTCCTTCACTGAATTTCCCCAAATCTCTTTTAAATTGCCATTTGGTCAAATTGCCTGGCTGTGACACTATCCCCAGAGGATGGACTAGGAAACTGTCCAGCACTAATACCAGATCCTTCCCAAAGAACATTTCCAGAAACCATGGCCCCAGAATTGGCATCCTATTCCTTGCTGTACGAATCTTAGGCCAGCTACAGGAACCCATACATAGATACTAAAATGTTACAGATTTAATGGGATCCATTTGGTTCATTTCCCCCTAAGTATCTTAAAAATATATATCACTGTTTTATTCCCCTCCAGAATTGAAGAATGCTGGTAAAATCTTTTGAACTTTGTTTCCTTCTCTTTACAAAACATTCACGAGAAAAATACTGTAGTCCCAGAAGTCCCAAATGTAGGATCAACTGCAAATGTCTTCAAACTTTGCCCTCTTTAACATAAAAATCGAGAAGCAACAATATCTTTCTGATAATCTGAGGAACACTTGGAAGTAGGAAATATATTTATGTATATTTTAAGAACAGGAAATAAACTAGAAGGCATGTCTATCTCTGGAGGTGTGGGCTTATCATTGTTCATCCAGATTTCAACCAGAGTAGGAAAGAGTGCCCTGCTCATTCTGAGGAGCATGGTAAGAGCAAGAGGTGGGAGCTGGATTGAATGATTTTCTGTCAGATTTTAGAAGAGTCCATAGAAAGACACAAACTAAGCATACATTAAATAACCCTCAGAGAACCTTCTAACAAACCATTTTGAACAAAACTCTAAGAACTTTCTGACAAACTCACTTTGTGCAAAGTTCTCAGTCTGTTTGCCTTCAATGCTCTGTTCTTCGAGGCTAAATGGCCATCAGTACTTCACATCCTGGCGAGATCAGCCATGGGGGATAGGTTTCAGTAGAACTTCCAGACCAGGATAGACTAGGAAGAAAGTTCTGGTGCTCTGCTTCTGACAATTAGCAAGTTAAAGCCCTACAGATCCCAGAATACTGTCCAAGACTTAGTCTCCCTTACTTTGGACAGATCTCTGGCATTTGGACAGATCTCTTGGTATTTGGGAAAGTGCAGGGCCAGAGAAGGGGAGTGATAATGAACTTGAACCTTTCAACTATCCTGAATGTGGTCACCGCTGTTCAATATTTCGTTCCATGAGTCAGAGCTGACTTGGTGGCAACTGGGAACCGCAAGCACTCTGAGTATCAGCAGGTGAAAACGTGGAAGTGAAAAGGCAAGTCTTAAGCAGTTCAGGAACTACTTCCTCTCTGGACTTATCCGTTTATACTTTTTGCTGCCGATCTTAACATTGCCTACAGCAGAATCCACTTCTTTGTTGTCCTTTTCTCATGGAGCATCTTGATTTATTTAATTGATTTATAAATTAGCCTCTTGGCATGACTCCATCCAATTTTCATATCTCCTCTAAGGTTTCCCAAGAAATTTCTGAAGTGGCAAGATTTCTTCATCCATTTGACAAACAAGTGCTCTGCCCTCTCTTCTGTTTTCATGCCTCCTTTTTGGAGCCCTGGCGGTTCAGTGGTGAAGTGCCGGGCTACTTTGGTTTCTGATGGACTTAAGGTTCACATAAGGTAGGGACATACCCAGACGAATTTTTTAGATTCCATATTCAGCAAAGTTGTGAGTGGAAGATAGATTGTGCAGAAGGGCGTGGCTTATGGACTACTAGTGAGTCCACTCAACTGTCCCACAGGAGAAAAATGTGGTGGTGTGTGTCTTTAAAGGTTACAACCTTGGGAACCCTCTGGGGCCGTGCCAGCCTCTTGTCCAGCTGCACAGAGTCCGAAGAGACTTGATGACAGGGATTGTGGGTTTGCATTCCTCTTTCACAGTGAACACAAACTCTGGCCATGAAAGAAAGTAGTGGACCTTACGGTGCTGGCCACTCTCCCCAAATCTCTGTCCCTTCTGGGACACAGGCAAGACAAAGCTGCCCAGTCTGTCCAACAGCTGATGGCTGTGGCTGATGTTGCTAGTGGCCACCCAGTCTTCCCCGACTTGCAGTGACCGCATGCACAATGGCACGAAACATTCCCCTTTCTGTTCAAACCCCCCAATGGGTTGCCAATCAGACCATTATGATCCACAGGGGTGATTCTTTTGGACTTTCTATGCCATTCGTGCTGAACAGGCAAAGGACATCATGCTTGGGAAAGTGGAGGGTTGGCCCAAGAGGAGAAGGTAGTCAAGGAGATGGAGTTGCACAGTGGCTGCAACAATGGACTCCAGTTGAGCAACTGTCGTGAAGATGGTGTGGGCCTGGGCCACATGTTCGTTCTGCTGTACGTAGGGAGGTCCGAATCAGAACCAAGTCCAGGGCACCTAAACACAACGGCACGTCTGAGCCTTACACTGGAACTGGTAGTCATGTGCACCACCTACGACTGTCAAGTATTTTTCATTCATTCACTTAGTTTTGTTGCTAAGGACCCAGTGATTGAGAACATCTGGGGCAACGCATGAGATATTCCTTGAAATGGATATTTGAATACGGTGTCAATAGACAATCAGTGACATCAATAACATTTACTTTCCAAGGCTGGACCGATGCATCATACCTGGAAAATGCAGTCAACAACCAGTGGACAAACAGGACCCATCCAGGTGATTACTGAATGGGGCTTGCAAAGAGAAATAATGGAAACACTTATCCATTGAATAACAAAAAACTAAGAAACAAACACACACGTCCAAAACAGATTCCGACATACTGGGTTGATGAATAATGAGGTTGGGGCCTAGAGAAAAAGGAGTAGAATCAGTGATAACATAAGAAGATTATAAGGTGAGAAAATAGAAGGACCGGGCTTGCCTGGTCTATCGAGTATGCTATTCATGACTAGCTTAGTTCTTCTCTTTGATAAAATGACACGGTGCTCTGTTATAGATTAAATTATGATCCCTCAAAATAGGCTGGCATGCCAGCCTGTCTAGACCCTTGGATGTAATCCCATTCGAGAATATGGTTTTCTTCATTACGTTAAGGAGGCCATATCAGTGTATGGTGAGTCTTAAATTTGCTCTCTTTGGAGATTTAAAAGAGCAGATTAGGCAAAGAGATAAAAGTACATAAATGGGTGAAAGAGATAAAACCAAAGGAGCAAACTCACCAGAAAGAAGTCAATTCCAACTCACAGTGACCTTATAGGACAGAGCAGAACTGCCTCTGTGGGTTTCTGGGGATATAAATCTTCTTTCACACAGAGAACCTCATCTTTCTCCCGTAGAGAAGCTGGTGGTCTCTAACTGCTGACCCACTATGTCACCAGGGCTCCTATATCAGAATATGTTGCTGTGAGGTGCCATTGTGTCAGCTCTGACCCGTAGCGACCCAACAGAAGGAAACACTGCCCAGTCCTGTGCCATCCTCACGATTGTTCCTCTGCCTGGGCCCATTGATGCAGCCACTGTGTCCATCCACCTCTTTTATGGGAAGTTACAGAGATCACGAAACAACCTAAGAGCATCATCACTGGAGATGCTGAGACACAAACCTCCAGAGTTCCTAGAGGGGGAAACTTCTACACACACAACGCTGCTGGGAAAGTGATGAACTGCCAGCCACAGCTGGAGAGTTGCTACTCAGGTGAGAGAGTGGGCTGCCTGCTCCCGTCAAGATTTGCAATCTCATATCCGTCAGAAGCAACTTGATGTCAGTGGGTTTGGTTTTGCTTCATCTACAGCCAGTGGCCTGAATTTGGACTTCTGGCCTCCTAAACCATGGAAAAACAAACTCTGCTGTGGCTACCTTCTTCCACAATTGCTGTTTCTGCAGCACTCTGAGACATGTATCCGCCCCTGCGGGTTATCTCTCTGACCTTGAAGAGTACAGATTGAATTTTTTCTTTTCCTTGTCTAATAAGACTAGAAATATTTTTTTTCTTGCATAAACATGGACTTGAGAAACAATTTGATGTGATAATATATTTGTGTTAGAAAATGACTGGGTGTGTGTTATTTTTCAGGACAGTTAGATATTCCTGAATTGCAGATATAGTCACTTCTACTTTAAACTCCTGGTTTATTAGGTTTGATTTGGTGTCTGCGTCTGGTCAGAGACACTGAGTTTCTCTGACTGACCTATGCTTGAGATCAGGTCGGAGACAGCCATGACAGAATGGTTTTTCTAGACGATTCAGCAAGCATCAGTAGGAGGTAGAGTGCAAAGGAATGGAGACATCTGATTAGCCATTCCTCTGAGTCTATACTGACCTGTATAGGCCATGACCTTAAGAGGTGTTTTGGTATGAATTATGTCGAAATTCACAGCCTTGCACCTGGTTCACCGCCTGGCATAGAGTTAGGAAACAAGCATGTTTGGCGGATGACCTAATTTTGACTAAGTCTCCAGAGCACCCATAGTAAATCAATACATCTTTTGATAATACATAGGCCTTCTCTTTCTTTAATAAAATTAAAGCTTCCTAGAGAAACATATAGCAGGACCATGGGGAAGGTAGGCGAAGATTCTGATACAAAAACCAAAACCAAGCCCAGTGCCAGCGAGTTGATTCCTGCTCATAGCAACCTGATATGCTATATCATATGTAGGGCCTTTGAGTCTTTCGATCTTTCCAGGAGCGAACAGCATCCCCTTTCTCCCTTGGAGCAGCCAATCGGTTTGAACTGCCAATGTTGCAGTTAGCAGTACGATGCCACACCCACATGCCATGAGGCCTTCGTGATGCTTCTAATCTGACCTACTAAATATGCCCCCCAGGGAATCTGGTGCTATACATCTCATCTAGATGTGACATCATGTGAAGGACAGATCTCTAGTCTAGGGTCTGTCCTATTCAACAATCGTGCCTTCCTTGGGGTGCTGTGAACTGTGAGTGGGACATGGTTCAGTTTGAGAAATGTGTAGGCACACCACATTTGCTATGAAATCAAGTCATTTGCTATGAAATCAGTCATTTGCTATGAAATCAGTTATTTATTATGATATCAGTTCTTTCCAAGGAGGCCATCAACTGGATTTAATCACTCATAGGACAATAAAATTCCAGTTTCACTACCAAGCCTTTCTGATAGATTATGGTCAACTCATTCAAATTTGACTCTTCACAGGAGTCAAATGGTTAATGAATTTACCAGCTGGACTAATCGACCATGTACTGTTTAGGTCAAACCTAGCTCTTGGAGAACTTTCCAGCTTCACTGTTGATGGGTCACTCTGTAGCTCAAGCGTGCGATCGTGGGTCATCCAAGAGAGGTCCAAAGTAATTTTTTATCAACCGGCATGCTAGGGCCCCGGGTCGACATAATTTTCTTCTGGAGAAAGGGTTAAGTTTTGTGCACAGTAAGTCTCTTTGTTGGCAGAGAGAGTTCGGAAGAATTGTTTTTAGCCATCCTGTTGATGCTGATTTATGGTGACTCCCTGTATTACAGAACCGCTCTGTGGGGCTTTTTGTCCTGCGCTCTTTGTCGAAGTGGATTCCTAGGCCTTTCCTTCTGTAGTGCTTCAGGGGGGCTTCAATCCATTGACCTTCAGATTACCAGCCAGCCACACATAGATTGTGCCACCCAGGACTCATAGAGCAAAACAGAATATCTTGATCCCTTGGTCACTCATTAATACATATATCCTTACAATGGGAAGTGTCAGCTGACATTTTAAACAAGGTTTGGTTTATAAATCATGATTCTATCCAATCTCATTCCAGTATATTAAAAAAAAACCCTGTAGATGGGTCAGAAACCTAACATAACCATAATTAGATCAGACGCTTTGCATTTCAATGCAGGAAATGGGATATTGCCATTCATCACGGAGCAATTTTTATTTATTTGGGGTTCCAGGGACTTATTCATGAGAATACTTTGGGAATGCTTTTAACAATGAAAAATTGCACAGGATATTGAAATTGCACTGGGGAAAAGAAGCACTGTTTTATTACAAGATTGCCTATTTGCCAGTTGCAAAAAACCAATTTTGACTACTTTAGAACTAACTTTCTCCTATGAATACCAACTTTACCAGCTGAAGTAGTAACCTGGATTCCAATGCATACTAATAATCGCAACTTCATTATATGGTAAGGAGTTGTTGAGTTAATATCGGCTTATTCCAAAGAGTATATCATTTGATACAATGGTGACTTCCTAGTTGTATGGACACTTTCTTAATCTTTAATAGATGGGTGAAAATTCTAAACATCTTTCATTCAATGATCATTGCCTCCTGACCCCATATATTTTAAGCCAGTAGGATTTTCCTTTACTAGTGCAGACCACAGGCCCCTGACAGAAATGTTTGTTTATAAAACAGTTTCTTGTTAGGCAGTTCTTCTGTAGCCTGATTAAGAAATTTAAACATTGCTTACAAAGCTAACCTCTGGAGAGAAACCTTTCATTTTAATGAAACCCTCAGGAGGCAAGGGACTCATATAGCCTAAGTTTAGATTTTATATTCTGCTTCCTGCTAAAAATAGCACCCAGCACACCGTCTACCATTATCTTTTAATGTAGCCACGATGATCACTGTGTGATGTTCTTTTCAAGATGACACAGCTTCATTAGGTGAAAGCAAAACCGATATTTTTCTCTAAAATATCCAAGTCCTGTGATTACATGAGCTGTGGCCCCATTGTCCTTAATTCCTGCTTTTACTGTTCTTGCTTCTAATTCTTCCTCTTTCCTTTCTCCATATTCAATGCATTAAATACAATCTAGGAGGAGAACAGTGGCCAGTCATCATTAGGTTAGAGCCTGCAAGCCCGTGTTCAGAGAAATGCAGCTAATTAAGTTAATAGGAGGGGTAAAAGTGAAGTGTTTGAATTTGCATAAAAGCATTGCATAATGTGACCAGTCTCTGGGGTGCAATTCTGATTGGAATGGATTTAAGTATCCAGTGCCCTCACAGGCCAGGCTGAATAAGGGAAACACTTTGACGAATAATCAGCAAACTGACTTGTAAACCCATTAGATCCTCCATCTTAGTCATCTAAGCCTAACTGGTTCTGGCTTTAGTGCTGTAGTGCACTTGAGGAAGGAAAGACTGAGCAGGACCAGGCTAAATCCTTAGGCATTTAAGGTGGTCAAGTGGGGTATCAAATTACTCAAATGCAGTGATTTTTTTCTTTCCTCTTTGGTAATTCTTTTATGTCTAAATGACACTTCTTACCACTAACAACGTTCACAGCTTATGGAAAATACAGAAAGGAATCAATCCACAAAGCTTTCCTGGCACACGAATTGTCATGTAAATAAGATGGTTATTTTTGTTACAGTCGCTCGTTGTCACATTTCACACAGATTTCACTAATCACCCAGCAAGTTCATGAATAGAAAATTGAAAGGTTGTTGGCACTTATTAATGAAGAGGTCCTTGTGGAAAGAGACAGGGCCAATAGCTATACTGTTTGCCGTGTTTGCAAGATGATTTTCTGTTTAACCTGTAGATTACGCTACTCAGGCGCGTGTAGGGATGGGCTGCAAAGAGGAAAGGAGACTGCAATGCACAAGCTAGAACGAACCGTTTTGTGTGAATGAGAACTGTCGGTAAGAGGCCAGCATCTTCAAGTGAAATGGTCCTAATATGGGTGACGCTGCCTTCACTTCCCACCTTATTGTTCATTATTGTCCTAAAAGGATTGGTAGCTCAGTTCCTTGCCTTATTTTAAGATCAGAACAGTAGAAACCTAGTTGCACAATTTCTATTCCTTTTATGTGAACCCCATTAAGTGCCAGACAATAGGATAAAAGGATGTAAGGGAGACATCTTCTGAATTATGAAGGGATGCTTTATGTTAAAGTAGATGTGACATCTGCAGAACAGCTTCAAGTGTAATATTTGCTCCTTAAACATTTTAAACTTAAAAATATTGTTGAAAATAGGCATGAGAGACACAACTGACTTAAATTCTATTATGTTTAAAAATTGTGTGAAAATAACATCAATCCATAAACCTGTTGTCTCCTTCATTCTTTACCATCACTGTGATTTGAACTATGTCCCCCTAAAGCATACATATGAACCTGTCATCCCTGGACCTGTGAAGGTAACTGGTGAAGTGACATTGCTTAGCAATATACACCCACCGTCTTTGTAACCCCCACCCAGTGACGGGGTAGAGCGTTCAGATACAGTGTAGAGAATTCTATGCTGGGTCTAAGAGCACCCATTTCAGAAGCAGGAATCATTAAGAAAAAAAAGAGCTTCCAGAGTAGCACATACAAGATGCCTTTCTCAAGTGGGCGGAGACAGCAGAGAAAGCTGGCGCTCCAAATACTGAGATCAAGAGACAAGGCAGAGGAGCAGCTTTGCCAAAACCATGAGGCAGCGCTGATGGTCATCACAGCCCACAGAACAAGGCAGAGGCCGAAGACCTGAGATGGATTGCTGGTATAGAGGAGGTATGGCTGTGGGCCAAAGACTAGACCCTTAATAGTTTCTGATGCTGACTCGTGATAACCTCTGGGTACGATCTGCGAGTTCTCAGCAGCCATTGCAACGTGTTACTGAATCTACTATAGAAGTAGAGGGCCCTGTGAGGGATGGTGGAGAATTGGGCTCTCTTTCTCTCTTCTGAAGCTGGAGAATGTCACAATGTCACCCCTGTGCCATTTCCAAAGTAACCCTGTTATGCTAATGAAGCATTACCAAAGCAGTTAAGGTGGATCCTAAGTTTAATCCTTTCTGAGTGATGTCTTATAAAATAAAATAAAACCAACAGATACAGAGAGAACCACCTACAAGGGGAAGAGATCATGTATGAGACTCACTACAAACCGAGAAATGCCCCCGATTACCAACAAGGATGGATCCCCTCTGGAGCCCCAATCCTCCAGGACTGCCAAGGCTGTGAGAGACTCATAGTCTGTTCTTTAGCAGTCACTCATTCGCACTGCTTTTGTTATTGCACCCCCAGGTTCCTAAGGCACTCTCTCTCCCACCTGGACTGAGAGGTCAGCACAGTCAATCGCTCTCTCACACACACACTTGAAAAGTCCTGAAAGAGCCAATCACTACTGCATGTTAGACTGGAGCTATTTTAAGCTGATAAAAGCATTTCTTTGATATAAAGCTCCTATAAAGGCTTTTGCTTTAACTTGGGCTTAGGGGACTCTCATAGTGTGATAAGATTCTTTTGGTTCTTCACTCATGGAAAATTCTTTTGTTGGGGTCTTTACACCTACACCAAATGGTGCTCTATACTGTAGTAGGATCTTCGTTTCCTGTACATTTGTTTAATGGGGATTTCTATGGCACATTTGTCTTAATTTCATTGATTCTGTATATTTTCCAAACAAAAAAACCCATCTTCAAATAAATATACAGAGGATTGCATTCTTTTGCAGCTGTATATATTGTTATGTTTAAGCATTTATTGTCACAATTTTATTTGGAATTCAGTCTTTTCTCATAAATATTTATTACATGTCAGGAGAATATTTTGGCAGTAAGTCCAAAACAAACAAATGGCACTAAGGACAGAATTTAGTAGATAAATTATATAGGGCAAATAAATGATTTCTACCAAATCTGCCCCTTCTTTTGGTTTATGAATCTCTCACTGCAAGGTTAACTTTAATAATAAAAGTAATATTTGTAATATTCTATATTTGCATGTTGCTTAATCCTTGCCAACAATCTTTTATTGCTCTTACCTGATTTTGTTTTACTACATAGTTTAGGACAATGTGAATTCTAATTCACAGATGAAGAAATTGAAATTCCAAGAGATGACTGATGTCACAACAGGAGTTGGTGGCATGCCTGGAAGTTAGAGGGCAGCTGCCTCAATCCCTCGTGTCCTATTCTGTGTAGAGAAGGAGCTAAGGTTGGGAACCCAAGTCATTCAAGAATGGCAGCACAAATGAAAGCACAAACCGTTCATCTAGAGAAGAACGAGGATGATGTCAGTAGTTGGTAGGAGTCTGGAGGAGAAGTGGTGAAGTCTCTCTTCAGTGTGGGTCTGAAGGATTGCTGGAGTGGAAACCAAAGACTGGGATAGGGGGTGTGGGAAGTAGCTTGTTTAGAGAAGGCTCAAGTGATACCATTTCTAGGAGAATGGGGCAGCCACTAAATATTATTTCCAAATAAATAATATATCCATGCAACAACCTAACTTCTTAATTCTTTATCCGGGTTATACCCATTGATCTATTTCTTCACCTCGCTTAGGTAGAGATCCACTTCAGTACCAGTTATTTGTCAATAACTCCAGAGTACAAATGGATTGACTTCCATTTCCTTGCCCTCTAAGTAGTTCTTGTCATCTCTCCTGTTCACTTTCCTTATTACGCTCCTTCCAGTAAGTGTTTACTCTCCTAGAAACGTAGAAAATGTTTTTCCATTGTACTTTTCCCACTCCTGGCTCCACTACCCTCTGGCCCATCACCATAAACCCATCCTGATATACTTGCTTATCATTTTACCCTTCCTGTTAGATTCTTCTCACTTTTTGCTCACCCAGCTTGCACTTGAGAAGCTGAGTATGGTTGGAATTATTTATGATTAAAAGGCTCAGTGAACATCTGGGTTGGCAAACCCAGTGAATATCAGTATTGGCTGAACACTTTTAGAGAGGAATATTTTGCTTTTTAAAAATTTAATTTATATAATTTTGAGAATTAAAGTGTTTTATTTCTTTGTAAAAATCTGATCAAAAGTGTTTGAATAGGGCTTGCCTTCCTTTCATGCTGTCTGTCATAATACATCACGAGCATCCTTTTACTACCTTGGGAATATTTATATAATTTACTAAGTTTAGAGAGGCTTTCAACATTTTATTCCTTGTACTTTCTCTCTCTCTTTAAAAAAATCATGTTATTGGTGGCTTGTGCAACTCTTATCACAATCCATACATAGCTCCAAAGTGCAGTTGCACCTTTGTTACTAGAGAGAAATATTTAATCAGAGATTAAAGTGATAGAGACAGAATTTGAACCTAGGTATTCAGCATTTTTTTCTATTAATCATTTTCACATCCTTTCTGTTTTTCCTTTGATCAGCTTGAGTTTCTATCAGAAACCAGCCTTACAACTGGGGCCGCCATCCTCATCCTTTTTGCTTTCTTAAAGACTTTGAGCTTACATTTACCACCTTTATTTCCTTTGTCATTAATATTCTATTGTCTGATGGCTTATTATAAAAACTTGACTATCTCCTATTTTCACAGATCAGTATCAAAGAGTCCTTTCTCAACTCCTGTTTCTCTCTAAACACTGTATACTCTTGTTTATACAAAATTCTTTAAAATCCTTGTCTGTGTTCAAACTCACATTCTCTTCTTCCCACTCTTTCCTGAACGCACTGCAATCAGGAAGCCATTCCCAAAACTTCATAATATACGTGTCAAGGTCACCGATAATCTCCATATTGATAAATCTCACTGATCACAGCCCTGTATGCCAGTCCTCTACTAGCTTGTTCATTGAGCAATATCACAGACATGATTGAATACTACTTCCTCCTTGTAGTATTATTGAACTGGGGTTCTAGGACTCATGTTATCTTGGATTTTGACTTACTGCTCTCTGTTGGAGTCTCCTTTGCTAAATCTTTCCTCTCTCAAAAGAATTAACTGTGAGTTTGTGCAATGTTTATCCTTGTATTCTCTGCGTCTGTCATTTGTCTCCCTACTTGAAATGGTTTTCATATTTTAACAAATATTCATCTCATGTACATTGAATATGTTATCAGAGGGGCCTGCTTGGAGAAGGATCATCATGCATGGTAAAGTAGAGGAGCAGAAAAAAGACCCTCAGCCAGGTGGACAGACACTGGTTTACAACAATGGGCTCAAACAAAGCCACAGCTGTGAGGATGGCATTGGAGCATGACATCTGTGTCACTGGGTAACTGTGAATCAAAACTGCCTCGTCAGCAGTCAACTGCACCTGATAGTACCACTTGATTATTCTCACTGATATCTCAAATAAAAGAAATCTTGGGAACTGCCATCCAAATACACATATGTCCCTTCTGCAAACTCCCCATTTTATGTAAATATTACCACCACTTCCCATTTGCTTAAGACATCAACTTAAAAATCACTCTTGATTTGTTTTTCTCAATAACAGACTCAAGAGTCAATCAATTAGGATCTGTCAGATTTTGATGTTTGCATGTACAAGAGGGTACCACCCGCCCCCCCCAAAACCCCCAGAATCTTTTCAAAGTCCTATATTTAAATCTTTTACAAAAAAAACTTATCACTTTCAAAGTACTCCCCTTTACACTTAATACATTTGTCAAACCTGTGATTCCATTCTTGGAAACATCTTTCTTTCTTTTTTCCCCATTATTTTATTGGGGACTCATACAGCTCTTATCACAATCATATACACATCCATTGTGTCAAGCACATTTGTACATTTGTTGCTATCATCGTTTCAAAATGTTCTCTTTCTATTTGAGCCTTTGGTGTCAGCTCCTCATTTTTTTCTCTCCCTCCCCAACCTTCCCTCCCACACAAACCCTTGATAATTTATAAATTGTTATTATTTTTCATGTCTTACACTGACCAATGTCTCCCTTTACCCACTTTTCTATTGTCTGTCCCCAAGGGAAGGGGTTATATGTAGATCATTGTGATTGGTTTCCTGTTTATCCCCCAACCTTCCCCTTCCCCTCTTGGTATGGCTGCTTTCATTATTGGTCCTGGATTATCTGTCCTGGATTCCCTGTGTTTCCAGTTCCTATCTGTACCAGTGTACATGCTCTGATCTAGCCAGATTTGTAAGGTAGAATTGGGGTCATGATAGTTGGGGGGGAGGATGCATTAAAGAACTAGAAGAAAGTTGTATGTTTCATGGGTGCTATAGTGCACCCTGACTGGCTCATCTCTTCCTTGTGACCCTTTTGTAGGAGGGTGTCCAACTATCTGCAGATGGACTTTGGGTCTCTACTCTGTACTCCCCCTCATTCACATTGATATGACTTTTTGTCTGGGTCTTTGATGCCTGATACCTGATTCCATCAAGACCTCGTGATCACACAGACTGATGTGCATCTTCCACGTGGACTTTGTTGCTTTTCAGCTAAATGGCTACTTGTTTATCTTCAAGTGTTTAAGACCCCCAGATGCTATATATTTTGATAGCCAGGCACCATTAGCTTTCTTCACCACATTTGCTTATGCACTCATTTTGTTCTTCAGTGATCAGGTTGGGAAAGTGAGCATCACAGAATGCCAGGTTATCAGGACAAAGTATTCTTGCATTGAAGGAGTACTTGAGTAGAGGCCCCATGTCCATCTGCTCTCTTGATACTTAACATATAAATATATGTACATAGGTCTATTTCCCTATAGTTATATATAAATATATTTACATATATACATGCCTCTAAAAATGCCCCTTGCCTCCCAGTTCTTTCCTCTATTTCCTTTTACTTTCCTCTTGTCCCACTATCATGCTCAACCTTCATTTGGGTTTCAGCAATTCCTCTTGGTTACATTACCCTTGATCGAGCCCTACCAGGCATCCTATGCCCTCGTTGCCATCGAATTTAGATCACCTGTTGACCCTTGTCCCTGCGTTTGTTAACACCCACTTCCTTTCCCTTCCTCCTCTCTCTCATGTTCCCCAGGTGCCATCTGTCCCATTGTTTTCTCCTCCGGATTGTTCATCATGCCTATCTTATCTAGATAGACGCGTAGAGACAATAAAAAGCACAACCACAAGGCAGAGCAAAATAAAACAACACAAAACAAAACAAACAACAATAAAAAACCCACAACAACAAAAAAGAAAAGCCTATAAATAATTCCAGGTCTGTTTGTTGACCTTTAGGAGTGTTTTCCCGTAGCCTCTGATGGAGTGCCTCACCCTGGCCCTAAAGTATATATTTTAAATTCCTTGAGGACTTCATTGCTTTGCTCCCTTTGCTGCTCTGTTGTAAACCCTTAGTGTTTCACTCCCGTGTTGTGGGGTCAGATCGGGCACAATTCCCACATCTTGGAAACAGTTTTCAAATGCATCTGTTTGGATGGCTGAGAGCACCTCCCTCATTTTTTTCTTCACTTCTTCTGTGTCCTCAAATCGCTGTCCTTTTGTAGCCCTCTTCATTCTCAGAAACAAAAAGAAGTTGCACAGGGCGAGGTCAGGTGTGTAAGGTGATGGGGACAATAAAAGTTTGCCAACAACTGTGATGGATGTATGATGGATGTATGAGCTGGTCAATTTCATGGTGGCAAAACCAGTCCCCCATCTGCCACAAATCCATCCTTTTTGTCACACACTGTTACGCAAAGTTTTCAGAACCTCTAACTAGAAAGCTTGATGGACAGTCTGACCTGGTGGAAGAAACTTCAAATGCACTAGGAGTCGACATTTTCATCTGTTCTGGAAGTTGATGGATGACCAG